>NC_045132.1:4862263-6062263 GCF_007655135.1 Punica granatum
AATGTCGTGATTGTCATACATTGAGGGACTTATATTTTGAGCAGTTAATGGTCCTGTGACCAGTTTATCTTTTGCAGTAAAATAATGCAAGGATTCCGTCTTCTCATTTAGCTTATCCATACAATTCCTTCGTTTAGGGAGCATGAGACATCATGCCTAAGAAGGAAGACACATTTTGGAAACACACAGAGCGTTTGAATGGGCGATTTAGATGCAAATACTGCGGAAAAGATTTTGCTGGGGGTGTCCCTAGAGTTAAGTCCCATTTATCAGGAATTAAAGGACGTGGCATAGATATATGCCCCAATGTCCCAAAAGAAGTCCGAGCAGCTGCTGCTGAAGTAATTAAAGTTGGTATCAATAAGAGACCAAAACCCGAAAACTTTTCGAGTAGTTCCGATGGAATTTCTTCAGAAGTAGTATGTGAGAAAAATGATAGCTGTGAGCTGGATAATTTGCTCGTGAAGTTCTTTCTGTCGAATAACATTGATTGCAGTGTTGTTCAGTCATCTTCCTTCATTGACTTCATGAATGCTGTGGTTGCATTTGGTGCTCCTTATAAGTTGCCGAGTTATTCGACACTCAAGTCTCGGCTGATTCCCGACTTGCTTGGCAAAATCGAAGCAGATGTGATAAAAGTGAAGGAATCATGGAAGGAAACTGGTTGCACCATCGTCTCTGATGTTTGGTGCAACGAGAAAGAGAATCAGTCCTTCGTTAACATCATGGCCTGCTCGAGGAAAGGAGTAGTGCTACTGAATTCGTTCAAAGTCCCAAGGAACGAGTTAGATGGTGTTTTCTTAAAGGAAATCATATGCTTTTGTATCCAAACTGTAGGGCCAAACCATGTAGTGCAATACATTAATGGCGCTCGAAGTGGAGGACCTACCGAGGATCTGCTCGCTAGCGACTTTCCTCAAATATGCATCACTCCTTGTGTTGCTGTTGAGATCCAGTCAAGTTTTGAGGAAGTTTACATGGAAATTGGGTGGGTTAAGTTGGCATTTGATAAAGCTAGATGTCTCATAACCCTTATTTATGGGAATAGCGATCTTTTGTTGCTGATGAGGAAGTACACCAACAACAGGGAGTTAATACAGCCTCAAGCAATAGATTTTTCCTCAAACTACAGTATGCTACTGTCGATCATTGTTGTCAAAGATCAGTTACTTCAACTTGTGCAGTCTTTTGGCTGTAGTATGTCAGACCTGGTAAAAGAAGTGGCTGAAATAATTAGTAGCCTAGAATTTTGGAATCAAGTGGAAGAGATAGTACAGGCTCTAGAGTCATTATTCCTAGTTCTCTATCTAGTTGATAAATATGGTTCATCTTCTGGGTACTTGTATGTGGCAATGGAAATGGCAACTGAAGGAATAGGAAGAATTTATGGTGGCAATCCAGATAAATACGAGAGACTATGGCAGATTTTCAACTCGTTGAAGGAAAAGATTGTCCATCCAATACATGCTGCTGCAGCTTTTCTAAACCCAGCATATATGTGCAGTGAGTTGTTTAAGGATAAGGCCAGAATAATGGAAGTCATGGAATTTATAGTGAGCCACTTGGTAGCTAGCGAAGATAAAGACGCTTTCTTGGAAGAAATTATTAAGTATCACGAGAGAAGCAGAGAACCAAACATATTCTCAGATACCGCGAACAGAATGCGGAAAGTATGTCACCCAGGTAATTATCTTGCTTTCTTTTATTTATTGCTAGCAGCAACAATCTGTTATGCTTCTTTTAACTCATATCTTCTTGTAGGTGATTGGTGGGCTTATTGCGTTGGGCGTGAGTTCCCAATGCTACAGAAGTACGCCATCCGAATATTAAGTCAGCCCTGCAGTGGTTCCGCTTATAAACAGAGTTTGAGTGCATTTGAGACTGCTCAAATGAAGAATCTGAGCGCATTTACATTTAAAGCATCAACCCATTTCTTTTGGATGAATATGATCTTGACCACTGGATTTAGGGCAATGAATGCATCTGATAAGCCAAAGGATCTTACAGAGCTCAGCGAGTTGAAGTGGAGATTTCCTACTGATTTCTTAAACGAGCCGGAGGTCTCCTATTTAGATCCACAACCAACTCACAGGTATGAGCATCTACTTGTTTTCTTTCGAGTGTTAGAGCCTAAAAGTTTATGTTACTAGTGCATCTAGCCAGTTGAAAAGTGGCTAACATCTTGCTTGATGATTATAGATATTTTCTCCTAAAGTATATGCTTGATAGTTCTTTATGATAAAAAAGAATCCTCACAAAATATAATAATAAGCTTCAACATAATTTTAATTTAGTATCTTGATTTTGTTTTTCCGGAAAATAGTACCTTGATTTATCTACCTTCATTGCCTATTTTTCTGACTGTTTCTGAGTATTTAGAAGACAAATTAAAAGCAATTCCTTCTGTTTTACTTTTTCCTCAGAAACTTCTTTAATCTAACTAGGAAACTCCTCTGTCAAACTTTGTTTGGTACAGTTCTCTAATAGCTGGTATCCATCTCCCAAGCCAGAGATGTTTGCAGCTGCAGTTTGTAACTAGGATTCCATCTCTCCTAGTTACTGGTCAAGAGGTCAAAAGTGAACAAGGATCTCCTGTCCATGTGTTCTTGGTAGATCGAATCTCCGGTAATGTGGTGCAAGACAGTGCATTATCGACGTTAAATTTGACAGTTTCAGCACTTGAAGGAGACTTCGATGAAGAAAGTGGAAATACTTGGCAAAGGGAGGATTTTGAAAGAAATGAAATAACGGATGTCCCACTCATGACCGGTACTCTGCAAGTGACCCTAAAGGATGGGATGGGAACACTTGGAGATTTATGTTTTAATTACAGCTCTGAAATTGCAAAAAGTGGGAAGTTCAAGCTTGGAGTGAAAACTCTTACAGATGAATGTGGAGGGATTTGTATTTGCGAGGGCATATCCAATGCATTCGTCGTGAGGGACGGTAATGGTAAGTTGCTTGGTACTTACCGCTTTCCTAATTTTTGTCATGGTAGAACTTCTCAAATTTTTCATGCAAGCAAGAGTTTGGTAAATATAATAACATTACGTGTAGGTTTACGATTCACTGCTTTGTGATATGGTCATGGAATTTTAGTTAAGCAGTAATCTTTGGTAACTACGAAATGCTTGCTTGAGATCTTTATCTGGGCGATGACAGACACGAGAGCGCCCGATGCTACTGCCAGCCAGATGCACCTGCCAGAAGATTCGCAACTAAAGAGTATTATGGATGAACTGACACAACCAAAACCTTGTTCAACAGACACGAATGCTAATAGCGAGATGGATCTCGGTAGATGGTTTGAATTTGGACCCCTTTGGAGTCCACTTGGTTGCAAGCATAAGCAGAACCACAACGTCAAATCAGGGCAGGGAGCAATGAGATGGCCTAAGCTTAAAGCCGTGAAAGTTTCACCATGGGCGACTCTGAGGAGAGCTGTCATGGAGATGAGAGCTCAGAAAATGCTTAGTAGGACCCAAGTGCAGAAGCAATTGGAAGAATGTATAGAAGGTATATTCATCATTCGGTGATACAAATGGCCTTTGGTATCCAATTCAATATTTCATGTCATTGCATGCCCATCTCAACTTACATACATGCTGCGGTTGACTGAGTAGGTGCATATTATGTTGCCACATGACTTTACAGAAACTTAGAAGATTAAAGCTTTTCCAAGGTGACTCTGTGATTTCGTCATTCAGCTGCAAGTAGGAAATCGACACAGCCTTCTGCAATTTAAACCAACTGCCTAACCTCTTAGAAAGTTCCTGTAGACAGCAGCAACTAAGAGTTGATGCCTTCACTTATCCAAAAAAAAAAAAAAGGTTTGGTGCCTTCACCAATCACGGCCTTTCGTCTAGTGACTCTAGTACCATGTTCTCCAGACTTTGGTAGAACAAGCAGTGCTTTCAGAGAGCAGTGAATGCTGGGTTAGCTCTTTCTATGAGGGTGACAGATCTGGTCAGTAACAAAAAGATGTGTGTCTGGTCTGGTGTATCAAAGTAACATTTCTGATCTATAGTTCCCCTTCATGCTCTGGTTCAAAAGAGATGTTTCGAACAGAAAAAGAGTGCCTCTTCTCCGAAAAAGTTATCTTGTATATTTTCTTTTCACTGCCTGGTGTGCCCGGTACTTAGAAGGGCCCCTTTTTTTTTGTTCTCTTTTTGTCCCACTAAGTTGAAGGGAGTTCTTTTGTAATAGTTTAGGTACCCGCCAGATTATTAACCCTTTTCTGGAACAAATATATGTAATGCAGGTCAAGATTGGGTTCAGGAAGAATTCAGACGGTTACCACTAGCTAAGGAAAAGCAGGGCAAAGATAAACGGAAGGAAATCTCCGAGAAGTATGTGATATCGAAGGCGCCGACTCAAGTGGCAAGTCATCCTGAGGAGTATTCCAAGGGCAAATCTGGATCTGGGTTGGATGAGGTAAGTACCAGTTATATAGCGTTCTCAGCTGGATGCAATATACATATGTCTTAAGGCAACTGCACATTCAAACCATAATTCATACATTGCACAATTTCCACAATAATTCAATGTGTTTGTGTTTTATCTTTTCGTTTTTTCACAAAGTAATTTGTATAAATTCTGCCACATCTTGCAATATATGTATATACGTACATGTATGTATCCCAGAAGGACAAGAAGCCGATGTTGGTGGAGCCTGCTTCAGAAGAACTCGAATTAGCAAATTGTGATGATTCAACTTTGGAAGGCACCGCAGCATTTCCAAATCCGAATACCTCAGAATTAAGTCAACCTTTGACTCTCTTCCCGTCGCTATTGGCTTGCAAAGATAAGAAGTTTCTTGAAGATGAGGTACTCGAGGTTCTTAACCCTATAATATTAACAGATTTTTCCATCGCTTCAAATGTTAATGGAGACAATTGGATGTTTCTATATCCTCCAGGAGGCTGTCGAGCCATTGGGATTGGAAGAACGTCCGTCAACAGTAGCAAGCTTCTCATGTGCTGGAGGCTCTATTCCTCCAAAACAGGATAGCTCATGTCTGAGTCAATCATTGATGCTCTTTCCCTCGTTACTGATCGGAGACGACACAGAGGTCGGTGAGGATAAGTCACCAGATCTTCTTGAGCATTCTGCAAGACAATCAACAAGTCCAACCAAAGCTAATGAACGAGTTGGCATGTCTAAGCTCAACATAGGCAAGTCTACATGCATGTAATCTTATTCCGCCCTCTCTTCAATTTAATCTTCCATATGCTGATACATAAAGTTAGAGCTTTGCCCATCCGTCTCACTTTCATTTTCCAAATATGCCCCTCCTACAATTCTTTTATTGAAAAAAAAAAAGGTTTGTCCAATGAGGTTTCTTCTGTAAATTAAACCAACCGCCTCTCGAGTAAATATTGAGTGAGTATTACTCATTCATTTGGATGCGTAACACCCACCTAATGGAAAGTAAGAAATTGACCTTACAACAGGCTCAAATTTTCACTGACAAGTATTTTGATTAGTTATTCCTCATTCCCATTGAATATTTTCTTTCTCGCCTCGAGCGGTTTTCCTTTGTGCACTTCCTCCAAAAGCTGCACTTCTCATCAAGTCGTCATCCCTACAGTTACTTTCTGTCTTCTTCTATTCGTCCCTACCCTTCGGCTTTCCCTTCTCTTGAAGAACACAGGTTAGGTACGATGATGAGGCAGTCATTTTTTTTTGTAATCTTTCTTCTCCCTGCATTTATGGCTTCTCCATGAGTTTAAGGGGAAATGGCCTGAAAATATTTATGGCTCGCTCAAGCTTCTATGACTAGTATCGTGTCCTTGGCTAATGCTCAATCTGGACAATCGGAATATGTTCCTTCACGCCCTCAACAGTTACTTCCTGCTCCAATTCCAGTTAGAGGTGTGAGGTTCGAAAATTTAAGCACTGAATACAGTTCCATGTATCCTCAAGCTTATTGTGCACAATCTTTTCCATCACCAGTGGCAAGTCCAAGTACGGGTGCCCAACGAGAACCCTTCTTGCGGGTCGATTCCTTTCAACAGTCCACCTGTGAAAACAACTCTCTCGAATGCGTGAGAGACACACCTGACCCGAATGTCTGCAATTCCTCCAACCAAAGCAGGCAGAATCAAAACCACGACTTTAAGTTTGACTCTGTGGAGGACCGAGGGCACATTTCACCTGCCACTGATAGGAGTGCCAGCAGTAGCCTCTGCAATGGTGGCGCTTTGACTCATCGCCATGGTATGGATTGTGGAAGCATCTGTGGAAGTAATGGAAATGTCAATCAGGTTCCAGTTACCAGACATGCTGGGGAAAGCAGGCCTGTGGAAGAGAGTTCTCAAGGATCGGTAAGGAAAGCGGCTCTTGCCAAGTTCCTATTGAAGCGCAAAGATCGGTGCTACGAGAAGAAGGTAATATCTTCGTACTTTTATTATGTGAAACAGCTTTCCTACTCGGTAGGTTACACCAGCAAAAGTGACTCAAAACCGCCAACAGATATTCTGTTGCCCGTGACGTGTGACTGACCAAGTTAATTTCTTCTCCCTAGGTTCGGTATGTGAGCAGGAAAAAGCTTGCAGAGCAGCATCCTCATGTGAAGGGACAATTTGTTCGACAAGCGCAGAGTGATCCTGCAACTGAAGAAACTAATCCTTGAGAGTGGTTCTTAGCGTATATTTAGGGCTTAAGCTGCCACAAAGCAACGGGATAGTCTTCCATCTGATAATCCGGTCTAGTATGGTGCCGTTCTCCCTCCTCTTCTTGGGGGAGGCAGAGCAATTGGGTGGACAATAAGTACTTCGGAATATGCTTCTAACTATGCAAAGATCGCTCGCAATGCACGTGCCTTCTCACTAGTAGGAAAAAAAAAAAAACGAATTGTAGGCAAGCGAGCAGTTTGTGCTGTATAGTTAGTAATTGCTAAAATGAGGAAGAATGCGATCTTGAGTCAAGTCAAGAAGGTTAATATTTCAAGTTTTATTTCTCACGTGACAACGTAATAATATACATCTAGGGCAAAGCCCGCGCGTTGCTACGAGGCGCAAAAAAGCAGAATCAAAGCAATTAAATCTTCAAATATAAGAAGAATAGATCTCAAGCTGTGGTTGATGAAGAAACCTTGTCTTCCAAATTAGAATTTTAGGTATTAGTGTCTGATTTCCAACCTCAATGAATAGTAAATTCATTTTAAGTGAGTAATTGAAATAGCTTTTGTCACATGATA
This sequence comes from Punica granatum, assembly GCF_007655135.1. NCBI lineage: Eukaryota > Viridiplantae > Streptophyta > Magnoliopsida > Myrtales > Lythraceae > Punica > Punica granatum. Next base: position 4,869,465 of record NC_045132.1, read on the forward strand.
GGTAAAGAAGGAAATGATTCGAGTCAGCTTTTCAATCCCAGAGAACTCGCATTAATAGAAATGCCCTGCTCCATATAATCTCCCTTCTTATGAGGCTATCCCAAGGTAGTGAAGAAGAGTACATATACCATTCTTGCTATTCTTTCCCAGAATCCTACAATATGGCTGCAGGTTTAGCTACAAAATTATATCTGTGCTTGAGCAGCTTGTGTGTCTGAGTTTCATGACAATTTCACTGGCTATCTCTCAAAATAGAGAAACAAAGAAAATATATTTTCCATCATACCAAGTAGATTTCATATATTTACAGTATGTCTACATAGAATATCTACATTATATACAAAAAGATGTATCAAAAGTGTTACTCCATTCAACCATATTAAAAAATTATCTACTCCATACTCCATTCAGCTACATCCAAAAGTATTTACTCCCACCATTGTCCATTCATTTCATAGTCCGTTCAACTTAAAAGGCAAGTGAATCCAAAAACCATAAGGGTCAACTCTATACCTCATGCTCCTTTGATACCAAAAAGAACTTGTCAATACTCCATGCAGCCGCGAATCAAGTGAATCCAAAAGGCATAAGTGCTTACTCCATACTCCATTATTCCAAAATTATTCAACCATACTCCATTCAGCTAGAAGAGAATTTTTAGTTTCAACTTCTATATCTCGAAGCAAATTTTGACTATTACTTCATTTGTTTAGCTTCCTGCCATGCCTTCTAAGGCCCTCAGGTCTCGTTATTGAACTTCTATATCATGGAACAAAATTTTCTATTGCTTCATTTGCTTAGCTTTCTGCCATGCCTTCTAAGGCTCTTAGGTCTCGTTTGTAATCAAAACGAAAATATGAGGATATCATACTCTAATAAATCATTAATAAATTTGGATTGCAACTAAGTTGAGGCAAGATGAGGCCCCAAATTCAGCTTGTACTGCTGAAGTGAACATCCCATGTCTCGAAGGCAGACTTTTCTACAAAGACTCTTGAACACTTTAAACCCCGCCACTCACGAGCATCACATGACAATAACCCTATTATTCCAATTCAAGGTGAAGAAGATACCATAAAGGATGGACTTCCTAATTCGCTTCGTTGCGTCACACGCGAAAGCCAAAAAACATGACACTGACTAAAAGACGGAAGGATCCAGGCCCGTTTAGGTGCAGAAAAGAACGCCCTACCACCTGAGCTAATGGTAAACCATTCTGTATATATTACGGACGCAAAATAGGAAAAGGAAGCCTACTCGCCCTGTACAGCAGACGGACCGGTAGTGATTTCTTTGTTAATTAATAATTGTAGTAATTATAATTATATGATATAGACCGGTCCGTCTCAGGCCCATCAATGTTGGCCTGATGGGCTGGCCCAGTTAAACATTGTCCATAAACTGAGGACAAAGGCTCATTAATTATAATATTATGGAAGAGTATTGATCCGCGGGATGCGAGGAAACCTCGCTGTCTCGACCAAAAGAAAAAAAATGAATGGAATAAACGATACAAATAGACAGTCTATTAACGAAAGTAAAGATATTTCATAGGAAAAATAAAATCAATTATGTTGCAGTCCATTACGAAAAGAATATAGGGACCCCCTGGAACAAAATTTGCTTTTATACTTTAGCCCTTAAATGACTCCATGAAGGTGGAAATGCCCTTCAAAACGATGGCAGGCTGTAGCATCTAATGAAAAGGAATGCAGAAAGAATTGAACTTAATATAACACAACATTAATATTAAATATAAGAGAGTATATTGGGATGGATGTCAAGCTTTTTGGATCGTCAATTCGTCATCCGCTTCTAGTATCAAAATAATCGGGTCGATTCTATGTTCGTGTGATAAAGTCGCTCATAATAAAATGAGTGATCATGTGGAGTAGAGTTTGGTAGCCAGCTAGCTTCTGCGGGAAGGCTAGCACCGTGCTCTCTTGAGGGGCGTGGAGACCGCTGATAATGGATGGGCTGGTGGCTGTGCGGAGGCACTTAGGGATGCAAGGCTGACCGCACTTTCAGTTCGTCGGGCATTTCTATCATTGCTTCAGTCTGCTCAAGCGCCTTGACAACCTCCTTCATAGAGGGGCGGTCCCCCGGATCCTTTGCGAGGGACTTTTGGGTCAGCTCTGCCATCTGAAGGGCGGCCTTGAATGAGTACTGCCCCTCAATCCAAGGGTCGACTATGATCTTGAGTTTCTTCCTCTGGTTAAGGAATGATCTGGCCCACTCGACCAGATGCTGCCCGCTCGGTTGCATAATGTCAAGAGCCCGTCGGCCAGTGAGCAGCTCAAGTAGTACCACGCCGAACCCGTACACGTCGCTCTTCACAGACAAATGCCCTGAGAGACGTCAAGTTCAGGATTCAGCGATCCAAGAATCTTGTATAGAATTAAGACAGAACTCTACGTTAACATACGAATAACTAAAAGATTTGTTGTCACCTGTTGCAAGATATTCCGGTGCCATATAACCATCCGTGCCCATAACTCGGGTCGTCACATGTGACTCTCCACCCGAAGGTCCTAATCTTGCCAAGCCAAAGTCCGCTATTTTCGCGTTATAATCCTGCAGAGAAACAGAGGGAAAAAAGAAAGGAAGTTCTTTATAAACAAAAAAGAATATAACTAAAGGAAGTCTGCTATTTTCGCATTATAATTCAGCAATTTAAAGCTGATTTGGCTTCTAATGAGTAGACCTGGCTCCATTTGGATTGCTTGGATAAATGAGTATATAATCAAAGATAGGAGGCTATGGAGACTAAAAACCCCAAGTTTGCGTTCTTATGCATGGAGCAAAGTACTGAAGTTGAGAGATACAGCCTACCCTCTAATTAAACATGAGATAGGGGATGGGCAACCGACTAAATTTTGGTTTGATAATTGGCACTCCAACTGCCCCCTCATTAAGAGCATGAAGGTAAGAGGTTTTGCATCCCTTCACATTCCTACTGTGTCTGAAGTTCTAAATGGAAGAAGATGGTTGCGGAGGAATTGCAGGGATATCCGCAGTCAGGAGATCCAAACCATAATCACTGGTACTCATTTGTTAGAGGATATAGCTGATAAAGTTGTGTGGTTGGCAGATAAGAAGGCAAAATTCATGTGGCTAGTGCGTGGGATGTTTTGAAACACAAGGAGAGTCGTGTGGGATGGCACAATCTTGTCTGGAGGTCTCCTAATGTTCCAAGATTCAGTTTTATCGGTTGGCTAGCTGTCAAGAACAAACTGGCCTTTCTGGATAAGATTGCTCGTTGGAATTTGGGGATGAATAAGTCATGCTATTTCTGTAATAAGGATGAGGAAGAAAGCAGGGATCATCTTTTCTTTTCCTGCAATTTTTTCTAGGAATGTATGGGCCAGAGTGCTGCAGGAATGTGGGATTTTGAAATCTGTAGGTGGCTGGGCTGATGAGATCAGTTGGGGCATTAAACATCTCGGTGGCAAATCCTGTCAAGCTGCTCTTTTCCGACTTGCGTGGAATGCCTATGTCTACTTCATATGGAAAGCCAGGAACTTAAAAGCCTTCAAGGGGGAGGACCCATCTATCGAGAAGACTTGGGGAGCTATTCACAGCACTGTTCAGGCTAGACTGCTTAGTTGCAGTGTTTTGCTCAAGAAAAAAGGCCAGCATCAGCAGGAAAATCTTCTAAGACAGTGGGGTTTAGTTGTTAGCTGATATGTTTCCAGTTTTGGAATGTCGTGGGTTGGGTCATCATCTGTTATTTTGGTTGTTTGGTCTGTGGACCTCTAATTTTCTTGAATGTTGGATGAACCGCTGGTAACTATGCTGGGTCTTATTAGGCCTTGTAATTTGCTGAGTATGAATGAAGAGCTATGCTGGAGTTCATCCAAGAAAGAAGAAAAGAAGACTATACTGCGTTGACAAGTCATTGATTCAGAGCTCCTTATCCCATTCAGAGAATATGCAATATGCCATTAGAGAGCGAAGACTAACCGAGTCGAGAAATATGTTTGAGGACTTGAAATCTCTGTAAATGACTTGCTTCTCCGAACCATGAAGGAAAGCAAGACCTCGGGCAGCTCCAATGGCGATTTTGAGTCGCTTCTCCCAAGAAAGGGGTTGAATCGAAGGATTACCTGAAAGATTGAGGATAACCGAAATATCGTTACTTGACGAAAATCAATGGACTAAGAGCGGTCTAGAACACTTCTGATTATTCAAATTCTTACTTCTGAAAAGATGGTTGTCTAAACTTCCTTTTTGCATGTATTCGGAAACCAAGAAGCACTCTTTATCCTTCCAGCAATACCCGAGTAACCTAACAATATTCGGGTGTAAACGCCTTCCAACGAATTTCATCTCCGCCTGCAATTTCCCAACAATACATACAGAATCTGTATCAGTACTATTTCAAGAATTTCATTAGATTACAAGCAAAACTCTCATTAGATTGTCGAACTGATAATTTTTCCGATTTCCCTATAGAAACCACTGAAAAATAAAACGTTTAGGAAACTAGAAATAACAAAGCAAATCTTTCATAAAGTTCACCAGATCGAACACCTTCATCAGTATGAAAAAGGTAATACTAATCTTTTGTTCTGCAATGAGTTAAGAGGGCCCTTCCACCGAAGAAACATTTCGACGCTTGTAATCAATCACCACGAGAAAGCTAAGGGAATGGAACATTCCCTCTCTAAAGGTGGGTCCAAAATTTTTGCACATTCTTAGCATTCAGCAATGGTGATGAAGAGGGAGAAAAGGAAAAGGTTCGCTCCATCTGGTTCCAACAGTATTTTCATTTTCATTTTCAAGTCAGTTTCAGTAACAGAAATCCGTGAAAAATAACAGAAACCCATTTCTTTCGGGGGAATACACTTCCTAGTCCTATGCAGAGTAACCGCGGTGTGATTGGTGGTGCACTTTATTGCACTTGTGACTTTGACGTGGTAAATAAATTGTAATCTATTGTGCACAAAAGCACTTTGATGCAGTTGTAGCGGCTATGCGTTGCAGATAACAATTGTCTGTTATCCATGACAAGTTACACCACAGAGGAACCAAATCCGCATCTCTTACTGCAAAAGGTTAAGTCACTAATCATAAAAGATCAGAAATAGGGAATAACATAGATTAGTTAATTACTTACCTGCCATTCATTAAAACCTTCAATACTTTCTGGGTTCAATTTCTTGACTGCAACCGGGATTCCACTGTCCCTTCTAGATAGGGCTAAGGTTTTCTCATTGAACTGCCCCTTGTAGACACTCCCAAACCCACCCTCCCCGTGGAGAACCTTCTGTCTGAAGTTACCAGTGGCACTTTCTAATTCGGAAAACGTTAAGAGCTTCAAATTCGGTATCAAGATCCGTCCATCCGGTTCAGCGTCCCCTGCCGCCACTGCCTCCAAGAACCGCGCATTGCTGCTCGTGGTCGAGAATCCCGTGGTATTGCTGTAGTAGTTCGATGTGCCTGGAGAAACAGCATTTAGTTAAGAATGTTCTTGTGGGTTGCTAGTCTATTGACTGAACCTAATCAAGGAAAACACCAGAATACAAAGTTCCATATGACAGACAAAAAGGATTGAAAGACCGTACCAAAGTTTGAATGGAAGAGAGGGCGGACTAAAGTTACTGGTAGCTTACCTATGCTGAGGTTAGACATGCCAACCAATTCATTATCTTTGGTTGGACTTGTTGACTGTCTTGCTGTATGCTTGAGAAACTCTCCTGCCTTATCCTCACCAAGGTCAGTATCATCTCCACTCAGTGATGAGGGACCAAGCGTAAATAAATGTCTCCATCGGAAGCTATCCTGTTTCCGAGGAGTAGAGTCTCCAGCACATGAGAAGCTTGCTACTGTCAATGGACATTCTTCTAATTCCAATGGCTTGGCAGCCTCCTGGAGCATATAGAAACAGCCAAAGTCTCCACAAACATTCAAGGGGACAAAAGTCTGTTAACATTTATAGGGTTAAGAAACTCCGTTACCTCATCCTCGAGGAGCTCTGTATCTTTGCAGGCCAATAACGACGGGAAGAGCGTCAAAGGTTGACTAACTTCTGAGGTGCTTGGTTTACTAGTGGCACTTTTTAATTCAGAAAACGTGACATTCTTCAATTTCGGTGTCAAGATCCGTCCATCCGGCTCAGCGTTCCCTGCCGCCACTGCCTTCAAGAACTGCGCATTGCTGCTCGTGGTTGAGAATCCCGTGGTATTGCTGTAGTAGTTCGATGTGCCTGGAGAAACTGCATTTAGTTAAGAATGTTCTTGTGGGTTGCTATAGTCTATTGACTGATCCTAATTAAGGAAAACACCAGAATACAAAGTTCCATATGACAGACAAAAAAGATTGAAAGACCGTACCAAAGTTTGAATGGAAAAGAGGGCGAACTAAAGTTACAGGTAGACTTACCTATGCTGAGGTTAGACATGCCAACCAATTCATTATCTTTGGTTGGACTTGTTGACTGTCTTGCTGTATGCTTGAGAAACTCTCCTGCCTTATCCTCACCAAGGTCAGTATCATCTCCACTCAGTGATGAGGGAAAAAGCGTAAATAAATGTCTCCATCGGGACCTATCCTGTTTCCGAGGAATAGAGTCTCCAGCACATGAGAAGCTTGCTACTGTCGATGGACATTCTTCTGATACCAATGGCTTGGCAGCCTCCTGGAGCATATAGAAACATCCAAAGTCTCCACAAACATTCAAGGGGATAAAAGTCTGTTAACGTTTATAGGGTTAAGAAACTCCGTTACCTCATCCTCAAGGAGCTCTGTATCTTTGCAGGCCAATAACGACGGGAAGAGAATCAAAGGTTGACTAACTTCTGAGGTACTTGGTTCTGGAAATTTGACAGAGCCTCCCACAGTTGAATTATCATAACTTGTTAATTTAAGTTGTCCTTGTCCTTCCCAAGGAGGTTCTTGTAGCATTGATTCCTCGTCCTTCTGGTATACATACATGTACATACATATGTATATTGTGAGATGTGACGATTATACATTTGTGACAGCGAAAAGATAAAAATCGAACGCATCGAATTATTGTGGAAATTGTCTAATGTATGAGGTATGGTGTGAATGTGCAGTTGCCTTAGACAATGTATATCGCATCCACTGTGCACAATATTTAAATGGTACTTACCTCATCCAACGCAGATCCAGATTTGCCCTTGGAACACTCCTCAGGACGAATTGCCACTTGACACGGCGGCTTCGACATCACATACTTCTCAGGGATTTCCTTCAGCTTTTCCTTAACTTGTAACCGTCTGTGATCTTCCTGACTACAATCTTGATCACCTGCGTTACATATATTTTATTCCAGAAAAGGTACTGTTTTAGAGGGCCCGTCTAGGTACCGGGCAGACCAGGCGGTGAAAAGAAAATATACAAGATAACTCTTTTGGAGAAGAGGTTCTCGTTTTCTTTTTGAAACATCTCTTTTGAAACAGAGCATGAAGAGGAACTATAGATTGTTACTTAAATAGACCAGACCAGACCAGACACACCTTTTTTTGTTACTGACCAGATTACCCTCATTGAAAGAGCTAACCCAACATTCGCTGCTCTCTGAAAGGTCTCCCAGTTCTTCCAAAGTTTGGAGAACATGGTACCAGGAGTTACCAGATGAAACATGGTAATTGGTAAAGGCACCAAACCTTTGTAGCTGCTATCTGTCGGAACTTTTCTAAGAGGTTAGGCGGTTGGTTTAAACTGCAGAATGCCGTATCAATTTCCTACTTCCAGTTGGATGAGGAGTACACAGTGGTCAACCTTACTTGGAAAAGCTTTAATCTCCTATCTAAGTTTTTGTAAAGTCATGCGGCAAATATAATATACACTTATCCAGTCCACTTCAGCATGTACGTAAGTTGGGATAGGCATGCAATGACATGAAATATTGAATTGGATCCTAAACTGTAGATTTCTATGATGTTTCAACGAAATACCGGGATACCAAAGCCCAGTTGCATGACTGAAGGATGACTGTACCTTTATTACATTCTTCCAATCGCTTCTGCAATCGAGCCCTTCTAAGCATTTTCTGAGCTCTCTTTTCCTTGACAGCTCTCCTCAGAGTCGCCCATGGTGAAACTTTTATGGCTTTAAGCTTAGGCCATCTCATTGCTCCCTGCCCTGATTTGATGTTGTGCTTCTGCTTATGCTTGCAACCCAGTGGACTCCAGAGGGGTCCAAATTCAAACTGTCTACCGAGATCCATCTCGCTATTGGCATTCGTGTCTGTTGGACAGGGTACTAGTTGTGTCAGTTCATCCATAATACTCTTTAGTTGCGAATCTTCTGACAGATGCATCTGGCTGGCAGTAGCATCAGGCGCTCTCGTGTCTGTCGTCGCCCAGATAAAGATCTCAAGCAAGCATTTCGTAGTTACCAAAGATTACTGCTTAACTAAAATTCCATGACCATATCACAAAGCAGAGAATCATAAACCCACATGGAATGTTATTATATTTACCAAACTCTTGCTTGCATGACAAATTTGAGAAGTTCTACCATGACAAAAATTCGGAAAGCAGCAAGTACCAAGCAACTTACCATTACCATCCTTCACGATGAATGCATTGGATATGCCCTCGCAAATACAAATCCCTCCACATTCATCTGTAAGAGTTTTCACTCCAAGCTTGAACTTCCCACTCTTTGCAATGTCAGAGCTGTAGTTAAAACAGAAAGCTCCGAGTGTTCCCATCCCATCCTTTAGGGTCACTTGCAGATTACCAGTCATGAGTAGGACATCCGTTATTTCATTTCTTTCAAAATCCTCCCTTTGCCAAGTATTTCCACTTTCTTCATCGAAGTCTCCTTCAAGTGCTGAAACTGTCAAATTTAACATCGATAATGCACTGTCTTGCACCACATTACCGGTGATTCGGTCTACCAAGATCACATGGACAGGAGATCCTTGTTCACTTTTGACCTCTTGACCAGTAACTAGAAGAGATGGAATCCTAGTTACAAACTGCAGCTGCAAACATCTCTGGCTTGGGAGATGGATACCAGCTATTAGAGAACTGTACCAAACAAAGTTTGACAAAGGAGTTTCCTAGTTAGATTAAAGAAGTTTCTGAGGAAAAAGTAAAACAGAAGGAATTGCTTTTAATTTGTCTTCTAAATACTCAGAAACAGTCAGAAAAATAGGCAATGAAGGTAGTAGATAAATCAAGGTACTATTTACCAGAAAAACAAAATCAAGATACTAAATTAAAATTATGTTGAAACTTATTATTATATTTTTGGGTGGTTTTTTTTTTATCATCAAGAACTATCAAGCATATACCTTAGGAGAAAATATCTACAATCATCAAGCAAGCTGTTAGCCACTTTTCAACTGGCTAGATGCACTTGTTACATAACCTTTTAGGCTCTAACACTAGAAAGCAAACAAGTAGATGCTCATACCTGTGAGTTGGTTGTGGATCTAAATAGGGAACCTCCGGCTCGTTTAAGAAATCAGTAGGAAATCTCCACTTCAACTCGATGAGCTCTGTAAGATCCTTTGGCTTACCAGATGCATTCATTGCCCTAAATCCAGTGGTCAAGATCATGTTCATCCAAGAGTAATGGGTTGATGCTTTAAATGTAAATCTGCTCAGCTTCTTCATATGAGCAGTCTCAAACGCACTCAAACTCTGTTTATAAGCTGAACTACTGCAGGGCTGACTCAATATTCGGATGGCATACTTCTGTAGCATTGGGAACTCACGCCCAACGCAATAAGCCCACCAATCACCTACAAGAAGATATGAGTTAAAAGAAGCATAAAAGATTGTTGCTGCTAGCAATAAATAAAAGAAAGCAAGATAATTACCTGGGTGACATACTGTCCGCATTCTGTTCGCGGTATCTGAGAACTTGTTTGGTTCTTTGCTTCTCTTGTGATACTTAATGATTTCTTCCAGGAAAGCATCTTTATCTTCGCTAGCTACCAAGTGGGTCACTACAAATTCCATGGCTTCCATTATTCTGGCCCTATCCTTAAACAACTCACTGCACATATATGCTGGGTTTAGAAAAGCTGCAGCAGCATGTATTGGATGGACAATCTTTTCCTTCAACGAGTTGAAAATCTGCCATAGTCTCTCGTATTTGTCTGGATTGCCACCATAAATTCTTCTCATTCCTTCAGTTGCCATTTCCATTGCCACATACAAGTACCCGGAAGATGAACCATATCTATCAACTAGATAGAGAACTAGGAATAATGACTCTAGAGCCTGTACTATCTCTTCCACTTGATTCCAAAACTCTAGGCTACTAATTATCTCAGCCACTTCTTTTCCCAGGTCTGACATACTACAACCAAAAGACTGCACAAGTTGAAGTAACTGATCTTTGACAACAATGATCGACAGTAGCATAGTGTAGTTTGAGGAAAAATCTATTGCTTGAGGCTGTATTAACTCCCTGTTGTTGGTGTACTTCCTCATCAGTGACAAAAGATCGCTATTCCCATAAATAAGAGTTATGAGACATCTGGCTTTATCAAATGCCAACTTAACCCACTCTATTTCCATGTAAACGTCCTCAAAACTTGACTGGATCTCAGCAGCAACACACCTAGTGACGTATATGTGAGGAAAGTCGCTAGTGAGCCGAGCCCTGGTAGGTCCCCAACCTGGAATGCCATCAATGTATTGCACAACATTGTTTGGCCCTATAGTCTGGATGCAGAAACAGATGATTTCCTCTAAGAAGTGGCCATCTAATTCGCACTTCGGGACTTTGAACGCATCCAGTAGCACTACCCCTTTCCACGAATAGGCCATGATGTTAACCAAGGATTGATTCTCTTTCTCATTGAACCAAACATCAGAGATGAGGGTACAGCCCGTTTCTCCCCATGATTCCTTCACACTTCTCACATGTGCTTCGATCTCGCTATGCAATTTGGGAATTAGCAGAGTTTTGAGTGTTGAATAACTTGGTAACTTATAAGAAGCACCAAATGCAGCCACAGCATTGATGAAGTCAATAAAGGAAGATGACTGAACAACATTGCAATCAATGTTGTTTGACAGAAAGAACTTCGCAAGCAAATCATCCGGCTCACAGATATCATTTTTGTGACATACTTCTGAAGAAGTTCCATCGGAACTACTCGAAAAGTATTCGGGTTTTGGTCTCTTATTGGCACCTTTAATCGTCTCAGCAGCAAGTGCTTGGACATGTTTTGGGACCATGGTGCATATATCTACATCACGTCCTTTGATTCCAGATAAATGGGATTTAACTCTAGGGGCACCCCCAGCAAAATCTCGTTTGCAGAAATTGCACTTAAAACGCCCACACAATTGCTCTGCGTATTCCCAAAAAGTGTCTGCCCGCCTACCCATGACGTCCCGTGCACCCTAAGCCAAGAAACTGTTCTGATAAGCTAAAAGATAATGGAATGCTTACAATTTTTTTTTTTAACTATTGAAGATACACTGATCACAGGCCCATTACATCAACTGCTAAATATACCGGTCCCTCAAATTTTCACAATCACTGCAGCCCACGAAAAATTTATGACAATCATGACATTAGATGTCCCAAAGGATTCAGGTGCAGTCACTGCAGGAATGATCAAGTCAGAAAACAACCTAGATTAATAATAAGTCATTTACTACTGTATATAGCACCAAGTTGGACATGAACTATCGTGAGCATATATAAGATTCACAACGGTATCACCAATGCAAGGAAGTAACCAGAAAAGTTCTACAGTTACGTGTACAATGATGATATACCCGGCGGGCATTACTCGGTTATGACGAACCAGCCACTGAGCCACAAAGAAATAGTTGATTGTATCTATTCAATCCCACAGAAAAATGTAGAACTATACTTCACCTGTTCACCGAATCAATTCCAGCCAAAATCTTTGCTGCTTTGCTGTTTCAAGAAGATTCTTTTCTTCTTCTGTCCTTTAAAATCACTGAGTCAACCAATTGTTGAAAGGAGGTAAGCCGGGACTGTCACCAAAAAAAAAAAAAAAGACTGGATAATATCTCAACAAAATTTAAAACTACTGAGTCAGAGAAAATCCAGAAGGGCAAGGAGACAATTTGTCTATTACCTGTGAATTTAGCTAATCAAACTGCTGGCAAGAGAGAGGGGGACAAAGAGGAGGAAGAAGGAGAGAGATAGATGGATGTCGACATGGTGAAAATATTATATATACAACATGGGACGATACAGAAGTCCAAAGTCCAATTATTATAAAGTACGGAGTCTGTGCAATAATAAAATACGGGGTTTAAAATAAAATGCGTGGAAATTTTAAGTTACGCGTATTTTTTTTCTTCCTTTTTTAAGAGGGACACGTCACTTTTTTTCTAGAAATACGTGGCATATTATTTGGGATAAAATGCATTCACCTCCCTTTATATTTCGTGAAATGACACTCAATTTCATTTATTGAGAAAATATACACTTTGTCACATCTGACTTATTTGACCAAATCATTGTAAAATTACTAATCGAAAGTCACAACTTTTAGATTTCTTTCTTTCTAGGAACATGCATATAATTTTAACTGAATAAGGCTCACATACATAAAATTCTTAATTTTAAAATATTTTATTTGTTTTGAAGAATAAAAAATTTAAAATCTATAATTTATAACATATATAAAAGTGTGAAGCTCAAAAAATATTTTTCGATTTGTTGAAATTCCTATTTTACCCTTCAATATATATGGACATATCTTAAAATTTCTATTTTATCTTTTTAATGTATCTGGACAATTGCTACTTTTTATTGCATCTATTATTATAATATTTCTCAATATTTTCAGATCTTCAACTGCTTGGTACATGTTTAATACACAACCCCATTGCAGAATTCCAGGTAAACTTGATCAATTGGGTAAACCTGAGGTGCCCCTTTATCTTTTATTTTATTTTATTTTATTAAAATTCTCAACTGTGCAATATTTATGCAAATATTAACAAGCATATTTCAGTCCCCCAGCTTACTCTCTAACAAATCCAAAGCATAAATTACTCAAAAATGCTTAATAAACATATCCTACCATAATATATATCCAGAATCATCAATCCGGGGATCAAGCAATAAGTTTAAGGATCTCCTAATCTATGCTCTAATACCAAAATTTTTCTCGACCCGAAATTTCAACAGCATTTCCTCTAAAATTTTAATGATCCAAAACTTGCTAATATTTCAACCTGCGAGACCTTCAATTGTCAATTAATTATTCCATCAAGTAAATCACATATCAAACATCCCAATAGATTATTAATAATCTCCAATTACCAAAAGAGTAACTATACAAAAAAATTTCAAGTCGTAATATGCTTTCAAGCTTCTCTTATAATAGCTTAATTATCTATAAAATATAAAATAAACAAGGCCATCTAGGAAGTCCTCCAAGCCGATCCCCACTGTCAAAAATGATTCTCCGGCTCAACCAAGCTAATCTCTAATCCATCTGGAAAAATAATATGCAGAGTGTGAACTTCATCTTTGTGAGCATAAGATTCTACAGTAAAATAAGCTAATATTAAATAAAAATATTATTTTTAAAACGACCAAGTGTTCATATAGATAATACTAGCATATCCAAGTCTGTCATTTAATTCATCAACACCACATGTTATACAATATATATAAATATTTACTAAATTCATTCTTAAACAATCAATTATCTTTATAATCACATAATAATATTATAATTAACCATTAACTCAGCACCATTTAACATTCATATACTGACTAAATCAAGCTCTAACAAACAACACGGCTTTCACAGAACAACTTTAGACAACCTCGACAATCATCGCACTAATATCAATTAGACTAGACAAACAATATACAACATAACCAATCAATATAGCCATAGGGTCGCATGTCCTCACAACCGAGTTATAACCAGTACCGTGACCCTATACGTCAGCTAAAATCTCCACAACTCACCTTACCACTTCTCATAACCGAGGGCCACCCATTATCAAACCTTCAACCTAACATCCATTTTATATCCTGCCGGTTCAGCGGTGTAGGCGTCCATTTTATGTCATGCCGGATCAGCGGTCTATGCATCCATTTTATACCTCACCAGTTCAGCAGTCCGAGCATCCATTTTATATCCCACTGGATCCGCAGTTTAGGCATCCCTTTTATATTCCACCGATTCAGCGATCTAGGCGTCCATTTTATATCACGTCGGATTAACGATCTATGCGCCCATTTTATATCCCGTCGGTTCAGCGGTCTGGGCATCCATTTTATATCTCGCTATATCCACAGTCTAGGCATCCATTTTATATCCCGTCAATTTAGCGATTTAGGCATCCATTTTATCTCCTGCTGGATCAGTGGTCTAGACGTCCATTTTATATTCTGTCGAATTAGCAATCAATCATACCCCAAATCCTATTCTGTCGGGTCCAGCAATCCCATTGCTATAACAATCAAGTAATATCACTATACACAAGTACAATCTCAATCACATTACAATGGTATCATATTATCATCACATATCTCATACACAATCAGCATACACAATCACACCACATATCTCAAGTCAAAATGAAACATAAGAGGGTAATATCTCTCAAATCCTTTCACGTGACATAAGAAGACCGATTCCTTAATCTCTAACTATCACAATATTCTTCTTAAATAATTTATATAACTATAATACATTATTTCACAAGAGAATAGAGTACTCATCAAACTCTCAAAATATTTAATGAAGTCGAACCTTCAAGATGGAAAGATTCAGTCTCTTCAGCTCCTAAGCTTAACCCATATCGTTTAGGTGCTCTCCGACTCTCGTCTCCCTCTTCCAACTCTTTCTCGTCTCTCAGTCTGCTCTGTTCTTCGTCTCCCCCTTCTTCGTTTCCTTTGCTCTTCCATCCTTCTCCCTCAACCTTGAGCTCTGTCGCTTACTCTCTCTTCCTATCGCTCTATGTCTCTCCCCCCTCCACCCCCCTCTCTCTCTCTATTTTCTTCCCTTCAAACAGAACCCAAATAGTTAATAACTTCTTCCATCACTGCTACAAATGGATAGACCCGGGAGTATCGGTTTGTTTCATGCATGATTAAATTAAATTTGTTCGTTCGACTTCTCCGCAAGTAGATTATACTTTTCAAATAATAATAAACCAAAGTTCTCTTCGTGGCAAAAAGCTTGACGTTATCTATCTAAAACTTCTATGGACTCACTATATATACTGTATTTGGCGAAAGAGGAATGCTAGAATCTACCAAAGGCAGATCTCAGCACCAGTAGCTATAGTTCGGAGAATTTTTGCGGATGTGCAAGCGAAGTTGTCTCTCCACCCCCGAATCTCTAACAAGATTGTAAATTCTGTCTTAGTGAGTCACATGTTTAAAACCCCTGATATTGCTCACAGATAATTGGTATACTTTGGGATGAAGCCTGGGGCACCTTAGTTTTGTAAGAGTTGTATTGGGTAAATGGCTTGATGTAAATTCATTCTGATTAATGGAAGTTTCTACCATTTATCCAAAAAAAAAAAACCAAAGTTCTGGGCAATTTCCTTCGCAGATTCGTTTGCCAATGATGGCTTATGTTGTTGCAAATGTGGATGTAAGGGGGGTAACAAGTAACTTGGCATCTCTTAATTAGTAAACTAAAGCTGCAAGCATTAGCTCTTGGTCACCTTTGTAATCTATGTCACATGATATCTACTTGCGCTCTTCAACTACTCTCTCCAGGCAATCGTATCCTCATTAACCGATGGTTTGCATCAGAGTGAACATTGTTAGTAGCACACTACAAACAACACTTCTTTGCTATTGTAACCTTTAGACAGATGAAGCACATAATGAATGGACATAGAGTGCACAGGAAGAGGTGACTCTTTTGCCAGTCCTTATCTCTTTGATGTCAATTTCTATATTACGGATATTCAATTTCATAGTTGTTTTGAATTTTTAGCCGTTCCGATCAGCCTTCTGAATTCATGTACGGTATCCATCAGATATATATTGAAGTTAAATATTGGGATATCGGGTAGAAGGTAATGATCCCTATTTCAGTTGGTGCTACTATTCATTCATTTATTTTTTCTTCCCCATTGTGGCTATGATGAGTTTATTCATTATAAACTATTTGTTTATAATTTCATAGTCGCGGTGTTTGCTTTTTACCCTTCTGCATGTTTTAATTATGTATATTTGAAAATGTTCACTTAGCTTTACAATTAGTATTCCTGTTATCACTCCTCAATTTCTTTAATTGTTATCAATTATATCAATCTAATTGCATGCTGCTATTGTTGAAAATGTTTAAAAGAAAATGCCTCTGATAAGATACCTAAGAATGTCTTAAAATTTATGTTTTTTACTTGGCTTCGAGCATGAGTCTGGTATTGGTGATCAACAAGCAGGGCCTTTGACCCCCGTCGGTTTTGCTTCACAAGAGGTGAAATAGTGAAGTCCATCTTCAGTTGTGTATCCTAAGGCCTAATGAATCAGAATCTATTGACTAGAGTTACAACTTTTTTTTTTCCTACTATTTATATCCACCAAATTTCAGCTGAGATATTGAATAGTTATTAGTGGAAAATGAAGAAAGGATCTTTTTCGAGCCTTCACTTATCAAAATAGTTTTCCTGGACTCTTGGTGAAAGGAGAATGAGAAGGGCTGGAAATCTTTGAAAGTTTTTGCTCATTGATGTTGTTGTTCATTAGTTTGGTAATAGTATTACTCGATGCACTTTCTCTAAAAATAAGTGTCTGTAAATCATGAATAGTAGTAATAATACAACGCATTATATTAGTTTCCCTCATTAAACTAGAAGAAAATTTGCATGCCTAACACATGATGTTTGTTTTTCAAATGATCTTTTATTTCACGACATTAAAGACATGATTGTTTGTGGTGATAATTCTTGAATAGATACTCTTTCTAGAAATGAGAATAATCTGTGGAGAAAAGTTGGATTTCCAAAGAATTTTTTGGTATTATTATTATTATTAAATATAGTTGTTTCTCTGTACCTAAAAGCCATATCTCAAAGAAAACACATCAATTGCCTCATTTGGTATTCTAGGGAACTTTATCGTCTTTGATGAGAGCAGAAAGGTGAATTAGGTAGCAAAACAAAGTGGCATGTATTGATTCTTGAGTCCATCCTTACCTTCATATCACGAGGAATTAATATATCTATTGACTTTTTTTTATTTGGCCGAATTATTTATTTATTATCTCATTCTTGCCTTTCGGTTCACCCCCTTGATCACTTTTGCATATTAATTTGGTTTTCTGAATAATACTGGTTTCTGGAAGTGTTTGTGGGTCTTTATGTGTCATCTCAATGCACTAAAAAGAATTGGATTGTCATGATACACAGCCGAATGAAAAAATCTTAGATGGGATGTGACCAAGTGGTAAGGTAATGGATTTTGGTCCTGGTATTCAAAGGCATGTGCCCATGTGTTGGAAGTAATACCTATTATATCTGTACATGTAGACATGATAAGAACAAAGGAATAAAATATTGATGTTTTGGACGAACATTTTACATTTTCTAGGACTCACATAATACCGTTTGCTCACTTATGTCTGCAGCTACAATTGTAAATGAAGTGGTAGAATGTTCCACTTCGTGTTCCGCCTCCTAATTAAAGCTACTGAATTAGCACTGTGGTTCTCTTTTTTTCTTTGATAATTCATTTTGGTTCAGACTTTCGGAGTTACCTGTATGCTTTCTATGTAACTATAGCTATCACTTGGTATATCTCATTGGTGGGGAATTATTGTTGTTATTTTCTCATGGCCTTATATGTGATCAATAAGAAACAAATTATGTTATTGCTCCAATACTAAATGTAAATAGCTTACAGCACAAATATTTTCTATATGATCAGTCTCTACATCATAATGTTATTGTCCTTTGAAGAATCATCATGCCATTTTCGATACTAGCAAAGCCTATGTTTTGATAATGGATTTTCAAGGAAATAGAGGGACCATGGATTCTTCCAAATTTACTTCATTTTCAAGGGAAAAAAAGGGGGAGTGTTTTACCTGGTCCAAAAGGTTTTTTTTTTAATTATTGGTTCATTCAATTTTTTATTTCTAAAATTAAAGAACATATTATAAAAGTAAGAAAAGATTTACACGAATATTTTATGTGATGCGATGACCTTATTAGGTAAAACAGTAAATCTTAAGAAAAAAAATTTTAAAGTTATGGTCCAAATATGAATTTTCTCAAAAAATAATTGTTGGTCAAAGGAGTCAAATGAGGTTAAGTGCATATTTTTTGAGCAAATGAGTTTATGTGTCATTTCACCAAACCTCAAAGGAGGTGAGTGCATTTTACCCAAAAAAATAATTAAAAGATAAAGGAAAGGAACCCCATAGAACAGCTTGCTTAACAAAGGAACGGCGAGGATGAGGAGAGATTGATCCAACAGCAAAATCACCTTCATGGACGGTTCAAACGTTCGACCGAAGAATTTTCCTATCCTAGCTTATATCTATATATATATATATATATATATTATAGAGTTAAATGCAGTTTACATTTTGATAAGATCGGGTAGTACTCTGTAAAAATCTAAAGGTCAAGAGGCAAATCTAAACTCATCCCAAAAGTCGAGGAGCAAACTACCTTTAACTCTATATTATATACAGTAAAACAAGCTAAATAATAGATGCATGTAATAGATGCTATCAGCATACTAAAGTAAATATTATAAAATAAAAATATTGTAGTTTATTTACACAAATAAAAGTAAGTATATCATACAACAAAGTTATCATATTATCTATAAAATTGCACATATAAAATTGAAATATAAATTATTAAACTTATTATTCATAAAAAATTGTCAAAAGATTTTAATTAAGTGTTTTAAATGAGAACGTCACAATATACTAAAACATTATATTAAAAATTACAAAATCATGTTTCTATATTTAATAAAATATATATAACGACCTCAGCTAATAAAAAAATAATTAAATAAAGAGTCACTTATTATTTATCAAAAGATTTAGTCACTATAAACTATTAGAATATATTACATCAAAAAATTACAAAGTCAAATTTCTATACCTGAACTAAATATATATAACGATCTCAAATAATATACAAATGATTAGATAAATATTTACAATGCAAATTAAATATGAGAACTAGTCAAAATTGGCACTAAACCATTTAAAATTAGTCTAAATTTTAGCATATTAGAAATTATTGTTCAAAAGTAGCAATTAATTATTAAATGTTCTTACCATTCATAAGAAGTAATTTCATCTTTAATCAATATATATATATATATATATATATATAAAGTTGTAACCCCATAATATACACGGCTCTTCTTCTTGTATCGGGAGCCATTGTTGAGATTCAAAGCCGTATGAATTCGGGCATGTTGCACGTTGTTCTGGCCATGAGAAGCTTGGTGGGTTCCACCAGTCCGCATCACCCTCGGGTATATATCTTTTCATTATTGTCGGACCACATCTTGTAAGGGTACCTACAAAAATACAAGAAAGAAAACTAGATTACGTTCGAAAATATTAAATTAAAGTTTGATCGACAACTAAGTTGCTTATTATTGAAAATAGTATAAATTTTAAAGAACAAATCCCTGGCAACGACGCCAAAAATATGAGGAGGTTTTACAAATATCAGGAGGTATGCCTCCAGGAATTTCTGGTACTCTCAATTTCATGATTTTATTGCAGGGTGAGAAACTATATTAAGTAAGACTTTTATAAAGATACACTATTGTGTAGCGGAAACGGCGGATTTCCCAACTGCTACCTGTAATAGGTACCTTGTGTACTGCTTTAGGTACCAACAGACCAACTAAATTAAAGTAACCGAATTCTAAAGAAAAATAATTTAGATATATGTTTGACAGGTTCATTGCTCTTTGGAGCAAATTTCTCGGTTTACCATAAATCCTCAGCCATGCAACTGCAAAGTGCTTTCTCGTGTTCCACACGTTGTTAGACTTGTCTCAATGCGATAACTACATCTCACCTTGTTGATTGATATTCAAATGTTGAAAACGGACGATCAGGAGCTGACTAGGTCAAGTCATGCTTAAAAATATGGACCTTGCTATATGGAAAAGATTTAGGAATGTCGTTATTTCCTTTATTATGATTTCTATATTATATTATATCCATTGGATTTATGAATATATATATTTTTTATTACAAGAATGGCTCGTGAGGCTCGTTATTCCAGCCATTCCTTTTTTATTTTTAATCCGGGGTATCCAGGCTTCGCCAGACTAATTCCCGGGGTTCTGTGAATCCCCGACAGGGCACAGAGTGGGTAATTACACCAAAGGCGCTCTGGTGGCCCCAAGAGGATTTAAACCCGGGATCGGATGCAAGTTTAGGCGCACCTTAACCATTAGGCCAAATCCTTTGGGGTTGTTATTCCTGCCATTCACTTATTCACTTTGTAGACCGTCTTACTAAGCCTTTTTGTTGATAGGGAGCAGAGTACAAGAAGCGGTGAAGACGCTGGTGGAACCCAATGTGCCAACTGAATCAATTAACCGATTTTCTTGATTTGCCTCTCAAATGAAGAGATGGACAAGTAATCATTCATTATATCCAATCCATGAAGGGACTTCCAAGTTCTGGTTCGATTGATTATTTTACCGTGTTCAGTCTTATAATATTGTCACTGGGGGTAAGATGAGTTGACATTTATCCCTCTAAATTGTTTGCATCATCCACGTCTACGGAGCCTTATCTAACCTATGTAGAGTAAGCGCTTTACTCAGCAATGCAGGATGCCATTGCATAACTTGTTACTATATTTCCCATAAAATTGGCTCTATTTCCCGAATTTTACTCTTAGCAACTCCTAAGTTCGAAGCAAGATGTTGTCTAATTAGTGTTTGATGGTTTTTCAGCCCCGCAAGTGCACGTGAGTAGAATGAGTAGAGTACGGTTCCCAAGAGAACTTAGCTATTAACATTCGAAATTATCACAACCTAATTGAAGTCAAGCAAATTAAAATCGGTTTTATAAAATATAAAGCAAATTAAAACAACTGACAATCAATTGGTGATACGACATAGAATTACAATTTTCCCCACACTTCGCTAATTCGATCTACTCTCTCTTTCCCTAATTCGATTAAGGCCCAATCTATTAACCTCAATTTCACAAGTATTTCCTTAGTATTTTCCGAATTGCTTAGGAAAAATATCTAACTCAACCAATTCCCTATATTCTTAAGGGAATTGTAATTAAGCTAAATTCATTAAAATCCAACTTGAATTGCTACATAAGGTGTGTAAGTGTATTCCTATCTTACTCACCAATCAACTCAATTCCTCGAGATTGAACTTAGGCTATTCTATCCTTGTTCTAAACCTAAAATCCCTTTCCCAGGTTCATCTAGATTAACAGATCTTATGAATTGTTGATCAGGCAATTGCAAACATTAAACACAAGATAGAATAAATAGTATGAGATCAAAAATTAATTAGATCAAGAGAAAATAAAGAAATTAACTACATGTGGGTTCAATCGTAATCCTAGCATATGAAATTAGCCCATAAGAATTAGAAAACACATAGACATTAAATTCAAAAGAGATCAACAAACATATTACGAAAACCCCCTAAAACTCAAGTCGACTTCTTCTATGGCGTGTTCCTCTGCTCTGCCGTCTACACGAAGCTCATGCCTTGGCCTTGCCTTTTATAAGGGAAAAAGGCATCAAAATACTAAAAATCTCACCCAAATCTAATTTTTCAATACTTGAAATTCAATTTTTCTATCTTAAACATCTAGGAATATCTTTCCTAAGATCCAACAATATTAATCCAAATAAATTCAAATATCTCCCTCTTAATTTTCTTCTCTAAATATGCCCGGAACCTAGGTATAGTCTCAAAAAAAAAATCAATTTTTGGCCTATTGGACTAATTTGGGATGGCCTAGGCCTTCAATTTTGCAGCCCGAGCCCTCTCAGATCTGTAATTCTACTCTACGCACCGAACTTCAACTTGTTGTATCTTCCTTGTTTGAGCCCCAAATCACAATCCATATGAACCATTGCGCTCCTAACTCAATAAGCTTTCCATCCATATACAATTTACACCAAAAACTCGAGTTAGACTTGTCCAAAAAATCAAGAACTTAGAGGCTACAGATGATCGATTTATGAACTATGTCCTAAAATCAAGCAAAAAGCTAATAAAAACTGTTAAAACCTTTAAGAATGCTAATGAATGAAAAACAAAGTAGAAACCTACTCAAATTAACTTAAACTCGATAAACTTGCCACAAATATGCCATTAAAAGTGTCGATAACTCTATTTTCATAGAGTTACCATATACCCAAACCTAAGATTTCCTAATCCTCGAGCAAAACAAAACAAAACAAAAGAAAATAATTGAACATCCCTCAACTATCCTAGAATCAACCAGACTAGAAAGATTTCTTTAATTTTCTCAACAATGACTGCATTTGCCCTAATAGTCCAATTCATGGCTTCACTTAACCCGCAATCAAGAGAAATCACATCAACCATCCTCCCCCAAAACAAGACATTTTTTATTTCATGAAAAGCATCTCATGTCATGACTTGAAATCGATATCAACAAATCAAAAGTTTAAGCAAACATGTTTCATAATGATTTATAGAAATTTGCCTATCATCCCCTATTCACTACATCTAAGGTTTAGAAAATTTTTGAGGCAAAAAGACCTAAAACCAAAACCCTTTTTTTTCTTTTCCCGATGGCAACCCACGTAATGAGATTTTGATCAATGGCTCTTGGTCCAGTTGGCCCAAGGCATTAGGTGATGAAGCACCCATCGGATCAAATACTCGAGTTAACCAACAAAATTTTTTCGACAACTTTCTTTTTTTACATCATTTTTCTATTCCAATGGAGACCCATGTACGAGCTTTCAATCAATGACTCCAACACCAATTGGTTCAAGGGATTGGGTGATAAGACACCCCGTGGACTTAATTGCTCGAGTCATCTATTGAGCTCAACAACATTTTATTCTTTTTATATTTTTTAACAATCACATTTTTGCCTAAAGCGGAACCTTTTGATGTGAATACCGACGTGGCCAATGACGGTACCCCGTTACTCGGCCCACCCAGATATTTGTTGGGCTTTTTATCACGCAATAAAATGTAGCACATAGAACAAATAAGCAACTTTTATTCGGTGCTCCAGATGAAAATCCCCTTAGGTTTCACTTCAAGAAAAAATCAAGAACAAACCCTGCTGCACATTACTACGCATGCTTTATAAAAAATAATGACTTGTTTTAACAAAAAAATATAAAACACGAGACCATAACTTTTTTTTAAACCAAATAGTCAAAAGTTTCGGTTTTGGATAGTTGAATATGACAACTCTTAATAATGAGATAAGGTCCAAAATCCTCTTTCAACCAAAAATAAATGCAAACCACTATTTATTCTCAGACTCAGCCTACGCCTAAAAAGTGAAAAACTAGAGGGAAGAAAAAACAAGAAGAAAAAGAAGTCAACCTAAAAACAAACCTAATAATAGAAACAACTAGCAGCAATCATCAAATAGTCAAAATTAGTAGCGCAACCACCACAAGTTTAAATAAGCATGAATTAAACATTGTCCTTCAATGTTTAAATAAGCATGAATCAACCACACAAACCAAGGTAAAACACTCCTAAACCTAAATTAAACATTGTCCTCAATGTTTAAATAAGCATGAATTACTAGAACAATGAAGAAGAATAGGGATAGAAAAGTCCTTCCCTGAATTATGTGATTCATCTTCCTCAAATTGCTCAAACTCGTAGAACTCACTTTCCTCATCATCGTCTTCCTCTTCCTTGTTCGTCATCTCTCTTGTTGCTTCAAAGGTGTGTACTTCGGCCTATCAAAGCTGGATCCTGAAATAAGACTTACTCGTGCATGTTCAATCAAATCAATCAGATGATTCGCGGTAGGAAATCAAGGTTCACGTCTTTTAAGGCATGGTCAGGCTGAGCAGGGACCAAAGCAGTGGCTACTCTTGGTTGCAGGGGGTCTCTGAATTGAGCACGTTGGGGACAAAGGACACAGCCGTCGTTGATCGTCGGTCATCGGAGCTGGTGTCACCGGGGCTACGCATATTGGAGAAGTCGCCATCTCACCGGATTTGTGCATGCTAGCAACAACAACGTCAAGGGGCTAGCAACTGCGTCGGGTTTAGGCTCAAATGACGGTCAGCTCTATGCAAACGAACTATTGCTGGCGGTCAGAGCTTGCAAACTTTGAGTCTTTCGGTGGCTGTCTTTGGAAACAGAGATACAAAGAGGGAGTGAGTCTGAGAGGAATACGAAGGAGAAAGAAAAGTGACTGGCTCCTTTTTTTTTCTTTTAATTTTTTTTTAACTGAACCAAGGGAGCCGAGGCTTAAGAAATTTGAGGTCGCGACCTCCCCTTCTCAGTAACAATTCAGATATCCCACTGCGCTTAAGGTCGCGATTGTCAAATTCTAAGGCCTCGGCTTTGCATCTCAGTTATTGTTTTTTTTTAAAATAAACTAAAATCTACAAAATAAAAAGAAAAATAAAAGAAAAACAAAAAAGAAATTAAAGTGGATTTACATCTATTCTTAAAATTAAAGCAGTATATAAATATCGAAATAAAGTGAACAAAGTAAAAATAATCCCTTGAATCGATGCAGATGTTCTTCTTGAATTGCACGATACCACCGCTCACTCGATTGCCATTTTAGCTCATTCCCTAGTCTTCGAACCCTTTCTTTCAATTCTTGATGCAGTGTCTGCAATAAAAATCTATGCAAATCAGTCCCATCATTGAAATGTTGATTTTTTAGTAAAGGCACAATTTTTTTTTTATCAATTTGGGTAATTGAAAGAAAATTAAAATTTCATCTCGAATTGTCGCTCTTGGCAAACGTGATGTAGGTTATAGGCACTTCAGGATTCCAAGAAAATCCATACCTTGTAATTGTTTTTGGGAAGCGATATATCATTGAATGGATCTTCCGGATCGCTTGCATCATAAGGTGGCATGGTAGCGGATCCTTCTTGATCTTCTCTTGATATGGCGCTGTCATCAGGTTCAACAATGCTGTCACTTGTGGTAGTGTTTTCCTCCGATTGTTGCTCACACCGCGTTGTGCTCATCCTGACTTCTTTGATAACCTCACCCTTCAAGTTGAAATCGGTGTCGTTCTACAACACATCAATTGATTGGTTGCAAAGGATAGAGGCAATTCGCTCCCCTTGTTTCTCGAGTTCTTCTAATAGAGCCACCTGCGACTGTAAGCGCGTATCCTAGAAAGACAACTGGGACTGTAGGTAATGCATGAAACGGTCCTCCTCCATACTTGGCTCTTCTTCTTGTATCGGGAGCCATTGTTGAGATTCAAAGGCGTACGAATTCGGGCATATTGCATGTTGTTCTGGCCACGAAAAGCTTGGTGGGTTCCACTAGTCCGCATCACCCTCGGCATCTTTCCATCATGCTTTCCACCGACGGTTCATCATCATCGGACTTGTAAGGGTACATACAAAAAAATAAGAAACAAAACTAGATTACGCTCAAAAATAATAAAATAAAGTTCGATCAACAACTAAGTTATTTAGCATGTAGAAATTTTAAAGAACAAATCCCGGCAACGGCACCAAAAATATCAGGAGGTATGCCTCCAGGAATTTCTGGGACTCTCAATTTCATGATTTTATTGCAGGCTGAGAAACTATATTTTTTTAAAGATGCACTACTATTGTGGTAGCCGAAACGGCGGATTTCCCAACTGCTACCTGTAATAGGTATCTTGTGTAGCGCTTTAGGTATCAACAGACCAACTAAATTAAAGTAACCGAATTCTAAAGAAAAATCATTTAGATATATGTTTGACAGGTTCATTGCTCTTTGTAGCGAAATTTCTTTGTTTACCATAATTAAGGCCCCGTTTGAATTGTTAAACTGATTTTAGAATCATGATTTTGATTTTAATTCAACACACTACACAACAAAAATACACGTTTCCCAAGTCAAATTTATAATACTATCTCATTTGTCTTTTTCCACAATCAAAATCAAAATCAAAATCAAAATCATGATTCTAAAATCACATTAACAATTCAAACGCAGCCTAAGAGAACCTCGGTTGACTTGGTCCATTAGTGAAATGCGAGATGGTCGGAGCATACTTCCTCTCGGCTGTTTTTAATTTCTTTCGGAGTAGACCATAAGCAGTTATTCATGACGGGTTAAATACGTTGCCTTTAATATGGTCTTTTGTACTAGGTCTGCTAATCATACTATATACATTTAGGAAAATGTCAAGTACGCTGGGTTGAAAAGATTTCCGGCTTGTAATTCGTAGAGGCTCATAATATTGTTATAATCCAAATAAGATACAGTAAGTTCTGATCCGCCTTTTATATGAACAATTGTAGCTGAATCGATGAAAGATATTGCGAGCTTTTCACTGATCATGAACTATTGCCAACAAAAGTTGTCTTCATTGGATTGACTACAGGTAAATTATATATATATATATATATATATATATATATTTTCCTTATATTGCTTCAGCTTTGTTGAAAGGTGGCAAGTAGATTATACTAGCAGAAATCATGCATAATTTTAAGTGGGTCTACATTTGATGGAGTGTGTAAACTAATACTTTGAAAGTCATTGAAGCCATATAGGAAGAAACTGGTCTGTAAAATTCCACGCTTTATGCATAATTTCTATGATTTATAGTGTTGCAAAATTCTTTGTAGATGTTGTCGGACTTAAGCATATCTAACATCACCGCTTAATTAGGCAAACGTTACTATATCGCTCAAATTTTCCAGATTTATTTTCCTGAATCATGGGCGCTTGTACTTCAACTTATTTTCCGGCTAAGAAAAAATCTTTGGTTTCTTTTTTATATCTACCATTAGGAAAGCCACGTGAAACTGTGCCGTTTCATGAATTATCCAAATCTAAAATTTCTTAAAAAATATGTCTCGGGGATACATAAATACTCTAAACAAGTTAAAAGTGCATTTTTTTTATCGGTTTAGAATTTTCAAGTGAGTGATGAATGAAAACACCTGAATCGGAATGTCGTTTACTGATCTCAACGAAAGAAAGAAAAGTATTGTGGAGATGCCTCCTTTAATTAAAATGGGCAGCATCAATGGTAAAAAGATTGGTTCACTTGAATCGTAGGTAAGCAAGACATAGTGTACAAGTTGTGCAAATAGATATGGAGCATCTGATAAATATAAAACAAGGAACTAAAGTACAAAAACATTACGTTACAATGTACGAAGCAAACCATCAAATGAAGTCTATCAATTTGGATATTGAGGGCCTTGTCTATTTTCAATATCTCATTCATTAACTCCTGGACATAGTCGAACAATTCTTCCTCCTTGGTGACCAGAGAAGTATGATTCCTTGCATTTGCAAGCGTCAGTGTTTGTTTGGTCAGCAGACTTCAAAGGACTCAATGAATCGGTTCTCCCATCATCCTGCGAAGGCAAGTTCTCCCGTTTTTGTGATTGGATGAGGTGTAGTAAATTATGTCTCGAGTCCACTAATCAGAACAATTTCATCCCTAGAAATCAGTGTATGAAATATGAAGAACTTGAACTATCTGACTTTCAAAAGATTATTAAATCAAGGCAAGAATTCAAACTCAAATTCATATGATCCAATGTACTTTATGAATTGGAGCAGTTCCAAGCTTGGCAAGGGGCTCGGAATAATAAGGACAATACAGGTGGCACCCACTATTAAGTAGTCTCTTATTTTCTTGGAATATAATAACTCTATGGATTGATTGGATTTTCTAGCACTAAATATGTACAGATGAAACATATGATGAGTTCTTACTGGGAATGGTTTACTCCTTTCAGCTTAAGATATACTTTTATGAACCTGCACCTTGCATCTTTTGAAACTCGAGAAACCTGTTTATGAACAATAATACCGATCAGTAAGAGACCAAAAGCAAGAGATAGGGATCGTTACTTCACTTCCTTTGCATAGGATGTAAAGATCCAAGGTTTCGTCCACTGGAGGAAAATTTGCAACGAAGGACGCATGAGGGTAGTTACTAACCATTGCAAGAGAGAAAACAAGAGACAATTGATGAACACACACATTGCCCAATCTTGTAATGAATTTCTCGGGTTGCCGTGTGAACTTTTGATACTTCCGTAGGATGTGATGCAACCTGCCAATTAATTTTGATCGAACATGTTACTGGAATTTGTAATAATTGTCACCATGCAAGTGAAGAGGATTACAATATGCTTGAATTCATTTTTATTTATTTTTATTGGGGTGTACCGATATTGCTTGAATTCGGTTATTACCTTTGTAACCTTCATAGGCTTGTATAACAAGAGTAATAGGGTCAACTAAATACATCCATTTCTGTACTCATTCAACAAGAGTAACAACTCATAAATAATAAGCAGTTATGTCATTTTCAATCAATCTAAAAGCTTGAATCATGATATGGGTGTGAAGGCTCTGTATAGGGAAAGAAAAAAGTAAAACTTATCTCTGCCATTTCTTCATATGGTGCAGGAAACAACACGGATGATGAGAAAATATACTTTTTCGCTAATAAAGGTGCAGAATACAAATAATTGCATATGGAATTCAGTCAGTTTCTTTCAGAACTCGCCTGAACCTTGAAAGTATGCTCTAACTAACGTTAAAATGCCCTTGGCCCTTTCCATTCGTTTTAGGAAAAATCTTTAGCCTCATTGTACGGTCTCCCCATATAGAGGCTTCAGTACCTCATACTCGCCCTCGTTCGCCTTGATCATTTGCAGAACCTCTGGATAATGCATGAAGATCAACTCCTATTACAAGACCAATTGCAACCATCTCTACACAAAACAAAAAATGTAACTGGAATAACCTATCAGTTAGAGAGTTCATCGGCATGATCCATCTATAATGTTACACTTTCAGATCAAAGTAATAGGCTACACAACATTAAAAATAATAGTACTTCTTCAAAAGCATATAAATTTGACAGAAGAGGTGCAGTATTTTCTCCCGAGTAAGAATTGTACCCATGAAAAGTTAATGCCACATCTCAAAAGACCATCAGATTGCCAGACCGCAGCATTTCCAAGCAAGGTGACGGTCGGAAAGGTAGAAGGATCACTCTGAAGTCAAACTCAAGATTCTCAGCAACCCATATGAAAATGGAACCAGAAAGATCTATGGCGTCTTTTCTATAGTATTTCGCAAACTTGTACGTCAAGAGATCAGAAAAGATCCCGAACCAAGTGAACGAGAATCTTTTGCAGTGCGTCCTTACAATACTAAGGAATGCATGCTCTTCCGAGTCAGAGAGTGGGAATCCTACCAGTCTATGAGGGATTTGCTTGCAGCTCGTAGTGATAGGACCTCCAGGTCGTCCAGCTAATCGAGATGCCACAGTGCCTATGAACGTGAAGTGAGTTAGAATATTAATTGGCAGTTATAATTTTTCAAGAATTTTTTCGGGGTTTGAGTAGTTCAGTTTTGACCATTGAGCATTACCAAGATGAATCGTTGTTTCATGGGTAGAATTCTACATGAAAAGGGCTGCATGTTTCCCTGCAGAAGAACTGTAGTACGAGTTATCTTGGATTCGGAGTGAGAACCAACAATGGTAAAGAGTATCAGCCTACATGCATAAGAAGATGAATTCTAGTATTGCAATCAAGAAAAAATTAGCTCGAGCTTTTGGGTTGGAGATGGGCCCAATCGCTTATAGGCCCGATGGATATTTCTTAGTTTTTCCGTGTGGGATTTTTACTCTCAACAGTAGGAGTATTTTGTCAAGCACATACAGGGCATAGGGTAAAGATGGCGGCATGACCCTGATGCATTACCTACCAAGAGAGAGGCAGAGGATTAAAGAATGAGAATGATATCTGACTACAGATACATGGTGTTGTCAAAACGAAGTGAGAGTAACCAAGCATTGATCAAGGGCAGAGCAAGCATCGGAGTAACCAAGCATTGATCAAGTGCAGAGCAAGCACCGGATTCAAGCAAGATGAGATCAACAACATCTGAAATCTTTCTTAAAACCTAAGCACCATGAGAGAAGGATCAGGTTTTGATCAGTGCCCCCCAACCCCCAACCCAAGAAAAGAAGAAAAGAAAAGGGAAAAAAGAAGAAGAAGCACAAAGGTCCTTATGTCATTTATAGGATATAATTTATATCGCAAGATGTGATTATGTCCTTTTATTATATTACAAAATATAACTACATGAAAAAGTACATTGTGTGTAGGATATAATTTATATGACATGATACATGTGGTT
Source organism: Punica granatum (assembly GCF_007655135.1). Classification (NCBI taxonomy): domain Eukaryota; kingdom Viridiplantae; phylum Streptophyta; class Magnoliopsida; order Myrtales; family Lythraceae; genus Punica; species Punica granatum. The sequence continues at coordinate 4,899,741 of NC_045132.1, forward strand.
ATATTTTATAATTAAAAAAGACAAGATATGAATACATATTTTTTAAAAGTTAAATGATATTTTTGGAAAGTAAAAATCAAGAAACACTTTAAGGAGTTTCACATATGTATATATTAGTTCTATAGTTGTAGATAAATATATATTAAAAGGGCACAATCAGTAGTCAAATGTATGAAAATAGAGTGAGGAGTTCCCACTCGAAATGGCATTTTGATTATAATAATTAAGGTGTAACAAAAAAAAAAGATGCGTCCAGATACATTGAAAGCAAAAAATAGACATTTTAAAAAATGTCAGTGTACATTGAAGGGCAATACTAAAACTTAAAAAAATCGAGAAACACTTTTATGAGCTTGACACTTTTATATATGTTATTATTATTATTATTATTGTTGTTGTTCTACTTATAAACAAGTAGAACAGCTATGTTACCGGCCGATCATTTAAAGGGTTGATCAGAATCATTTGTTATATTTAGAATTTTGAAAATTCTTCAAGAGTCGTGCAAAGCTGCTCTTGCGATTTCTCTTCCCTTTTCTCCTCTCCTCTGTTCATTGTAAGTATCTCGATAACTGGTAGCACCTGATAATTGCAACATATGCAACAATAAAATTGGAGTTTCTGCATTCAAATAATATTGGAGTTCTCGCAATATTATTATTTGAATGCAGAAACTCCAATTTTATTATATACCTATTAATCGTTATAACTATGCTGTATTATATTATATTCCTTCTTTTCATGGACATCGTTTCCACGGACTTTCGCGTTATAATCCTGTAGAGAAGCAGAGGGAAAAAAGAAAGGAAGTTCTTTATAAAAAAGAAAGAATATAACTAAAGGAAGTTCGCTATTTTCGCGTTATAATTCAGCAATTTAAGCTGATTTGGCTTCTAATGAGTAGAGCTGGCTCCATTTGGATTGCTTAGATAAATGAGTATATAATCAAACGTAGGAGTTTATGGAGTCTAAAAACCCCTAGTTTGTGTTCTTATGCATGGAGCAAAGTACTGAAGTTAAGAGATAAAGCCTACCCTCTAATTAAACATGAGATAGGGGATGGGCAACCGACTAAATTTTGGTTTGATAATTGGCACTCCAACTCCCCCTCTTTAAGAGCATGAATGGTAAGAGATTTGCATCCCTTTACATTCCACTGTGGCTGAAGTTCTAAATGGAAGAAGACGGTTGTTGAGGAATTGCAGGGATATGAGCAGTCAGGAGATCTAAACCATAATCACTGGTACTCAATCGTTAGAGGATAGAGCTGATAAAGTTGTGTGGTTGGCAGACAAGAAGGCGAAATTCACTGTGGCTAGTGCGTGGAATGTTTTGAGACACGAGGAGAGTCGTGTGGGATGGCACAATTTTGTCTGGAGGTCTCCAAATGTTCCAAGATTCAGTTTTATCAGTTGGCTAGCTGTCAAGAACAAACTGGCCACTCTGGATAAGATTGTTCGTTGGAATTTGGGGGTGGATAAGTCATGCTATTTCTGTAAGGATGAGGAAGAAAGCAGGGATTATCTTTTCTTTGCCTGTAATATTTTCTAGGAATGTATGGGCCAGAGTGCTACAGGAATGTGGGATTTCAAAATCTGTGTGTGGTGGGGCTGATGAGCTCAGCTGGGGCATTAAAGATCTTGGTGGCAAATCCTGTCGAGCTTGTCTTCTCCGACTTGCATGGAATGCCTATGTGTACTTCATATGGAAAGCCAGGAACTTGAAAGCCTTCGAGGGGGAGGACCCATCTATCGAGAAGACTTTGGGGAGCTATTTGCAGCACTGTTCAGGCTAGACTGCTTAGTTGCAGTATTTTGCTCAAGAAAAAAGGCCAGCATCAGCTGGAAAATCTGCTAAGGCAGTGGTGTTTAGTTGTTAGCTGATATGGTGGGGAGTTGTATCTTTCCAGTTTTGGAATGTCGCGGGTTGGGTCATGGTCTGTTATTTTGGTTGTTTAGTCTGTGGACCTCTAATTTTCTTGAATGTTGGATATATATATACATATAACATATACAAATACATGCTTACGTAATATACATGTAAATTATACACCATAAATTTTGAGGCTGAAAAAAAAAATAATAAAAATAAAAATAAAAAGAGGGGTAGTAAGGGGCCCCATGTGTGCTTCATTCTCTCCCTCAGTAACCCACCGCCATTGACCTTTTCTTTTCGATTTCTTGCTGTGTTCTCTGCTGAAATAGTGGAAGGAAGAACAGAGCATTACAGAATAGAGAGAGAGAGAGAGAGAGAGAGAGAGAGAGAGAGAGAGGGAGAACAAGCGTGAAAGAGAGAAGGATAGAAAAGAGTGAATGAGCTTGGGTCTAGCTTGTGAGGAAGGATATACAGAGCAGGGAATATAACGAAGATTTCGGGTTGTTGGGTTACCTTAGTTGGGTATATGCTGAAGATTTTCTGATTTAATCTTGTGTTGAGTTACATGCTTTCTTGGATGAATTGAGAAATAATGATGGTCCAGCTGAGTAGTTTATTATTTGTGCTGCTAGCTGCTACTGCTTGCTATTCTCTCCAAACACCTGGGGCTTGTTATTATGCCCGAATACTGCTGGCTTGCTCTGTTTCTCTAGGCAGTGATAATGGTGTAGTTCATGTTGAGGACAAAGCTTTAACGAAGGACAAGGATTAGAAGATTTTCATACCCATGTCGGCATGCGAATCGCAGTTTTTCTGAAAGTGCTTCTTACTGGATTTATTGTTCACAGTCCTTGATAATATTTCGTCGATCCGATATAGTCCAACCGATAAAATGACTACTCATTGCAATCGTAGGAATTTTTCCAATGGATTTGGTTTGTATATTTTTGGAAAAATTTCCCTACTCATTTTTCTTTTACTGCCTATGCTTGTTTCGAATCAAATTGGGTCTTTTGGTGTGGGGAGTGAGTTCCTCCATATTATAATCATTTCTTCGAAAACTATTCCTCCATCGATGTCCTGCTTGTAGTCACTTGAAATCGTTTTGTATATTGTTATTAATGGCTCAATGAAATTAAATTAGCTGACTCTCAAACCTCATGAAAAATTGGTATTTGGAATTTTAAGGTCATAGTGATGGGTGAAGTGGAGACTTGGGTTAGAAGAGTCATTTTGCTACCTTCAAATGTCATTAAGTGGATTTGAATTCTTTTATTTGGGTGTGATCACTTACTGATATGAAATTGTGGGGGTGAATAATCTTATTAAAGTCAACTTCATTGCTAGGAACTCATTGACAAATTTAGTGGAAATACATAAACATATATACTTATTTATACTTGATTTTCTAACCATATTTATAACTTAATAGGGGCTGAGGAGACCGAGACATTACACACAGAAGGCTCGACTCATTGAGTCACCTTTTTGATGGGTCTTTGTGAGTACTTTCGTCCATCGTAAAATGATAGTAAATATTTATATGTATTGTTATAGAAGTGTAGGTGACTAAATGATTGAGGAATATAGTTGATATATGTGTTGAGTATGTTAGTATTATTGTGTTATTATAGCCATGAGATTGCTGGACCCAGTGAAATAGAAAGTGGGGCACGAACAGCAGCTGGACCCGGCGGAATAGCAAAAGGGGCACAAACGGTCGCTGGACCCGGCGGAATAGAAAAAGGGGCCCCCTTATGAGATATGATGATGAAGATAGGCGTGTAATTTACTTGAGATTTGTTTGTTGAGTTAGTTGTATGAAATGATTAGGTTGGTATTAGACTCGATATTGCGGTAGAGTATATAGATACATACATATATATATATATATTTGATTGACTATGAATTATGGGTGTATTAATTCATTTTACTTTGGAATATCGTACTCACTGAGATGCAGCTCACCCCCTGCATATATTTTTTCAGATGAGCTAGGAGCTAGACTAACCGCGCAAGATATCTTTTTGAACAACGGGGATCAGTGCGGAGGATCTTTTGCAGTAGGGCCCACTCCTAGTATAAGTAGTAAGTTCTTGTAGAATGTTATAGTTATGTTACGACCTGAAACTTTTGTTTAGTTGGGCTAGTGATATGGTTGTGAAAAAGTACTCCCTTGAGAGTTATATACATATCAAAACTTGCTGAATTGGTTATATGCCTTTGTATAGATTGCTGAATTGGCTAAATGTTTTGGGAGGTGGAAAGCATGTTATAAATGAATTGTTTATGTGATAATGGATATTGAGAAAACATAGGGAAAATTATGCTGAAATTTCGGGTCGTGACAACTGGTAACTATGCTGGGTCTTATTAGGCCTTGTAATTTGCTGAGGATGAATGAAGAGCTATGCTGGAGTTCATCCAAAACAGAAAAAAGAAGACTATACTGCATTGACAAGTCATTGATTCAGAGCTCCTTATCCCATTCAGAGAATATGCAACATGCCATTAGATAACGAAGACTAACCGAGTCGATAAATATATTTGAGGTCTTGAAATCTCTGTAAATGACTTGCTTCTCCGAACCATGAAGGAAAGTAAGACCTCGGGCAGCTCCAATGGCGATTTTGAGTCGTTTCTCCCAAGAAAGGGGTTGAATTGAAGGATTCCCTGAAAGATTGAGGATAACTGAGATATCATTACTTGAGGGAAATCGATATACTAAGAGCGGTCTAGAACACTTCTGATTATTCAAAATTCTTACTTCTGAAAAGATGGTTGTCCAAGCTGCCCTTCTGCATAAATTCCGAAACCAAGAAGCTCTCTTTATCCTTCCAGCAATACCCGAGTAACCTAACAATATTCGGGTGTGAAAGCCCTCCAACGAATTTCATCTCCGCCTGCAATTTCCCAACAATACATACAGAATCTGTATCAGTACTATTTCAAGAATTTCATTACTTTACAAGCAAAACTCTCATTAAATTGTCGAACTGATAATTTTTCTGATTTCCCGATAGAAACCACTGAAAAATAAAACGTTTAGGAAACTAGAAATAACAATGCAAATCTTTCATAAAGTTCACCAGATCGAACACCTTCATCTGTATGAAAAAGGTAAATACTAATATTTTGTTCTGCAATGGGTTAAGAGGGCCCTTCCACCGAAGAAACATTTCAACGCTTGTAATCAATCACCACGAGAAAGCTAAGGGAATGGAACATTCCCTCTCTAAAGGTGGGTCCGAAATTTTTGCACATTCTCAGCATTCAGCAATGGTGATGAAGAGGGAAAAAAGGAAAAGGTTCGCTCCATTTGGTTCTAACAGTTTTTGAATTTTCATTTTCAAGTCAGTTTCAGTAACGGAAATCCGTGAAAAAAAACTTCTCCTGATTCCTGGAAATAACAGAAATCCATTTCTTTCGGGGGAATACACTTCCTAGTCCTATGCAGTGTAACCGTGGTCTGATTGGTGGTGCATTTATCGCACTTGTGACTTTTACGTGGACAGCAAATAGTAATCTATTGTGCACAAAAGCACTTTGATGCAGTTGTAGCGGATATGTGTTGCAGATAATAATTGTCTGTTATCCACGACAAGTTACACCACAGAGGAACCAAATCCATCTCTCTTACTACAAAAGGTTAAGTCACTAATCATAAAAGATCAGAAATGGGGAATAAGATAGATTAGTTGATTATTTACCTGCCATTCATTAAAACCTTCAATACTTTCTGGGTTCAATTTCTTGACTGCAACTAGGATTCCACTGCCCCATCTAGAAGGGGCTAAGGTTTTCTCATCGACCCACCCCGTGTAGACTTTCCAAAACCCACCCTCACCAAGGAGAACATCTGGTCTGAAGTTACTAGTGGCACTTTCTAATTCGGAAAACGCGGAATTCTTCAATTTCAGTGTCAAGATCCGTCCATCCAGCTCAGCGTCCCCCGCCACCACTGCCTTCAAGAACCGCGCATTGCTGCTCGTGGTCAAGAATCCCGTGGTATTGCTGTAGTAGTTCGATGTGCCTGGAGAAATTGCATTTAGTTAAGAATGTTCTTGGGGGTTGCTATAGTCTATTTACTGAACCTACTCAAGGAAAACACCAGAATACAAAGTTCCATATGACAGACAAAAAGGATTTAAAGACCGTACCAAAGTTTGAATGGAAGAGAGGGCAAACTAAAGTTACAGGTAGACTTACCTATGCTGAGGTTAGACAGGCCAACCAATTCATTATATTTGGTTGGACTTGTTGACTGTCTTGCTGTATGCTTGAGAAACTCTCCTGCCTTATCCTCACCAAGGTCAGTGTCATCTCCACTCAGTGATGAGAGAAAAAGTGTAAATAAATGTCTCCATCGGGACCTATCCCGTTTCCGAGGAATAGAGTCTTCAGCACATGAGAAGCTTGCTATTGTCGATGGACATTCTTCTGATACCAAGCCTCCTGGAGCATATAGAAACATCCAAAGTCTCCACAAACATTCAAGGAGGCAAAAGTCTGTTACCGTTTATAGGGTTAAGAAACTCCGGTACCTCATCCTCGAGAAGCTCTGTATCTTTGCAGGCCAATAACGATGGGAAGAGAGTCAAAGGTAAACTAACTTCCGAGATACTTGGTTCTGGAAATTTGACAGAGCCTCCCACAGTTGAATTATCATAACTTGTTAATTTAAGTTGTCCTTGTCCTTCCCAAGGCGGCTCTTGTAGCATTGATTCCTCGTCCTTCCGGTATACATACATGTACATACATATGTATACTGCGAGACGTGACAATTATACATTTGTGACAGCGAAAAGATAAAAATCGAACGCATCGAATTATTGTGGAAATTGTCTAATGTATGAGGTATGGTTTGAATGTGCAGTTGCCTTAGACAAAGTATATCGCATCCACTGTGCACAATATTTAAATGGTACTTACCTCATCCAATGAAGATCCAGATTTGCCCTTGGAATACTCCTCAGGACGAGTTGCCACTTGACTCGGTGCCTTCGCGTCACATACTTCTCAGGGATTTCCTTCAGCTTTTCCTTAACTTGTAACCACCTGTGATCTTCCAGACTACTATCTTGATCACCTGCGTTACATATATTTTATTCCAGAAAAGGTACTGTTATAAAGGGCCCATCTAGGTACTCTTTTGGAGAAGAGGTACTCGATTTCTTTTTGAAACATCTCTTTTGAAACAGAGCATGAACAGGAACTATAGATTGTTACTTAAATAGACCAGACCAGACCAGACACAACTTTTTGTGTTAATGACCATATTACCCTCATCGAAAGAGCTAACCCAACATTCGCTGCTCTCTGAAAGGTCTCCCTGTTCTACCAAAGTTTGGAGAACATGGTACCAGGAGTTACTAGATGAAACATGGTAATTGGTAAACGCACCAAATCTTAGTAGCTGCTATCTGTCAGAACTTTTCTAAGAGGCTAGGCGGTTGGTTTAAACCGCAGAAGGCCGTATCAGTTTCTTACTTCCAGTTGGATGAGGAGTACACAGTGGTCAACCTTACTTGGAAAAGCTTTAATCTCCGATCTAAGTTTTTGTAAAGTCATGCGGCAAATATAATATACGCCTATCCTGTCCACTTCAGCATGTACGTAAGTTGGGATAAGCATGCAATGACATGAAATATTGAATTGGATCTTAAACTGTAGATTTCTATGGTGTTTCAATGAAATACAGGGATACCAAAGCCCAGTTGCATGACTGAAGGATGACTGTACCTTTATTACATTCTTCCAATCGCTCCTGCACTCAGGCCCTTCTAAGCATTTTCTGAGCTCTCTTCTCCATGACAGCTGTCCTCAGAGTTGCCCATGGTGAAACTTTCACGGCTTTAAGCTTAGGCCATCTCATTGCTCGCTGCCCCGATTTGACGTTGTGCTTCTGCTTATGCTTGCAACCCAGTGGACTCCAAAGGGGTCCAAATTCAAACCGTCAACCGAGATCCATCTCGTTGGACAGGATACTAGTTGTGTCAGTTCATCCATAGTACTCTCTAGCTGCGAATCTTCTGACTGGTGCATCTGGCTGGCAGTAGCATCGGGCGCTCTCGCGTCTGTCATCACCCAGATAAAGATCTCAAGCAAGCATTTCGTAGTTACAAAAGATTACTGCTTAACTAAAATTCCATGACCATATCACAAAGCAGTGAATCGTAAACCTACATGGAATATTATTATATTTACCAAACTCTTGCTTGCATGACAAATTTGAGAAGTTCTACCATGACAAAAATTAGGAAAGCAGTAAGTCCCAAGCAACTTACCATTACTGTCCTTCACGACGAATGCATTGGATATGCCCTCGCAAATACAAATCCCTCCACATTCATCTGTAAGAGTTTTCACTCCAAGCTTGAACTTCCCACTTCTTGCAATGTCAGAGCTGTAATTAAAACAGAAATCTCCAAGTGTTCCCATCCCATCCTTTAGGGTCACTTGCAGATTACCGGTCATGAGTGGGACATCCGTTATTTCATTTCTTTCAAAATCCTCCCTTTGCCAAGTATTTCCACTTTCTTCATCGTGGTCTCCTTCAAGTGCTGAAACTGTCAAATTTAACGTCGATAATCTGTCTTGCACCACATTACCGGTGATTCGGGCTACCAAGAACACATGGACAGGAGATCCTTTTTCACTTTTGACCTCTTGACCAGTAACTAGGAGATATGGAATCCTAGTTACAAACTGCAGCTGCAAACATCTCTGGCTCGGGAGATGGTTACCAGCTATTAGAGAAATATCTATAATCATCAAGCAAGCTGTTAGCCACTTTTCAACTGGCTAGATGCAATTGTTACATAATCTTTTAGGCTCTTAACACTCGAAATCAAACAAGTAGACGCTCATACCTGTGACTTGGTTGTGGATCTAAATAGGGAACCTTGGGCAAGTATTGGATGGACAATCTTTTCCTTCAACGAGTTGAAAATCAGCCATAGTCTCTGGTATTTATCTGGATTGCCACCATAAATTCTTCTCATTCCTTCAGTTGCCATTTCCATTGCCACATACAAGTACCCGGAAGATGAACCATAGCTATCAACTAGATAGAGAACTAGGAATAATGACTCTAGAGCCTGTACTATCTCTTCCACTTGATTCCAAAACTCTAGGCTACTAAGTATCTCAGCCACTTCTTCCCAGGTCTGACATACTACAACCAAAAGACTGCACTAGTTGAAGTAACTGATCTTTGACAACAATGATCGACAGTAGCATACTGTAGTTTGAGGAAAAATCTATTGCTTGAGGCTGTATTAACTCCCTGTTGTTGGTGTACTTCCTCATCAGTGACAAAAGATCGCTATTCCCACAAATAAGAGTTATGAGACATCTAGCTTTATCAAATGCCAACTTAACCCACTCTATTTCCATGTAAACTTCCTGAAAACTTGACTGGATCTCAGCAGCAACACACCTAGTGACGTATATGTGAGGAAAGTCGCTAGTGAGCCGAGCCCTGGTAGGTCCCCAACCAGGAGCGCCATCAATGTATTGCACAACATTGTTTGGGCCTATATTTTGGATGCAGAAACAGATGATTTCCTCTAAGAATTCGCCATCTAATTCGTCTTCGGGACTTTGAATGCATTCAGTAGCACTACCCCTTTCCACGAATAGGCCATGATGTTAACCAAGGATTGGTTGTCTTTCTCATTGAACCAAACATCAGAGATGAGGGTACAGCCTGTTTCTCCCCATGATTCCTTCACACTTCTCACATGTGCTTCGATCTCGCTATGCAATTTGGGAATTAGCAGAGTTTGGAGTTTTGAATAACTTGGTAACTTATAAGAAGCACCAAATGCAACCACAGCATTCATGAAGTCAATAAAGGAAGATGACTGAACAACATTGCTATCAATGTTGTTTGACAGAAAGAACTTCGCAAGCAAATCATCCGGCTCACAGACATCATTTTCGTGACATACTTCTGAAGAAGTTCCATCGGAACTACTCGAAAAGTATTCCGGTTTTGGTCTCTTATTGGCACCTTTAATCGCCTCAGCAGCAAGTGCTTGGACATGTTTTGGGACCATGGTGCATATATCTACATCGCGTCCTTTGATTCCAGATATATGGGATTTAACTCTAGGGGCACCCCCAGCAAAATCTCGTTTGCAGAAATTGCACTTAAAACGCCCACACAATTGCTCTGCGTAATCCCAAAAAGTGTCTGCCCGCCTACCTATGACGTCCTGTGCACCCTAAACCAAGAAACTGTACTGATAAGCTAAAAGATAATGGAATGCTTGCAATTTTCTTTTTAGCTATTAAAGGTAAACTGATCACAGGCCCATTCCATGAACTGCTAAAAATACGGGTCCCTCAATTTTTCGCAATCACTGCAGCCCACGAAAAATTTATGACAATCATGACATTAGATGTCCCAAAGGATTCAGGTGCAGTCACTGCAGGAATGATCGAGTCAGAAAACAACCTAGATTAAAAATGTCATTTACTACTGTATATAGCACCAAGTTGGACATGAACTATCGTGAGCATATATAAGATTCACATCATTATCACCAATGCAAGGAAGTAACAAGAAAAGTTCTACAGTTGCGTATACGATGATGTCAATATAGCCGGCGGGCATTAGTCGGTTATGACGAACCAGCCACTGAGCCACAAGGAAATAGTTTATTGTATTTATTCAATCCCACAGAAAAATGTAGAACTATACTTCACCAGTTTTCCGAATCAATTCCAGCCAAATCTTTGCTGCTTTGCTGTTTCAAGAAGATTCTTCTTCTTCTTCGGTCCTTTAAAATCACTGAGTCAACCAATTGTTGAAAGGAGGTAAGCTGGGACTGTTACCAAAAAAAAAAAATTTAAATCACTGAATCAGAGAAAATCCAGAAGGGCGAGGAGACAATTTGTCTAATACCAGTGAATTTGCCTAACCAAGCTGTTGGCAAGAGAGGGAGAACAAAGAGCAGGAAGAAGGAGAGAGAGAGAGAGAGATGGATGTCGAGTAACCTAGACCATGGCCACCATATTATATATACAACATTGGACCATACAGAAGTCCAATTATTATAAAGTACGGAGTCTGTGCAATAATAAAATACGGGGTTTAAAATAAAATGCGTTACGCGTATTTTTTTCTTTTTTCTTCCTATTTTTTTGGAGGGATACGTAACTTTTCTTTTAGAAATGCGTGGCATATTATTTGGGATAAAATGCACTCACCTTCCTTGATATTTCGTAAAATGACACTCAATTCCATTCATTGAGAAAATATGCACTTAGTTACATTTGACTTATTTGACCAAATCATTATTCTTGGTAAAATTACTAATTGAAGTCATAACTTTTAGATTTCTTTCTTTCTAGGAACATACATATAATTTTTACTGAATGAGGCTTACATACATAAATTCTTAGTTTTAAAATATTTTATTTATTTTGACGAATAAAAAATCTAAAATCTGTAATCTATAATCTATATTTTATAACATATATAAAAGTGTGAAGCTTAAAAAATGTTCCTCACTTTTTTGAAATTTCTATTTTACCCTTCAATATATATGAACATATTTTAAAATATTTATTTTATCTTTTCAATATATATGGACAATTGCTACTTTTTGTTGCATCTATTATTATAACTAGAATGCTCTTTGAATGGGATCCGATGTGTGCCTTTTCTATTAAAACAATTTCCCTCCTTCCTTCTCTTCTTCTTCCCAACGTTGAGCTTTTCCCTGAAAAATTCCCTCTGTAAAGTGCATCCCCATTCGCAGCCTTTCGTCCTTTTCCCATTAACTGATTGAAAAAAGTACAAAGATTACCCCCATATCGAACAGATTGCAGTCTTGGAAATTTCTCAATCAAGACAAACAAGGAAAGAGAGGAAGCCAAACGAGGCAACAGCAAAATAATTTGTTTCTTTCCTTTATTTCATGTTCCATTTTCGTAAATTAAGTCTACAACCCCGTGACTGGCGCTCCAATGAAAATATTCCATGAAAGTATTGCTTTTGTCTTTTTCTGGACATGTCATACTTGTGTCCTACTTCAGTTCATTTTGTGTCATATTTCAAAAAACAAACTCTTCAACCAATCGACTACATGTGCGTACTGTCAACTTTATCATGTCATTTTATAAGCAAAGCAGCCGACAGTACGTATATATATTCGAGTTTCTGAATCGAAGTACGATAAAAATAAACTGGAATACAACATGTTCAGAAATGGTAAAATAGCACTGGCGTTCCAATGCCTTGACTGAAGAATTTCCCGTGATAATGCATAGAAGCCATGAATACAAAAGCAAGGCTTTCATGGAATATTTTCTCTAGATTGCTTCTTTTCTTTCTTGTTACGTCCCCTCACTTCAGCTGTACGAGAAAGTTTTGCGTGTAACGATTATATATAACCGAATTCACAAATCATATTGTGAGACCTGATATTTTTTTAATTTCAAATAGTTTATATATATATACATACATTTACTTACATGTTATATAAGTGTATATATATATATATGTTACGTACATATTCTGGAGCATCAAAAAACAAAAAAGGTTGTGGTGCTATGCACCCCACGTGTCTCTTATTCCTCCCCCATCAGATTCCACTGCCATACATTTCCTTCTATTTCATTTGCTTTTCTTCTTCTGTTTTTTTTCTCTGTTTCGAAAGGAAGAATGGAAGGACAGAACAGAGAAGAAGAGGGGAGAGAGAGAGAGAACAAAGGAAGAAATGAAGGAGGAGAAGACCGAGCTTCGGGATCGGTTGGTAAGTTGGTATTCTATTGTGAGGCTAGTGTTCACCAAACATGCATATATACTCATATACATATCCATATGCACATGCATGGTTATATAACATACATGAATATAATATACCATAATTTGTGGCTGGATCTTTAAATGTATATAATATACCACAACTTGTGGCTGGATCTTTATCTATATGAAAAAAAAAACGAAAAAGTGAGAAGTCAGATAGAGATGAGTGTAAAATGGGCCAAGTGGCCTCCTCTTCAGCAGCCATTTTCTTCCCACCTCCTTTGACCATCTTTGACCACCTTCTTTTTCTTCTTTTTTTCCTTATTTAAGCCATACCCTCCCTTGCTCTATCCCTAGCTGAGAGAAAACGAAAATGAACTGGAAGAGAGAGAGAGAGAGAGAGAGAGAGAGAGAGAGAGAGAGAGAGAGAGAGAGAGAGAGAGAGAGAGAGAGAGAGAGAGAGAGAGAGAGAGAGAGAGAGACTGAGACTGAGTTGAGACTCTTGGAGAAGAGAAGAAGAAGAGGAAGAAGACTAAGTTGGAGTATTGATTAGTAAGTTGATTATCTATGATTTAAACATTCATATTTACTATGTTGTACATAGTTTGTGGCTCTTCTTGCATCCATCTTAGCTGATCAAGTTTCAAAAGGTTAGTTTACGGGAATTTAGTTAGCTTTCCTAGCTGATATAGGTTGAATTGGACATATTTGGAGTTAATCTCATGTTGTTTTGGAATGAGTTGGTCACTTATATAAGCTGAATAATTCGGTTGTAAGGCAGGTGGCAAATTTCTTAGTTGAGTTAGGAGGTTTCTAATATACACAGCTATGCCCTTCTGAAAATCTATATATATATACATAGATGTAGACAAGTGTGTGTACATATGTATATATATATGCATATATTTTGCTCTTTGAGCTGACTATGGATTAGAGAAGGGATCTGATTTGAGAATTTATCATGCATTATAATGATATCATGTGATGGATTGATTGAATAAGCTCTTGTTTATTTGTATTTTGGAACCAAAGAAGTACTTAGAATTCCTTGCACTCTGCTTGAATTGGGCTGATCAAATTGGTCATCCATTTGATATAAATTGCAACGTATCCTAAGTTGATGTAAATTGAGGAATACATATGCGTATCATTTTGCATCGTTCCCTATTAAGAGAGTTAAGTAGAAATCGAAAGAGATAGGGAATGAACATCGTTAATTATGAACGTCTTACATTATAGCTATATCGATGAAGTAACACGGTGGTTAAACTGATGCAAATTTTTACTCTTATTCAGCATATTATCTAATCTTTCTGCTCGAACTGAATAAGGGCTGGGGAGACTGAGACTATACTTCCGGAAGGCTCGACTCATTAAGTGATCATTTCATGGGTGTTAGTGAGTACTTTCTTCCATCGTAAAATGATAATAAATATATATATATATATATGTATGGTTATAGAGGTGATGGTGGCTGAATGATTGCGGAACATAGTTGATGTGTATGCTTAGTATGCTTGTGATGGTTGCACTATAACCATGGAATCGCTGGACCCGGCAGATTATAAAAGGGGCCTGATCGGCCGCCGAACCCGGCGGAATATAAATAGGGACTTGATCGGCCGCTGGACCCGACGGAATACAAATAGGGGCCTGATCAGCCGCTGGACCCTGCGGAATATAAGCAGGGGGATGATCGGCTGCTGGACCAGCGGAATATAAATGAAGGTCAACTCTTACCGCCAGAGGTTAATGGGTGGCCCCCGCTCATGAGATATGGATATTGGGAGTTGAGGATGATATGAATGGGGTGTGCGAGGTCACGGTACGGTCATAAATCTGTTGCGAGGAAATGCAACCCTATAGCTATATTATTGTTGTTTGGATTTGGTTGCCATATGAGTTGTGTGAAAGTATGATCTTGGTATTGGATTCTATATCCGGTGGAATATGTACATAGATAGATATATGATTGATTGTGGTGAATTGTGATGTTAACATATTAGTTCATTTTACTTTGGAATATAGTACTCACTAAGATGCAGCTCACCCCCAGCATACATTTTTCCAGATGAGCTAGGAGCTAGACTAGCCGCACAGGAGGACTTTGGATAACGGGGATCAGCGCAAAGGATTTTGGCAAGTAGGCCCACCCATAGTATAGGTTGTAAGTGTTCGTAAATGTTACAATCATGTTACGACCTGAAACTTTTGTTAGTTGGTTTAGTGGTATGGTTGTAGTTGAACACACTATTGAGAGCATATATGTACATTAGAATCCGTTAGACTGATTATATATTCATGTAAAGCATGCCGAGTTAGTTTAAAGGTTGGATGTGCTGTAGAAGTACACTATATATATATGAAAACTTTTCGTTAAGTCTGTGTTACAAGATGGTTGCAACTGAGTAATCTTTGAGAGTTTTATGCATATATCAGAATTAGTTATGTGGTTATATGTTTATATAGAGCTTGCTGGGTTGGTTCAATGTGTTGGGAGTTAGGAAAACAGATTATACATCTATGAGTTGCGTATAGTATAATGGATATTAAGGAATATAGGGGAAACTCTGCTATAAGTTTTGGGTCGTGACATCTATAGTTTTAGCATAGGTATTTACCGAATTAAGTGGAGTCTAAGTCTCTTACTTTCTTATTCGATTGAATTCAGTTTCGCTTTGAGTTGAAGGAGTTAGAGTGGATGAATTTACTTAAGCTTATAGGGATTAATGGAGGATCTAATTCGTATATTGATTTTATGTTTAATTATCTTATCTTGATGTGTTGATTTGGATGAAAGATAGATGTATCTATATGTTTGGCTTAGTTTAATTTGTCTTAAGGAAGAAGTTAGACTAAATGAGATTATTATGCTTTATAGAGGCAAATGAAAGATTAAGTTTATATGTTAAATTTTTATTTGAAAACCGTAATTGACGTAATTGGTTCGGTAAAAGATAGATATATCTATGGATTTAGCTCTAGTTAATTTGTCTTGAGTTGAAGGAATTAGATTAGATGAGATTATGGATGCTTTCGACAAAGATTATTGAGTTCCGAGTTTTGAGACACCATTTTATTCAATTGTGTATTTTCCTTGGTGAATTGAAGAGTGTGGTACGATTGAATTGCTAAATTGAGGAAATTGAAAGTGGAATTCAAAACAGAAGTTTATGTAATTTCATTAGAAAAACTTAGGAGAATTGAATAGTTAGCTATTAGAGTGAACTTGTGAGTTATTTTTTGTTGAGGCCAAAAGGGTGTTGTTCGGTACCTTATTATTATGAACGAATTATTGGTAAAGGAATATGATTATTTACACTATTCTTGTGCTTATAACCTTATTAGTATTCACGTATGAGAATTTATAAGAACTTGTCTCATTAGTGATAATAAAAAGAATGATGTCAAGTAGGAGACCTATAATTAATTCTTTTCATTGATCTAAGTGCCGTTATCTGAGCTAGTTTGATTTTGATATTTATTTTTACGTATGATGAGATTATTTTCTTTGGATATTATGCGCACCCGAATTTCGTCTCGTCGGGGCACGCATGCGCGCGCCTAAATGCAACGCGGCTTGGGAGTATCCACCTTCCCGAGGACGCACGACGGACGCAAGTGAGAAGGAGTCGCCACTACCTGTTTATGACCCGAAGGTCGAGGGCCGGTAAGTCGCCAGGGTCTAGGGGTATGGATACACCTAGTATGCTAAGACAATGGTCTTGTACGGAACCGGAAATTCCGAATTCGGGGGTTCTATTACGTGTGGGCCTACATCCCACACGCCCTTTCGGTACTCTAGCTAGCTAGGCTTGTCATTTTATTTATTTACCGCATGATTTAAGGTTGCACTCAACTTGCCCGTTTTGACACCGTAAATTCGAATAGACACTTGAACCGTCCGCTCTCCGACCGGGATTATTACATGAATAAATATGCATCATAAAACTCTTACATTGTTCTATCAAATAAAAGATAAATTACAATGACTGAATCCCGGTTGGTTCGCGTTCGGCCATTATTTCACTCATGCTCACCGTATGATTTTTGAAAAGACCGAAAATTAAATTAAATGCGCACTCGGTGTATGAGGGCATTGGACCCCGTGATCGAAGGTTATGTGAATTGGACCCAGTGTGAATCGAGTCCTAAAGGATCGGGCTCGATCCGCATAACAAACAAGTGCAAAAAATGTAACAAGCAAGCTCAAATAAATAAACAATGGGGTTTCTTATTATCGCCGAATTTACGTGAATTAACTGATTATTAACCGGGGTATATTGACATACAAATCCTACCTTAAAACAAACAAAAGGAGTGATAGATAGGGTATGTAGCATTCGGCATTATTTTAAAACGAACCCGATAGACATGACGTCTATAGTCAAGTCTCGAATGTGTGTGTTATTTTTAGATTATTCTGTATCGTGGCAATGTGACTTTTACAGATTAAGAGTGTTTTCACCTAAAACCCAAAACCTAACCCTCTACTTGACTATTTGCCCATGTTGATTATGCCGAGTTTGTGATTAATCCATTTTCCCATGTTTTAACCCGTTCTAAACACAAACCTACACTAGAGTGACGGCAGGACAAGAACCGGTAATCATGCCCTTTAATAGGTAAATATGTGTGTGCATGAAAATCAAGATTACGTTGCACGTATCTCGGTGCTTTTGAAATTGTGAATTTTGAAAAGGGCATGACTAACAGTTCTTGAACTGTCGATGCGATTACAGATTATTAATCAGTTCGTACAATTTATTTAAAAGAGTCTAGTGATTTAATTTAGCCAAATTTAAAGTCTCGATTACCCCGTACGTAGAATTTTAGGTTAATTAGAAATTTGCCGAATGCTTTGGTCTACGGATTTCGAGTCGTCGAGATAGCCATTAGTTGACCGCCCGATAAACTCTAATTTCCAACATTATCACGTTATATACATATAATTACAAAAATAAAATATTTAAATAGGACACATATATTGTCGGTGGGTGATCCAAGTAGGAAAGGGTCGGATATTTTTAGAAAATGTCCAGGGGACTAAATTGAACGATTTTAAAAGAGCAGGGACTGATTTGAAAATTCGGATGAAGTTTCGGGGACCGATTTGAAAATTCTGAAAAAATTGAGGACTATGTAAAAATTACTGAAAATATCTCAGGACATGTTTGAAACGAATTTGAAAATCTGGTCTGACCTGGAAAAGAAAAAAATGGCCCCAGGACTAAACTGAAACAACTTGGAAAGTTTCTTGGGATGCTTGAAAATTTCTGGGAATTCCAGGACTGATTGGAAAATAGTAAAATGATCGGGACTTGATTGAAAATAATTTTGAAATTCAGGGCGGATCTGAAAAAGGTGAAAATTGGCCCCGGGACTAAAATGAAACAACTTGAAAAGTTCTTTAGGATGCTAAAATTTTTTTTGAAAAATCCAAGGACTGATTGGAAAATAGTAAAATGATCGGGACTTGATTGAAAAGAAATTTTGAAATTCGGGGCAGATCTGAAAAAAATAAAATGCATCCTCTGGACTGAAATGTGACAAAACATAAAGTTCGTAAAATCAAGTTCGGGACAAATCCGATCACGCACGCGACCCAAGAACACTCATTTCACATTATATCCATCAAGCAAGCAATAATATTCAGGAAAGAAGCCCTAATCATGCCACTAAGTCGAGAATTTACTTAGTTCGGAAAGTTGAGGGGCTTCTCTGTAAATAAGAAAATATTAAAAAAAATTAAAAATCCCCGCCGGACGAATTGGACCGGGCCGTGACAGGTGGGTTGGGCCGAATGGGCCGACGCGAGTTGGTTGTTAGATTGGGCCGAGCTGGGCCGACGCTAACGGGCTGCCGCTACTGGACTGGGCTGGGCCACTGCTGGACTGGGCTGCTGGACGACACGCCTATTCAACCCAAAAAACAAGGAAATCGACCCGGTTAGAACGAGAGGGAGAAACTGAGGAGGAAGGATGCGGTTCGGGGGGCGGTGGCGACTGGTCGCAGCGATTCCCGACTCCGGGGGGTTTCCGGCGGTCTACTAGGGAGGCTCTCGTGACTAGGGGTTCAGATCCGCCCGCGTGGAGGAGAAGCCGAGGCGAGGAATCGGGTCTGGGATTCGGTCTCCGAGCTTGGGGTACCGCGGGAGCTGGGGGTTGGGCCGTTGGCGAGCTGAAGGTTCGATCGTCCAAGATTCGAGCTCAGTTTTTTTTTTTTTTTTTTTTTTTTTTTTTTTTTTTCTCCGGGCGTGAGGTCGAGTCGCTGTTTCTTTTCGTTTCCGTGGACGAGCTCCGAGAAATCTCGGTCGTTTCGAGCTGGGAGGATCTGCAAAATCGAGCGTCGGTTGTGCGTGAGGACCGGAACAAGCTGAGGTTTTTTTCGTTTTTGGAGAATAAGCGAGCTGAGGGATTTTTCGTTCAATTCAGAGAGAGCCCGAGAGAGAGAGAGAGAGAGCTGCCGGTTTTCTTCTTCGCCCCCCCCCCCCTTTCTGCTAGGGTTTCGCGAGTTTGAAGAAGAAGGAAACGGAACGGAGATCGGGCGAGCTTTTCGTCGGAAATTTGCGAAAGATCGGAAGAAGATCCCGTTTTGGTTGCAGGGACCAGAATAAAAGGAAAGAAAAATGAAGGAGGAAAGTAGAAGAAAAGGAAAAGTGGTGGGCGGGAAGGAAAGAAAAGGAAGTCAAACTGGTCGTTTGACCTTTGATTTTTTTTTTTTGTGGTGGGCAACGATTGGTCAGACCAGCTTTGACCGACCCTGCCCATCTGTCATGTCGGTCAGACCGGCTCTGACCGGTTCTGATGGACTTGATTTCTTTTTTTTAGAAAAGGTAATAAATTGAGAAAATGACGATTTTGCCCCCTGGAGCCGATGGACCGAAATGGGGTGCTGACAGCTTGCCTCTCTTTGGTTGTGTGCTCGGATAGAGGATGCAGCCAAAGACCATAAGAAGCACCCCGTCTGATCTCGGCGACCGTCCTGGCGTCTTTCCCCATAGCCACTTGTTCTCTCTGGTTTTGGATTCATGGGAGGGAGTTTGATAAACGTATGTACCTGAAAGCAGTGAAGAGGTGGTTTATGGATCCAAAAGCAATAAAGGTGGGCTTATGGCCCTGAAAGCAGTAAATATGGGTTTACGGGCCCAAAGAAAGTAAAAAGGTGGGTGTTTAAACCCCAAAGCAATAAATGGTGGGTGTCCAAACCCAAAGCAGTAAAAAAGAAGTAAAAGGTGGGTGTCCAAACCCAAAGCAGGAAAGGTGGGTGTCCAAACCCAAAGCAGTAAAATGTGGGTGTCCAAAACAGTAAATGTGGGTGTCCAAACCCAAACCGGTAAAATGTGGGTGTCCAAACCCAAAGTAGTAAAGGTGGGTATCCAAACCCAAAGCGGTAAAAGGATTCGGTCATCGGGGATGGCCCGAGAACGCAAGAGAGTTGACTTGGGCCCGTTGATGCTGACGGATTTGTCAGATGATGGTGCCAGGTGCCTCCTTGAGGGCCTTTCTTTGAGTTTGAGATTGCAATCTTGTCGTATGAGGCAGACATGAGTCCGTCAGGGGGAGATGCCCCTTGGGATTCCATGCGCATATGCACGTAGGAGAGAACAATAGCTAACGGTGGATGTCAGTCGCGTGAGACCACTGAAATTGCAATTTGTCCTTGGCGAGAATGGTCCGGTCGCTGCGTTCACCGAGGATGCCCCAGTAGCTTGTGAATGTTATCGTAGAGAGGCGGTGCAGTAGAGAAGAGCATAACTCTTCGTTAGTCATGTAGACAGTGGTGCGCGCTGAGTGTACATGGTTGATACTGTCCCAAAGGTGTTGATCTGCTGTCGATTGACGTTGCTACCGCAATGAAGTTGCTTCGTCGGTGCTTTGCCTCTGGGACGGCAGTGTGTTTGATCTGCCGGAAGCTGACCCTGTTGTTGGATCGATTGTTTGTTACTCTTACTATAAGCTGGTCTCGCCGCTGAAGAGATTGCTTGCTGGGAATGCCCCGGTCTCGCCGCTGAAGCGATTGCTTGCTGGCGGTTTCTCGTTGCTCCGCCGGATGCCGGCCCTGCTGGGATGGTTGTGCTTTGCTGAGGGACCGGCATCTTGCGGTGCAAGACTCGAGCTCTGAGAGCGCCTACGTACCCTCTTGGACAGGGGATCAGAGTTTGCCGTAGTTCTTGCGATGCTTGTGATACATGTGATCCTGGCATTACTAGTAGATCATAAGAGAAATACTAACAAGTGATGGACACAGGTAGGCATGAAAAATGTTGCAATACGCATATCTTCAGTTTCGGGTCGCCTGAGCAACCCATGAAGATTTTTGCTTTGACAGTGCAAGTAGGTCCTGTTCTTGGAGGCCTAGATACGAGGCCTCCAGAGGCTCCCGTTAGCCATGCATGGGAATATCGGGTCTTCCTCGACGATGCCCTACCAGCTCTACCGTTTGTTTAACACGCTCGTCAGCTTTTGACCCTTCTCATCGGGGTGCCATAAGGCGACTGCATTTGTAAACCGCACGAGGATTTTTTTGCCCAGATTTGATCAGACTCAGTCTGACCATTTCCAGAATGCTATGACTAGACCTCAGAAAGGAATGTCTGGGATTTCGGCTTTGTGGTAGCTTGTTGAAGGGTGGCTGTGACCCATTCTAGAGTTATGCAAAGACAAACAAAAAAGAGAAAGCTTTGGGGAACGCGTTGCCCCAGGCTAAAAGGATACACGAGTTCACGCCTATAGCGAGATGTACCATTTTTCCTCTATTCTTCTGTTGGGTAGGCTGTATCAAACTGCTTGGATAGAATGCTCGGTTTGCCCACTATGCTTAAGGAGGAATCCGCGCTGGACGGTCTAGCTGTGTTGGAGGGCTGATCGAGGATCATGTTGGAGTAGATAACCTAGCCACTTCCGTCGAGGATCCCTAGTCCGCACGATGTGTGAGAGACTAGGGGGTTAATTTTATGTATCTCTCATTTTGCTCTCCTTTTGCTACGGTCATCCACCTCGGGGCCGCACCTCTCAACCTAAAGGGGAAGAGCTCTCCTTTTGCCACGACCGCCCCAAAAGGTTTCCGGTCATGCCTCTCTTTTACCCTAGCTTTTGCTTAGGCCGCCCCAAAAGGGGTTTTCGACCTAGCGGACTCGATTCTTTTATCTCTCGAGTTTGCAAGGGCGAAGGTTTCGAAGGATTCAACCTCCGAGTGCACTGTTTTCTATCTCCGTCGAGGAGTTGTGTCTGCTGCTCTCCTTTTGTCGGGGTTTGTTGATTTGTCAAGATTGGCGACGTTGGAGTTTTAAATCTCGCTGGTGCCTTGTTTTGTTCATTGGCGGGTTTTTCCCGCGTCTTTTCTCTCTCTCTTCATTGGCGGGTTTTTCCCGCTTCTTTTTGCTATGTTTTTTTCCTTGCAGCTGGGGTTTGTTTTGTGCCCCATATCTTTGTTTGAAACTCCACGATTTTGCATCGCCAAGGTCGCATTGGTGTGCTTCGCCTTGTGGAGACTTGTTGTGTGTTACTAGCCCTATTTTGTGAGGACCGACTTTCTTGGAAGTTTGACTCTCGCGCACTCGGAAGTTGAACTCCGTGTCATTTGCCCTTGCAAACATTACATGTGAATTTCCCATGTTGTCTAGGGAAAGAAATTGCCCCATGTGGAATAGGGAACCGAGGTTGTTTCGGCTCGAATGTTGAATGGGGATGCCCTGGTCTTCATTTGTTGATGTGGCCTGTGGTAGGCGCCTGGTGTGATGTCTTCGATCATCTCTTGTTGTTCTTTACAGCGCGTGCCTCTTGGAGGGTGCACATTGTTGAAGCCACTGGATGTTCGAGTAAGACGATTGCATCAATGCTGAGTGATTTGCTTGATTGTCCTTATTTTCGACTTCATAGGGGGGTACCTCATCGTCAGACACCTCCCTCGTCAAAGTATAAGGAAAGGGTCCGAGACAAGTTCTCAAGGAAGCGTGAACTTGTGCATCGCTCTTCGCCTGTGGTCAATGTGCCCCTGTGAAGGATGATAAAGAAGATAATGCATTAGGCAATTATGTGGGGAATATGTGGTAAGAAATATGAGGTGGTCCCATAGGAAAATCCCTTTTTTGTCCCGCGCGAGACCCATGGGGTGCCACGTGTAGGTGACATTTGTTTCTGGGAATCTAGTCATCACTACTCTGGAGTGGTTAGACCGTGACTAAAGTCACAAAAGCATATTTTCCCTAGTTGCGAGTAAGCATGCGTAATCGTCCTAGGGAAGGCTCGAGGAGTCGGGTCCCATGAGGACAGGCGAGTCAAACAGGTCCAACAGAACTAATAGGGCGTCACAAAAATTGTCCTAATGCTCCATTGAAGGATTTATTCATGTCGAGAGCCCATTTGGGGGAATGCATTTAAATTAAAGCAAAAGAGAGTTTAAAGAAGACTGCGCATATTGCCCCCGTATTCAATCGGCGACCACAGCAGAGGTGGATGAGATCCATTCTTTGATCAGAGGCATGATCTTGCTGGGTCATGCTCTGCTTGTGGAGCTGTCACTTCCGGTCTTTGCAGCGAAAGAATTAGACTTGCTCCACGAAGTATCGCTTGGATGAATTTGAATCCACGTCAATTTTGGATTTCAGATGAGCCTGAAAGCAGTAAATGCGATGTGTCAAAACCTGAATGTAGTAAATGCTGGGCCGGAGCCCAAAAGCAGTAAATGCTGGGCCGGGGCCCGAAAGCAGTAAATGCATGACCGAGGCCCGATACGGGGCCGAAACTCAAAAGTGGGTCCGAAGCCCGATGAAGGGCCGAAGCCCAAAAGTCGGGTCGAAGCCGATGCGAGGCTAAAACCCAAAAGTGGGCCGAAAGCCCGATACAGTAAATGCGGGGCCGGAGCCCGATGCAGGGCCAAATCCCGATGCAGTAAATGCAGGGTCGGAGCTCGATGCAAGGCCAAAGCCCGATGCAAGGCCAAAGCCCGATGTGGGGCCGGAGCCCAATGCAGTAAATGCGTACTCGATAAGAAAGTGCAAGAGATGCAAAAGCAAAGGTCAATGTTGAGGAACAGTGCAGGGCACTGCAAAGCGGTGACTCTGATTTTTCTTGCGGTCTTGCTTTGTGGAGCAAGGATGGGGACTTAATGTTGAAATCCCAAGGAGCTGGATGAGAGACGTTTATTGTCTCAATTATGCTCGCTCAGTATTCAGGCTGTCTTCTTGTTGAGAATTTCCTACACTGGGAAAAGAAAACAGTGAAAGAGCATAAACTGTTCAAGATTTCAATGCAAGAGTGTAGGGAAGCGAACTGGCCTGGTAGGTGTTGTGCGAGCACACCAATAGACATCCATTGATACGTTGAGCATGCGTGTATGAGTTGGTGTGAACATGCTTGGACATGTGTGAGGCGTGCTTAGTCGCTAGTAGATACACAGGGTCTTGCGGAGAGATATGCATCTGATCACGCGATGATGCTCTCTGCGAAGGAGGTCTTCACTCACTTGTATGGTGAGATGTTAGCTAGCTATGCAAAATAGTAAATGAGTAGGATGTATGCGATGCGTGAGTTTTCCAAAACTAATGCCGTCATTCGTATTAACTCCGAATGGTTCAAAGTGCACTACAAATTTTGAAAAGATAGTCCTAAGTCGGTCTTCCAACGTGCCCGAGGTGCAAGCGACCGTCGCCATGGAAAGCACCGGTTCCAGGTGAGGGCCGGGTAGAGGTATCTATCCTAGGATGTGCGTGGACCTCCACGGACCCTCTTCCTGGACCTCTCCAAGGTAGCGTTCGCTTGTGCCAACTCCTGATCACGCCTCTGCAGTTGGGCGCGGGCCTGGGCAAGCTACTTCTGTAGTTGGTGTTGATCGCCAAGCTGCTCATTCTTCTCGGCGACCTCCCGGCGGAGGCGGTCCCTTTCAGCCCTAAGATTGGCGAGCTCGGCTTGGATGGCCATTTCCGGTACCGGTGCCTCGGATGATGTGCTACTTTCGACCGGAGGAGAGTCTGTGAAATCATCATTCTCTGATGGACCCCATCGATAAAAGCGGAGGATATATTCCTCCGTGGCTTGAAAGTCCCATTCATCTTGGGTCGGATGCTCGGGGAAGTATGGACGCTCGGTAACCGTAGTCTGCCACGCGGTCATAACCCGTTCGATTTCACTTAGGCGATCTATGGACGTCTGGTCCTCCCACCAAGCGTGTTCGAACTTGGTTCGCGTCGTACCTTTGGGAACCATCTGTCACCTAACTGCCTCACTACTCGCGCCGGAAAATAGGTAGTGGACCCCGCATGGCTCACAAGTGGTGCTCCGTTAAAATCAAGACATTTAAGGGTCATGGGTCCGGGTGGCATCCACGCGGCGCACCATTTAAAGCCCTTTGGTGCTATTTCGCGAAAAAACAATTTGATCCACTCGAAGACCTTGCGTTCCTCCACACGCAACAGAGGTAGTAATCGCGAAATGATAGACTCCGTACGTATAAAAAACATAACCGGACGAACAAGGCCGAAGGAGTTTGCATGGCTTTGGAGCCAAATTTGCAAAAGGATTGGGGACCCTCTCAACCTTCGATCGGTCTTTCTCGTAACGCGATCAAGGGACCGTATGGTCTCGGCCAACAAGGCCACCTCGTACTCGCGACCTCCAACCACTTGGAGGACAACGTTAGCTAAGGCTGCGTCAATGTGACCCGCCGAGCAAGGGAATAATAGAGTCCCGAAAATTAAAAATAAGATCGCATGACATAAATTCTTTTGTAAAAAGATCCCCTTAAACCTCGCGCGCTTGCATTTCAGTAAAACGGAGGAGTTTCGCGGTGACTATCTCTGTGCCACCGGAATATGCAAGTTCGGCTTGTAGCTGAGACCTATGCACCCCGAATAGGCGCGATACCAAAACAAGTCGGATGGTGTGGAAGTTAGGTTCCACAATGCCGCGGGTGGCTGTAATTCTTCCGACGAGAGTGCGATATTCCTCGATGGTAGGTGTGAGCTCGGTACCTTGGATGTTAAATACGGCGTGGACTGGGTCCCAAAACGTCACCGCTGCTCTCAAGAAGTTCCAATCCACTCGACAGATGGCTAGCATTGGTATATCCCCAACAAAGTTTTGGATGTAATCGCGGTCGACTTGGCGTAGATAAGCCCAGATATGACTAATTTCATCGAGTGATGGCGTGACCCTGTCGAGGTGTGGAAAGGAGACCGAGCGCGCCATCTCTTACCAAGATGAAAGGAAAACCGATTTAGGACTAGTTAATACAAATGACGCCTAATTTTGAAATTAGATGATGCATGGGTATAGAAAATAAATGCCCACGGCTTAATGTATACAACGTACATCTCTCTCAAAAACAGAAAAGGACTCAAATAGCGCGCAGGCCGACTCAATGGACTGTTATTGAAGTCGGGTTAGAAGATGGCATGGAGCTCCTGCAATATGCATGGTTTCGGCACTACAAGGACCGTGCTACCTAGGGATGGGAGCCCCCGACTCAAGGGTGTCAATTCCTTGAAATCGAGCAGGATTCTTTTCAAGGCCTAAGGGATAGTCGAACTGCGCGCCATACCCCTACTTTGAACCCCTATCTAACCTATGCTCCTATTACCGGTCGTGGGACGCGACCCATAGGTACTTAGAAGCTAGTATGATATGCAATGCGTGTGCGAGAAATAAAAGTTCGTAAAGTAGATAAGCGAAAAACTGAGAAAAAGCGATAAATAAACAAACAAACAAAGCAAGCGAGAACGAGCCCGAACCCTCTAAAAAGTCCCTAGTGGAGTCGCCAAGCTGTGCGCACCCGAATTTCATCTCATCGGGCACGCACGCACGCGCCTAAATGCAACACGACTTGGGAGTATCCACCTTCCCGGAGACGCGCGACGGATGCAAGTGAGAAGGAGTCGCCACTACCTGTTTACGACCCGAAGGTCGAGGGCCGGTGAGTCGCCCGGGTCTAGGGGTATGGATACACCTAGTATGCTAAGGCAATGGTCTTGTACGGAACCGAAAATTCCGAATTCGGGTGTTCTATTACGTGTGGGCATACATCCCACACGCCCTTTCGATATTCTAGCTTGCTAGGCTTGCCATTTTATTTATTTACCGCATGATTTAAGGTTGCACTCGACTTGCCCGTTTTGACACCGTAAATTCGAATAGACACTTGAACCGTCCGCTCTCCGACCGGGATTATTACATGAATAAATATGCATCATAAAACTCTTACATTGTTCTATCAAATAAAAGATAAATTACAATGACTGAATTCCGGTCGGTTCACGTTCGGCTGTTATTTCACTCATGCTCACCGTATGATTTTGGAAAAGACTGAAAATTAAATTAAATGAGCACTCGGTGTATGGGGGCATTGGACCCGTGATCAAAGGTTATGGGCATTGGACCCAGTGTGAATCGAGTCCTAAAGGATCGGGCTCGATCCGCATAACAAACAAGTGCAAAAAATGTAACAAGCAAGCTCAAATAAATAAACATTGGGGTTTCTTGTTATCGCTAAATTTACGTGAATTAACTGATTATTAACCGAGATATATTGGCATACAAATCCTACCTTAAAGGAGTGACAGATAGGCCATGTAGCATTCGACATTATTTTAAAACGGACCCGATAGATATGATGTCTGTAGTCAAGTCTCGAATGTGTGAGTTATTTTTAAATTATTTTGTATCGTGGCAATGTGGCTTTTACAGATTAAGAGTGTTTTCACCTAAAACCCAAAACCTAACCCTCTACTTGACTATTTGCCCATGTTGATTATGCCGAGTTTGTGATTAATCCGTTTTCCCATGTTTTAACCCGTTCTAAACACAAACTTACACTAGAGTGACGGCAGGAAAAGAACCGGTAATCATGCCCTTGAATCGGTAAATATGTGTGTGCATGAAAATTAAGATTACGTTGTACGTATCTCGGTGCTTTTGAAATTGTGAATTTTGAAAAGGGCATGATTAACAGTTCTTGAACTGTCGATGCGATTACAGATTATTAATCAGTTCGTACAATTTATTTAAAAGAGTCCAGTGATTTAATTTAGCCAAATTTAACGTCCCGATTACCCCGTATGTAGAATTTTAGGTTAATTAGAAATTTTTCGAATGCTTTGGTCTACGGATTTCGAGTCGTCGAGATAGCCATTAGTTGACCGCCCGATAAACTCTAATTTCTGATATGATCACGTTATATACATATAATTACAAAAATAAAAATATTTAAATGGGGCACATACATTGTCGGTGAGTGATCCAAGTAGGAAAGGATTGGATATTTTTAGAAAATGTCCAGGAGACTGAATTGAACGATTTTAAAGAGCAGGGCCTGATTTGAAAATTCGGATGAAGTTTCGGGGACCGATTTGAAAATTGTGAAAAAATTGAGGACTATGTAAAAATTACTGAAAATATCCCAGGACTAGTTTGAAACGAATTTGAAAATCTGGACTGATCTGGAAACGAAAAAAATGTCCCTAGGACTAAACTGAAACAACTTGGAAAGTTTCTTGGGATGCTTGAAAAATTCTGAGAATTCCAGGACTGATTGGAAAATAGTAAAATGATCGGGACTTGATTGAAAATAATTTTGAAATTCAGGGTGGATCTGAAAAAGGTGAAAAATGGCCCCGGGACTAAACTGAAACAACTTGGAAAGTTCTTTAGGATGCTAAAAAGAATTCTGAAAAATCCAAGGACTGATTGGAAAATAGTAAAATGATCGGGACTTGATTGAAAAGAAATTTTGAAATTCGGGGCAGATCTGAAAAAAATAAAATGCATCATCTGGACTGAAATGTGACAAAACATAAAGTTCGTAAAATCGAGTTCGGGACAAATCCGATCACCCACGCGACCCAAGAACACTCATTTCACATTATATCCATCAAGCAAGCAATAATATTCAGGAAATAAGCCCTAATCATGCCACTAAGTCGAGAATTTACCTAGTTCGAAAAGTTGAGGGGCTTCTCTGTAAATAAGAAAATATTAAAAAAAATTAAAAATCCCCGCCGGACGAATTGGACCGGGCCGTGACAGGTGGGCTGGGCCGAATGGGCCGACGCGAGTTGGCTGTTGGATTGGGCCGAGCTGGGCCGACGCTAACGGGCTGCCGCTACTGGACTAGGCCGAGCCACTGCTGGACTGGGCCGCAAGCTGGGCTACTGGACGGCGCGCCTATTCAACCCAAAAAACAAAGATATTGACCCGGTTAGAACGAGAAGGAGAAACTGAGAAGGAAGGATGCGGTTTGGGGGGCGGTGACGATTGGTCGCGGCGATTCCCGACTCCGGGGGGTTTCCGGCGGTCTACTGGGGAGGCTCTCGTGACTAGGGGTTCGGATCCGCCTGCGTGAAGGAGAAGCCGAGGCGAGGAATCGGGTCTGGGATTCGGTCTCCGAGCTTGGGGTACTCGCGAGAGCTGGGGGTTGGGCCGTTGGCGAGCTGGAGGTTCGGCCGTCCAAGATTCGAGCTCAGGTTTTTTTTTTTTTTTTTTTTTTTTTCGGGCGTGAGGTCGAGCTCCGGGTCTCGGGCATGAGGTTGAGTCGCTGTTTCTTTTCGTTTCCGTGGACGAGCTCCGAGAAATCCCGGTCGTTCCAAGTTGGGAGGATCTGCAAAATCGAGCGTTGGCCGTGCGAGAGGACCGGAACAAGCTGAGGTTTTTTTCGTTTTTGGAAATAAGCGAGCTGAGGGATTTTTCGTTCAATTCAGAGAGAGCCCGAGAGAGAGAGAGAGAGCTGCCGGTTTTCTTCTTCGCCCCCCCCTCCCCCCCCCTTTCTGCTAGGGTTTCACAAGTTTGAAGAAGAAGGAAACGGAACGGAGATCGGGCGAGATTTTCGCCGGAAATTTGCGAAAGATCGGAAGAAGATCCTGATTTGGTTGCAGGGACCAGAATGAAAGGAAAGAAAAATGAAGGAGGAAAGAAGAAGAAAAGGAAAAGTGGTGGGTGGGAAGGAAAGAAAAGGAAGTCAAACTGGTCGTTTGACCTTTGACTCTTTTTTTTATGGTGGGCAACGGTCGGTCAGACCAGCTCTGACCGACCTTGCCCATCTGTCATGTCGGTCAGATCGGCTTTGATCGGTTCTGACCGACTTGACTTTCTTTTTTAGAAAAGGTAATAAATTGAAAAAATGACGATTTTGCCCCCTGGAACCGATAGACCGAAATGGGGTGCTGACAGCTATTTAAGATATGTGGGTTGATTTAGTGAATTGAATTGTTACCTCAATATATACACACGTTATGACGAATTATAATATTCATAAATTGCCCAGAGTAATAATCTAATAATAAGAATTTTGTAGTTGTCGTATATTGAGTGTTGGATTACTAGTGCTATTGTTGTGTTTATATCTTAGTTTCGTTGATCCTCCAAGGCCATTGCAGGATGATTTAGTATAAGAATTAGTGGAGAAAATGATTATTAGGCATAACTTATTTTTTAGGCTATATTAATGATTGATAGGAGTTGAGGACATTGATTGTGCACCCTCAAGGTCAGGTTTGGAGAAATAGTTTTGGTTATTCGGTGAGTTCTTTATTCCATTGTGAAATAATATATATATATATATATATGTATGTTATGTGAATATTTCAGTCCTTTGTGAAATGATGCGCTCTAATTATATAAATTGTGAAGATGAATATTGTGATAGTTAGATTAAGAAATTGGTCGTGCTATGTTCCGTGATGGAATTTGAGAGATATTGTTTTGTATGTTTCACTTTGAGTTGAGATAACGCGGTGTGATTGTGTTTACTGGTTGTGTATGAGATATGTGATGGTAATGTGCTGTCATTGTGATGTGATTGGGATTATGCTTGGGTATAATGATGTATGACGTGAGATGGTATGGTTACAATTAATAATGATTGTGATTGTTGTTTGACTATAGCCATGGGACCGCTGGACCTGGCGAATTACAAAATAGGCCAGATCGGTCGCTGGACCCAGCGGAATACAAATAGGGCCTGAACGGCCGCTGGACCCGGCGGAATATAAATAGGGACCTGATCGGCCGCTGGACCTGGCGGAATATAAACAGGGGCCGGATCGGCCGCTGGACTCGGCGGAATAGAAAAAGGGGTCTGATCGGCCGCTGAGACTTGGTGGAATACAAATTGAGTCAACTTTTACCACCAGAAGTTAATAGGTGGCCCCCGCTTATGAGATGTGGATATTGGAAGTTGAGAATGATATGAGTGAGATGTGCGGGGTCACGGTACCGTCACAACTCTGTTGCGAGGAAATGCAACCCTATGGCTATATTGATTTGGTTGTGTTGTACATTGTTTGTTTGGTTCGATTGCTGTAAATGTGATGATTATTGCGATTGTCTTAATTATTCTGTGGAAGTCTTGTGGTTTGCTAATTGATTTAATTGGGTTATGAATGCAAGGTGATGTTGAGTCGATGGTTAATTCTGATAATAGTTTTATATGTTATAAAGGCAATTGATTGTTGTGAATGAGATTAGTAATCAGTTGTATGCGTTGTATAATATACTGTGTTGGTGAATTAATTGATAGACTAGGTTATGCTATTACTATCTATATAAATATTTGGGTTGTTAAAAGTATATTTATCACTTAATATTATTCATTTTGCTTTGAAATATAGTGCTCACTGAGATGCAGCTCACACCCTGCATACGTTTTTCCAGATAGCTTCCGATTGCGCGGAGGAACCACTTTTTGATATCGGAGATCAGCTCGGAGAACTAGGTAGGAATCCTTAGTTAGTTGATAGATTTTCTTATGTATAGAATGGACTTAAAAATGTTACGACCTGAAAATTTTGTTTAGTTGTATCACTGATGTGAGAGCGGAAAAGAAATCTCCTGAAAAGTATATATACATATTAGAGTTGATAGATTGGTTATATACTTTGGAAATTTATGAGAAGTCAGTTTCAATGTCATAATGGATTCTAGGAAATATGGGGGAAACGTTACTGAAGTTTCGGGTTGTGACATAAAAACACTTAAAAATTTATATTTTTGTAATCTATAATTCTATATAATATAATAATAATTTCCTTATAAAAGAGTAAAGCTTAATTAACTCTTTCTCGATTTTTTTATTCCTAAAATGCCTTTGGTGTTTAAAAAATATTACGTTAGAGTGCCATTGTAAAAAATGTTTACATACTGTCAAGACCTGAAATTTTAGCAACATTTTCCCTACAATTCTAATAATCCAAAACTTGCTAATATTTCAATCTGCTAGACCTTCAATTGTCAATTAATTATTTCATCAAGTAAATCGCATATCAAACATCCCTATAGATTATTAATAATCTCCAATTACCAAAAGAGTAACTATACAAAAAAAATTCAGGTCGTAACATACTTTCAAGCTTCTCTTCTAATAGCTTAATTATCTATAAAATATAAAATAAACAAGACTATCTAGGAAGTCCACCAAGTTGATCCCCGCTGTCAAAAATTATTCTCCGGCTTAACCAAGCTAATCTCTAATCCATATGAAAAAAATAATATACAGAGTGTGAGCTGCATCTTAGTGAGCATAAAATTTCACAGTAAAATGAATTAATATTAAATAAAAAATATATATTTTAAACGATCAAGTGTTCATATAGATAATTCTAGC
Source organism: Punica granatum (assembly GCF_007655135.1). Lineage (NCBI taxonomy): Eukaryota > Viridiplantae > Streptophyta > Magnoliopsida > Myrtales > Lythraceae > Punica > Punica granatum. The sequence goes on from NC_045132.1 coordinate 4,931,968, forward strand.
ATATCCAAGTCCGTCATTTAATTCATTAACACAACATGTTATACAATATATACAAATAATTATTAAATTCATTCTTAAACAATTAATTATCTTTATAATAATGTAATATAATATTAGAATTAATTATTAACTAAGCACCACCTAACATGGAGATGTTCGAAAGAGAAGAGCACAGGTCAGACACAAGAACATTCGTTGGGAGCGAAGAAGAAATGGCGGGAAAAAGGTTTGTGAACAGAAGAGCATTCATTATAACTATGATGCATTATATTATATAGGGGTGATCGGTTCCGGGTATTCTGTTTTTTTCATGATACCCGAACCCTATCCTGTAAGGGACCGGTTTCAAGATTTTGGAACCGGACCCTACCCTGTTGAATCTTGGAACCGGAACCTACCCGGAACCTGTATTATACCACAAGTTCCGGGTACCCTGTTAGAACCTGTGGTATAATATCACTGGTAGGAACCGGGAAGTACAGACTATCTAACTCAATCAAACAACAAAGACTTCCTCTAGATCAGCACAAAACAGATTGCTTGACCCAATTCATCATGCCAAAACTTGCGTAAATCAAACAAATGCACATGCTCATGTCTATGAATTGACCGAGACAAACAGCGGCCATGGGATCAGGACCTAGTATATGGAGCTTATTCATTCAAGTAACGAATTACTGCTCTTCAGCTACATAAGAGCTTTAACAAGATGTAAGAACTCGTGAGAAGCATGGATTCATACCAGATGATGATGACCAGAGGAAGAGCCGCTGGGGAAGAGAGTGCGCCGTACCAGACACAGATTAGGGATTTCGAAGTCTCAGACACAGCCACATTCCCTTAAAGAACCTGTTGGAAAGGAGTTGTCGAAAAGGACTGATATGAGATCTAAGATAACTGGGACAATGAACTATAAATCAAACCGATACCGATACGCCACCTACCTAGGGAAGCACATTTAAGTGCCTAGAATCACCATTCAACGTCTGCAAAAGAGAAAATCCTAAAAATCGGCGGAATCCTCCCTCTTTCCTTGGGGTCCCAATCAAATGGAATCCACAGCACCTATTTTAGATGAAAAATGCTGGCAGACAAGCTGGTGTTCTCGTTAATCTGACCTGAACCTTGGAACAGTTCATTCTAGACTGGTATTCATTATGCATCCACTAGATACGATGTATTTATTGTCTTACTCGGAAAATTACGAGAAAATAAAGCATATCAGAACCAACAATTCCTAAAGAATATTGAGTGCCATAGATATTATATCTAATCGATTTCTGAAATTGATCATAAAGAAAGAGTGCAGAACAGCTTCCAAGTATGGCATGCACATTTACATAGCTGACCATTGGTGTCTATTGTCACAAAAACCACATTCAGTCACAAAACTGCGAGATAGCCTTAAAGCTTCTCTAATTCGATAGCTCGATTGAACATGCGAAGCGAACTAGCTGCCTTGCCGGGAAACAGCAAACATTACCTCGTCGGCGGTATAATCAGATTCCGTCTCACCATTGGGATATTAGTGTCAGATTTCCAGCCTAAATGAAGAGTAAATTCATTTAAGAGAGTAATTGAAATAACTTTTGTCACATGACAGGTAAAAAAGTAAATGATTCAAGTCAGCTTTTCAATCCCGGAGAACTTACATTAATAGAAATGCCCTGCTCCATATGACCTCCCTTCTTATGAGGCTATCCCAAGGTAGTGAAGAAGAGTACATATACCATTCTTGCTAGCCTTTCACAGAATCCTATCATATGGCTGCAGATTTAGCTGCAAAATTATATTTCTGCTTGAGCAGCTTGAGTATCTGAGTTTCATGACCATTCTTCCGCTGGCTATCTCTCAAAATAGAGAAACGAAGAGAATATGTTTTCCATCATACCAAGGACAATTCATATATTTACATTATATCTACATAGAATATGATTGTTTTTATAGTATGTAAAGATCTTGATATATCCAAAAAGATGTATCAAAAGTGTTACTCCATTCAACTACATTAAAAAATTATCTACTCCATACTCCATTCAACTACATCCAAAGTATTTACTACCACCATAGTCCATTCAACTTAAAATGCAAGTGAATCCATAATTATATGATGTGGACCTGTCCGTCTCAGGCCCATCGATGTTGGCCTGATGGGCTGGCCCAGTTAGACATTGTCCATAAACTGAGGACAAAGGCCCGGATGCCGCCTATAAAATAGCCATTTCCTCTCTTATTTCAGTCCATTACGAAAAGAATATAGGAACACCCGAACAAAATTTGCTTTTATACTTTAGCCCTTAAATGACTCCATGAAGGTGGAAATGCTCTTCAAAACGATGGAAGGCTGTAGCATCTAATCAAAAGGAATGCAGAAAGAATTGAACTTAATATAACACAACATTAATATTAAATATAAGAGAGTATATTGGGATGTATGTCAAGCTTTTCGGATCATCAATTCGTTAAAATAATCGGGTCGATTCTATGTTCGTGTGATAAAGTGGCTCATAATAAAATGAGTGATCATGTGGAGTAGAACAATTTGGCAGCTCGCTAGCTTCTGCAGGAAGGTTAGCACCGTGCTCTCTCGAGTGGCGTGGAGACCACTGATAATGGATGGGCCGGTGGCTGTGCGGAGGCACTTAGGGATGCGAGGCTGACCGCACTTTCTTTTCTTTGGGCAGTTCTGTCATTGCTTCAGTCCGCTCAAGTGCCTTGACAACCTCCTTCATAGAAGGGCGGTCCCTTGGCTCCTTTGCAAGGCACTTTTGGGTCAGCTCTGCGGTCTGTAGGATTGCCTTGAATGAGAACTGCCCCTCGATCCAAGGGTCGATTATGATCTTGAGTTTCTTCCCCTCGTTAAGGAATGGTCTGGCCCACTCGACCAGATGCTGCCCGCTCCGCTGCATCATGTCAAGTGCCTGTCGGCCAGTGAGCAGCTCAAGTAGGACCACGCCGAACCCATACACGTCGCTCTTTGTGGACAAATGCCCTGAGAGACATCGAGGTCAGGGTGCAGCGATCCAAGAATCTTGTATAGAATTAAGACAAAACTCTACGTTAACATACGAATAACTAAAAATCTGTCGTCACCTGTTGCAAGATACTCAGGAGCTGCATAGCCATATGTTCCCATAACTCGGGTCATCACATGTGACTCTCCGCCCGAAGTTCCTAATCTTGCCAAGCCAAAGTACGCTATTTTCGCATTATAATCCTGCAGTGAAACAGAGGGAAAAAAGAAAGGAAGTTCTTTAAAAAAAAGGAAGAATATAACTAAAGGAAGTCCGCTATTTTCGCGTTATAATTCAGCAATTTAAAGCTGATTTGGCTTCTAATGAGTAGAGCTGGCTCCATTTGGATTGCTTGGATAAATGAGTATATAATCAAAGGTAGGAGTCTATGGAGTCTAAAACCCCTGGTTTGTGTTCTCATGCATGGAGCAAAGTACTGAAGTTAAGAGATAAAGGCTACCCTCTAATTAAACATGAGATAGGGAATGGGCAACTGACTAAATTTTGGTTTGATAATTGGCACTCCACCTGCCCCCTCATTAAGAGCATCAATGGTAAGAGGTTTTGCATCCCTTTACATTCTACTGTGCAGTTGCAGAGGAATTGCAGGGATATGCGCAGTCAGGAGATCTAAACCATAACTGGTACTCATTTGTTAGAGGATAGAGCTGATAAAGTTGTGTGGTTGGCTGATAAGAAGGCGAAATTCACTCTGGGTAGTGCGTGGAATGTTTTGAGACACAGGGAGAGTCGTGTGGGATGGCACAATCTTGTCTGGAGGTCTCCTGATGTTCCAAGATTCAGTTTTATCAGTTGGCTAGCTGTCAAGGACAAACTGGCCATGGATAAGATTGCGCGTTGGAATTTGGGGGTGGATAAGTCATGATATTTCTGTAAGGATTAGGAAGAAAGCAGGGATCATCTTTTCTTTGCCTGCAATTTTTTCCCGGAATGTGTGGGCCAGAGTGCTGCAGGAATGTGGGATTTCAAAATCTGTGGGTGGCTGGGCTGATGAGCTCAGTTGGGGCGTTAAGCATCTTGGTGGCAAATCCTGTCAAGCTGCTCTTCTCCGACTTGCGTGGAATTCCTATGTCTACTTCATATGGAAAGCCAGGAACTTGAAAGCCTTCGAGGGGGAGGACCCATCTATCGAGGAGACTTGGGGAGCTATTCGCAGCACTGTTCAGGCTAGACTGCTTAGTTGCAGTGTTTTGCTCAAGAAAAAAGGTCAGCATCAGCAGGAAAATCTGCTATGGCAGTGGGGTTTAGTTGTCAGCTGATATGGTGGGGAGTTAGTTGTATCTTTCGAGTTTTGGAATGTTGTGGGTTGGTTCCTGGTCTGTTATTTTGGTTGTTTGATCTGTGGACCTCTAATTTTCTTGACTGTTGGATGAACTGCTGGTCACTATGCTGGGTCTTATTACCCCTTGTAATTTGCTGAGTATGAATGAAGAGCTATGCTGGAGTTCATCCAAAAAAGGAAAAAAGAAGACTATACTGCGATGACAAGTCATTGATTCAGAGAATATGCAATATGCCATTAGATAGCGAAGACTAACCGAGTCAAGAAATATATTTGAGGTCTTGAAATCTCTGAAAATGACTTGCTTCTCCGAACCATGAAGGAAAGCAAGACCTCGGGCAGCTCCAATGGCGATTTTGAGTCGCTTCTCCCAAGAAAGGGGTTGAATCGAGGGATTCCCTGAAAGATTGAGGATAACCGAAATATCGTTACTTGACGAAAACCGATGGACTAAGAGTGGTCAAGAATACTTCTGATTATTCAAATTCTTACTTCTGAAAAGATGGTTGTCTAAACTGCCCTTCTGCGTGAACTCAGAAACCAAGAAGAGCTCATTATCCTTCCAGCAATACCCCAGTAACCTAACAATATTCGGGTGTAAAAGCGTTCCAACGAATTTCATTTCCGCCTCAACGAATTTCATCTCTGCCTGCAATTTCCCAACAATGCATACAGGTATCAGTACTATTTCAAGAATTTCATTACATTTACAAGTAGAACTCTCATTAAATTGTCGAACTGATAATTTTTCCGATTTCCCAATAGAAACCACTGAAAAATAAAACGTTTAGGAAACTAGAAATAACAATGCAAATCTTTCATAAAGTTCTCCAGATCGAACATCTTCATCAGTATGAAAGGTAATACTAATCTTTTGTTCCGCAATGAGTTAAGAGGGCCCTTCCACCGAAGAAACATTTCAACGCTTGTAATCAATCACCACGAGAAAGCTAAGGGAATGGAACAGTCCCTCTCTAAAGGTGGATCCGAAATTTTTGCACATTCTTAGCATTCGGCAATGATGATGAAGAGGGAGAAAAGGAAAAGGTTTGCTCCATTTGGTTCTAACAGTTTTTAAATTTTCATTCAGTTTCAGTAACGGAAATCCGTGAAAATGAACTTCTCCCGATTCCTGAAAATAACAGAAACCCATTTCTTTCGGGGGAATACACTTCCTAGTCCTATGCAGTGTAACTGTGGTGTGATTGGCGGTGCACTTTATCGCACTTGACTTGGACGTGGACAATAAATATTAATCTATTGTGCACAAAAGCACTTTGATGCAGTTGTAGCGGCTATGTGCTGCAGATAACAATTGTCTGTTATCCATGACAAGTTACACCACAGAGGAACCAAATCCGTATCTCTTACTGCAAAAGGTTAAGTCACTAATCATAAAAGATCAGAAATAGGCAATATGATAGATTAGTTAATTACTTACCTGCCATTCATTAAAACCTTCAATACTTTCTGGGTTCAATTTCTTGACTGCAACCGGGATTCCACTGTCCCTTCTAGAAGGAGCTAAGGTTTTCTCATCGACCCACCCCTTGTAGACTTTCCCGAACCCTCCCTCCCCAAGGAGAAAATCTGGTCCAAAGTTCCTAGCGGCACTTTTTAATTCGGAAAAAGTGAAGAGCTTCAAATTCGGTATCAAGATCCGTCCATCCGGCTCAGCATCCCCTGCCACCACTGCCTTCAAGAACTGTGCATTGCTGCTCGTGGTCGAGAATCCCGTGGTATTGCTGTAGTAGTTCGATGTGCCTGGAGAAACTGCATTTAGTCAAGAATGTTTGTGGGTTGCTATAGTCTATTGACTGAACCTAATCAACAAAGTTCCAAATGACAGACAAAAAGGATTGAAGGACCGTACCAAAGTTTGAATGGAAGAGAGGGTGGACTAAAGTTACAGGTAGACTTACACATGCTGAGGTTAGACATGCCAACCAATTCATTATCTTTGGTTGGACTTGTTGACTGTCTTGCTGTATGCTTGAGAAACTCTCTTGCCTTATCCTCACCAAGGTCAGTATCATCTCCACTCAGTAATGAGGGAAAAAGCGTAAATAAATTTCTCCATTGGGAGCTATCCTGTTTCCGAGGAATAGAGTCTCCAGCACATGAGAAGCTTACCACTGTCGGTGGACATACTTCTAATACCAATGGCTTGGCAGCCTCCTGGAGCATGTAGAAACATCCAAAATCTCCACAAAAATTCAAGGGGACAAAAGTCTGTTAACGTTTATGGGGTTAAGAAACTCCAGTACCTCATCCTCGAGGAGCTCTGTATCTTTGCAGGCCGATAACGACGAGAAGAAAGTCAAAGGTTGACTAACTTCTGAGGTACTTGGTTTTGGAAATTCGACAGAGCCTCCCACAGTTGAATTATCACAACTTGTTAATTTAAGTTGTCCTTCCCAAGCAGGCCCTGGTAGCATTGATTCCTCGTCCTTCTGGTATACATATATGTACATACATATATATATTGCGAGATGTGACGATTATACATTTGTGACAACGAAATGATAAAAATAAAACGCATCGAATTATTGTGGAAATTATCTAATATGTGAGGTATGGTTTGAATGTGCAGTTGCCTTAGGCAATGTATACCGCATCCACTGTGCACAATATTTAAATGGTACTTACCTCATCCAACGCAGATCCAGATTTGCCCTTGGAATACTCCTCAGGACAAGTTGCCACTTGACTTGGCGCCGTCAACATCACATCCTTCTCAGGGTTTTCCTTCAGCTTTTCCTTAACTTGTAACCGCCTGTGATCTTCCAGACTACAATCTTGATCACCTGCGTTATATATATTTTATTCCAGAAAAGGTACTGTTATAAAAGGCCCGTTTAGGTACCAGGCAGACCAGGCAGTAAAAAGAAAATATACAAGATAACTCTTTTGGAGAACAGGTACTCTTTTTCATTTCGAAACATCTCTTTTGAATCAGAGCATGAAGAGGAACTATAGATTGTTACTTAAATAGACCAGACCAGACCAGACCGGACACAGCTTTTTTTGTTACTGACCAGATTACCCTCATTGAAAGAGCTAACACAACATTCGCTGCTCTCTGAAGGGTCTCCCTGTTCTACCAAAGTTTGGAGAACATGGTACTAGGAGTTACTAGATGAAATATGGCAAATGGTAAAGGCACCAAACGTTAGTAGCTGCTATCTGTTGGAACTTTTCTAAGAGGTTAGGCGGTTGGTTTAAACAGCAGAAGGACGTATCAATTTCCTACTTCCAGTTGGATGAGGAATACACAGTGGTCAACCTTACTTGGAAAAACTTTAATCTCCTATCTAAGTTTTTGTAAAGTCATGCGGCAAATATAATATACACCGGTCCAGTCCACCTCAGCATGTACATAAGTTAGGATAGGCATGCAGTGACATGAAATATTGAATTGGATCCTAAACTATAGATCTCTATGGTGTTTCAATGTAATACCGGGATACCAAAGCCCAGTTGTATGACTGAAGGATGACTGTACCTTTATTACATTCTTCCAATCGCTTCTGCACTCGGGCCCTTCTAAGAATTTTCTGAGCTCTCTTCTCCATGAAAGCTCTCTTCAGATTCGTCCACCGTGAAATGGCTTTAAGCTTAGGCCATCTAATTGCTACCTGCCCTGATTTGACGTTGTGCTTCTGCTTAGGCTTGCACTCCATTCCAGGACTCCAAACAGGTCCAAACCAACTGGGGAAATCCACGTTGCTATTGGCAGTAGCGCTTTCATGACAGGGTATTTGTGTCATAGGAACCACCACTTGTGAATCTTCTGAAAGGTGCATCTGGCAGGCAGCGGCATCATGCCCACTTGTGACTGTCTCAACACATAAAGATCTTAAGTAAGCTTTCTGTACTTACCAAAGATTACTGCTTAACTAAATTTCTCTGGCCAATATTACAAAGCAGTGAATCATAATAATCCTAGATGGGATGTCATTATATTTACCTAACTCTTGCTTGGATGACAAATTTGAGAAGTTCTACCATGACAAAAATTCGGAAAGCACTCGCAGTCGGTACCAAGTAACTTACCATTAACATCCTTCACAACGAATGCATTTGATGTGCCCTCGCGAACACAAATACCTCCACATTCACCTGTAAGAGTTTTCACTCCAAGCTTGAACTTCCCACTTTTTGCAATTTCAGAGCTGTAATTAAAATAGAAAGCTCCAAGTGCTCCTATCCCATCCTTTAGGGTCACTTGCAGACTGCCGGTCATGAGTGGGACATCCGTTATTTCATTTCTCTCAAAATCCTCCCTGTTCCAAGTATTTCTATCTTCTTCATCAAAGTCTCCTTCAAGCGCTGAAACTGCCAAATTTAACATCGATAATGCACTGTCTTGCACCACATTACCGGTGATTGGGTCTACCAAGAACACATGGACAGGAGATCCTTGTTCACTTTTGACCTCATGACCAGTAACTAGGAGAGAAGGAATCCTAGTTACAAACTGCAGATGCAAACATCTCCGGCTTGGGCAATGGTTACCAGCTATTAGAGAACTGTATCAATCAAAGTTTGACAAAGGAGCTTCCTAGTTAGATTAAAGAATACTGAGGCAAAAGTTAAATAGAAGCTATTGATATGATTTTACAGGCAAACAGGATAGGATAGATGAAACTTCTCTAATGAAGAATACATTGTAGGTACATTGTACACTATTTCAAGAACAAAAAGCACAAAAGCATTAATTATTAAATGGTCCCAAGGACATTCAAGCATATTTGATAGGTAGCCCTCACCTGCGGTGCGAATGAATTGCATCTAATTTGCCTTGAAAATACTCAGAAAACAGGCAAAAATAGGTAATACAGGTAGATAAATCAAGATACTAAATTAAAATTGTGCCGAAGCTTATTAGGATATTTTGCGGGTCTCTCTCTTTTTTTTTTTTTGGGGATCATCGAGAACTAGCAAGCATATGCTTTAAGAGAGAATATCTATAATCATCATGCAAGCTGTTAGCCACTTTTCAATTGGCTAAATGCGCTCATTACATATACTCTCTGGTTCTGACATTCAAAAGCAAACAAGTAGGTGCTCATACCCGCGAATTGGTTGTGGATCTAAATGGGGAACCTCCGGCTCGTTTAACAAATCAGTGGACACGAGCTCAGTAAGATCCTTTGGCTTATCAGACGCATTCGTTGCCCTAAATCTGGTGGTCAAGATAATATTCATCCAAGACAAGTAATTGGTCGATGCTTCAAATGCAAATCCGTTCAGCTTCTTCATTTGAGCAGTCTCAAACGCACTCAAACTCCACTTATAAGCTGAACTACTGCAGGGCTGACTCAATATTCGGATGGCATACTTCTTAAGCATGGGAAACTCATGACCACAAAAAGCCCACCAATCACCTACAAGAAGATATGAATTAAAAGAAGCATAACAGATTGTTGCTGCTAGCAATCAATAAATGCAAGATACTTACATGGGTGATATGCTTTCCCCATTATGTTTTCAATTTCTTTGACCCTTTTTAGTTCTCTCCCTCTGTCGTGATACTTCCTGATTTCTTCCACAAAAGCATATTTATCTTCGCTCGCTACCAAGTGGCTTACTATAAAATCCATGGCTTCAGTTACTTTGGCTGCATCTTTAAACAACTCACTGCACTTATATGCAGGATTTAGAAAGGCTGCAGCAGCATGTACCGGATGGACAATCTTTTCCTTCAATGAGTTGAAAATCTGCCATAGTCTCTGGTACTTGGATGGATTGCCGTCATAAATTCTTTTCATTTCTTCGGTTGCCATTTCCATCGCCACATACAAGTACCCGGAAGATGAACCATATCTATCAACTAGGTGGAGAACTAGGAATGGTGACTCTAAAGCCTTTACTATCTCTTCCACTTGATTCCAAAACTCTAAGCTTCTAATTATCTCAGCCACTTCTGGCATACCAGAACCAGATGAAAGCCATTCAAAAGATTGCACTAGTTGAAGTAACTGATTTTTGACGACAATGATCGACAGTAGCATACTGTAGTTTGAGAAAAAATCTGTTGTTTGAGGTTGTATTAACTGCTTGTTGTTGGTGTACTTCCTCATCAGTGACAAAAGATCGCTATTCCCATAAATAAGAGTGATGAGACATCTAGCTTTATCAAATGCCAGCTTAACCCACTCTATTTCCATGTAAACTTCCTCAAAACTCGACTGGATCTCAGCAGCAACACACTGAGTGACGTATATGTGAGGAAAGTCACTAGTGAGCCGAGCCTTGGTAGGTCCCCAAACAGGAGTGCCATCAATGTATTGCACAACATTTTTTGGCCCTATAGTTTGGATGCAGAAACAGATGATTTCCTCTAATAAGTCGCCATCTAATTCATGCTTTGGGACTTTGAATGCATTCAGTAGCACTACCCCTTTCCACGAATGGGCCATGATGTTAACGAAGGATTGATCCTCTTTCTCATTGAACCAAACATCAGAGATGAGGGTACAGCCCGTTTCTCCCCAAGAATCCTTCACACTTCTCACATGTGCTTCGATCTCGCTATGCAATTTGGGAATTAGCAGAGTTTTGAGTGCTGAATAACTTGGTAATTTATAAGGAGCACCAAATGCAACCACAGCATTGATGAAGTCAATAAAGGAAGATGACTGAACAACATTGCAATCAATGTTGTTTGACAGAAAGAACTTCGCAAGCAAATTATCCAGCTCGCAGATATCATTTTTGTGACATACTTCTGAAGAAGTTCCATCGGAACTACTCGAAAAGTATTCGGGTTTTGGTCTCTTATTGGCACCTTTAATCGCCTCAGCAGCAAGTGCTTGGACATGTTTTGGGACCATGGTGCATATATCTACATCACGTCCTTTGATTCCAGATAAATGGGATTTAACTCTAGGGGCACCCCCAGCAAAATCTTGTTTGCAGAATTTGCACTTAAAACGCCCATACAAACGCTCTGCGTATTCCCAAAAATTGTCTGCTTGCCTACCCATGACGTCCCGTGCACCCTAAACCAAGAAACTCTACTGATAAGCTAAAAGATAATGGAATGCTTGCATTCTTTTACGATTAAAGATAAACTGATCACGGGCCCATTCCATAAACTGCTCAAAATACAGGTCTCTCAATTTTTCACAATCACTGCAGCCCACGAAAAATTTATGATAATCGCGACATAAGATGTCCCAAAGGATTCAGTTGCAGTCACTGCAGGAATGATCAAGTCAGAAAACAACCTGGATTAATAATGTCATTTACTACTGTATATAGCACCAAGTTGGACATGAACTATCGTGAGCATATATAAGATTCACATCAGTATCACCAATGCAAGGAAGTAACGCGAAAAGTTCAACAGTTACGGGTACGATGACGATGTAGCCGGCAGGCATTACTCGGTTATGACGAACCAGCCACTGAGCCACAAAGAAATAGGTGATTGTATCTATTCAATCCCACAAAAAAATGTAGAACTATACTTCACCTGTTCACCGAATCAATTCCAGCCAAATCTTTGCTGCTTTGCTGTTTCAAGAAGATTCTTCTTCTTCTTCTGTCCTTTAAAGTCACTGAGTCAACCAATTGTTGAAAGGAGGTAAGCTGGAACTGTTACCAAAAAAAAAAAAACAAAGAAAGACTAGATAATATCTCAACAAAATTTAAAATCACTGAGTCAGAGAAAATCCAGAAGGGGAGGGAGACGATTTGTCTATTACCTGTGAATTTAACTAATCAAGCTGTTGGCCAGAGAGGGGGAACAAAGAGCAGGAAGAAGGAGAGAGAGATGGATGTCGAGTGACCTCCTAGAACATGGCGAACATATTATATATATATATAACACGGGACCACATAGAAGTCCAATTATTATAAAGTAAGGAGTCTGTGCAGTAATAAAATACGGGGTTTAAAATAAAATGCGTGAAAATTTAAAGTTACGCGTATTTTTTTTCTTTTTTCTTCCTATTCCTCGGAAGGGCACGTAACTTTTTTTTTTTTATGAAATGCGTGGCATATTATTTGGGATAAAATGCACTCACCTCCGATAATATTTTATGAAATGACACTCCATTCCATTTATTGAGAAAATATGCACTTAATCACATTTAACTTATTTAATCAAATCATTATTCCTGGTAAATTACAAATTGAAGTCATAACTCTTGATTTCATTCTTTCTAGGAACATACATAAAATTTTTACTGAATAATGCTCACATACATAAAATTCTTATTTTTAAAATATTTTATTTATTTTGAAGAATAAAAAATGTAAAATCTATAATCTATAACATATATAAATGTGTGAAGCTCAAAAAATATTTCTCGATTTTTTGAAATTTTTATTTTCCTTCAATATATATGGACATCTTTTAAAATGTTTATTTTACCTTTTCAATGTATATGAACAATTGCTACTTTTTATTGCATCTATTATTATAACTAGAATGCCTCTTCGAATGGGATTCGATTTGTGCCTTCTCTATTACAACAATTAACCGCCTTCTTTCTCTTTTTCACCCCAATTCTGCCGACGCCCTTTCTTCCCAACGTTGAGCTTTTCCCTGAAAAATTCCCTCCGCAAAGTGCAACCCCATTCGCGGCCATTCGTCCTTTTACCATTAACTGATTGACAAAAGTCAATAAGATTACCCCACATATCGAACCGATTGCAGTCTTGGAAATTTCTCAATCAAGACAAACGAGGAAAGAGAAGAAGACAAACGAGGCAAGAGTAAAATAATTTGTTTCTTTCCTTTATTTCATGTTCCATTTTCGTAAATTAAGTCTTTCTTTTTTTTAACTGACGAGCTGTAATGCAGGAAAGTCTTCAACCGCGTGACTGGAGCTCCAGTGAAAATATTCCATGAAAGGATTGCTTGTCTTTTTCTGGATATGTCGTAATTGTGTCGTATTTCAATTTATTTGTGCTGTATTTCGAAAAACAAACTTTTCAGACAGTTGACTGCATATGCATATTGTCGACTATATCATGTCGTATTATACGCAAAGCAGCCGACAGTACATCTATGTAGCCGAGTTTCTGAATCGAAGTATGATAAAAATAAACTAGAGTACGATACGAATACGACATGTTCATAATAAACAAAATAGCACTGGAACTCCAATGCCTTGACTGAAGAATTTAGCGCCGTAATGCATAGAAGCCATGAATACAAAAGCAAGCCTTTCATGGAATATTTTCTCTAGATTGCTTCTTTTCATTCTAGTTTGGTCCCCTCATTTCAGCGATACGAGAATGTCTTGCGTATAACGATTATATGTAACGGAATTCGCAAAACACAAAACACTTAAAACTTTATATTTTTGTAATCTATAATTCTATATAATATAATAATAATTTCCTTATAAAAGAGTAAAGCTCAATTAACTCTTTCTCGATTTTTTATTCCTATAATGCCCTTGGTGTTTAAAAAATATTACGTTAGAGTGCCATCGTAAAAAATGTTTAAATACTGTCACGATCTGAATTTTCAACAGCATTTCCCCTCAAATTTTAATAATCCAAAACTTGTTAATATTTCAATATGCTAAACCTTCAATCGTCAATTAATTATTCCATCAAATAAATCGCATATCAAACATCCCAATAGATTATTAATAATCTCCAATTACAAAAAGAGTAACTACACGAAAAAATTTCATTTCGTAATATACTTTTAGGCTTCTCTTATAATAGCTTAATTATCTCTAAAATATAAAATAAATAAGACTATCCAGGAAGTCCTCCAAGCTGATATCCGCTGTCAAAAATGGTTCTCCGGCTCAACCAAGCTAATCTCTAATTCATATGAAAATATTATATGCAGAATATGAACTGCATCTCAATGAGCATAAGATTCCACAGTAAAATCAATTAATATTAAATAAAATATATATATATTTTAAACGACAAAGTCTTCACATATATAGTACTAGCATATCCAAGTCCGTCATTTAATTCATCAATACAGCATGTCATATAATATATTATTAGAATTAACCATTAACTCAGTATCACCTAACATTCATATATTGATTAAATCAAGCTCTAGCAAACAATATGGCTTTTACAGAACAACTTTAGACAACCTCGACAATCATCACACCAATAGCAATTAGACCAGACAAACAATATACAACATAACCAATCAATACAGTCATAGAGTCGCATTTCCTTGCAACCAAGTTATAACCGATATCGTGACCTTGTACCTCAACTAAAATCTCCATAACTCACCTTACCACTTCTCATAACTGAGGGCCACGCATTATCAAACCTCCAACTTAACGTCCATTTTATATCCCGCATGTTCAGTAGTTTACGCGTTCATTTTATATTCCGCCGGATCAGCGGTCTATGCATCCATTACATATCTTGCCGATTCAACGGTTTGGACGTTCATTTTCTATCGTGCCGGATCAGTGGTCTAGGCGTCAATTTTATATTCCGTATGTTCAGTGGTCTAGCCATTCATTTTATATCTCGTTAATTCAGTGGTCTAGGTATTCATTTTATATCTCAATGGATCAACGGTCTAGAAGCCTATTTTATATCCCATGGGATCAGTGATCAACCACACCGCAAACCCTATTCCTTCAGGTCCAACGGTTCCATGGCTATAACAATCAAACAATATCGGTATACACAAGCACAATTCCAATAACATTACAATGGTATCATATTATCATCACATATTAGCATAAACAATCATACCACATAAGAGAGCAATATTTCTTAAATCCTTTCACCTAACATAGGAACCGATTCCTTAATCTCTAACTATCACAATATTTTTCTTAAATAATTTATATAACTATAATACATCGTTTCACCAGAAGAAATAAAATACTCACAAAACTCCCAAAATATTTAATGAAGCGGAACTTTTTAAGTTTCAGTCTCATCAGCTCCTAAGCTAACCCATATCCTTCGGGCACTCTCCTACTCTCGCCTCCCTCTTCTGACCCTTTCTCTGTCTCTCAGTCTGCTTTGTTCTTCATCTTCCCTTTCTTCATTTCCTTTGCTCTTCCATCTTTCTCCCTCACCCTCGAGCTTTGTCGCTCACTCTCTCTTCCTGTTGCTCTCTCTCTCTCTCTCATTTTTTTTAAATATAGCGGTGGAAGTTTCATGAAGGGGAAGAGATATGTGGGCTTAAGGCCTGGAGGCCCATACAAACAAACCAGCCCAATAGCATTTCACTCTTCTCTTTCTCTCTCTCTCATTTTTTTAAGGGTAAATTACAAAAAAAAAACCCAAATTTTGTAAAATGTCTCAATTTTGTCATAAATTTTGTTTTGTAACAAAAAAACCATAAGTTTTCTAAAATGTCTCAAAAATGACCTCCGTTATAACTTCCGTCAATTTTTGCTGCTGATGGTGGGTCCCTTTAACAGTCCACGTAGGTCACACGTAGGCTAGTGGGTCCCTTTAACAGTCCATGTATGTCACACATAGGCAAAAATTGACGGAAGTTATAACGGAGGTCATTTTTTAGACATTTTAGAAAATTTATGGTTTTTTTTGTTACAAAACAAAATTTAGGACAAAACTGAGACATTTTACAAAATTTGGGTTTTTTTTGTAATTTGCCCTTTTTTTAAATATATTATTTTTTCAAGCCATCTGCAAAAGCAAATATGATATAATATATATATACATATACATATATATTTCTGTGTATGCGTGCGAAATCTGTCGGGTCTCACACATACAATGTATCTGGAAAACTAAAAAGTAAATGCAACTATTTGCTGAGTAAAACATGTTAAGATACCATGTGTGCTCTCACACGTAGTATCAATGTGCCTCCTCGATTTCGATTTCTTTGGGTTATAGTGTCTCCTTGATTTTCTTTTGTTAAAAAGACACCTGGGCAGGGACACCATTCATCTCCCTCTCTCTCTCTCTCCCCCCCCCCCCCCCCCCCCCACCACCAAAAAAAAAAAAAAACCAAAACAAGCCGGCAATATATTCTGGCCATAAAAGGGGCACCCGGCAGGAGCAGTTGGCATCGGCCAACGCCCTTTTTCCACAATGTCGTCCCTCCTTCGAGACTGCTCGCTGTCCTCCTGCCACTGCCGCCCGCTCCCCTACTTGGAACAGTTTCACTCCAGCCCCCTAAACCTTCCTGCCTCCATCTCACTACCTGCTCCTGTCAGAGAGCCTGAAGGGGCCATCTTTCCGGCCACGCGGATTGGCTATTAAGTTCGACAATAGGTCGAACTAGGATAGAGGAACAACTGGTAAAGAACACAATCTGTGTATTATTCCTCACACTTTTTGTTCAAGTCCATACGCATATATATACATTCTTCCTTTTCATGTACAAGGAAGAAAGACTCAATAAGGAAAGATAGTACAAAAGATGGAAAAGAATGATCTAGAATAAAGAGTACTTGGAAAGATGAAATTGTCATGATCTCATTAAAAATCTTTCCTAAACTATATGAATCCTCATTACTCCCCCTCAAGTTGGAGCATGAATACTAGTAATGCCCAACTTGCCAAGTAGAAATTGAAAATGATCTCGACCAAGAGTTTTTGTGAAGATATCAGCAACTTGAAACTTGGAAGGAACATGGCGTGTAATGATGGACTTGGTTTGTACATGTTCCCTGATGAAATGGCAATCGATTTCTATGTGTTTTGTCCGCTCATGAAAGACTGGATTTGCGGCTATGTGTAGAGCAGCCATATTATCACAGTACATCGTCATAGCTGATGAAAGAGTCACTCCCATAGAAGAGAGTAAAGACCGTAACCATAATAACTCTGCGGTAGTTGATGCCATGGAACGATATTCTGCCTCTGCCGAAGATCGAGCCACAGTACTCTGCTTCTTAGTTTTCCATGATATCGGACACCCACCAAGCATGATAAAGTACCCTGTAAGAGAGCGTCTTGTCATTGGGCAAGCTGCCCAATCGGAGTCACAATAGGCAGTGATAGATAATGAAGACGGTCGTCGCAGCAAGATACCATTTCCTGGGCTTTGTTTTAGATAGCGAAGAACTCGAAGAGCTGCATCCCAATGTGTTTGTTTCGGCCTTTGCATAAATTGGGAAAGGATATGAACTGGGTAGCTCAACTCGGGTCGGGTGATTGTGAGATAAATTAGTCGTCCGACTAGCCTGCGGTAACGCGATGGATCTGACAAATCTTCACCCGATTCTGAGATAAGTTTCAGATGTTGTTCCATTGGAAAGGCAGCCGGCCTTGCTCCAAGCATCCCAGTTTCCTGTAGAATATCGAGGGTATACTTCCTTTGGCAGAGAAATAAACAGTCAGGTTGTCGAGCCACTTCAATCCCCAAGAAATATTTGAGCTTGCCCAAATCCTTGATGCTAAAGCAATCATCCAAATACTGCTTGAACTTGGCACAATGAGTAATATCATTACCGGTCAAAATCAAGTCGTCAACGTAAACCAGTACGACAAGTATAATCCCGTCTTTGTTGAAAGTAAATAATGAGTAGTCAGCCGAGGATTGAATGAAACCATAAGACTTTAGAGCAATTGAAAACTTTGCAAACCAATTGCGAGACGCTTGCCGTAACCCATACAACGACTTCTGAAGGCAACATACCTTATTACTTCCTGCAGGTACTAATCCTGGTGGCAACGTCATATAAACTTCTTCTTCCAGATCACCTTGCAAAAACGCATTATTCACATCTAGTTGAAATAATTCCCAGTTTTTATAAAGGGCAATAGTGAGCAATACCCGAACACTCACCAGCTTCGCTACTGGAGCAAAAGTCTCATCAAAATCCAGCCCTTCAATTTGTGTATAACCTTTTGCAACTAATCGAGCTTTATAGCGTTCGATCGATCCATCAGCCTTCCGTTTTACTTTGTATACCCACTTGCAACCAATTACTTTCTTTCCTGGCGGCAAATCAGTAATTATCCAGGTCCCATTGCGTTCAAGTGCGGATAATTCTGCATTCATGGCTTCTCTCCAGTGATGATAACGCACGGCTTCTGAATAGTGTCTAGGCTCACAATCTCGATCAAGGATCGACAAGTAGCATCGATAATCATTCGATAATCGAGAGTAAACAAGATATTGTTCAATAGCATAGTACGAACCTGCGAAGATTTTGGAGTCGGCGTGAGCTGTAGGTGGAGGGGGTTTGATTGCTGCAAGGCGGCAGTCATAGTCCTTCTGCCATGCCGGAGGTCGACGATTGCGTATCGGTTTCGGTGAGGATCGAACTGCTTCTTCTGGTTCGAAGTTGCCCGAGCACTCCGTGTTTATCAACGGAGATTGTTGGCTTTCATCTGAGTCTGCTGAGCGTGGACTCTGTTCTACCCCTGAAGCGGACGATGGGCTCAGATCCATGTCAAATGCAGATGGACCCTGATCACTTCCTTGATGGGCCACGGAATCTCTTTCGTCTGACGTGTTGGGGACCTGCCCGAGCTGGTATTCTCCATTCAGCCTGATTTTTCCCATGGGTTCCCCCCAGCTAATTAATTGTCCAGGACTCAATCCTGATTCAATTGAAAATTTTCGATCCTTGCTAAATGGGAATATTTCTTCATGAAAAACCACATCCCGTGAAACAAAGATTTCTTCTGTCTCTAGATCATATAACTTCCATCCCTTTTGGCCATACGGGTATCCCATAAAAACACAACGACGTGCTCGACTCTCAAATTTGTCGGTAGGCTTAGGTCTCTTGGAAGCATAACATAGGCAGCCGAATACCCCAAGGTGATCTAGTCTTAATGACTTTTGAAAAATGACTTCAACTGGAGCTTTTCCCGATAACACAGCCGTAGGCGTATAATTAATCAAATATGCTGCCGCAAGTACACATTCTCCCCATAATTTAATTGGTAGATGTGCATCAAAACGCAAAGAACGTGCCATCTCTAGCAAATGCCGATGTTTTCTTTCCACACGCCCATTTTGTTGTGGCGTATCTACACAAGACGTTTGATGAACTATTCCATTTGCATGATAAAAATCACGCATAGCTTTAGAAGTGAACTCCCGACCATTGTCTGATCGAAATGTCTTAATAGATTTCCCAAATTGATTCTTTATCATATTATAGAAGCCAACCAACCACTTATGAGTTTCGGTCTTATCACTCATCAAATAAACCCATACACACCGACTATGATCATCAACCAAAGTGAGAAAGTATCGAGCACCCGATATAGAGGCTACACGGTAAGGGCCCCAAACATCTCCATGAATTAAATCAAAACATGCTTTAGCATTGTTCAAGCTTTCAGGAAATGGATTACGTGAAAGCTTTGCATGGGCACAAGCATCACAAACAAACTTTTCATCCGTTTTTATTGAAACACCGGGAATAGAGTGCAAGACTTTACTAGACGGGTGACCCAAGCGCTTATGCCACAAGAGATGACCTGTCTTCTTTACGGCCATGTGAGCTAATGTAGGTTGCTTCTGCTTGAGCCAATATACCCCCCTCCATAGCTCACCCGATCCAATCACTCTCCTCGTGGCTCGGTCCTGTAATTTGCAAGATCGAGAACAAAATGTTAATACACAATCTTGGTCCGTTGCCAATTTCCCAACCGATATCAAATTGCAGTTAAGGCCAGGAACAAATAACACGTCCTTCAGCATGAAATCATTGAGATAGACATTGCCATTTTTAGTGGCAAAAACGAATTTGCCATCCGGAATACCGATCGAGATTGTATGCGTGAGGTCCTCCACGTCCGAAAGCAATTCAATTTTCCCTGTCATGTGCATCGATGCACCCGAGTCTAATACCCATTCTGTCAAACAATTCGGTAAAACAACATTACCGGCTAATTGCTCCGACATAGCTGCACGTTCACCAAAAATCGTGGCCAGCTGACTTAGTTGGTCCTCCGAAATCCCTGTGATGGTAATGTTTCTTCCTGTTGCATGTGTGACAGCATGGTTGCCAGCTGCCTTACCTGGAGTCTGCCCTTGAACTGTCTCGGCTGGAGAAAAATATGCCTTTTGACTTTTGTTGCCATCTGCTTTCTGCCCATAATATTGCTTCGTTGAATTCCCTTGTTTGATCCAGCCTCTTCCTTTTCCTTTGAAATCACGATCGGCAGGGTATCCATGAAGCTTCCAACAATCCGATCTTTTATGACCCGTCTTTCCACAGTAGTCGCAAAGAACCCTAGGTCCTCTCCCTTGCCGCCCGTCTCCTGCATAATATGCCGCAGACTCCAGTTGTTCACTTCTTCCTCCTTGTGTCATCGACCAGCGCAACTCCTCATCGGCAACTTGCGCAAAGGCTCTGTTCAGTGTAGGCAGAGGATCCATATTCAGGATTTGCGATCTTACCGTTGCAAAAATTTCGGAGTCCAGACCCATCAGAAACTGATGAAGTTTCTCGACTTCCTTATTCCTAGCCATCTGGTCTACGGCTCCACAGGTGCAGCCACCGCAAGTACACTCTGCTGTCTCGAGGTATCCCTCCAGTTCGTCCCAGAGTGATTTCAGTTTTGAGTAATATTCAATAACCTGTTGTCCCGACTGCTTCAGGTTGCATATACCTGTTTTAATCTGCTGAACCCTGGGAGCATTACCTCGTGCGAATTGTTGCTCGATTTCATCCCACATCATCTTGGCATCATTGGCATGCACAACTGCTCCTTGCAAACTCTTATCGAGCGAGTTGAAAATCCATGAACAAATCATCGAGTTGTTGATCTTCCACAACTGGAACTCTGGCCTCGTCGGGTTGGGTTGCTTCAAAGATCCATCAATAAATCCGGTCTTGTTCTTAGCCTCGAGTGCTCTAATCGTGGCCTTCGCCCAGGTCTGATAGTTCTGTCCATTGAGAACCACAGGGACGAGAGCTGTGCCCGGGTTATCTGAGTGACTCACAAAATAGGGTGAAGTCACGTCCATTGGCTTCTTATCTGCCATGGCTCTATTCTCTTGTCTCTCCTTCTTCAAGGCTCTGATACCATATTAAGTTCGACAATAGGTCGAACTAGGATAGAGGAACAACTGGTAAAGAACACAATCTGTGTATTATTCCTCACACTTTTTGTTCAAGTCCATACGCATATATATACATTCTTCCTTTTCATGTACGAGAAGAAAGACTCAATAAGGAAAGATAGTACAAAAGATGGAAAAGAATGATCTAGAATAAAGAGTACTTGGAAAGATGAAATTGTCATGATCTCATTAAAAATCTTTCCTAAACTATATGAATCCTCATTATTGGCCTACGGCAATAAGCCTCGTTGATCCTTCGTGCCATTTCGATCAACATTTTCTCACGGTCTGTCCATCCCGTTGTTCTCTACTTGGCGTCGCTTCTTTCAAACGTTCTATGAATTAATATAATCATTTCTCAATTGGACTATTAATATTATTATTATTATTATTATTATTGTTTGTTTATGCGAGCTTCTATAGATATATGTACTGTGGAATCATTTGCTTCATTGCAGTGCATTGATTATAAGCCTTTCTTACTTGATCTCCTTCTCGGGTAGAATGGTTTTGCATGGCAGTTTGGGGGTCATTTTCCAATCTAGAATGGGAATAAAGAATGACTTCTCTTTGGGTATATTCATCTATCCTTGCGAGCATCATATGTAAATCTTTTCTAACTACTCTAGCAATCTCTTGGGCACGTTTAGATGGACTATCATGCACTGTTGGTTTTCTTTCTGGTGTAGGTTACAAGTGGGCATTCAGGATGGTTTAGATGTAATGCCTTATTTGAGCAATACGTCGTTATGTTATTTGGACAATTAAGGTTTGTTTTCAGTCAATCTGATTTTATTTTGTCCATTCTTGCCTTCTCTTGAACAGATTGTACTATATGGTTGCCTGTTCTGATTGAGCTCGTGTAATAATCTTCAATTAGTTAATAACTTCTTCCATCACTGCTACAAATGGATAGTTCCAGGAGTATCGGTTTGTTGCATGGATGATTAGATTAAATTTTTTTGTTCGACTTCTCCGCAAGTAGATTATACTTTTGCAAATACTAATAAACCAAAGTTTTGGGCAATTTCCTTTGCAGATTCGTTTGCTAATGATGGCTTATGTTGTTGCAAATGTCGATGTAAGGGGGGAACAAGTAACTTGGCGTCTCTTAATTGGTAAAATAAAGCTGCAAGCATTAGCTCTTGGTCACCTTTGTTATCTATGTCACATGATAACTACCTGCGCTCTTCAACTACTCTCTCTAGGCAATCGTGTCCTCATCAACCGATGGTTTGCATCAGAGTGAACATTGTTAGTAGCACACTACAAACAACACTTCTTTGCTATTGTAACCTTTAGACAGATCAAGCACATAATGACTGGACATAGAGTGCACGTTAGAGGTGACTCTCTTGCCAGTCCTCATCTCTTTGATGTCAATTTCTATATTACGGATATTCAATTTCATAGTTGTCTTGAATTTTTAGCCGTTATGATCAGCCTTCTGAATTCATGTACAGTATCCATCAGATATATATTGAAGTTAAATATTGGGATATCCATCAGCCTTCTGAATTTTTGTCAATTGTTTCTTTTTGCAAGTATCAATTCATGGAGTGGCATTATTGCCCTTTTCAATATATAATGTGAGTGGTATGTGCGCACCTTTGGCTAGAATTCTGGCCGGAATTTGGCCGAGGGGTAACCTTATTTACATCTTGGTAAGGTTGGGTGATACTCTGCAAAAATCTAAAGGTCATGAGGCAAATCTAAACTCAACTCATAAGTCGGGGAGCAAACCACCTTTTAACTCTGGATTATATATAGTAACACAAGCTAAACAATAAATGCATGTAATAGATGCTATCAACATACTAAAAGTAAATATTATAAAATAAACATATCGTAGTTTATTTACATAAATAAAAGTAAGTATATCATACAATAAAGTTCTCATATTATCTATCCAATTGCACATATAAAATCGAAATATAAATTACTAAACTTATTATTCATAAAAATTGTCAAAAGATTTTAATTAAGTGTTTTAAATGAGAACGTCACAATATACTAAAACATTAAATTACAAAATTACAAAATCATGTTTCTGTATTTAAATAAAATATATATAACATCCTCAGCTAATAAAAAATATTTAAATAAAGAGTCACTTATTATTTATCAAAAGATTTAAATTAAGCATTTTAAATGATAATGTCACTATAAGCTATTAGAATGCATTATATTCAAAATTTACAAAATCAAATTTCTATACTTGAACTAAATCTATATAACAATCTCAAATAATATACATATGATTAAATAAATATTTACAACGCAAATTAAATATGAGAAATTGTTAGAATTGGCACTAAACCATTTAAAATTAGTCTAAAGTTTAGCTTATTAGAAATTATTTTTCAAAAATAGAAATTAATTATTAAATGTCCTTACCATTGATAAGAAGTAATTTCATTTTTAATCTATATATATATATATATATATATATAAAGTTGTAACCCCATAATAAATAGGATCATAAAGTTATTTTTACATCTAATATAAGGTTAAAAATGTAAATATTCAAATAAACAATTATAAAAATATATATCATTCGGATTAAATTATATATATATATATATACATAAAGTTGTATCCCCCATAATAAATTAGGTTAGAAATGTAATTTTATATTTAATATAAGGTCATAAAAATAAATGTTTAAATATCATAATGATTAAATTAGTAAATACGTATAAGTCATTAAATACTTAATAATTTTATTATAAGAGCATATTCTTTGATTTTAAAAAGTATAATTTCAAAATTTATTAAGAAAAAAATTATATTTAGAAAAACATTTCTAACATAATTAGTAACTAAAAGATAAATCTACTGATGTGCAATAAGCATGCTTAAATATTAAACAATTTTTTTTAAAACACTTTTCATTTTTTTTCTTTACAAAATACATGAAAGTCATCTACTACAATTTCTTAAAAAAAATTTATTTAAGAAAATGTCATACTATTTTTGAATATTATCATTTTTTTCATCCATATTTGGTGTTATAATTCATTTTCAATTATCATTTATTAGTTATTGTATTGTAAATATTTGAATGGTTTCAATTTAAAATTTTATATAACTTAATGAACATCTCAATTGTGATGTTTAAATTTATTAAAAATCAATCTAAAAATAGCCACTCTTACCAATAATACATATATCCCATAGGCAAAACAACTAGTATTTCATATATTAAGTTCTGTAAAAGGGAAAATGACACAGTGCATCATAGTTTGAAGACAAGTATCACAGTGCATCATATTTCGAAAAATTAACATGGTGCATCAAGAAAATTTTGAAAATTTTCACCGTGCATCATATCATTACTCTTTCGTCTAAAATAGGATTGAATGGTGATGTTACAATATTTTCAGGGACATTATTGCACAAAATAAAACTTGAGGGATTTAAACGAAATAAATTGGGGGATCCAGCCACTGGGATCCCCTAAATTGGGGGGTCGGGAGTGCCCCTGCCGGGAGTCGACCCCCCGATTGGGGTCGCCAGCCGACCCAAACCAGGCCGGCGACCCCAATCGGGGGGTCCAAGGGGCAATTTTAGCCCTTTCGTTTTTTTTTAATTTAATTTTATTTCGTTTAAAACCCTCAAGTTTTATTTTGTGAATGATGTCCCTGAAAATGTTCTAACCTCACCATTCAATCTCATTTTAGACGGAAGAGTAACGCTATGATGCACGATGAAAATTGTCAAAATTTTCTTGATGCACCATGTTAATTTTTCGAAATATGATGCATTGTGTTACTTATTTTCAAATTGTGATATGTCATGGAATTTTCCATATGTAAAATGACTAATCACTTCAATGAGAGATTTACTTAATTTAACTTTTATAAAGATAATAATGATTATTAAAACTAATTAAGTAAAGTTTATAATTCTTAATGTCTTTAAAATTGTGTATATAAATTTACTATGAAAATAGCAGTTATTGATAAAATAACAATAGGTGATTATAATTCTTTTTAAATATTTTTCTAGATA
Source organism: Punica granatum (assembly GCF_007655135.1). Taxonomy (NCBI): domain Eukaryota; kingdom Viridiplantae; phylum Streptophyta; class Magnoliopsida; order Myrtales; family Lythraceae; genus Punica; species Punica granatum. The sequence continues at coordinate 4,957,277 of NC_045132.1, forward strand.
AATTTTCTTTTGGATAACTTTTATAAGGCTAATAATGATTATTAAAATTAATTAAGTAGAGTTTAATAATAATTAATGGGAAAAAAAAGACATTTTGGCCTTATAAGTTTATTTTTAGTTAACTTTGATCCTATAAGCTTGACTTTCAGCCAATTTTGATCCTATAATCTTTAAAAATGCCAAATCGATCATATATTTTGTTTTACAAGGCAATTTTGGTCCATTTTGTTACAGATCAACAAAGGATGCTGACGTGGATACTAACGCCATTAAATAACGCCACGTGACAATTTCTTATTGGCGAAAATCTTAAAACTTAAAAGAAAAATCAAAACACAAAAAAATTAAAAAATTATACATAAATTCAAAAAAAATTACCCAACCGCCAAGGGGTTGGGTCGCTCTTCTTCGGGTAAGAGCCCCACTGTAGGAATCACGTGCCAAACAGAACAACGGAAGCAACGGATAGCAGAAAATTCAAAATTTTCTACCTCGCAAAACCTAAAAACAAAATCATATCAGAAGAGTAAAGGTAGAAAAACATACCTGGGCGCAATCTTATCACTCAGAATTGATGCCGACTCGGCAAACCAAGCTCTCCACATGTCGCGCCTCTACCGGTATCCAAGCCAACTATATCGACGGAACTCCAAGCTTAGTAGTGCTAGCAGCTTATGCCCAAAGGGAGGCGCTTGCACAAGATAAAACTTTTAGACTAATGGACCTAAATAAGGCCCTTGAGCAAATTGTAATAGAATTACAACTTGCTGTAATCGAATCGGGTAATTCTTGAACCCGAGCATCGATACCCTTAACCAAGGCCTTGACTCCTATTTATAGGCTTAGGGGAGGACCCCATGGACGTTACATAATCAATGTGGGATAACTAAGATTAGGTATCCTCACGCATGTGTCCGCCACATGTCGACTTCTCATTGGTCCACTTGTCATCATATGACTGTACCACAAGTCGGCACGTTGTTGGTCCACTTGTCATCATATGATTGGACCAAGTGTCATCGCCCGATTCGACCCCCTATTCGATCCATTAAATCCAATGATCAGAATCCAATCAATCGGGACGTTTAATCTCATTAAACTTCAAATGTTTCCGTCTTGCGCTTAACCTCATCTAATCTCTATTAGATGAAGTCGCATTCATCATCCGCCGATTCGGTTGTTGCGTGTGACCCTGTAGGTTCCCAATTACATTGGCAATAATATCATAGAGATTTCGACAGTACAAACAGTGAGCGGCATTTAGCAATGCATCACTGTTATCCAAGCAATCAGAAAGTCAATTGTTTGACGAACCTGTGGACTATGTTACCGTGCAGCAATGTCCCTTGGTCCTCTATATCTCGATCGAGCCCAAGACGTGGTCGATGTCATCCTTTGTATGACTCAATCTCTTTTCTTGGTTCTGGGTAAGTCTGTTAGAGCAAATGAGCTCGATATCTCTATATCGACTCAATTGGGTATGCGCATACACTTCTATACTTCTCCCACCAAGGGGCTCAGTGAAATATCACTTCCGTTATGAAGGAGGGATAAATCCTATCTCAGTCATTCACATTTTTCTCTATGCTCTGTGGCATACTCAATAACTATCTTTATAATCAGCCTGTTGTGATTGCGTTTGACAGTATCAAAGTATACAACATTACATGTAGGAATCCATGGTAACCTCAAGTCAAAGGACCTCTGTATCATTGTCACTATGAAAACTGCTAATGACAATCTTGTAACGACCCATGTAGCAATCTCATGGCGGGTTAATCCAGTACGCATTACCCTTAATGCATACTTGTAGTGTGACTTGATGTCTCTACATCCATGACTTGTGAGACTTAGTCATCAATCACTACTACACTGGCCTTGCTACATTATGGTCGTCATAGTTAACGATAATATTTAGACCAGGGACATTTAGGAATAGTGTTTATCATTGATAGGATCTTACAATCAAGTTCTACTTGATGCCTATCGAACCTACCATTCTAGGGACGTTATTGTGTAAAATTAATATTTAGCGCAACCCACACAATAACAAAATGCCTCGTATTATAATAAAATACATGTCATAATAGAAAATTAATGACAAATTGCTTTTAGGGTATACACCAATTCTCAATAGCTACCGACGCTCTTACCCCCTCGGATGAGGTCGCCAACGAAGTCTGAGGTTGCCGGCAACCTCATCCAGCAGGGTAGGGGCAACCTCATCCGTTGGTGCCCTTACCCCCCAATATTATGCCCTACCAACGGTCCTACCCCCCTTGATGAGGTTTCTGACAACCTCAAACTTCATCAACGACATCATCCAGGAAGGTGGGGGTGTTGACGGGGCCTTCTTCCTCGGAGATGAGTAACCCAACCCTTGTCGAGGTGGGTTGCTTTATTTTTATTATTTTTTAATTTTATGTTTTAATAATTTATTTTTATTTCTTATTTTCTTTTAAAATTTTTTAACTTTCAGTCAATAAAAAATTGTCACGTGACTTTATTTAACAGTGTTAGTGTCTATGTCAGCATCGATTACTGTTCCTTCATGAAATTGGCCAAAATTACCTTAGCGGACAAACATATAGGACTAATTCGATACTTTTAAAACTTATAGAAGTAAAATTGACCGAAGACCAAACTTAAAGGACAAAAAATGTTTTTCTCCCATAATTAATGTCTTTAAAATTATGTATATATATATATATATATTATTAATAAAATAGCAATTGCTTATAAAATAATAATAAGTGATTAGAAATCTTTCTTAATGTTTCTTTTTGATAAATTTTCTTCATTTACAATAATAATTAATATTATTTGATTTCTTTATAACATACTAATTTATTAAAAATTTACGATTGTACCTCTATCTAATAGGGTGTGATATAACTTTATATATATATATATATATCTATTAATCTATTAATTACTACAAATTGGAGAAGAAAGTAAGTTTGTCTAACTTTTCTCTTCCAAAAATACCCATAAAAAATAACAAGACTAATTAACAACCATTAGATGTGTGGAAGTTTAAGTGTAATTATGTAATTTGAATTCTTTTGTAACTACCAACTCGGCTTATTTGGTTACAAATTTTTTTTAACTCTACTCTACTTATTTTCAATTCAACAACACAATTATTATTATTTTCATTTTTCACCAATTTTTTTAACCATTCAATTTAATTTTTAATATTAAATTTTCTTAATTATTCATTACTTTTTTCACAAAACAACACAATCATTACTTTATCTCAACTATTCATTATTTTTTCACACTTTTTCTCATAATTCAACAACGTAATCATTACAAACCAATTAAAACCAAAATTTAACTTTACTGAACTCTAGAACCAAACACAACCCACAATTATCTCTTGCTCTCTCTCTCTTCTCTTTCCTAACAAATCCTCTCATTCTCTCTTATTTCTCTTCCCTCAACATAATAGTATACCTTTTTTTATAATAACTCTTTCAAAATCGGTAATTTTGACAAGTTAACATATGTAGCATTGGATTATAAGTTAGCATCTTGAATATATAATGCATATACGAAAAAAATCTACAATATTTCGCATGCATGGGATTTAATTTTAGAACAAAAATTGTTTTTATTTTACGTGTGGGGGCAGTCACGCTCTAGTGTATGTATATATATACATATTACTTATATTAAAAAGGGGTTTAGTGGTGTAATATTTACTTTTCGCTATTCCCCTTAGTAAGATAACCGCAAAAATTATGAGGCATTAGATTTAACAATATATTATAAATTCTGCTTTACTTATAACCACCCATTACAACTTCTTTCACAATTCTCTCTCCTTCTGTCTCCTCTCTCTTTCTCTCTCTCCACCACTGGCGTTACCTTTCTCTTCCACACTTTCAAAATTTAACTTTTTCATTATTAAGTTCATTACTTAATTTTAAAAGTAATAATTTTTTCTCATTTTTACATTAAAAATATATGTACATGTTTAGATTATGAAAGTATTTGACACTGTTGTAGTGATTAGAAAATGAAAAAAATTACTTCAAAAGGTGTGTCGCGCATGTGTGAATTTTGTAATGTGTAATCTTAATTTATTAATTCCGCGCATAGCGCAAGTCTTCGTGTCTAGTATATATATGTATATATAGTAATGTCCCATGCAATTAATATAGTTATAGAAGTAAATGTTTACTAATATAAGGCAAAATCATCAATATCTATGAAATAAATGAGGCTAGAAAGGTAAATATTTATTGAAATAAATTAAAGAGGTTAATATCTAAATAATATTTATTTCAACATCTAATTTAAATTTAATTTGATTTAAAAGTAACAAAATTAGAAAAGAAACTTTACTTGAATTGATTTATGTAGGTATTTTTACCCTTATTATGATAAATTTTAATTGTAAAAAGTGAATTTACAATTAATATGTTAACTGTACAATCTATAAACAGAATAAAACTTATAAATATGAAGTTCAATATATTATTAGACTATTGCAATATAGATCTCTTATTTTTATGTAGATATTAATTTATGAAGGTATTTTTTGCCTCGATCATGACAATTTTAAATTTCCAAGTAATGGGTTAAGTATTTATTAACGAACTAAAAGTTATAAATATAGAGTTCAATATATTATAATATTGCAATCAAAATCTCCTATCCTTTTAAATTTATGTTTGAAAAATTTATTTTAGCAAATTAAATTTATATCATATAGAACAAATTAATTATTTTATGTGCAAACGAATTATAAAATATAATTATATATACTTTGGATCTTGCATAGTTTATGAAAACTTCTTTATTAAAAGTGAAACTGTAATTAAATTTGATAAATATAAAAATTCTCCACATGCAAAAAATAATTATAATCACATTTAAAGCAAAATGTTCAATAAATCTTTGTAGGAAATTTTCCGTGCAACACGCGGGTGAAAGAAGACTAGTATATATGTATATAAATATATAAATATATAGACTTACTCCGAAAAAGAGGTACAAAAAATATTATTCTATTAATTTTGTTTTGTGTACCACTTTTTTCTTTTTTTGTTAGCACCACTCCTCCCTTTTGTAGGCGAAAAAAATCTGCATTTTTACAATCCAGTAAATGAAAGTTTTGCATGTTATGTAGATTACTGATAGTATAGTGGCACAATTTTTTTTTTTGGGTATTTTAAACTGATTTTGCAATCTCGGGGAAAGAAAAAGTATACTTCGGAGGACATATGAAGGCAACGAAGAACAATATAAGACTTAAACGAATGCACAATTTTTTTCTTGACATTTTGAGTGGCACAATACCAACACTGGCAACCCATTTACACCATCCTTAAACTCACTCACCAAACCAACCATTTTTTTCCATGATAACAACAGATGATTCCACTTTCCAACTGATTCCAAACCTCGTCGTGGCATAAAAGAATTCCTGCTGTATTCATTCGCTCTTCTAAATTCCGAAAGATTTGCACCCCCTTTGATTTGAGTTTTCAAGAGATTGCAGGTGATTTATACAATGTATAGTTTTGACAGAGTCGAGATCCCGATGAGAATTCCCGGCATTTCATGAGGGCTGCTTCGATTCGAGCAATGAAAACTGCCGGGGTTTATCTTAAATCTTTCTTGTGTGGCGATAACCGGCTGGGCTCTGGACAGTTTTTGAGCCGATGCTTGCTGTTCTCAGCAACCTCCGGAATTCTGGTAGACTTATCTTCCCATCTTTGTCTATGTCAGCTTCTTCGAGAAGCGGGTCGATAGAGCCCTTTAAGCCCGTGTGCTGAGAAAGCAATGAACCAACCGTGAGACTAATGTATGATACTATTCACATTCAAAGGAAATAGACAGATAAAAGTCCTGTCCAGTGTCTGAAATTACGTACTAAGGAACTTGGTAGTTTTTCTTAAACTGTGGTTTATTGCCTGCTCTAACAAGATAAACAGAAATACAGAGAGAGGGCGAAGAGAGGGTTACCGACCAGTCTTAGTTCCTCGGGAGTTATATAGCCATCTCGATCGATGTCAAATTTCTCGAAAGCAGCTTGTGATCTCTCTTGCCATTTCTCCGAGTCATGCTCCTCTAACTGATGAACGTGTATTGTAGCTGCCACAAACTCGGAAAAATCTACCATCCCATCGGTGTTGCTATCAATCTGCACCAAAGCAAAAATTAGAAAAAGAACAATCCCAAATAATTCATGTACCACAGAAGTCAACTAGCAACACATTGAGAAAGGAAACAGTAAACTACAATGCACATTTGAAAATAAAGAACTTTGGAACAGAATATGCTGGTGCTTACAGCTTGAAGAATTTCCAGGACCCGAGATTCCTTCAACTTCCAAGGAAGATCTTTAGCAAGTGCCTGCATTTACAGCTCCTTTTCAAGACAAATACTAGCGATTCCATTTTATAGGACGACTTCATTCATTCCTTCACATGAAGGAGGCTTATGAAAGACGTAATCCTAGATCTGATGTTCAGGTTCAACAAAATTAGGGGGTTACTGAATGGTGTACCTGTCTCATTTCCTCGAGACTGATGGAACCATTTTTATCCACATCGATTGCATCAAACTGATCCTTGAGGTCGGCCAACTCCTCTTTATCGAGTGTGCCCGCAAGTGCCTGAATAATCCAATTGCTCATCAACTACATCAATGAAAAATCAATTCCTTTTTGAAATAATATAATACCAAATAAAAGACATGGCTTACCCTTAGAGCAAACTGCTTCAAACGGCTGTACTTAACGAATTGTCTCATGTTATTCAGAACAGATATATCAATGGGAATCTCAGATGCATTTCCACCTTCTCTAACCCAAGGATGTGCTGGGAAGGCGAAACAATAAACTAATCAAAAAACAAATCATCTCCGTCTAAAGTCGTCAAGATCAAGCCTAGACAGTGCTTCAGTATTGTGTTATTTGAGGGATGAGGGTTTCTAAATCCCCACTGAATTGTTAGAGGGACCACAGCCAAATGATGTAAAAGCTCACCTTGTGCAATGAACATGTAGTTTATTGTTTACTTAACAATTCCTAATAATCACATCTGCTATGTCAACATTTCTATCATCATAATTTATGTTCTCTATCTCTCTCTCTCTCCCCCCCTTTTTTTTGGTTGGCCTGCCAAACTCCACCTGTTTCCATATAAAAGAACAGAGATTACATACAAAGGGCCTGAGCCGCAGTGAGCCTTGCTCGAGGATCCTTCACCAATAACTTCTTTACAAAATCTTTTGCGCTGTGGGTTATTGTTGGCCAAGGCTTGCGGCGAAAATCAGGTTTATTTCTTAGAACCTGCAGCACAAGTAGCCAAAAAGGACACAGAATAAGTACCAGGACAAAATTGAACTACAAGAAAAGTAATAGCAGGACATCTACTTATCCAAAACAAATAGCAGGACAGCCAACAGAGTCCAAAGGACAGTTTCAAAGGTACATAATCAGAAAGGCTACTAAATCTCGACCAGTACTCGAGAAGACATGACCAGAGAAAATGATGGAAGATGCACTACACCTCCTTAAATATACCATCTTCAGTCTTATCCCAGAAGGGACGCCTTCCACACAGCAGAATGTAGGTGATGACGCCAATGCTCCACACATCTGACTCGGGGCCAGATTTCCGTTTCAGGACTTCGGGAGCGACATAATAGGCACTCCCAACAATATCTTGAAACTTCTTTCCTGCACATTATTGAAGTCAGTAAATTGCAGAAAACCTATCTGGCACAGAAACCAAGAGAAAATATTGAGCATGTATCTACTGAAACAGCTATCTTGTAACGTTTAAGAAATGAGGGGGCCAAATTTTGAGACCAAGGTATTACACACCTGGTTTTATGAAGTCTGAGAGACCAAAATCAGTGGCCTTCAAAGGAGAGTCCTCTCTCGCTGACTTGAAGAGAAAATTCTACACACAGATAGAAATGTTTCGGTACAGGTTCATGAATTTGCTCCTGAATATTGAGGGAAAAACTTATTCAGGGTATACCTCAGGCTTCATGTCCCGGTGTACTAAGCCATGTAGGTGACACTCAGCAGCAACCTTGAGCATCTGTCTTACAACTACCGCCGCATCCTTTTCTGTGTAACGACTGTCCTTCCTGATTGAAGGGAACTCATGAATTAAGCATATAGTTGAGAGCTAAGAATTTCAGCACCAATGGGATAGAAAATTAGATCATTATGTGTATAAAGGTTCTTACTTGGCCAATATTCTGTCGAGCAACTCACCACCCTCACATAACCTGATAACAGAGGACGTTGAGCAGCAAACATCTTTAATAAAACGAAAAGCTTTTTCACATTCCAAAGATTTAATTAGAAAAGAAGACAGAAGAAGAAATTACAAACTTACTCCATAACTATATATACATAGGAATCATCTTCGAATGCATCATAAAACTGTACAACATTCTCGTGGCCGGTTAATGCTTTCAGTATCTTGACTTCTCGCTTAACATCCTCGACAGCGATTGGAAGAACCATCTGCACAGATGCCCAAAGGTTAGGTTAGGTTCGAGACAGCACGAAGCATACATAAAGGAGAATTAAGATCACCCAAATAAACCTTTCAACTTCACCTGCCATTTCCACAAAACCAGAGTAACAAAGATTACGAAAATTCTCGGAGAAATTAGAATGGCAAACCCATAATTTGGCAGAAAATTGACACAACTTTGCAGCTGGCAGAAGTTCAGGATGTGACATTATCCTAAGATTCAGGAAAGGGAGATTGATGTGATAAGGGAACAGAAATGTCTTTCGATAGTCCATTTTTTCCATTACCCGAAGCAGCAATCAGAATGCGTGATTAGAGACTTCATTGAAAAACCATGGAATTATACCCAAATAGCTTCGTCAACATTAAAATTCAATTGCGCGGATCAATCACTAGAACGTCGACTAGATCCCATCAATTGACCAGAATCCGAATTATACCCTGACCGCATTCTGAATTGGCATCAATTAGGAATTCTCCAGTATCCAAAAGAAAAAAAAAATAGTTTACCTTATTCTTGTCAATTTTCTTGACGGCGAAACGATCTCCGGTGGTCTTGTCGGTGGCGACATACGTGTAGCCGAACTGCCCGTGTCCCAGGAGCTTGCCAAGAACGTAATGGTCGTCGAAATCCTTGGCGTACCCGAAATCCGTGCTCTTGCCGCAGGGGATTCCGCCCCCCTGCCTCCTATGATTCTGATGATTCTGATTCCGATTATTGATGTTTTTATTGTTATTATTATTGTTGTTGTTGCTGATGTTGTTGTTGTTGGCTGCCTTCTCCCTGATCCTCAGCTGAGGCGGGTTCTTCTTCTGCTGCTGCTGCGAGGGCCCATGCGGGGCCCTGTACCTCGCCACCGGCGGGGAATGCTTGGCCGCGGCGGCGGCGGGGGGGTTGTTGCTGGCGGAGCCGCTGACTTTGGAGGAGGAGAGGCACGCACCCATGTTGTCGGATAGAGAGAGGGAGGGGGAGGGAGAGTTTCAGAGGTTTTGAGGGGTCGAATTGGAATCCATTGCAGGTTTTAATACCGAAGCCGGAGGAGCGTTGAGACGTTCAATCTCCGGAGAATTAACTGGGAATGAATTGAAAATGGCGATGGCGAGGGGGGGAGAGAGAGAGAGAGAGAGAGAGAGAGGAAGGTTGAGGGAAGAAGGGAAGAAGGAGGGAGGAGGATGGCGATGGTGGTCAAACCGACTGGTAACCAAAATGTGAACAAAAACTGTTTCTCATTGGTTCCATGCTGGCGTGCAGTGTAATTTTTTTTTCCATTATATATAGTTATAAACAAAATTATACTTAATGTCCAAGCTGGGATTTTTCAGCAAGTTAAGAACAGAAAAAAAAAAAACTCCCTTTTTTTTCCATAAACCTGTTCGTGTTTTTTTACTCATCCGTGACCCAATCAAAACGATTTCCTTTGCAAATTTTTCATCGTGATCTTGATTCCGATGATAACAATTCCATGATGGACAAGATGGTTCGTAAGGAATTCCCACGTCGATTCAATTAAAGAGAGACATGATGATCTACTTAACAGTAATGATAACACGGTCGATCTGAAAACAAGAATAAATAGTATTAATTATACCACGTCACATTGATAACTAATTAATGACCTATTAAAAATCAAAGATGTGTCAAAGAAAAGTATTATATGAAGTTGAGATTGGCACAACATTTGGGAAATTCAAGGATGTTGTGGCCCAGACATTAAATTCACATGAGCAATAAGACTTCATGCATGTGTTATATCTAGTGAAGAAAAGTAAAGGAAATTGAGCAAATATTAGAAAATTCCGCAATTAATTTAAGAAGGTCAATTATGACCTTTTTTGAACGCGTCAAACCTATAATCTAGAAGTTATCAACCCCAGTCAGTTTAATTATGCTGTTAAGACAACAATTTCAAGCTAACTTGTTATAAAGCTCGCGCATTGCAAGGGCACTAACGGTTGTTGATCCACTAAAACATAATTCGGATAAAAGTAAATTTATACTTATTATAGAACGTTCAAATTATACAAAACATGAACTGAGAATTGGTTATGGGCGATTTACTATTTACGTGATCATGAAGTAAACACAACATAAATTTACTTTTATAATTTTTTATCTCGAATTTTTAACAATCCGTTAAAGCACAATTCTGATAAGATTATCTTTATAAACTTATAAAAGCATGATTAGATCATACAAAATATGAACTAAGAATTGGTTATATATGATTTACTGTCTATGTGATAATGAACTAACATAATATAAATTTACTTTTATAATTATTTTTATCTCGAATTTTTAACAATCCGCTAAAATACAATTCTGATAAGAATATCTTTAAAGACTTATTAAAGCATGTTCATCCATGTTCATCTTTAAAGACTTATTAAAGATATGTTCATCCATATCTTTAAAGACATGAATTACTTTTTATTGGATTTTGAAAGAAAAATGCAAAACCAATTACTACTTGTGAATATTCATCCATATTAAATACAAAGACTCAAAGAGTTAGTTAATGAAAATACCCGAAAAGCCGATGTGGAAGGCTTTGGTAAATTGAATGAAGGGCATTGTATCGTGCAATGTGAGGCCTCGATTTGACGAAAATGCGCCATGTCAGCATTTATACAATTTTAAAAATAAATAAGAAAAAAGTCATTACAATATCACATGTTTTCTCATAAAATAACTTGATACCAACTTTTTTCGGTCTAAACTTGATACCAACTTTGCTATACCATAGAAATTTTACCAAGAAAATATAACAAAAATTGTATATAGAGTCATTTATTTAATTATGGTTATACAAAATTCAAGTACTCCTTATATAGAAAAAATGATATTACAAAAATAGAAAACTATACTAAAAAGAAAAGAATATAAAATATGCAAAATTTAATAACAGATTAGACATTTACCTACTTTTATGCAACTTTATAGATCCCTAGTGTGAAAGTTGTCTAAGTTTCAATAAATTATCATTAGATAATTTACCAATTTTGTAGTTTTATTCGTAATAAGGGTATATGTGAAAAAAATAATTGAAAGAAAGATGGTGTTGAGAAGGAAAAAAATAAAAGAAGGGAAGAAAAAATAGGTCTAAAATGCAACAAATAATGAAAAAAAGGAAAAAAATTCAAAAAATAAAACATGAAAAAGGAAAATAATAATAAAAATGAGAAAAGTTAAATGATGAGGTTTGAACACAGGAAAATGAGCACAATTAACAATATCTTTACCACTAAAGTACAGATAAACTTATGCTCAATTCTTACATTCTTAAATTTTTCTAATTACTTTTTCGGAACTAAATACAAGAATATGAAGAGACCATCATTGAGAGGTTCTAAACTTGTAAAACTGCTGATATGACAAAATATTATTATATGAATCGAAGCCTCCTATTCCACGATATTAAGGAGCCAAAATTAAATACCAATAATACTAGATTTGCAGTAAAACAATATATAAGCAGACTTCAAAACTTATGTCACACGCAATATGACCGGGATTCGATAGCACTGCAAGTGCAGGAAAACTACTCATTAGCAAATGTATATGTCCCTAGCTTAAATCCATATGTTTCTTTTCGAGTTTTCTTGTGGTGTTGGTTGATTATGTATTATTTTTATGGGAGAAATAATTATATTTAAACTAGATACCATATGAAACATTATGGCCTCAATAATAATCTCTCTCCATATATATGCACATAATTTGTAATAAATCCTGAAAAAATTATGGACTATATCTATTTGTATTTTCTTATCAAAATATTGAAGTAAAAATAAGTCTATGAATAATGGGGTTGAATTATTTTTTCGGTCGAATGTAGAGCATTCTTTTTTTTCCTTTGGGTTGAGAGGTTGTACATTTTTTTGGGTTAAATGAACCTATTTTCTTAGGCATATTTGCTTAAGCAATAGCTTTCTTACTTTCCTTTTTTTTTAACGTCATTTTACTTTCCTAATTTTTTTTACCACCATTCACTTTCCTAATTAAGATATACATAAGTAATGCATGACACAGTTATCTTATTTTCAATAAATTAATTACTCTCATATTTTGCACGATAACATGAAAGAACAAGAGGGAGAACTAAGGGGTAGTCTCCCCTAAACCTTTGACGCTCAAAGTAAATTTATGTATTATTATTAATATTCAATTTTTGATAAAAATTTTCTATGCTCGTCACCCTAATCCAAAGAAATTACCATCACATATATCTCCTCAAAGAACTTGTCCTCCTTCGTCCAAATCCTACTTCCATACTTGATGGCACAGACATTTTATCCCAAATAATACTTGGTTCTTTTGCCCATCATGTAGTATTTGTGTATCAGCTTTAAGTTATTCGTAAATGGCCAACTTCAGTGAACTTTTTCTCTTGCCTTGATGAAAGAAATTACAAGATATATGCAAGTAACACAACAATTCCTCCCCCTGGAGGAGATCTCAAAGTTGCCTATAATATATCTATAAAAGGATGAATTTTAAAAGGATAGATTTTGTTGTTCATTTAATTTATGTTTTTGTTCTTGGTGCATTAATTTTATTTATTAATGAAATACAACTAATAGCGAGATCACTGTATCAATTAATATACTTGAATGTTGCTATATCTTTGCAATAAAATTCAAAATCTGGCTCATAATGGCATGCATTGTGATTTACACTATATCCAAGACTAATTCGATATGAATGAGATTTTGAATTATGAAGATTTTCAGGTACACCATTTAGTAGAATTTAGCGTTTTTTTTATTAGGCTTGAGTTGAGAATACTATTGTTGATGTAAAAGTGATGAAACATAATTTTCGAAAAAATAAGCATTATTTTTTTAATAAACTAAAATGTATAAGAGAAAACGATTCATTAAACTTGATGGAATCAAAATTGATATTTGTAGAAGATAATAAGAAGAAATACTTTCGATAAGTAGTTAATCTATTAGAAAAATCACATTTTCAGTCACTAAATTGTCCAAACTATGATTTTCATATAGTTTAGCAAACATTATTTCTACTTATAAATCACTAAAAGAAGTGCTTACCTAATCTCTACCACTCTCTCATATGGACTCTTAATTACATCTTAGTTATGTGTATCTTAGCTCATTATTGAAATAAATAGATGTAAATAAGATGGACATGGTCTTCCCAAATAATCACATTCCAAGACATATATATGATTGAGATATGGAAGACATCTACAATTTTATATGTATTGTGTTTTATATATTGACTACAATTCTCAATTAATTCCACCTCCATAGAAAGTCTAATTTTATTTAATCACAAGCGGGAAAAAGGGTGGAATCTTAAAAGAATATGTGTTACCTGTAGCCCCTATAGTTAGGTTTACTTGAAAATCCACGTGATATGAACTTAGACCTAATAATTTTCCCTAATACTTTTACAGAATCAATCCCTCTCCCTATAACATTGAATCTTGGTTTACTAACCTAGATTTCTAGTATATCCTTAAGTACCTTTTGAATGTTGTATGGATCTACTCTAAGAAATCAATTAGACAATTTTTTTATACTCAAAATGAGATGGTAATTGCAACGTAACTGAAACATAACTTCGGTTTAGGAAATCCTCTAATCATAAGTTACAAACATGGACCAATTGATTATTAATTTCAAGCAAGTTAAGCTAAGACTATTAACTTCCTAATGCAAAATTAAACTAACCAACTAATCAACAGAATCAACTATCAACATCAAGTCGAGCTACAAGCAACAAACAACAAGTAAGCTAACAAATATATAACAAACACCTCCAATCCTAGATCTCACATTGTCCTCAATATTACAAGCAAGCAATTGAATGTTGACAATAAAATATACAAGTCAAAAGTACTCCCTAGATTATCAAGGTGGCTGAACTTGCTATTGTGTTGCTTTCACATTTTCACTCTTCATCCACCTCTCCAATTTCAGCTGTAGCTCCATCTTTACCTATCCCACTCAAAAAATTATTTTTATCATAATTTCCTTTAAAAAAATAGGTATACTATCAACAGCACAAGAATGAATAATAACTGGCGTGATTCTATACAAAGCATTATTAATAAACACATAATTGAGTGGCACGAGTTTGCCCCTAACAAAGACAATACCTTTTCATTGATACATGTTGTTCATATAAAACTCTGTTACTATAGGAATCACAACATTAAGTTGCTCATAGAGACAAGTCAACCTCTTTTTACTATCTCATCCGTAAATTCATTCATGTAAGCATCATCAAAGTAAAAAAGAAGAAGGTGAGTGGAATATCATTCCTACAAGGACTGATTAAAACATTCATTAACTATTAAAATTAGAACAATCCACTTTTCTCTAGATAATCGAAAGAGTGGATTAAACTAAATCGATAAATATAAACTAAAAATGTCAATTGAAATGAATCTATAGTTAACAATTTCCCGTAATTCTTCTTATAGATTCGATGTCGCTTCTTGTATCATTGAATCTCAGTTTACTAACCCAGGTTTTTAATATCTCCTTAAACACCTTCAGAATGTCATAAATACGCACTCCAATGAATCGAGTCAATTACTCCACTCCAAGGTAATTAACTAGTGGGAATCGATTGAGAATCAACCGTTATTCCTACCTAATTCGATTTGATATATTCCTATCCTCCTCGCGGATTATTCCTCTTTCCCAGTAAGAACTAAACTTAGGTTATTCGATCATATCAATTGGTGGTCAATCAATTGAAATTATTCAAAATAAGATACGAATAAGCAAATCAATTGAATTCAATTAACATAAAAGAAAGTTCACAAATCTATAATAAAATTCTAGATTTCATTGTAGCCCAAGAAAATAGGTTTAGCTCCTGATCGATGGAGTTACAATCCAATTACTAGAAGAAAACATTTATATGATAGCAAAATTAGAAGAAAAATAAAAAGAGAAGGAATTGTAGCCCAGTTGTAACGACCCGAAATTTCAGCTGGATTTTCCCTATATTTCCTCGATATCCATTACCGCATAACTATTCGCCTAGAACTGGCTTTCCATAAATTCTCAAAAATATAAAACCAATCTGGTAAGCTCTAATATGTATATACATCTCAAAAGAGAGAAATTTTTTTTTCTCAATCAATCACTAAACTAAACTAAATAAAAATTTCAGGTCGTAATATATTCAAATACACTCTATACAAAAAAATACTTATCAAATAACTAAGGTTCCTACCTAGTCCTCCGAGCTGATCCCCAATATCAAAAGAGTTCTCCTGTGCTGCTAATCTAGCTCCTAACTCATCTGAAAAACATATGCAGAGTGTGAGCTGCATCTCAGTGAGTACTAAATTCCAAAGCAAAATGAATTATTATCAAACAAATATTTAATTGAAAACAAACAAATATTCAAATAAATAATAAAATCACATTCAATGCAACTATCAACTCACCGCACACATAATATATAAATATATATACACACAAACTATATTAATAATTTTATCCAATATAGTAACTAAATTAAGTCCTACGAATGAATACACATAACTCTTCCAATCATTTCTCTAATATCCAATATCACATAAACATCAAATATCCATTCATTAGCATTCCATAGAAACTCACAACACAATCACTTGACATATTCAACTCTAACAACAACACGGTTTTCACAGAACAACTTCAGACAATCTCAACAATATCACATCTCCAGCACTCTCACATCTCCAACAATCATAGCAGATAAACAATATACAATACAACCAATCAATATAGCCATAGGGTTGCATCTCCTCGCAACAGAGTTATGACGATACCGTGACCCCGCACATCTCATTCATATAATCCTCAATTCCCAATATCCATGTCTCATAAGCGGGGGCTGCCCATTATCCTCCGGCAGTAGGAGTCTAGGCGTCTATTTTATATCCCGCCGGATCAGCAGTCTAGACGTCCATTTTTGTATCCCGCCGGATCAGAGGTCTAGGCGTCCCTTTTTATATCCCGCCGGATCAGCGGTCTAGGCGTCCTATTTATATACTGCCGGATCAGCGGTCCCATGGCTATAATCAAACAACAATCACAAGCATAAACAATCGCAACCATGCCATCGCACCTCATATATCATCATACACAAGCACAATCTCAATCACATTACAATGGTACCACATTATCATCACATATCTCATACACAATCAAAATATACAATCACACTGCATATCTCAAATCAAAGTAAACATAAACGGACAATATCTCTCAAGTCAATTCATACAACATAGCAAGACCGATTTCTTAATCTCTAACTATCATAATATTCTTCCTAAATAATTTATATAACTATAATACATCATTTTACAAGGAAAAAGAGTACTCACGTAATATATATATATATATATATATATATCATTTCACAATAGAATGAAGTACTCACAAAGACCCCAAAAAAAAGATAGCTCAATGGGTCGAGCCTTTCGGATGTATAGTCTCGGTCTCCTCAACCCCTATTAAGTTCAAGCATAAATGTTAGATAATACGCTAAATAAGAGTATAGATATACATCAGCTCAACTCCTTGTTACTACATTGATATAGTTATAACATTAGATGTTCCTAATTAACAAGTGCCTTTCCCTCTCTCTTTCGGTTTCTGACAACCCTCTAAATGGGGCACGATGCAAAATGATATGTATATGCATAACTCAAAGCATAGAAATGACACTTCAATTGGCTTAAGAATATTGATTGACCAAGCAAAAGCAATTTAACGTTAGAGAACAAGCTCAACTCTTTACTCCGTAACCAACACAACATCCATTTCAATGTTACTTCCATCAAGAATAGCTCAAATTTTCAGCTGATTCATCCACTTGATAATCATATAACCAACTCAATTCAAGACGGTAGAGCGCAGCAACAACCACTTTCCTATCTACATCTTGCCATCTACTTACCTCATACTATAAAACAATAATTCCTAACTTCCAACTCTTCCCTTGAACTTCACAATAGGCAACCTCAATTAAACCCACGATAAAATTTCTATGTGGAAACACTCCCCAAAGTTGAAATTGAATTTGCCATTATTAGGAATTATTTGACCAACCTCTAATTTGCAATTCTAAAAAAAAACAAGATATATACATATATATATATGTATACATACGCCTGCACATATATATACCCATACAAGATATATGCATATATATCTATATACATACAGCCGCACATATATATATATACACATACATACTTCCTAGAAGGCATGGATTGATCTTAAGAGCTTACTCCTCTAGTTGTTTAAGTAAAGTTCAACATAAAACAACCCATATCAGCCACATGCAAGACAATCCAAAGAACAAATAGAAAGTAGACAAACAAACACAACAAAGATAACTATTTCAGCTTGAACATACCGAACCATGTTGAGTATCTGAGTAAATGCAAGTTTCAGCTTCAATTCTACGATTTCCTTCCCATATCTTGACTCTCCCTACTTCATTTCCCTCAATTCTCCTCTAACTTGCACCTTAGCTCTCTCTCTCTCTCTCTCTCTCCCTCCCTTTCTCCCCCTCTGTTCTTCTCTGTTCCTTTCGGTTTTTTTTTTCAGCATAAAAACAGAGCAAGGAAGAAAATGGGAGAAGTCAATGGCGGTGGGTTTGCTGGGGGAGGATGGAAGGCCACGTGGGGCCTCTTGCTACCCATTTCTTTCTTTTTTTTTTTCTTCTTTTTGGTTCCAGTAAATGTGTATCATATATATATGTATATCTATAAGCATGTAAATATATGTATGCTATTTGAATATAAAAAAAATGTCGGATCTCACACCAGTCTTCTAACTCGATCCACGCCCGTCTTCTCCTCGAAATTCTCCTTAGCTTGGGTGTGTCTTTCTTGTTGTTTTCTCCTATGTGCTGAGTTGTCTCTCCATGCTTTTACACAGTATAGCACATGAAACGTTATATTAAATGTCAATAGGATTCGATGAATGTAATCATTCATCTAATAAGTGTCAATCCTTGAGATTAGTGCTTTTGTTAACTGATAATATCAATCTTCATTGATCCAATTGACATCAATTCTTTCATATGTTATACCCTTGACTATTCATCCCTATTCCTATTGACTTTAATCCCTAATCTCTCTCTTTATGTAATCCCATTTTTGTTCGAACTTCTTCTTCCAGTGGATACCCAAGATCCATACCATACAAGATTCCCTCGAACCGATCATTGAACCACATTATAGGCCCCAGGCTTCTACATTATACTTCACATCATGGACAAAATAGACGTATTTGACACCACCTGACTCCATGAATCGTACTATTTTATTGAAATTTAAGCCTTGGAAATCTCTATGAGAACAACTCCACGGTGGCTTGAAGCTCCCCCAAATTGTACAGGAGGTTAATGAGTTTTTAGGTGATGTTCCCTGACTCGAATAGTAGACTAGTCTTGAAGCAACCCTCCTAACCTCGAAGAGACTCCATTGGCTCTTTGTGCGACCTATCGCAAGGAGCGCATGGACAATGATTCTCACGTTTTCTTTCTGTAAAAGAGAGAAAGGGAATGAGTAGATGAACTCATATTGAATGCAACCTAAACCTTATATATTGAATGACATACAACTTCATGTGTTAACAAGGTTGTTCTTCCAATTCTATCAAGATCATAATGATATGCTATCATCTCCTTTAACTCCTAAATGTCCAACATTATCGTTCACATTTTCTTTATTATAACTATAGTCAATAACATATTTTTTAGTGGGATTGCATTATCTGAATCGGTTTTCAAGTTGCGTTTGAGCAAATGCTGTTTTGTGCTCATGATTAATGGCTCGAGGAGTGGTTAGACGTCAAGGGAGAAGTCTATTGGAAAATAACCACTCGTCTAGAGTGGCAAGATTATATGGAGGACTCCATTGACCAATTTAGCAATATTGCAAAATGATTGCATTTGATACATATAATAGATTGTTACCATGACAATTTGCAAAATGAAAATGTGCTGAAAAAGCAAGAAAGATTGGTAGCACTTCTCTATGACTTTGTTTTAAAATACTTACGCATCAATTAACAATTGCAGCTCTAGTTTGTAGAAAGAACATGGTACGCCCCTTTTAGGAAATACATACTTTATTCCACAGTAATTTTGAATTGAGATGTTATAACAATCTCTACTAATTAGAGGGGTTGAGTCATTCAAGAGAGATTCAATATATATTCCTTACTATGAGTAAAGATATTATAACAATTTATATATTATTAATTAAAAAATCGATTAAAAGAATACAATTTGATAAAGCTATCAATGTCTTGCATAGTCAAAAGTTTTATTGGAAAAATGATTCCTCTAGTACTATTCGCATGCAACTTGATTCGCTTGTTGGTGTTTCGTAGAATGGAGCGCGAGACCTTTCATTGACCTAGGAAATTATGTGATCAATATCTCGATGATTTGAAAATAGCGTGTTTAGTCCAAAGTAAAAATGGTTGAG
Organism: Punica granatum; assembly: GCF_007655135.1. Taxonomy (NCBI): domain Eukaryota; kingdom Viridiplantae; phylum Streptophyta; class Magnoliopsida; order Myrtales; family Lythraceae; genus Punica; species Punica granatum. The sequence continues at coordinate 4,977,276 of NC_045132.1, forward strand.
ATTTTCAACTGCTTTCCGATTACCTTTAATTAAGTAGAAGTGATTCATTCATGTATGAAGAAGATTCATGTGTCTTAACGGAACGGCGATGAAATTAATTAATTACATGAACTCAATGTGATTTGAATTCATGCGTCCAATTATTATGGGTCAAGTCCTAATTAGACTAATTTCACTTGATTAAGGACTAATTGGCCTCTAATCACATTCTATATACAGAGCATATAGAATATGATTGAGATGCGAAGGACAAAAGGGTAATTTAATGGTGGAGGAATCAGGTGGAGAACCAGCTCCGGGGAAAATTTAGTCATTCCCCCTCCTAATTTCAAAATCTAGGGCTTGGCTTCTCCTTGTTATGCTCAACGCCCACAATATCTTCTCCGATTCTCTTCCTCATTTCCTCCGATCGAAGCTTAATTGTCTCCCAATTCTTTTTTATTGGTGTTCGTCTAACTCTATGGTCGCTTGTTTAGGTGATTGCAGCCGCTTCCGACTCCCTTTCTAAATGAAGTTGTTACTACTCCTATTCCCTCTCCTTCGACACACCTGATCTGCTACCCCATCTCCGCCTCTTGGAGATGAGATGTTTTTATTGAAGCACATGACAACTATTCAAGTCGGCCAAAGTGATAGGGGAGTTGATTGGATTGCTTCATAATGTTGGTGAAATCAAAGCAGCCGTGGAGCTATTTGTCGAGAGATTTATGAGGAAAATTAAGGTTATACAAATACAATTCGGGGTGAACTCAAGATAGAGCAAAGGAGAGGCCAAATGCATAACTTCCCAAGGCTTATCTATTGAATGACATACAACTTCATGTGTTAACAAGGTTTTTCTTCCAATTCTATCATAATCATAATGATACGCTATCATCTCCTTTAACTCCTAAATGTCTATCATTGTAGTCAATAACATATTATTGAGTGGGACTGCATTATCTGAATCGACAAAATTTCAAGTTGTGCTTGAGCAAATGTTGTTTAGTGCTCTCGATTGATGGCTCGAGGAGTGGCTAGACTTCAAGAGAGAAGTACATTGGAAAATGATGACTCATCTAGAGTGGCAAGATTATATGGAGGACTTCAATGTCACATTTAGCCATATTGTAAAAGGATTGCATTTGATGCATAAAATAGATTGTTACCATGGCAATTTGCAAAACGGAAATGTGCTCAAAAAGCAAGAAAGAAGGCTAGCATTTCTCTATGACAATGTTTTAAAATACTTACACATCGGTTAGTAATTACAGCTCTGATTTTTGGAAAGAACGTGGTACACTCCTCTTAGGATATATACATCATCTTGCAGTAATTTCACACTAATTTTGAATTGAGATGTTATAATAATCTCTACTAATCAAAGGGATTGAGTCATTCAAGATGGATTCAATCTCTATTCCCTATCATGATAAAGATATTATAACAATTTATATATTATTAATTAAAAAAATTGATTAAACGATTACAATTTGAGAAAGCTATTAACGTCTTGCATAGTCAAAGGTTTCATTGGAAAAACGAATCATCTGGTACTCTTGGCATGCAACTTGATTCGCTTGCTGGTGTTTCGTAGGATGGAGCACGAGACCTTTCATTGACCTTGAAAATTATGGGATCAATGTCTCGATGATTTGAAAATAGTGCTTTTTGTCCAACATAAAAATGGTTTAGATTTTCAAATGCTTTTCGATTACCTTTTATCAAATAGAAGTGATTCATTCATGTAGGAAGAAGATTCATGTGTCTTAACGGAAAGGCGACATAATTAATTAATTACATGAACTCAATGTGATTTTAATTCATGTATCCAATTATTATCAGCCAATACCTAATTAGACTAATTTCACTTGGTTAAGGACTAATTTTGTTCCTTCTTAATGTTGGACAAAGTCATTTCTCTTTTTTTATGTTAATAAAGTTCTTCCATATTACATAGAATTAGTTGATGATCATGTGCATAATTATCAAAAGTTGATTTCGTGATAAGGTAGTTCTGTGCTTTTTTTTTTCTCAAAGTTAATGAGGATCCTTCATTTATATTCAAATGGATACATCGGTCCACTGTAAAAGTGGATAATGAGGAACATACCCAAATACTACACATGAATTACAATAGCAGAAAACTAAGTTGGCCTGCCATACAAACTACAAAGGAAAATAGACTTAAAAAAGTTATAGTGAGTAAGAATATTATAATTGTATTAAGCCATCCTAAAACCAAGAATCCGCTCGATCACCTTCCTGTAACAATTGACTATGGATCCCAGTGAAAACTGGGAAGAGGGATCTCAATCCAGTCCATTAATCCATGATTAATTTCTATTTCCGTTTAGGAAATAAAGCAAGGAGGATATCTTGGGTCGGTATCAGAGTGCAGGCTCCACCACAGATTACAATCCCTAGCGGTGCAATTAACCTAACCTTAAACAGCCTAATCCCAGGCAATCAAATCAAACAAATCATTGTAGCCAATTAACAAGATTCTTTGGTCGGTTCAAACCAGCGACCATCACCAAAATAGTCAAACCAAACGAACCAACATAGCCAAGCAATAAAGATTTCTTTGGTCGGTCAAACTAGTGACCATCACTAGCAGAGCTGAGACCTATTCCAATCAATAACAAAAAGGCAAGCCACAAAAATTGACTTGAATGTCTAGGTGGAAGTGATCAAAAGGAATAATAATCATAAGGGCACTTCATGGTTTCTTGATTGTTTGCAGAAATGGATTCAATTAGCCGTGAATGAGAGCTTGCATCTACTTATACTTAATGTACTCATCCCTACTAATTTCTCACTTAAAAATGCAAAAGGGACGGTACGTTGATTGCATAATTTAATTTTCTTGTCATATGTACTTAGCGGAGACAATCACCATTCTCAAACTTATCGTTTGAACCAGACACGATGTTCTCGTCACCAAGGCATACTTTAAAATATATTTCTGTTGTTTCCTTTCTAGCAGCACCTCCGAAGCCGAAGTCTTCGACTTATATATTCACACAACTATTGGTGGATAAAGATTATCAAATTATATTTCATTCGTTAACTTAACCAATATTTTTAGGGTATATATATATATAAAAGGAGATTTTGAATTTGCTTTATTATTGCCTATAAAGAACGTGTGGTATTTGTTCACTAAGGTCTAGCTAAGATTTATCAAACCAAGAAGAATTATTGATGGAGGAAGACTTTTATTCTGTAGCGTTGACGTCGTCTTCAGATGCGGACATGCCCATAGAATTATTAGTTTATTTTATGCATAATGCTTATTCTTTTTTGCCCGGTAATCAAACATAATGTATTTTTTATTTTATGAAAAGGATCATAAAATAATTCCCATCGAGCCACACTAAAATCTTGGCTGATTATCTCAAAACATTAACTAAATCAATGTGGTTTTCGTAATTATATATTGATTACAATATTTTGCCAAATGACGATTAGGAATGAGGAGACATCGTTTCATGGACTCTGACAAACACATGGCCGAGTGGGTGTGAAAACCCATATTTCGGGTGCGTACTTTTAATTTTGCACTTTTTGAAAAAGAACGTAAATAATTTCTCATATGTTAAATTTTATTCGCATGCATCAATACGGCCTCGTCACAACTAGCACAAAGTATTCCCAACCACGTAGAAGGAACCAGAAAAAAAAAAAAGAGAGAGAGAGAGAGACAACAGAGATATTGAAGCGGTGACACATTGGCCTCAGATCATTGGAGTAGAAAGTTCATAATATATTGCTCTAGTCAATAATAAGATAGTAAACCTTATATAAATTATTTTTATGAGATTGTGTATATCTGAGCTTGTTTATGATTAGTTGAATTTTCATATGCAATAGTTGTATGCAGAAAAATATATATATATATATATATATATAACATAAAAAAGATTTTTATTAAGAATCAAATTATTAATGGGTATTTTATTTGAATGCTTCGCGTATACGTAGAGTTATTGATTCTTTCATATTACGTGGTATAGCTATGCCACAGTAGAATGCCATAAGTATACCACGTAATTCATTAACTTATGCCGGTGATCTTCATATAACAAGTACATTGAAGTTGTTCTTTCATAGCGAGATTCATTTCTTTTTAATTATTTTATTCTAAATAGGTGCTAATTGAGATTTGTGAAGTTCAGATTTCAAATACAGTGAAATTTTTTCAAAGACGTGGTTGGAACTTCGCGTCACCAGTACATTGAAGTTGTTCATATAACAAGTACATTGAAGTTGTTCTTTCATAGCGAGATTCATTTCTTTTTAATTATTTTATTCTAAATAGGTGCTAATTGAGATTTGTGAAGTTCAGATTTCAAATACAGTGAAATTTTTTCAAAGACGTGGTTGGAACTTCGCGTCACCAGCGTTATTTCTAGATGTAAATTTCGCCAAAACTTTTACCATAATGGAAGAATGAGATACCTTCATCAATCAGAGTCACAGGAGAAAATTTTTGAATATGGAAGAAGCACATTGAATCGTGGATAATACAGATAATTTTATGTTATCTTACGAGAGCTCCGGTTGAGCAGGTACCGTTAGATTTTCATTGATGTCCAACTCTCATCTCTCCATTTTAGTTGTGTCAAAATATCAACACTCTCCGATGCAAGGAAAACTCATCAGCCAACACTTTAACAAAGTCCGGTATTCAGAGATCGCACGATTTTGTCGCTTGGATTTAACCTTTACTGTTCGCTGCCTCTGCTCTGATTTTTGTTGCTCTTGCCATATGTGTAATTTTCTTTTGCCACTTCTTGTAAACTGCTGAGACTTTCTATCTCTTATGCTTTTTTTTTTGGGTAAATGGAGGGCAAAAAACCGTTCAGAAATTAAAAGAAATAGAGATTAAATAATTAAACAAAAAAGAAATTAAATCATGCATTTTATTAAGGATATTACTCTGAGTTATCAAAAGAAATACAGATAACTTTGTGAAAATTATATTCATTGTATTTCACCAAAAAAAAATATTCATTGTACGGATTATTCATTACACGTATCAATCCACGGGGGAAATCTAAAATTGATTGTCATTCATTCATTCATTCATTCTTTTTTTGGATAACTATTCTTTTTTTTGATTACTCTTTCTGTTTTTTATGTATCAATATCTGATAACTACAAAGCATCCGCTCTAGAAGATAATCACCATTGCTAATTTTATGATTAATATTGTTTTTATTTATTGCTTACTACTGCTTTATGAGAAATATATAAATCATATTGCAAAAATATATAGATGCACAACGTTCCACTTATCAGTTACAACACAAATTTGATACTAGTGCGCCCAGCCCCGCATGATGCCCTGGGATCATATGGTAATTGTTTATGTGATTGGTATAATATAATTTAAATAGCTTAGATTATATACTAATTCATAAATCTATCGTGTAAAATTATGTTTTAGATATCAAAAATGTATATATATATATATATATATATATATATGTATAGTATGTTCAATAATTATGGCACAATTTGATATATATTCAAGTTCACTTACGATAATATATCATAATATATAACTATACTAAAATCATGTTATTGAGGCATTAGACATTATTGAGTTTAATTTATCAATTTGCTCTTATTATTTGAGCTTATTTTTTTCATTTTTAGAGGTGAAAAGATATTGAGAAGATGGAGTGAGTGAAAAATAACGGCAACAATGTCAAATTAAAAAGAAGACACTCATTGTAATATCAAATTAAAATAAAAGAGAGAGAACAGATGAAAGCCGAGTAAGGCCTGAGATAGCACCATGGTAAGGAAACCCTAGCCGCCGCCGGCCCCCTTCCCCTCCGCCTCCACGCCGCCCCCGAGCTGCACATCCTTCCCTTCCTCTACCCTCCCCCGTGTCGCCGCCCCCCCCTCCTCTGCCTTCGCCTCTGGGTCGCCTCCGCTTCTGGGTCACCTCCGCCTCCGTCTTCGCCCCTGGAAACCCTAGCCTCCCCCCCGCCGCGCCTCCTTCCCCTCCTCCTCATCCGTGCCGCCGCCCCCCCTCCCCTGGGCCAAGCACCCCCCTCTCTCCTCTGCCTCCGCTCCTTTCCCCGCGCCTCCTCCCCCTCCTCCTCCTCCTTCTCTGCTGGCTCTGCTACTGTTGCACACCTCAATAGGATGAAGTAAGGGTATTTGAGAGTTTCCGGCGTTACTTGGGCAGCGGAGCAGCCGTATCAGCTGAGAAATGTCGAACCCAGCCCCTCAATCGTCGATGATCTCTGTCAATCCTGATCCGACTTCAATTTCAGGTGAGAAATCGACTCCTAAGGGCCTTCTCAGCTGGAAGAAAGTCTTCCCGAAAGTAAATCAAAATCTTGAATATTTTGAAGGCGTTGAGCATAGCAATGTGAAGCCTCCTTCGGAGTTTCTACAGTTTGGTGTTGATCAATGGTGTTTTACACTAATTGGAAGATTTTTGGGCAAAGCCCCTGACTTTGGAAAGGTTGCCTTGGTGGTCAATGGTTTATGGGGAAAACACGGGAGGGTGACAGTGAGTACACTGGGAGATTTGTTCATCTTCCAGTTCCTGTCTGAAGCAGTAATGTCTTGGGTTCTGGAGACGGGACCATGGCATGTAGAGAGAAAGTTCTTAATTTTGCAGAAATGGAGCCCTCATTTCACTGAGGAGGAACTAAACTTGAGGAAGATGCCAATCTGGGTTCAATTACGGAAAATTCCTCTGCAGTACTTCCATCCCAAAGGCATTAGCTACCTAGTGAGTGCCATTGGTAAGCCTCTTTTCATGGACAGAGCTACTGCTCTCCGATCAAGGTTGGAATATGCAAAGGTATGTATTGAATTGGATGTTGATAAGGAAATCCCGGAGTTTCTGAATGTTGATTTGGGTAATAATCGCTCAGTAGAAGTTCTAGTGGACATTCCTTGGTTGCCAGACAAATGTGACCACTGCAAGGTCTTTGGTCATCGATGCAATAGCTCAGCGGAGGTGCCACTAGTAGCTGAGATGACTCCAAACGTTCAGCCTGCTGAGGAAAACTGTCCTACTGTAGAAGCTACATCCCCTGCCAACCCAACTACTGTGGAGGAGACTCGGGCTGCTGAGACGACGTCTCGACCTGCTGGCAAGGCCCGACGGAGATGTATCGCTACTGAGAAAGCTTCCCCTGCTGTTGTCACAACTCTCACTGACCAGAATGAGTTCCTGGGAGACTTGATTAGTGAAAAGGGAAAGGTTCCTTTATCGTTTGAACTAGGCGAGGACGAGGAAGGCCGTAATGGGGTCACCAGCTCTGATGATGACTGGGAAATTGCTACAAAAGTGAAAGAGGCTCTGCCGGGGGCACAGCGGCAACCTAGAAGTGCATCGAAAGGAGTAGTCCAGGCAGTCCTGAAAGTGCAAGGATTAAGGAAGTCAAGGTTGGGTAAGGGTGGTAAACCTCCCAAACGAACCCAATGATTATAGCCTCGTGGAATGTTAGAGGGCTAAATGACCCTCTTAAACAGAAAATGGTTTATAAGTTTGCTCAGGACAATGACATGGGGATTTTTGCTATCATTGAAACTCGGGTGAAGGAGGTGAACTGTAAAAAAATTGTAGATGGATGGAAAGGTTGGTATATGTTTGAGAATTATCAGTTTGCCGAAAATGGTAGGTTGTGGTTAATGGTGCGAGAGGATTTGCAAGTTCAAATGCTAAGCAAGTCTGCTCAATTTATTCATCTTCTGCTCAATGTGCCTAAAGAAGTTGGCTGGATTGCGGTAACTTTTGTCTATGCTTCAAATGATATGATGGAGAGAAGATTGTTATGGCATGATCTGCAGGTCGTCGCCGGAAGCATGAGTCACAGTTGGGTGTTGTTAGGAGATTTCAATGCTGTAAAGAATATAAAAGAGGTCAAAGCAGATGGGAGGGAAACTGCCATGGATCAAAGCATGCGGGATTTTGCGGACTTCATGAATTCAGCCGAACTCACTGATCATACCTCCATTGGATGCTACTATACGTGGAGCAACAAGAGACAAGAGGGTTTCCAAGCAAGGAATATTGATAGAGTCTTGGTTAATGGAAAGTGGCTTCAAGGGCAAGTAGCCTCCACCGTTGAATTCCTCCCTCCTGGTATCTCTGACCATTGCCCAGCTATGTTGAAATTTGGTGATAAGGAGAGTGCCGGCCCTAAGCCATTCAAATTCTTTCATTTCTGGACTGAACATCCAGAGTATATGGCACTAGTCAGGCGAGTCTGGACAGAGGCTCAGGAAGGTACTCCAATGGAAGTGCTTTACAAAAAGCTGAGGAGCCTCAAGATGCATCTAAAGGATTTCAACATAACTGAATTTGGGAATGTACATACACGGATAAACGATTTGCAGTTTGAGCTCGCCCAAGTTCAAGCTACGTTGCTGGATAGTGATTGTATGCCTCCTGAATCGATCAAAAAGGAGGTGGACTTGCGGGTAAAGCTCCTAGAAGCAATCAACAGGGAGGAAAAGTTTCTCAAGCAAAAGTCTAGAGTAGCATGGCTAAAAGCGGGAGATCAAAACACCTCTTTTTTCCACAAAGCAGTAAAAGGTAGACATGCTCGAACTACCATACGAGCCCTATACTCTGCTTCTGGCGCCAAGTTAGAAAGAGTGCAGGAAATTAAGGACAAAGCAATAAATTTCTATCAAGGCCTCCTGGGGAAAAAGGATGATTGTATTGGGGGGATCTCGACATCTCAGCTTTCTTCCATACTTAAACGGAAGGTTCCCCACTCAAAACGTCAAATGCTTATGCTGCCTATTACAAATGAGGATATTAAAGCTGCCTTGTTCTCGATGGGGAATGACAAGTCACCAGGGCCTAACGGCTACACAACATATTTCTTTAAACATGCTTGGCAAATTGTTCAGAAGGACTTCACTAATGCTGTGCAACATTTCTTCTTCTCAGGAAAGCTTCGAAGAGAGGTAAATTCAACGATCATAGCTCTTGTTCCAAAGAAGGAAAAGGCAAACTGCATGAGAGATTTCCGACCCATTTCTTGTTGCAATGTCGTCTGCAAATGTATTTCAAAGGTGTTGGCAAATAGACTGAAGGAAGTGCTCCCGGATATTATCAGCTTAAACCAGACAGCATTTGTGCAGGGTAGGAAAATTTTAGATAATGTATTACTTGCTCATGAGCTTGTGAGGAATTATCACAGACAAGGAATATCCCCACGTTGTGCTATAAAGATCGATCTTATGAAGGCCTTCGACTCTTTAAGCTGGGAGTTCATTCTCAATAGTTTGGAAGCTTTGGATTTCCCGCCCTGTTTTCTCTGGTGGATTAGGGGATGTATCACCTCCCCTTATTTCTCTGTGGCTATCAACGGGACTCTAGCTGGTTACTTCCCTGGTAAGCGTGGAGTGAGACAAGGTGATCCGATATCCCCATATCTATTTGTCATTGCCATGGAGGTGTTCTCCCTCATCATGGATTTGGCTGCAGCTGAGGGTAAAGTTGGTTATCATCCAAGATGTAAGTCACTCCGTCTAACCCATCTCTGTTTTGCGGATGACTTGCTCTTATTCACTAATGCTTCCAAGGACTCCCTCGTTGCTATCCTTGATGTATTGAATACCTTCTATCATTGGTCTGGTCTGAAGTTGAACCCTGAAAAATCTGAGATTTTTACGGGAGGCATTTCTGAGGATTCTGTTTCTGACTTGGTGACTTGCTCTGGATTTAAAAGAGGCTTACTACCTGTGAGATACCTAGGCCTTCCTCTTGTTTCCGGGAAACTCTCTTCGAAGAATTGTGAAGCTCTTACCAAGAGAATTGTGGAAAGAATCAAGAGCTGGACTGTGCAGTATTTATCTTATGCAGGAAGGGTGCAGTTGATCAACTCTGTGCTCTTTAGTATGGCCAGCTATTGGTGTTATCACTTTATCCTCCCAAAAAAAGTCATCAAACTTGTGCAGCAGAAGTGTCAATCCTTCTTCTGGAAAGGTCTCGAGCAATATGCAGGTGGGGGCAAGATCAGTTGGGAAACCATTTGCCTCCCAAAAGCTGAGGGAGGTCTTGGTATCAAGGACTTAACTCTGTGGAACAAGGTGTGCGTGTTGAAGAACTTATGGTCTCTCCTTATAAATTCGGGCTCTCTCTGGGTGGCTTGGGCAAACAACTACTTAACAAAATGCCGTAGTCTTTGGTCTTTACGGATGCCTGGAGACTGCTCATGGAATTGGAGGAAATTAATGCAGATCAAAACTCTCATGTTCCCTTATATTAGATACAAGGTTGGTTCAGGCAAAACTGTGTCCTTTTGGTACGATACCTGGCTACCTGTTGGCCCGTTGACCAAATATTGTTACAGAGGACTTCAGTGCTTCCCCTCACTCAAGGAGCATGCAATAGTTAGTGCAGTTCTGGTGGAAGGGCAATGGCACTGGCCGAGGAGTTCGGACCCACAAGCTACTTGTATTCGAGATTTGGCCACAGCTCTCGAATCTTCTAACCAGGACAGAGTCTTATGGACCCCTCAGAAATCTGGGCAATTCTCTATTGGAAATGCCTGGCAGTGTCTTAGATCGAGAGGCCCTAAAGTGGAATGGGGAAGTGCAATATGGTTTGATGGACATTTTCCTCGCTCTTCTTTTATTAGCTGGCTCAGTGTTCATAATAAACTAGCTACTAAAGACCAGCTATCAAAATGGGGGATTCAGCTTGCGTCAACTGAGTGCGAATTTTGCAGTATGCAGAGGGAGACTCGTGATCATCTCTTTTTTGAATGTCTTGTTATCCAAGGAATTTGGAAAAGTTTGCTAGCTCGAATCGGTTTGCACCGAACTACGGTGAGTTGGAATACGGAAATCAACTGGATTGCTTCCCTTCGAGGGAAGAAGCTTGATGTCATTTGCCTCAAGCTTCTTTGGACTCACTACATATACTGTACATGGCGAGAGAGGAATGTCAGAATTTACCAAAAGCATATCTCTCCTCCAGCGGCAATAGTTCAGAAGGTCTTTGCAGATGTGAAAGCGAAGCTGAGTGTTTACCCCCGTCTCTCACAAAAAATTGTAAATGTTACGTTAGTCGGTCACATGTTTAACTCTTCTGATTTTGTTCACAACTAATTAGTTCCCTTTTGGGGTAGAGTTTGGGGCTTAGTCTCTAACGTTGTACTGGGTTAATGGCCTCTGATGTAATTACTTTTGTTTAATGAAATTCGCCATTCATCCAAAAAAAAAAAGAGAGAGAACACCATAAATGTGAAAATTAATAAAAGATACACTATAAATATAGTAGACACAAAATTTGGGTTAAGAAGGGGTGAGTTTCTAGGAGGGACAAATAAGAATGTCAATCTTCAATATTAGGAGTGCATACATATTTATCAAAACTCAAATAAAATAAAATATGAGATCTCATATACGTTAATAAAGTAAAACTACATATGTATTTCAATTATATATCTGAATACATAGATTTACGTGTTCATCTAAGAAATTGTCTGAACATAATAGATTTCTAAAAATCAAGTGGTACATAGGGAGAGAATATATATTTTATTTAGATTTAATAAAAATTATAAATCATAAATAACATTTTTGGGATGGGTGGTGATTATATTTTAAATCTAATAAATGGATATGTGTCCCATACGTGCAATAGTTTTACTTTATTTAAGGATTTAAGGATACTGGCTTTTTCTTGAAGCGAGAGGACTCATGGATGGACAAGCGTATGCTCCACAGACCAGACATGACAATGGCGGCAGATTTTATAAACTAATTATTGTAAAGCAATGTCGACCAAAAGTTGGGATCCCATCAATGGGTGTGTATGGCCAATTGCCAAACAATTTCACACTGACCAACCAAAGCCATTTGAATCCATGTTTCTCTCTTTACTTAATTCCATCACATGTCCTTTTTGATAGCCATAGTGTCCTCAAAATTTCGAATCATCGTACTGCCTGCTCTGATGACTTGGAAACAGTAGAAGGGTTTTTCCTTCAGAGGTTGTTATATGAGTGAACTGAGAAGAGAATATTCGGTGGAAGTTATATCTGAGTTTTTATTTTTATTTTTAATTTTGGGATTAACATTTGAGGTTCTATATGAGGTTTTTGGTTGGTCTATCATTTTTATCCCTTTTGTTACCAAGAACTAGACTGGTCCAAGACAAGCAAAGCCAGAGATACGCAAAAGATAAAGGGCTCCCCATCTCGAGAGTATGTTGATCAGTTCAGTTTAGGCCAACAATTCGGGTCAGGAGGCAGTAGGGTGCCCTACATCTCGTTTTTCATGCCAAGCGAATTCCTTAATCGATTTTAATGTTCGATTTTCTTTCGTCATTCTCTATATATGTAGGTCCACCATATTCTTATACTTTCCGCTTCTCTCTCCCTCTCTTCTTTTCCTTCTGCCGACCATATATGGTTCATATTCAAGATTGAGATGCACGCGCTACTTTCATTTAGACATTCGACATACTTGTCGTCCGTGGCTAAGTACAAAAACCTGGCCTCCTCAAGCAATTGCAAACCCCTGCATATATGGGACTAAATTATCTGTATTACCCTTATACACGCACCCGCACACGCAAACTCCCAACTAGGACTGATTAAATCCATGTTTTTTTCCTTAGTTTCATAACATGTCCCTTTTCTTCCTCTTGTTACTATGAAGATTGGTCCGAGACGAGTAAGAGCAGATACGGGGCTCCTCATACCGACAGCCAGTTAAGTCGATCAATCCTGTTAAGCCCAAATCTTAATTGGGCCATGAACGGATCCGTGTTCACTTTAGCAGGGGCAATGCCTCCCTCCCATCCCATGTTTGAAAATAAAATTACTTAAATATATAAAACTTTTGAAGCTAAAAGTTGTGCCACATAAAAAAATACCCTTCTTAAAATATTCTGCTACTATAATCTACCTCCAATATTTTCTTACAAATCCCAGCTTGTCAATGCTTAATTTATAATTAAAAATTATGAGTTAGACAAAATATCACGGACTTGTAAAAATCTTCCCTTTTTTATCATAATAAAAGCTCTTCCTGATAAAAAATTAATTACTCACCTGCGAAAATCGCAAAACTCTCTTAATTCATATAGAAGTCCCATAAGTCCTAATCATGAAATTCCAAAAGTCCCCAACTTAAAGTCTTAAAATCCTCAATACAATGGATGAATAGCTAAATGAGAATAGTCTCTCTCTTTTTCTTAGTTGATATTGCATCCAGATGAGAGCTTCTTAATAAGTTTTGTATTATAGAAACCCAAGTAATGCTCTTGGAATATCAACAAAAAGAATTTCCTCGGAGGGCCAATTCTGGTTTAAATACAAGAGGAACAAGCAATTTGCTCCTTGACCTTAAGGAGTAGGTAAATCTTTACTCCATGACCTTCAAAAATTAGCACAATATCACCCGATCTCTAACAAAAAAAAAGGCACTTTACCCGCTCGGGTCAAAATGCGTCACGTGCTGCACACATAACATTTCTCAGTGACAAAATTGTCATTTGATCTCATTAAATATTAATAAATGATAAAACTAAAACGAATGAAATGTAATTGATTGAATTAAGAAAAAAGAAAAACACCCAGGAAATTGGTATCAGGATTATGGGGCACCCCTGCCGACCACCCCACCCCCCGTCTGAGCTTGTCGGCGAGGTTTCGCTCCGGGTAGAGTGGCTGGCTTGGGCGGTCACACCCCCTTATTCCAATCAATTGTGTCCCCCTCTTTTTTAAAAGAATAAATATATTATTTTGTTATTTTTAAAGCGATCAAATAACAATTTTGCCTTTGAAAAATGTCACTGCCCAGCACGAGACTTATTTTGGCCGAAATATTGACCGGAGTGAATAAAGTGTCTATTTTTCACGAAGGTCAGATGGATACTATGCATATTTTTGAAGGTTAAGGGCAAAAGTTACAAATCCCTCAAGGGCAGGGAGCAAACTATGATTTTCCTCTTAATAGAATTTGAGTCAACTAAGGAAGAATTAAAAGCGAAAATTATTGGGCTACTAGGAATCAAGTAATCTACTCTCTTTTTAAATTTTTAAAAGCTCTTTTCTTATTCCAAAGTGTGTATAATTTTATTAACTTAAATGTGTATTTCTAATTTCTTTAAAGTATGTGTTATTTACTTGATATTTGGGGAAATTCTATAATATAATTATTATGCATGATTCAACGAACTTGTGGATCCCTTAATCATTTATTTATTTGTTTATTTTTCATCAAGAATTGCAATCCTATAGTTAGAAAATTGACTATCCCAAAAAGTGATTGCACGAGAAATGGGGTGTAGCGCAGTGGCTAACACCCTCACCTGGTAACTTAGGGATTCCGGATTCGATTCTCATCAGTGGGACTATCGTTACCCCTTTATTTAGATTTTCTTTCAATTTCCTTGTACTAAGCCATGAGCCTCCTATTGTAACCGAAAAAAAGTGATTGCACCAAAAAACTTCCCAATATTTGGATTATTAACACAAACTAAAATATATACTTTGATTGTATGATATAACCGATTAATTTAAAATGATTGAACCATAAATTACATATATTTAAGTAAAAAATTAGGTTTTTAGTAGCTTCCTCATAAATAAGATAACCACAGTGATGCGATTCAGCAACAAAGAGAGTTTTTGGTAAATGAATTTTATTTAGTACAAGTGCTCGAAACTCATTGAAAAATCATCTGGTGACTAGGAAGGTGAGACTTGAATGAGATTAATAATGACAATAGGCTTAGGATAACTGTACTCTCACCACCAAAACATGAATTACTTACAATATAACTTACACATATTTTGAAACGTTTTCTTTATTTTTTTGTAATATATTCTTGATAGCTTGTATTATTATGCAATCAATTATATAATCATATTCATTAATGGCAGGGCAGCTTCCTATGATGTTCTAATAGCAATTGGACAGAAACTGATCAGCTCTAACGTTGGGCGGTACAAGGTTGCTCATCTTACAGCAGAGACATCAAATTGCATTGATATCTCATTTTCGGGGAAGTGGTCCAAACGAGGAATTACCTCCGACTTGCCAACGGCGGCTTGGAAGACACTCCAAACTCAATTGAAGATGGCAGTATGGCACACATGCGGCTCCAGTTTTTCTGCAAGTCTTCTCAATGTTCTCATCATCATCGCCAATGTCCAGTTTTTGTAACCCTCTTAAGCTCTATATCGAACCTCACGAAATCTTTACATCCCTTTCAAGTACGTAGAAGAAGAAGAGGAACTGGTTTAGGCCTTCTGAATTTGTGGTTCGATATGGAGAGAGCACCGGAGATGGAGAGGCTCAAGTTCCTTGGGGTGCATGGGATGTTTGGGGAGTCGTTATGGGTGATCTCCGCGAGGAAGAAGCTCTTCGCACAGATCACCCTTGTCTTGATCTTCTCCCTGATCTGCATCTTCTTCTTCGCCAATGCGGAGGTCACTTGACTCGTCCTCGGGAGGAACTCTGTCGACAAGACAGATAACCATTACGGCGTCAATTATGACGTGACTGATGGAGAGTATGCAGCCCGCCACATGAGAAATATGGTTGGCGGCTATCTTGTCCAAGGAGCTCATCTACTTCACCATTGGCCAAATCTTATTTCTCCTTGGAGTAGCCGCCTTTGTCTACACCATCTCGTGCGCCTATACCTCAACTAATGTCACGTTCAAGAAGGTCATCATGAGGGTCGTGCCGAAATTTGGATGAGGCTTATAATCCCTTTCCCATGGTTCTTCATCGTTTGTTTTGCCTACAACTTGATATTCATAGGGCTCTTGATCTTGTGTGATCTACTATTAGCTCGCGCATTAGTAATTCTGCTCACGATCATAGTCATCCCAGTAGTTGCCTATGTCGTGGGCATTGTTTTCATATTAATTGTATCCGTGTTGGCATATGTTGTCTTTGTCCTAGAGGATGTCTATGGGAGGAAGGCAATGTCTAAGAGCAAGGCCCAGCTGAAGGGCAAGCTATGGAGCATTGTCTGCTGCTTCGTGTTGCTCGTTTTGTGCTGGTCATGGCAAGGTCTGAGTTCCTCATGGAAGGTGGAGTCGTGATAAAGCTGAAGGTTGCAGTCTGGGTCATGTTAGAGATCTTCTTGTTGGTCGTTCTTACACTCGTGACCCTCTTCAGTCTGGTCGTGACAACCGTCATGGACTTCGCTGCAAGTCTTACCATCAGGAGAACCTGGATGTGTCCTACCTCGCAGATCGCCTCGAAGTTTACCACAAAAGTATCAAGGATGTCCAGTTCGAGCAATCCCAAGTTTAACTGCCCTTCCCTAATAGCAAGAGTGCCTATATGGGTTCGATTTTACAACTGGTCCCTTGAACACGATATATATATTTTTTTTAATAGTAAAATTCAAAACTCCGCCTGTGTAAATAAAGTACACTTACATAAAATAGAATTTGTTAGTTTCAGAATACTTCAACTGGAGGACATTCTAGAAATTTAAGAATATTATTTATTTTTAGTTAACTAATTAAGTTTGTTATCTAGAAGTGATTTATATATTATAATAAAAAAAATCTATACATACAAATATATAAAAATGTGAAGCTGCTTAAAATCTCTCTCGATTTTTGTATGTTCCAAAAATGCCCTCTAAACACTAATAAGTAATAAGTATTCATCTTTCTTCAATTGTAACCGCAAAAAGTACCGTCTCGCATCCCAAACAACTTTGTAAAAGACCTATTCAGTTGTCTCTTCTGTTTTCAACCCCGCATTTTCAACTAACCGCTCCTCACGCTCCTTTCTTCCCATGACAAAGCTCTGCTCCTCCAGGCTTTGAGAATCGAACACTGATCCCCTGATGAACTTCCGAACGCCCAAGATAAATGGAGCTCTCTCGGCGGCTGCCCAGCAACCTCGTTCATTCGCGAGACAACAGCCCACCGCTGGCAATCGCTGCCTGCTGCTGCTGCTGCCGCTGATTGTCCAATCTACTCCGACCACCCATCTAATGTGTG
The DNA here is from genome assembly GCF_007655135.1 of Punica granatum. Lineage (NCBI taxonomy): Eukaryota > Viridiplantae > Streptophyta > Magnoliopsida > Myrtales > Lythraceae > Punica > Punica granatum. The sequence continues at coordinate 4,994,243 of NC_045132.1, forward strand.
TTCTCTCCCGATTTTAGCCTCACCCTTTAAGTCCTTTCCACTTTCGTGAATGCCCAATCCATCAAACAACTGCATTACACTTTTTTATTGATAGAATCAGTGGGTGGGTGGAGAGCAGAATAGAGGGACCAGTGGAGATGATGGTGGAGAACAATTTGATAACACAGTCACTGGGATTTGGTCAGGAACAATTACAGGGAGTTGAAATGGCTTATCCCCTTGTAATGTATTTAATAGTTAATTGAGGCTTATGGTAGTATTGAATTATAGATTAACTGGTCAATTTAATAGTTACTTAGCCTCATCTTGTCTCTTTTCTTTTTCGATAAGCTTATTCTTACTTAAATTAGGTTAGCGAGATATGGAAAGGAATTGGATTCAAAATTCCCTTAGGGGAAGTCCTGAATATATTGCTGGGTTGAATGCATTTATGGAAGTGGCTACTGTACGTGCTGATTCATTAAATAGGACACGATGTCCTTGTTGTAAGTGCTTGAATCGATACTTCCAACATTTAGATCATGCGAGAACCTTCCTAGGACTTTTAACGAGGCCAAGAATATCATGCGAGAATTGGGCTTGTCCTATATACCGATACATGCTTGCAAGAATGATTGCATTTTTTTCAGGAAGGAATATGATCAGTTAACTAAACGTCTAATATGTGGGGAACCTAGATATAAGAGTACGGTAGGGAAGAGAAAAAAAAGTTCCACGGAAAATACTAGGGCATTTCCCACTTGTACCAAGACTGCAGAGATTATTTATGTCAAGGAAAACAGCAGCTAATATGAGGTGGCACAAGGATAAGCGGGACTCAGAGGAAAACGTAGTGAGGCATCCTGCCGATTCTATTGCATGGCAGGATTTTGATGATAAACATCCATGGTTTGCAAGTGATCCACACAATGTCAAGCTGGGTCGTGCAAGTGACGGTTCAATCCTTTTGGTAAATGAGCAACTCTTATAGTGTCTGGCCGGTAATGCTCATGCCATATAACTTGCCACCATGGAAATGCATGAAGGATCTCTTATTGTTCATGTCATTGCTCATTCCAGGCCCTAGATCCCCGGGAAATGACATTGATGTTTACTTACAACCAATGGTGGATGAGTTGATCGAGTTATGGAAGCATGCTGTTCTGATACATGATGCAAGTTTGGGTAAAAATTTCCAAATGCATGCTGCAGTTTTATGGACCATTAATGATTTCCCTGCATATGGTAACTTGTTTGGATGGAGTACGAAAAGATACTTAACATGCCCAAGTTGCAATAAAAACATATTCTCTATGTTCTTAAAGCACAGGAGGAAGATATGTTACATGGGCCATCGATGTTTCTTGGACAGAAATCATATTTGACGAAGACGACCTAAGCAATTTGATGGTACGAACGAGGAGAGAATGAGACCTAAGAAGTTGACCGGGGAAGAAATGCTTGAACAGCTTCATAATGTTCCAAATGTTACCTTTGGAAAATTATGAAGCAATCGAAAGAGAAAACGAAGTGAATCAGAGTTGAATTGGATCAAAAGGAGTGTGTTCTTCCAGTTGCCTTATTGGAAGCTTTAAAACTAAGGCATAACCTTGATGTCATGCATATTGAAAAAAATATATGTGATAACATCTTGGGAACCTTGCTGAATATTGAATCGAAGACAAAGGACAATCCAAAAGCTCGCATGGATTTACAAGAAATGGGAATAAGAAAGGATTTGCATTTGATTCCTGATAATGATAAATTTCTCATGCCGCAAGCTTCTTACACATTGTCCTCGGAAGATAGAAAGAGATTCTGTGAATGGTTGAAGCTGGTCAAGTTCCCCGATAGGTATGCATCCAATTTAGCTCGATGTGTGAATGTAAACCAAAAAACTATTTCTGGCCTAAAAAGCCATGATTGCCATGTTGTACTACAACGACTCCTCCCCGTTGCAATCCATGGTTATTTGGATAAAGAGTTATACAATGTACTGCTGGAGTTCTGCTTCTTCTTCAAAGAACTTTGTAGTAGAACATTGAAAATGGAAGACTTGCAGAGGTTGGATAATGATATTCCAATCATATTATGCAAATTGGAAATGATATTTCCACCTGCCTTCTTCGATGTCATGGTCCATTTGGCAATTCATCTGCCCAAAGAAACAATGCTTGCAGGACCAGCGCAGTTTCATTGGATATATCTGATCGAAAGGTCATAAATATTCTTATTTGTAACTTAAATTTTTTATCTATCTAATTTTACATACTAAGTAGTTTCTATATTTTCGGGCAGATTTCTTCACAAGTTGAAAAAATATGTGAGGAATAGAGCTCGACCTGAAGGTTCAACTTCTGAAGCTTACATTGACTGCGAATGCTTCCATTTTGCTCAATCTAAGTGGAGTAGAATCAAAATTCAATCAAGAAGAAAGGAATTATGATGGATCAAAATTCAATTGAAATTCATCCTTCTCCCTTGAGGGGGGAAGCTGAAGCAGCACACTTCACCATCTGGTGTGCTCAATCTATTAAACTGCAGCATCTTATGTTGGCTGGTGATTCTAAAGACACCATTGAAGGACTCCTCTCTTCCGTCTCTGTCCAGGACTCGACCAGCTCCCCTCTCTTCTCAGTTATGTTACTAGATTTAGCTTACTTCTTATCTTGGAATGCTATGCATATTCTCCAGGCTGAAAACTTGCTTGCCCATAACATTGCCCGTTGGGCCTCTTTTTGTAATGTTAGTGGCCCTATCGCCATCTCCTCCATCCCGAGTTCCGTTTTTATCTGGGAAGAAGAGATGTGGTATGGACCACTAAACCTTTTGTTATTATTAATGTTATGTCCTTCAGAGCAAAAGAAAAAGGGCTATAGTAAAGGCCGTGGCCATTTCTAGAAAAGCCCTCACTAAAAGAACTTGTACGATGGGAGGAATGGCCATTACCGGTCGTCACTGCAGGTCTCGTCGCTAATTCTATTAGTTATTGTCAAGGACAGACGCTTACAATACATGACTTCTCGTGAAATCCCATAAAATGGATCATAAGTTCTCGGCGGTATAATTTACAAAAATTCCACATAATTCATGCATTTACGTTTGGATTAAATATACAAATCTACAAAAGTTAAATAAAACATAACCCATTTAACTAAATATAGAATAAATCAGCAATAACTAGAAAATAATAATTAAAGATATTAAATACAATGAGACCTGCCCCGTCCCTTTTCGGGGATGAGTGCTTACCATTGGTCCACGACCACCACCCCGGGTGGGTACGAAGATAATTAAAGATTTATCAGGACTTCAACCTCGCCCAAAATTCCTAGGGCGGAGCCACCAACTCGCAGGATCAGGTTGCTATCAACTTCTGAGTTCACAGCGGACGTCATCCCGTGTGATGGTACAGGCTGGTGAGGCGGCCGCCCCTAGTAAACACCCAATGGCTGGGGGTGGGTGTGAGTTACTTTTTTCTAAATTTTATTTTCTTTTATTATTACATGTTACTTTACTTTTTTTTTTAACAATTGACTATGTGGCGTGCATTGTGACTCGGAAAATTTGACTTCGATTAACGGCAAACTAGATTTGAAGCAAAAATAAAGCATTATGATTTTAAAGAAAAAAAATACATGCGAAATTTGAGAAAAATTGAATAATAACATTTGAGAAAAGTTGAACAATACGTTATTTTACACGTAATTTACCCTTTTGCTAGTAAGTTACAGTGGTTTACTGACCTTTCAGATTTTTCGAGATAAGCCTTGTTCCACGATAGGACTTGGGGTCGATAAGATATATGGGCTATGCATTAAAGTGATACTTAATAATTTTTTATATCCCAAGATGTGTCAACACTTTTATGACACTTCAAAATTATCTCTCGTTAAGGTATAAATAATTCATAAGCTCTTCATTCTAACAAAAACTGTGAACCCGTTGAGAAAGAGGGTGTTAGCACAGTAGTGTTGTCACATAAGAAGTTGTAGGTTCGATTCTTATCATGATACTACTTATTTCCTTAATTACCTATTAAAATTTAATTTCAATGTATTATTAGTCAACCACCTCTTTTATAACTGAAAAAAATCATTTTGTAAACAAAAATTTTGCCGACATTAGAGCATCCATATGTGAGAATTACTTTCCATGAACTTATCTGGTCCTAACCATATAAGCACTGAAGCAAAGTCTCTTTCTTTCTTTCTTTTTTCTTTTTTCAATAACTCATAAAAAATATCATTGATAAGGAACAATTTAAAGTGCAAAAGCAGAGATCATAAGATCCCATCAGACAGAACATCACCAAGAAAAAGATCAGGCAACAAAATCTGTAGCTCTAGTAACTCCCAAATCAGTCGAACAGTCCGCGAAATGCATCTGACTCTCTAAGAGAATGTTGGTATCGAAATTGCGTAAAATAAAGGGAAGAGAGATGGATGTCAATAAGGATGCTTCGATGATTCCATGACCAACGAGGGGATTTACGATCTAAGAGATTATATTTATAGCGTTGGATTCGATGACGAGGGAGGAGCCAAAAAGCAAAGGCAGCTAGCTGAAGAGCTTTCCATAGGGCAAACAAGTAAGTTAGAATTGAGTCAATAACTAATCATATCACCAGCATGTTGCGCAGGTCTTTGCAGTTTTTACTTTAAATTAATTTTTTATAGTAAATTTGTTAATATTATCGTGATTACGAAAGGTATGAAATAAAAAAAAATCCTCGAAAACAACCAATTAAGTTAATATGTTATGAATAATCGAACAAATTCATGAAAATTTGAAAAAAAAAAAAAACTTGAGCTATAATTGATGCAGAGAATTGAAGGGACAATCAATCACGAGTTGAGAGTTTGTCAAAAACGGTTATGTGGAAGATGCGTCACACACAAGGGTGAATTCCGTGAATGTAGTCCGAATTAATATATACAAAAAGGTGGTGACAAACTTACAACTAAAAGATTTGGTTCAGAATGTCGTATTCATTTGAATTAGTTTTTTGGCATAAAAACTAAGTGCAAGAAAATGAAGGGTCTATCTATCTATTATAAGTATTTAATTTTGACTCATTGGTGTTGTGCAATAGGAGACCTCCATTTGTGTAACCTAAATATCCCACATCAACACTTTGAGAACTTTAAAAGAATCTAAGCAATTGGCCTTAATTTTTTTGCATTTAGTTTATGTGCCCAAAAACTAATTAAAAAGAGTCCCTTCATTTTCTTGCAATTAGTTTTTATGCCCAACAACTAATAAAAAAGAATATGACATTCTTAGTCAAATCTTTTTATTTTTGGGTTTGTCACCCGCCTTTGGTATATATTAATTGGGACTATACATTTATAGAATTCTCCCTTGTGAGTAACAAAAAAATTCATAAGAAAATCAATTTAAAATTAAAACCGAAAACCATGGACAACACATGGGTTGTATAGCAAAGGTTTTAATTAGGTTTCGGCATACAAACCAAATGCAAGAAAATTAAGGGCCAATTACGGATAAATTGCATCATTGGTACAAAACCTTCTTGGATTGTAATAGTTTGGTACAAAATCTATTTTTTCGTGACAACTTGATACAAAATCTTCGAAAATGTTGCAATCAACTACATTTCGTCAACTAGATACTGACGCCTTTAGCATTTTCTGACGTGATAAATGATGTATGCTATGATTTTTGACGTGACAAAAGTAATATTATAAAAAATTATTTCTTAATATTTCAATTAAAATAAAATAAAAATAAATGAAATAAAAAGGCAAATTAAAAAACAGACTCTCGCTCTCCTCTCGTCTCTCTCCTGTCCTATCTCAACCCGATTCAACCAACAAACAACAAATCAAAATCATATTTAGGTTAAGAAAATACTTTCGCGATTAGCCCAAGAGTTCCCTGACATCCGAATCAATCAGAGTCCCTTAGGACATCTGGAGCGATCATCAACGCTTCGTCTGCTCCGACCAGATAATTGTGGAAGCTACGAGAAAGTACAGTTTTTTTCTCATCCCCATCACCGATTCTCCTTCCTTCTCTTGCTTTTCAATCCCCAACTCAACCCCATCATTATTATTATACCTTTTGCCCACATCTCTCCCTCCTTACACCAGCCATACATAGAGAAGACGAAGAGGATGACAATGTTGATCGAAATTAATCTGTTTTTCTCTAAATTTCGATTGAATCAATGGTGGGGGCATCCCCGCCGGCGACCCCACCCCGATTCAGTCCAAATAAACTTATTATAAAAAGGGAACAGAAGATGGAGAAGAAGCAGTCGAGAGAGAGCACAGGCAAGCTTCTTCAAATGGCTTGAGCTTCCGACGACTGGTAGCCAAGCTCCACAGTCCGGCCATGGGAGGATTCGAATTTGTGTTCTCCTCCTTACGGGGGTGAACTGCTTACCACTCAACCAACACTTTTTGTTGGTGAATGAAGGCCTCTTATTACACAATACCAAGGAGTCAAAATTAAATACCTATAATAGATGCCCAAAAGAGAGGACAAGATGCACAGATACGGAAGCAAAGTCCCGTATAGACTACTATTGACTCTCGTGTTATTGAAGTAGATGGAAGGGGAGGATAATGAATTTCTCATTCAAATCTTTAGAGTACGTAAGTGAGAATGTACGATGTCCCTTAGAGTACATAGGTGATGAGAATATACGATGTCACATGGTTTCAGCAAATCAAAATATGAATTTGAGTGCTATATTGCGTTAATTTGGAGTAAATTTTATTGTACTTGTCACACATATATTCAGAAGGCATGAACGATTTATTTCTTATATATCATTAATTCACGGGTTTAATGGAACTTAGGGCAAACCACCGAAAGAGTTCACCATCACAAAGCCAGAACAGAAGCCCCCAATCCAAATTAAATCAAACAGAAACCTCCCCAGAGGAAATTCAGATATTGCATGGAGTAAAGATTTACTTATTGCATTAAAACCTAAGCTAAGATCTGTTCCAGAGGCTTGGCATCAAGCTTGGCCTTCTCCAAGTCCTTAAGCTCCTGCTCCTTGGCCAGCTTCTTTAGCCTCGCTAGCTCGAGGTCCTTACTCATCTTCCTCCTGTACATCTCTGCAAAAGTGATCGGCTCCTCGAGGATCGGCTTCTCTCCCTCCCTGACCTTGAGGGGGTAGACTATGGCCTCTGGCGCTGGGTTCTGGAACGTGGCGATGGATAGCCTGCTGCAGTTTGAGTTCACAACCGCCTGGTGATCGGCATTCTTAAACCTCCCGTTGCTCAGATACTGCATTTAAAAAGAGAACCGGTAAGAGATCGGGTTGCATAGTGTATAGTAACTAGTCTTAGCCTATCTAGGCTCACCAAAAGAAAAAATTTCCGTTTGCAAATGGAACACTTCACTTACATGGCCATGATCACCGAGATTCACCACGAAGGCCCCCTCAACAGGCTGGACCGTGATCCACGTCTTCCCACCATCCCGGGTGGCCTGGAGCCCACCCACTTGGTCCTGGAGTAGGAGGGTGATCGTCCCAGGGTCAGTGTGGCGCTTGAGCCCGAGGGTCAGGTCAGGTTGTGGGCACTTTGGATAGTAGTTCACGACCACCTTCTGGTCCATGTCCACGCAGGCCTTGGTCAGCGCCTCCTTCTCGAGCCCCATGGCCTCCGAAAGGACCTCCAGCAGCTTACAAGCTAGGCCCATCAGCTTCTCGCTATACTCCATGGTCACGGATTTCCAGCCCTCGGGCTTGTCGGGCCACCTAGAGTAGTCTCGAGCACGGATGGGATAAGAGAAGTATGTCACGATCTCGCGCCAGTCTTGGACCGCCTCTCCCTGTAAATAAATCATCATAAGATAAACCCAAATGTTACTGATAAACCCAGCATAACAAATAAAAAGAAATTATAATAAGATTAACGATGTACTGGAGCGCTTGGCGAAATGAGCAATGTTGAGCGCTCGCCGGCCGCTTGTCGTAACCAAAGCACGGTTTTCCTAAGATTTCCGATTGTTTAGTAAACCGGTCCAAATTCGCTCTCCCCTTAGCATTTCTCAGTTAAAATTCTTGATTTTATGACTTTTTCGAGATAGTATTCGAGACCTGGAGGTGGCTGGAGACAATGAACCCGCCCTTCTTCCCGCCAGACATATCGAACCGGAGCTTCTCCTCGGCAGGGAGAGCAAAGAACTCCCTTGCAAGCCTCGTCATGTCCTGCACGAGCTTCGCGTCCACCCCATGGTCAACCACCTGGAATATCCCCCAGTCCTCGCACGCCTCCACGATCTTCCGGCAGATCTCAGCCCTAGCAGGCCCATCCTCGTCATCAATCCCCTTAAGGGAGATGACCGGGATCTCATTGCTGAACTCGTTGTAGGCAACAGTGGGTCGCTCATCCTCATCCCGCACGAAGCTTGGCCACAGGGTCGGCTCCTCCGCCAGTGCCATCAGGGTCGAGACCGTGGGCGCCATCGGGATGGTGGCGGTAAATGACTAAACTGGGGAAAGATTAATTAACTTAATTAATTTGGGCGGTGGGGAGAGATTATAGGGGAGAGTACGTAGAGGCTTGATGATTTTTGTATGGCTTTAATTTGAATGGTGAGTGATGCATGGGTCATGTGTGTTTGTATATGTACATATATAAGTGTGTGCGTGGTGAAGGTTGTGGTGGCAGCTATAACTAACGCTCCTCATGAGCTCGTGCGCAGGCGTTAACTTAACAATCCCTTTCTCTCACAGCTACCGAAAATGGGCAAAGATGACTTTCTTAACCTTCTAGAGGGACCAAAATCCTTACCTTATGTCTCGTCGATGTAACCTATGTGTCGATTCGAAATTCAGCACATCGTGGTCGGAGTCAAGCCATCGACCGAACGGAGTCAGTGTCAGTGATAAAATCGGTAAAATGAGATCAGCCTAGACGCTTATGTTTATCGAATAACTGGTATAAAGGGATCAAAGTAATATTTACACCGGGGATTTTCGTTCCATATCAGGGGCTCAGATTCTCCTTCCAGCTGTGAGACTTCCGGATAGAAAATACAGGAAGCATCAGTTGTGGATTCGATCTTATCAATCGGGCAACTTGGGACCTGGCAATAAACTATAAAATGCTAGTTGATTATTATTATTATTATTTTATTTTTGCTCGAAGCTAGTTGATTAATTAGGTCGACGGGGACTATAAGTCTGCGATTGCTAAAGCGACTATGGGTGCCTCAAAGGAGGAAATACAAGAAATTAAAGACGGTTGGTAATTTTCTGTCAAGCACTGAAGAACAAAAAAAAGAAAAAAGAATGAAGTTAGGAATGGAAATAATTATCTGGTATTAATTCAAACGAAGAAAGAGGGTGTAGTGCAATTTACCCAAAAAAAAAAGAGTAGTGCATATTTACCTGTAAAAAAGGATATGGCACATATTCTTTCCTAGTAATTTAGTGATTTCAAATTCGATATTTAATGAAATTATCGTTGTCCTTTTATTAGCTATTATGATTTCTATTTTATTATATCTCATGGGTCACCTTATATAATTGAAAAAAAAAAGGTGCAGGAAGGTACATACAGCATGATATGAGGCCTAGGAGCTGCCCCGAACAGAAGGTCGGCACTCTTTATGCCATACATTTGCACCGAATATATATAAATGCCATAAATTCTTGAAGAAGTTGCCGATTTCGGAGTCAATTTTTGGATATAAGATTTGTTTTGATTAGAAGGAAAACGCATGACCTTAAGGGAAATAAAAAAAATATAATAAAGAGACATGGGAGTTCAAATCTTTAAGATACATCGTATCAATATGTCACTATACTACGCTTCATTGCTTCATTTCTCTATTTCATCGATGGTTGAGATCATAATGGTGATTTGATGGAATAGGAAATTATAGAAAGCGATGTTGAAAGCAATCGAATAAAATGTACCATGAGAAAGGGAGATTGTATCGATATGTAATATTTCCTATGTGTCTAGATACCACACCATAAATCAGTTGATTGACACATTCGATTTGATGCGGAGAAAATAATATTGCTGAGCTACCTGGCGCATTCCGACTGAATTTCCGTGTCCAGTAGTTTGATTCACCTTAATTATCTACTATCCTCCTAATATAACACTAAACTAAACAATACTATGAGTTGTGTCAAAGGTATTTTGCTAAGAGAAAACCATAATTAATTCTATCTGAAATGAGAAAGTACCGAATAAAATTTAAAAAATATAAAAAAAAATATAGAATGAGCGTTAATAATTCGAGAATTGATATAATTATATTTTATTGTGACAATCTTATCGGATCTTTCTCACAACCCCATTTTGATGTAAAATCATTTAAGATACTTTCTTATAATGATGTATGGTAAGAAGGAACAAATAAGATTGTTACTATGAAGAATGCTTAAGACATTTACTCATAGTGATTAACAATTATTCTGACATTTGTTACATCTTATTAGTTCTTCATATTGCCATATGTTGAGATAGGATCACTAAAAATTCTCTTTTGGTACATATGAGCTCTAGGATGATTTTTATGCATACATCGAACTGGATTAATATTTTTCTTTCATGTAAGCTACTCGTACTTGGAAGTCTTAGACACCGATTGATCCATGTTTAAGTATCGATGATCTATTAAGAGATAAAACTCTATGAACCGTCATTTCTCTCTATTCATAATTAGACTCAAATTCAAGACCTTAATCTGGAATTGTATTATTAAATTAACTCATTAATGGCGCATTAATGTGGAGCCTAATTTGTTATGTCAACTAAATAAGAAAGGGAAATAAATCAAGAAACTAACTAGCTATTATTCATTTTATGATACTAGTTTCTTTCACTGGTACACGAGATTTATTGAACGTTCTACTTTAAATGTGATTATAATTTTTTTCCCGATGGAGAATTTTTCAAATTTTATTATAATTTTATTTATCTTTAAAATTTTACTTATCTAGTTTTTTAGAACCGTGTAATGCACAGGTTTTAGTTAGTATATTTTTTTAATTATAAATTTTAACGTAAACTTTATTTTAATAAAAATTAACCTGAAATTTATTTTAATAATTACTATTAAACACATTTTTGGTAGAAACCCAATTTATTAGAGTGGGAAATAAACATTATTCTTTTTATTTTCTTTTTAACTTTTCTATAGGAATTGACTTAAAATTTATTTGGATATTTACTATTCTAATTATATTTAATATGGCAGAATACAACTATATACATTTTTAATAAAAATATTACCTTTTAATATTTGTAATATTTTAGTAAAAAACTCAAATTTTATTTCAATATTTACTATTCAAATCTATTTAATAGGGTGTGAGATAAATATCCTTTCTTTTACTTTTTTAATAAAAATTAACTTCAAATTTATTTTGATATCTATTCTAACCATTTGATAGGATCAGATACAATTTTATATATTTTAATAAAATATATATTGGACTTTGTACTTATAAGTTTTAGCTAGTTTATAGATTGTATAGTTAATCTATTATTTGAAAATTAATTATTTATAAATAAAATTTTCTAGAATGAGGGCAAAAATTCCTACACAAAATAATCCAAGTGAAGTTTCTTGTTTGGTTTTTTCATATTTAATCACAAATAAAAATTTTCAAATTGACGAGAAAATACCTAGATAAATTAATTCAAATAAAGTTTCTTTTCTAATTTTCTAATTTTTATGTTAAATTTAATCTAAAAATATTAATAAGATATTAATCTTTCTAGATCTATGTCAATAAATATTTACATGTCTAACCCTATTTATTGCATAGATGTTAACCTTTCTAACCCAATGACAGTAAATATTTACCTTTCTAATTCAATTTATTACATGGATACAATTATATATATATATATATATATTAGACTCTCATGGATCTCCCTTATAACTGACAATGGAAAAGAAAAAAAAAGTTATTGCCGAGATATGGAACCTCTCACAGCGGCATTACGGCGTAATTCCATGTTAATCTGCTTTCATTTAATTACTGCGCACGAAAGACAATTTCCTTGGTTGAATTCTTTTTTCCCTTAAATACCAGACATTTTTAGCCTATTAATTAAGACTAAATAGGTTTGGCCTTGCTTCGGAATACTTCTAGTAAAAGATCATGTACGAAATGTTCAATAAATAACAAATTATTGAAGATATATTATATGAATTTTTCAATGTAAAATACAAATGGAAATGAACGGGTACCCGTACAGTATCAATATGGATTAATACAAAATCCGTAAAATCCGCGAGAGTATCAGCACTTATTGAATAGATCGGATTCAAACTGAGTTTACTAGGCCTATTGAATTTTTCTAATATTAGGGTGAACACCAAAAAGTGGAACCTGTACAATAAGCTCAAGGACACGGATGGATAATCAACTACTATTGCCTTAATTAAAACCTCTTGCCGGAAAAAATAACAGGTACTTTTCTATGTAAATTTATATTTTGGCTTTATTCTACGTCAATGATTGTTTTTCAAATATAAACTTTTATTTGCGAATATTGACAAAATTCATATAAGAAAATTATACAGTTCTAGAAGATTCTAAAATAATAGCTTTCAATTAAAAACAAAATCATTTCTGGATATTGATAACATCTATCTACCAAGGTTTTACAATTTCTAAAATATTTCAAACCATAACTTTCAACATAAAAGTACACGTTTAACCTGAATTACATTTTCTTTTTACAATTCATTTTGCACTTGTTTCCATAATTTATTATATTATTGTGCGTTTGTCATGCACTTTTTTTTAATGCACTACCCAACCAATATCTATAAACCCAGATGGACCTCATTTATCAAGGCTCGAGTCATCAAATCCATTAAGAGCTAAAACTCGTTCAATTATAAATTTTTTCGATTAATAAGAGTTAAATTCAAGATTATGTTTAGGAAAAAGTTGTAACGGATTATCTCATTAATCCGTTGCTTGTCATGTACTTTGAAAAAGTCTAACGGGACTGCACGTGCCACATGCATAACCACCTAACCCCAAATCTAACCCCCCCAATGCCACCAGTCCTCCCAGTCCCATGTGCATATCTGCCTTTATGCTTCGTCTCAAACTGTCCCTATCGATAATAGTTTTGCTCGTCTCTTTCTTAGATTGACATACCACTTTTTTTCAGATTAATCTTTTTTCTTCGATTTTGTTTTTAACAATGGAGCAGAAGATGTCAAGTAACATTGGATCCACAACAAAAGGCGGTGGTTTTTGTGGTTCTAACTGTACTTCCACAGCATTTGGAAATTGAAAGGTCCTAATTTCGAATTTCGTTTACGCTCTTCTATCAAAACAACTATTATAAGTGAGCTTTTTGCCCGAACTGTACTCAACTTTTGATGATGGTACGGTGCTAGGACAAGCGTTTACGCTGGTCGTTTAGTTCACCTAATATATTCGTGGTTGAATACGAGACTCTGAACATTACATAGCGAGACAATAAGATCACCCTATAGTTTCTCACCATTTTATCTAAAGAAAAACATTGAATCCCACGCCGGCTATGAAAAATGAGTGCAAATGTTCCATTATCCCTTGGTTCAAATTTTTGAATTAAAATGCGTCCAATCGGTTATAAATTCCGTAAAAATTTTAAAATCATATCAAAGTAGATTACACGCATGGAACATCTACGTGCTCTTATATGACGTTTGCACCCAAATAAGAATTTGATCATGAGTCTCCTACTAGATTTTCTCATCGTGCAACTACCAGACCGATCATATTGGATCACTGTAGTTATTTTATGGGACACTATTTGAAAGAGTTGCTCTTAAACACGACTTTTATAAATGCAGAACTGGAAACTGTAATTTCTTAAATAAATGGGTGAGTTTTCAACTGACACCCCTATAATTTCATTAATATTACGTGATAGCGTTGAGGTTCCTCGCTTACAAGTTGAGACCAAAGGGGGGCAATTACCGCTATAATTAATTTATTATCCCAAAATTAAAATAAATGAATGAATAAGCAAAATGTCAGTACCCTGCCAACAAACAACCATTTCCAATCTCCATAATTGTATGAATTTCTTGAAATTCTCTTGCCAGAATTTAGATTGCTCCATATCTTGATGGTACTCATACCAAACCATAAGGGATCGGGCAGTTGCCGAATCGGTTGCTTGAATCATTCTAGACTGGGTCAGCCAGCCCTGGGATATGGTCACACAAACCAGATTCATTGGTCGGACGAGGGCTGGCAGGGCTGGTTTTTATGGAGTTGGCGCCATGGCTAGACTTCCTGAAATACACTATATTTGAAGAGGTTATTTTCCACGCAGTTAGTTCTTTAGAAAGAACTCTGAAATCCCAGCGCAATGGATGAATGCAAGAGGTTTAAGATTCTGACATTCTGTAAAGAACATAACTTTGATTGGTCATACTCGGACCGGAAAGAGATCCACTCAAGGTTTAGAGGTCGACGACTATAAAGAAACGATAGAACGGGACTGCAATTTTATTCATAGAATGCTTCATGAAGGACTCGTTACTCTCCTGGGACTTCTTACATACTAGTTCTGAACTCCCGGAAGTTTAAGTCCGGATAAAATCCAGAGACTTTCCTCCACACGGTCCATCTCTTCTCAATGCCAACAGTTCGTACAAGCTACGTCCTAGAAAATATAAGTATCAAGACTGCCCTAAGTAATAATTTGAAGATACGGGTCAATAGCTGAGCTAAATAATCCAGGGTTAACTCTAAACTACTTGAGAAAAGAATGAATTGAATATGCAAAAATAAGAAACCTGAGGGTTCGGGAAAGCTTGGGGAGATCTCAGTTGAAGTCCTTGAGTCTCTTCTTAAGCATGTCCATGGACTTCTTCCGGGAGTTCTGCTTTGTGTTCCTGTTCGAGAGGCTCCCAAATATGCCATCAGCAGATTCCTTGAACTTCTCGCAGATTGTCGTCACCTTTTTGTAATCCAGTGTGTTGTAATTCTTCTGCCGAATGACCGGATTCATGAAATTCTCGGGCTGGCTGCTGAGAAGAAGATTTATGAGCTGCCTCGCCTCAACCAAGCACCCTCGAAAGCTCTCCTCTGTGTATACTGCACTCAATCCTGTGCTGTGGAACCTCTCATCTGCAAAGGTCTCCAACATCTTCAGATCATTGTTAATTCCCATCACTGCATTCACGTTGAACCTCTTAACGCTGTCACTCAGAAAAGCGGACACAATAGTGTTCGAGATGTGCTCAAAGGCGCCAATCCCGACCTTGTATTGAACATCGAAGGGCAAGATCTGCTGAGCAGTGGACAAGACAGTGTCGAGATAGATAACAACTTCATTTATGTACTCGTTCCCTCCCTGAGGCATCTCCTCCACTGTCCAGTTGATATTGTCAGCCAGAGCCATGAACTCGTTGAGCTTGGAGTTCACAAAGTTCAGCAGAGCAAGGTAAGCCTCATCCCGTGAAGTTCTCAGAACGACTTTCGCTGTTAAACTACGCTGAGGCCTCTCGGCTGCTCGAGTGGGGATACCACATAATTGGGCAGCATGACGTGTGAAAAAATCACAAGCCCTCTCGAGGAAAGATATGTCTGCTGCAATCTGCATTGCTTGAGACACACCAATATTACCGTTCTCGATTGTGCTAAGCAGAGCTTCATTCAATACATCAATCAACAGCTTGTCCAAGTACTTTCGGACTGTTTCATAGGAATTAGCTTGCGCACCGTACGACAAGTAATCAACTGAGCTCTTGATGAAGGACCGAACAGTTCTACAAACATCAGGGACCATGGCAGAGAACGGGGCAACATATGGAAATGCAGGCATAATATCCGAAGTCTGCAGGTGGAAGGATAGCACGTTGCTCTCATAGTCGGTGTCCTTCTTCATCACCATCTGCTCGTACGTGTCATTGCCCAGAATATTAACGAGCTGTTCCCTGCACTCCTTTAGGAGAAGCTCATGGTACTTGCTCCGACTATTATCAAGAGCCTCAAAGAGGGGCCCCACTTCGTAGCCATATTGCCGAAGAGTCGATCCAAGAAGAGCAACGTAGTCCTTTACAAGGAGGAGATGGGTCGCAGAATCCATATGTGAGAACTGCCCGTTCAACACTGACACCATCTTGGCAACAGCAGAGTCCCACATCGTCTCGAGCTGGTCAGCAAGTAAAAGTCCACCAGCAGTTCTCAGGACACGGTCCTCAACAATGAAATGCCCCGCAATTTGAGCGAAGTATGACTGGTAAGATTCGACAAAAGGCTGAGACGAAGATCCTTGCAGATCTGAATTAAGCTGTAGCATCCGATTGTTATAGTAGTAATCACGGAACTGCTGGGGAACCCCAAGACATATATGAATATGATACACGCGATAAATTGGTGTGAGATCAAACTTAAGTACGCAGTCCTCCTCAATTTCCTCAACATCAAGAGAACAAACGAAATCCCCATACCCAGAGAGGTCCTGTTCTTCTGCTTTTCTTTGACGCTCCAGCATCTCCTCATCTCTCTGACGGGATGAGGCAGTGTGTCCAATGGCAGTTTGACCAATACTTTTTGCTGAGCTCCTTACGTGCACAAGCCATTCGTTGACCTGGCTGCTCATTTTCTTCTCAATATGCATTTTTATAACTGGGATTCTCCTCTCGATGGCCAGTTTCAGGGTCAGGACAGGGATGTTCTGCAAGTAATTCTTCTCGATCAGATCGACAGTTTTCAAAGCAGGATAAAACTGACCCTTGGCGATATGGTCATTGAACTTTGAGCAAAGTTCAAGGACCTGCACGCAGTTCTTTGAGGTCCTTATAGCTTCCGTCACGTTCCTTTTGATCGAGTAGGCCTCTATAAGTTCCTCTACCTTAGCGAGAAGAGCCGTCCCTACCTCTTGCAATTTGAAGTTGTCACTGGCAAGCTCACCTTTCAATTCCTCGGCATCAACGAGGACCCCACGGAGCTCATCAACTGCAAGAATGAACTCCTCATAGTGTGTCTTGCACAGCTCCTCAATTTCTATTTCCTTCTTCTTCATGACGGTCTTGAGCTGCTGCAGGAGCGACTCAGGTCGCCCCATCTCGAATGCGAGCCTGACAATCGGGCCCAGATCCTCGCCATTGCTAATCGAAGTTGCAAGGACCAAGTCCTCGCTCGCATCTCCATTCTCCGCAACATTTCTCCTCTTCGCTTTGGCATTCATCTTGGAACTAAATTAACTAGCACAAAGAAAAATAAAAAATTGCATCAAACACATGAGCAGAAAATACACGAACTTCGGGCAAAATAATCATATCAGAGGACAAATAGTTGTTCATATGACAATAACACAGACACTGCTCATGCTAGTGAGCTATGAATTACCATAAAGAACTAGCAATCTCGGCAGACACTATGCAGGGAATTCACAAACTTCGGGCAAAATAATCGAATTGGAGAACAAATAGTTGTTGTATAACATAACACAAACACTGATCGCGCTAGTGAACTATTTAATAACCATAAAAAACTGGCAATCTCGGGGAACACTACGTAGAATAGTCGATTCGTATATTCCATCAATACGAACAGCAAACGACATCAGATCAACAAAATTAGCAAGATCAATCGTTAGAACAATCACGATAAACTTCGCTCACGACTATTCAACTGAGTCAACAAAATCACGCCGGCAACCAGAAAAAAAAGAGAACTTCAATCCAAATGCCGCGATTGTGATGATGAGAGAGGTGAAATTAAGGCTTTCGAGCTTCCATTTCTCCGATCGAAATCGCGAAAGGAGCTTACTTACTCACCTCTAAGAAGCCGACGTGGGGATTGCGACAGGATCAGGCGAGGTCGCGGAGAAATGCACGCGGGCGGATCGTTTCAGAGCTTGCTTCCAATTTCATGGCGGATGGAGAAATCTTCCACCCAAAGATGACACAAAGAAAGGAACAACGGCGGCAGCAATAATAATAAAAATAAAAATAAAATTATTATTGTTTTCTGGAAATCAAGTAATTTTTTCTTTTTTTAACAACACCACTTATAGGCTATATAACAACCTTATCAGAAAGAAAAAAGAAAAAACAACTCTATAACAACAATAATAACAGTAAGTAAGGACAAAAATAATATTATAATTATGATGGTTAATTTTTTTACTGCATTTAGATTATTCAATTAAAAATCCCCTTAATTAATTATTCAGGAAAAAATGATATTTTATACAGTCTAATATTGGTTGAATTAGTTTAACAGTGCCAGTTTGAGAATGTCTGAAGATCAGAATTCAGGTATTACCTTTCAAGCCAAATAAAAAATAAAATAAAAAGATCGGAATTCAGAACATTAAATACATGTATATGTATTACTATAATATATGATGAAGTGAAATTCAAGCTATACACGAAAAGATACATAGGGTATGTGGTTTGAAAATGTATGTTAGAATAATAATATTTCATATATGGAAAAGGCAACTCTCATCTCAGATATATATTTTTTTCCCTATTATTTCTTTTCAAAAATTATATTTTGAAGGACAACTTTTAAATACTTTTTAATTAATTAATAAGGAGAAATAATAAGATAATCTCTACCTCGTGAGATTTAGGGTAGGAGAATTTTTTTCTTTTCTTTTCTTTTTTAGAAATCAATGCTAAGAGTGCAGTACTCTTTAGTGGGCGATCTGACTCGAATTGAATGAGTCAATTCCCGTCGAGCTTTTGGATTTCAATAAAATATCCAAAAGCCACGTTAAAATAAAAAATAGGAAATAAAAATAAGCATACTAAATCCTAAGAATTGATGATGTATAGAAACAGCCGTACATGTTTAAATATAAAGGAAGTGATCTTCAACTTTTTCAATAAAAGAGACGCATGAAATACTGAAGGGATGAAGACGTGGGTTAAGCAGAGATCTAATGTGACTAGGCAAGACGGCCTTTCTCAGCTTGTAGATGTTAACATTTATTTTTTTGTTGGGTGATTGCAATGTCTTATTATTCTATGCCAATATTTCTTTTTAAAAGAATAGCAAAAATACCAAATATTATAAATTTTAAATGTATTTGGTCACCATTATCAAATAAATAGAGTAGTTAAGGTCGAGATGGTCAGTTGGGAGCTATTCTATACTATAAAATATGGCACCAAAAATAATCACCACGATTGTTTTATTTATAGCGATGAAATCCATTACTTAAGATCATAAATGTATACGTGTTTTAAATTCTTTTATTTTTAGATTCACACCCTCTTAGTTTGATTATCCATATTTTTTGCCACGCATCTTCTCGTCGACTCTCGATCTCGCCCGTGAACCAGCCGGATCCGTTTCGTATTAAACAGAACCGAATTGCACCGGTCAACCAAATAAAAATATAAATTAATTACTTTATATATATATATATATATATAAAGCCAGGCTACACTGTACGATGTCGTCTTCTCCTCCTCTTCCCAATTGAACAAGAGACAATCGAACCCAACATACAATCAGTCAAGTAGATGCCTCATCCCGTCAGATCTTGTTAGGGTTTGCTTCCTCTTGATTTCGCCATACTTTTGATGGATTAAGGAATCAAATCGATTGTTAATTGATTCTATTGTTGATGATTGATTTCATTGATCGATATGCCCAATTTCTTTTGTTCTTCTCCACCAGGTCGTGGAAGCTGGGTGAATGAATCAATCATGTTTCAATTAAATATATTTAAACCCCAGATTTGTATCAATTTCATCAAGATCAAGATTTTAGGGCATTCTCTCTTGACCAATTGGATTGATCTTGAGCTTCAATTGCTTATTTACGGTGATTTGCTTGACCAATTTGGGGGCTTGCAATTTTCAATCTTGGAGATTGATAATGGGGCTAACTCTAATTGAGGAAATCAAATAAAATGGCCGAATGTGGTATCCTTGATCACTGATTGATGTTGGGACAAATTTCCGGTTTAATTTCGAATCGGGTTTGACTTGTTTCAGCTGCAAGCGTTATCGGAAAGATTTGTGGTCGAAGGTATAACCAAAAAAAATATAGGTAAGGAATATTTGAGTTACATAAATATGAATACTTGTACGGTCCATATATTATCTACTAAAATCTAGTTGCTAAAATAAAAAATAACCACCACCAGTTATTATTTTTGTTATCAACCATGGTATCATCACCCATTCCTTCAAAGAAAATGGATTTGAGGGAAATGAGTCCAGAAAAGTAAAAAGAAACAAGAAGATCCACTTGCGGTCCCATATCAACAAAGGTTGGAAACTAATTAATTATAACCATTAGACAAATCCCACTCACCCACTTAATTCAATTGCGTTTCATCAAACTAATCTGTTTATCAGTGAATTGCGCGAGACTTTTATATTTATAAATTTTAATCAATGCTTTATGTAATATAAATTTGAAATACAATAAATTGATAGCTTATAGTAAATGTATTTCATTTTCAATGAGAATTTAGATTTTCAAGAAATGGAGACTTGAGAAAATGTACAATCATTTAATAAGATTTATATATATATATATATATAAGGGATGTGAATCAGAAATTAATTTCGAGCTGAGATATTATTTTTGAAAGCTCCTTATCGCTTGAATTGGAAACTTTTGGAAGCTCATTACTCGAGTGGAAGGCTCTCGTGACAGTATTTTGAATTATTCAATATATAGATTTTGCAATAAAAATCTTAGCAAAAATTTACCTGAAAATTTTTTTAAAAAAAGCCAAAGAAATTGTTGTGAGGGCAAAGTTCTAGTAAATCAGAAGAAGTCCCAAATAGCAACGTTATTTATTTCAAATGATTCGGCATTTGTTTCCTTTAAACGAGATCGGATCTGAGTGTTGTGAATAGAGAAAATCCACAGTTCAGAGAGTTTTACCCGTTAATGAGTTGACTAATCTCAAATTTAAATTAATCAGGACCCACTTAATTTTAGGATATCAAGTGGTGCACGCTAAAAAAAGAAAAGTGCCAAATATGAAAGTTGCCCTATAGTGTGAAACATGGTCTTCAAACCACTCCAACTTACCACTCTTACCTCGCATGTAAGGAAAGGAGGGGCAGCCCGAGGGAGCAAATTGACAAATGTGTAATCGATCCTCAGCAGTCAGCCCTCTTGATTTGGAATGAGATTGCTAATTCTAGTTTTTATCCCATCAGCCTTATATCTTTGATGTTTTGAACTCATTATGTTCGTGTGTCAAATATGCAATAAGCTTTTTAAGATGAGATAAGGCAAAATGGCCTTGATAAGTCATTCAGAATAGTTGGGATATCTTCCGTTTCAGCACATTTTATAGAGGTAGAATTGTTGATGCGATGTTAGAATTGACGAGTAAAGAGGTACATATGAGGAGATGGTTTCATGCCGCTCTCAAAGATCGTGGGTTGAGAGCTATGGGAGAATCACTAGCTTGAAGCCATATCTAAAAGTTGCGTCAAACTGTATCTAGTTAGCCATGCGATCACCAATATATAAGCAAACCTTGTGAGAATTTATTGTATATTACAACGGACTGATAATAATGTGGGTGTCTAGCATATCTAACTAGCTGGATCTCGTCATGCTGAACAAATCGTATTCGCTTATTCGTTTATCTCATTAGCGTAGAGGTATTATCGCAGGCCAGGATGCTAATATCTGCATTTAAAACATCCTCCTACTCTCACAAGGTAGGTGATACCTAGACATCCTTTGAATACGTAAGTTGATACTACAGCCTGCGATGCATGTACAAAGACATTATTAATGGGAGAGGAAATGACATCATTTAAGAACATTAAAGAGAACAAGAAAAATGGAGTTTATTGATATTAAAAATTCAATTCTCACTGTCTAGATTCTCTATACCCCTTATTTCTTCTCTTCCAATGTATCCATTTTTCAGTTATAATAAAGGTTTATGCATTTAGTACAAAAAAATGAAATTTTAATAACTAATAAAAGAGTACGAATAGTTATACAATGAGTATTGAACTTGTGACATCTTAGTTATCAGGCAAAGGTTATGTCACGTTGCTAGACACTTCTTTGATAATCTATTCCTTTTTAGATTTATGACTCTCCTTTATAATCGAAAATGGAAAAGGCAAAAAGAAAAAGAAAAAAAGAAGACAAAAAACAAAAGTTGTTGAACAAGTTGGCATGGAGATGGTATCCAGCTATTTCCAAGGCAAAGCTGGCTCCTTTCTGGCAGTTCAATACTGAGCTTTCCACTTACCTTCCCTGCACAGACTCTAATGTACATAGTCTTCACTAAAGATCTTAATTATTAGTTCTTCATGTTAAATGTTTTCCATTTTCTAATATTACTGTATTGCATGTCCATTCAAATATCACTACTACAATCTTTATGTAAATAAGATGGTCCCCCTCGTGTTTTACTGATCATCTCGTCAAAATCATGACCATATGATATCGAAAACGGGTCATATTCATCCCAATTTAAAGCCAACAAATAATGCGGGGGACCACGTGACTGAAAAATGGGAAGCATTACAACTCGGGCCTGGCCATCGTTGTACAAGCGAGGTCCTTTACAGCCGGATCACCGTCCTCCAGCAGTCTATATTCCAATTCGACGACTACCTGGTAAGATCTTTTGAATGCACCCTTCTCCAATCACTTCCGCCAACCGTCCCACATAACCACTATATAAATGCATGCATGCCCTCTTTATCTTCAAGTCACCGTTCACTAGCTATACTAAATTGTTCTCTTCTCGAATCTTACAAATCTCCTCTCTGGATATTGAAATCGATATTCCTTCTACATGATGTCCTCTACCCAAGTTACTCTGCTGGCTTTGGCGCTTCTCGTGTCGGTGATTTTCCTCTTCCATGTCACCGATGCTCAGAAAGTGGTAAAGATTACTTATTTCCGGAACCAACTTATCATTAATTATAACTATTTCATTTGCTGTCAGGATCTTAACGATGTAAGATATGAAGATGCTCGGTGATTAATTAGTACTTTCGGTAATGTTGTTGGCAGGATGGCTCTAAGGAAGCAGCTTCTCCTGTACCAGTGATAAAGCCCATAGGTAAGAAAAAGAACACTACTTCTCGTGAGAATTCGAAATATTGCACCAGGCATATCATTTAGCTTAGTCCGAGTAAATGATCAACAACATATATTTATGAGTTTATCTAATAATTATTGATTTGATTTGTTCATTGTCAATAGATTGTGGGGAGGCTTGTGCTGGAAGGTGTAAATTGTCGTCGAGGCCGAACCTTTGCAAAAGAGCATGCGGAAGTTGCTGTGCAAAGTGCAGCTGCGTTCCCCCTGGCACTGCAGGCAACTACGAGGCGTGCCCGTGCTACGCTAGTCTTACAACCCATAAATTCATCCGCAAGTGCCCTTAAAATTTGGTCTTCGCGTATTCCAACTTAGCGGGGCTTGTGCTACACATATATTGGGAGTTTCAGTATTGACGGTATCTTCTTATATATATGATCGTGTGTTCTCTGCACAACTTTGTGGTTTATGTAATTTTTTCGCGAATTTTATGTAATTATTCTGTTTTCAATTGTTTGAGCCTTACTTCCTAATCATGTTCAGCTACATAGGGATTTGATTTAAAGTTGATGAAAGATTGGAGGCGTCGTTTAAAAGTTTAAAGTTTGAAAAAGAGTATGAAGGGGCTGATGGGCACGGCACATATGTAAAGATGGCCTAATTGAAGAGTGTTATTCAATTTCACCCAAAAAAAAAAAAAGAAACTGTAATTAGGAAAAACAAAGAAAGTTAAACCAATTTCTCGATAAGAAGAGCTTATGACTGCTACTGAACATGGGAGGTCTCATCCAGTGATAATGGGTGTCGCAGGTACCTTACCCGAGCTCATAACATCTCGTTAACTTTCCATTTTCATAATTATATGGTGGCAGAGGCCACAGCATTTGCCAAATCCTCGAAAAATTGCCCAAATTATTGAAAATGAGAGGACCTCTTGATCTCGAAGGGAGAAGCTGGTACAGGAGAAGAATAGATCGCAGAGAGCAAGAATTTGATCACATATAATACTCAAGCAAGGTGCTTAATTTTACTCAGCTCGCTCGCATTAATTACCTCACCGTGCTGCTGCATAATCTGATCTATTTATAATATAAGAAAGCCGGTAAGTGCTTATGGGGATTCGTCTTTTGAAAACCCTCGGCTTGTGGTTAATCGTCTTTTAGATTGCTCAAAAAATCTAATTCTTTGAATGAGATTCATGTATCTATCTTGAGTAGCTCCAAGTGGATAAATACCTTTACCAAGTTCATGGACTTTGTTATCATATTCAAGAAATTTATTTTATAATGTGGAGATTCGTACATTTGACTTTTCATTTTCGATTAAATGAATTTTTCTATATTTCATTTGTAATCATATTCGTTAAATTTTGGATATATGTTCATATTATTTGTATGTATCAATACTTTTTTGAAAAATTAACGATGTGTTTGGTTTCAGAGTTAAAAGTAATTTTGATTTTGATTGTGGAAAAGGACAAATATTGTGTAGTGTGTTGAGTTAAAGTTAAAGTTAAAATTTTTATGATTTTAACATTGAAAACAAACATGCCATAAAAGTCTTTCTAGATAATTTAAAATAACTTATCAAAATACGTGATAGTTTGTCAAATTTAACGCATTTAATTTCCTATAAATAGTAGACTTAAGAACTCAGTTTATACCTGTCTTTATTTTTTTATTAGCTTTCTTGTACCTTACTCTTACACAATATCGCTATTAGGTAGATCTCATGCATATATTTTTTACGCGCTAAATTTACTATAAATAGTAGACTTTAAAATTTAATTTATACGTGTATCTTTTTTAGTGTTTTCTACACCTTACTCTTACGCGATATCTGGGCAAGATTTAATGTACATTTGTACATGTTGTTGTATATCCATAAAACCATGGTAAGTACCTATTAACATCATATGGGTTGATTTTCTGTATTTGATTATAAAAGAATTGATAAAATAATACCGCACGTTCGGGTAGAGCCTAGTTTGGTTTTATAACCATGGGATTTCACTCAAACCAAATCATGCTGCAATACCGTTTGGAAGCGCATTAAAAGAGTGCTCTTGTAATCATTGTCACAATTTCATTCTGAGAAATGGAGAGGGGAGGGTGTGCGCGCGGGATTAAACATAATTTCAATCTATAATGTATTCGTGCTAAGCGCGATTTCGTGTCAATTATATTTCATATTATTTTTTAGTTATATTTTAATATATCACTTTATTGTTTAATGCAATATATATTTGTTTTGTCTAATTAATTATTGACTTGCACCTGCATTATGTGCGGTATCGGGTAAAATATATAATATTTTTTTATTGCATACTTTTAAGATGGTAATTTCTTACTTAATGCGTCATTTTAATAATCCATGAAAAGATAAAATTATGCTATTAGTTTGGTGTAGGAGTACATGTCATAAGGTGAATTTGATCCTTGCCACTAAAAATTCCATACTTCTTTATTTAGATTTGGCTATTTTTGTAATCTTATACTAGGCCAAATCCCCTATAACCCAATATATGTGTGTGTGTAAAAAGGAAAAAATGTCACATTTGGTCCTTAATCTTTCACGCTTTTATCGTTTTGGTCCCAAACATTTTTTGTAACTCTCGTCCTCAATTTTTCGCCTTTTTCCACTTTGGTCCGGATGTCCACTTTCCATCAGCGCTTGCTAAGTAAACTTTTAATTTACGAATTTAATATTTACTTTGGAAAAATATCTTCAAATTTTAAAAATAAAATAAAGGAATGGGAACCGGCCCACGAGAAGAGCTGGTGAGGGAAAGGGCAGGGGCGACGGCCAGCAGCACCAACCCCCTCTAAAGTCACCAGCATCCACCCACGGCTAGAATCGAATTTGAGATCTCGGTCAATTTGGCCACGTCGGAGGCCACCTCTCCCATATAAGGAGAAATGGGGATTGCTTAAAAAGAGCACGTGACTTCTTCCCCAATGGACCCAATTGGAGTTCAGTGCCCACGGCCCAAAAAATGGTCCGTCGGCCATTTCAGAAGGGGAAGTGCAAGATATATATATATATATATATATATATATATATATAGAGAGAGAGAGAGAGAGAGAGAGAGAGAGAGAGAGAGAGAGGGCGCCCTCATTCAAAAAATAAGAGTAAATGGAAACTCTAACGGCTAGTTTCCAGCAATGGGTATTGGGGTCAGTCACGCTCTAACGGTCACATACCATACAGAAACGCCGTTCTCATTCCTTTAAAAACCCCATCACAGGGACAACACCGCATCGCTCTCTCTCTCTGTTTGTGTTTGTGTGATCGAAGCTTTTGGCTGCTTCTTCTTCTTCTTCTTCTTCTTCTTCTTCTTCTTCTTCTTCCTTGATCAGAAAAGCAAGTTTCGATTCCGAGAGCTCTCCCTGAAACCCAAAAATGGAGACCCCCAACTCGTCCATCAGAAGAGTCACGAGGTCGCAATCTGCCGCCAGTTGCAAGAATGTCCCCCTGTCCAGTAAGCCGCAAATCTCTCTCTCTCTCTCTCTCTCTCTCTCTCTCTCTCACTTGGTGTCTTGATCTGAATTTCTTGATTGATTTCACTCTCTCTCACCAAAATCTTAACTGTGGGGTATCATTAATTTTCATGCAAGAAGCAACTACGGGTTGTTCTTTATCGTTCAATCACGGATATCTGCGATGACATTAACTTTGTCTGACGATATGGCAGAGTTGATTGAAGACTCGGAGCAGATCCTTTCGAAATCGAGGCAGGGGAAGAATGCGATGCAGCACCAGCAACAAGAAATCAACAAGTCCTCCGCGCTTCTCGACATCACCAACAACTCCCCTATCGTCGGGCTCGCGATGGGGAGCTTGCAGACTCCGTCGTCTTCGGTTGCCAAGAAGAGAAGCAACTTCAGGAAGGTTATGACTCCTGGGTCCGGTGAGGCCCTGCTGAGGGGTCAGGTGAAGACCCTACTGCAGAAAGTGGAAGAGAAGGTTGAGCTCTCGAAGATCCCGCTCGAAACCCGACCCATCTTTCCTTACCTACAGGGCTTCGTCGACTCTCCTATGGGGCTACTTCTCGCTCCGACTCCTGCTAATACACCTCAGGTTTTGAACCTATCAGAGGATGAAAGTGCAAAGAATGGTCTCGACTTGGTAACGAGCTCTCTGAATCCCAATCAAGAATTGATTTCTCAGGTTTGTGCACACTCAGATCTTTCCACAAAAGTATTATTTCTATTGTCAAACGAACGAAAATTGACACCGGAGAGACCCTGACGTTTATAAACGGTGAAAAATCTTAGGTTGTGAATGAGACATTTGACGGGAAGGAGCACGGAGAAGAGAGTCTTGAGTCACAGAAGAGCCTGATAACCCGGTCCCTGCTACTGGACTTCTCTGACAAGTCAGAAATCTCTGATGCATCGGAGTGCTCCTCGGTGCTGACCCAAGCCGACGGAGACACCCAAGAGCACAACAAGGACAAGTCTCTCACTGATGAGGACAACTCGTCTGTTTGGTCTATTCAGGCCAATGCTAGCACCGAGAAGGAGGACTTCGATGAAGAAGCAGAAGAGGAGGAGGAGGAAATCGAAGAAGACGACAACGAAGACTATTATGATGACAATGATTTAGAAGAAGAGAATGGTGGGTCTGTGGAGGAACTATGCTCGGGAATTGAGAAGATATCGATAATGGCAGTCAAGTTCGAAGGGAAACACAAGAGGTTCGTGTACAACAATGATGATGAGATTGTCGGAGAAGAAGAAGAAGAAGAAGAAGAGAAGGAAGTTAGTGGAACTGGTGAAGGTGTCTCCTCTCCAAGCATTGTGAAGTTGAATGGGTTGCCAACTCCCAAAGGAAAGCATATGAGGTTTCCATTGATGGAAGAGGACAAGGAGGAGGAGGCTGACAGCTACTGAAGGAAATGGAATTCATGTTCTCAGTTCTTCTTCTTGTGTTTTTTTTTTGGGGGAATTGATGTTAGTTTTTCATCGACAAGATGAAAATAATTGCTGATGGATGATGAAGTTGTTGGGCTGAGAAAGGATTCTTTTTCGAAATAATTGTTTGATTGGCTCAATTTTAGTTTAGTTGTTCGTTCTAATTTCCGTAAGGCGCAAATTTGGATTAGTTGCACTTTGCCGCATTGTGTACAATGACCATTATGGATAAACTACTCCATCGAAATATCTCACTATACATATAATGGACTAACAGGCTGCAATGAAAGGATAACTACTCCATCGAAATATCTCACTATACATATAATGGACTAACAGGCTGCAATGAAAGGATAACTACTCCATCGAAATATCTCACTATACATATAATGGACTAACAGGCTGCAATGAAAGGATAACTACTCCATCGAAATATCTCACTATATATATAATGGACTAATAGGCGCCATTGCAGCACATCGATCATCGAAAACGAAACATTTTGCTCTGCCATAGCCATTTCATGTAAGCTGTTTCGTACATTCAAACTCTTTGAAGATGTATGCAGCAGGCACATTACTGTTGACCCTCCTTGCTGTGCTGCTCGTTTTTCTCGTGCACCCACTGATGGCTGCAGTAGCTGCTGGGGAAGGATCAGCAGCTGGGACTGAGCCAATCATTGAGCTGTACATGCACGACATTCTTGGGGGCAGCAGCCCTACGGCTAGGCCGGTCACAGGCCTGTTAGGGAACATATACAGCGGCCAGGTGCCTTTTGCGAGGCCACTCGGGTTCTTGCCCCCAGAGGACGGGGTGGCCATTCCCAACGCGAATGGTGTGGTTCCCACCATTAATGGAAATAACGGAGTCCCCTTGGGGACTGGCCTAGCTGGGACGCTGTTTGCACCCAATGGCCAAAACCCAAACCAAAATCCAAACAACGTCCAGACTCAGCTGGGTCCCGATGGGCTGGGCCTAGGGTTCGGGACAATCACCGTGATCGACGATATCCTCACTTCCAGTCCTCAGCTGGGTTCTCAGCCCATCGGCAAGGCACAGGGAGTGTATTTGGCAAGCTCTGCCGACGGAACGACGCAGATGATGGCATTCACAGCCATGATGGAAGGCGCTGAATACGGGGACACCCTGAACTTCTATGGAACGTTCAAGATTGGGAGCGCCATGTCGCGTCTATCGGTTACTGGTGGTACTGGGAGGTTCAAGAATTCGTGTGGATTTGCTGAAGTGAGGTCGCTCATCCCAGAAGGACAAATTGCTTCAGGTGGCGTCGAGTCACTACTGAGGATCACAGTCCATCTCAAGTACTAGTTGGGTTTTATGTTATTGATATGATGACGAACATTATCGTGTGATGTTTTTCGAAATTACAGAATCTAAGACATGTATGTTTCCAATTTGTGAAATATCCCAAAGCACTTGTTTCATGTCTAGCAAGTCGTGAAATCAAAACAAGATAAAAGCTCAACCGATGAGGTAAACTTCGAACATCCAACTTTGCGAATATCAATAATATTTTCATAATTTATAATAACTGTTGGTAATGTATAATTATCCAAAAGTTTTCCCTTTCGATGAAGGAATCCGAATTTTGAATTACAAGTTACTATCCCATCTAAGTACAAAACATACCATATGTACAGTAGAGATATACACAAACACACACAAACTTATCCTACTTACTACTGGAAGCTCTAACCCTCGGAAAATCTACAGTCTATCTCCTAAGTTAGAACCAAGGATGCCTCGTCGGATCCATCATAGATAAGTCCTGTCTCCTGAGTTAGAACCAAGGATGCCATGTCGGGTCCATCATACATAAGTTCCGAGGAGTCAATGCTGCTTCTACCAATTCCATCACACCCCGCTGTACCGACTGCGGTGGGTCCATGGCATTCTCATCCTGAATCATAAGAAGTATGAAAAGGAAACATTACCACCGTGAAAGAGTAACATCCGATAAGAAAGACTATTGCTGGTGGAAAATGAAAAAAACATTGCAGCTCGAGCTCAAGGTGGCTTTCATTCCATCCATCAAGATTCTCATGCCAAAAAGCTAACTCAAGATTAGAAATCCATCCCTGTATGTATGAGGGCTGGGTCCAATAACGACAGATATTCTAATTAAACACAATCACTTACCTCTTCGGAGTAGAACTGAGGTGATATCCTGTTTATGCGGCCAATCACATGCTCAACATTGTTAGTGATCTTGTGCTTGAAGTCTGCGGGATTCAAACTTCCTCCACCAGCGAGAGAAGCCATAGGCATGCCCAATGGTCTCCTCCAAGACCACGACAGCAGCTCATCCCGGAAGAACATGGCCAGTTGATGCCACAAATGCTGGTATTGCTGCAGCACATTGAACATGAGAAAAGTTAAAGATGCAATTCCTCAATAGAACAAGCTGGGGACTGATTTTGAAAAACAAATTTAAGTTTTCTTCTTTATTTTTTTTTTCATGTAAAACACACGTGAGATATTTTTCATCTCAGCATATTCTTAAGAAAAGAAAAATCTCTCGGCTTCCTTTTCAGAATAATAGAGGTCAAATTGTTATACTCTCAACTAGCTTGCCAGATCGCATTATAGGCACAGACTATTAACTAACGTATCTCTAAAATGGTTCACATCATGGAAATAAGTTTGCATGAATGATCAACGTCGGTCAGGTTTCCACATTTCTCTAATTCTTGGGCTGCCCAAGTTAACTGAAAAAAGCCACCCCATGCCTTTCATTAAAAACAGAATTTTAACCTTTAAAGAGAAGGAAAAGGAAAATGACACATTTTCCAACAAACCAACCACAGCTTACCTTCGGTGATGTCACAGCCTGGGCTGCCGCACACATTGAGGAGACGATGAGGCCTTCTACACCAAAGTGCGAGAAGAAAGCCTGCATATTTCTCGTTAGTCTGAAGGGAACAGGCTCGTTGAACTCTATCATGCCATTCGCATCATATGCAGGGTGGAAGTCCGTCTGGAATATCTTCCCAGTGTTCTTCGCAAACAAGATCTTGTTCGGAGATCTCCCACCAATCTGGAGCATGAAGGACATGAAGCTTGACAGGGCCAACTGGACGGCGAACTGCTTCTTGAAGGCCCACATGTGGTTCCCATTGTGGAGAGTCTTGTACATGTATTGGGAGAAGATATTGTCCGTCACAAGGTTCTTTGTTATGTCATTGTAGGCTTGGAGCCGGAGATCAACCACAGCTTCAGGGGAGACTTGGCCCGATATCGCTTGATTTAGCTGCTCCTTGAAGTAGGTGATTGGAAGATCAGCCTCCCGGTCATTGCGAGCACAGTGGTTCTCATACACCTCAAGGAACGTGCTGTACATTAGGTCGTCCTCCACCATCCGAACCTGTTGAGTAAACCCAATGATCAGCCCAGAGACCTTTCATCAATGCAAAATAACCATACTTATCAATGAATGGAGAGACCGCAATCACAGTTCATTGGTTAGTATATCAAACATTACTTTTAAATGTTTTTTCATTATGCACATTACTGAATGACGCTTGCCTCTTAAAAAATTTCCAATTTAAGTCAATGCTTCAATATTTTCCAACATCCTGAACAAAATTCATGCAGCTTTCTAATTGGTAACTCCTACTTGTTTCAAGTCATTGTCCTGTTCTAACCACCAATTAAAGAGAGAACTGGTTCAACCACATACACGATCAACCCCTCCACAAAGAAGCAAGCAAAATCTTCACTAGAAAGAGCTTACAACCTGTGACCAAACTGGGATAATGATGGGCGTGTGAATGTACAAGTGCCGCCTTCTCGACTCTTTGTGCTTGTCAAACATCTGGTTCATGACTCGGAATAGCTGAAGAATACGTTCATCACTCCGAGCATTAGGAGGCAGAGATGTCTGCACAATAAAGTGGCGTTGAGAGCCATCGGAGCCAATTAAAGTCAGTCGCCTGAAGCTGCTTCCATGTCTTCGCACAATAGGAATATCGGCTCCTACTCTGTCCAACTTCACTGTGTGGTCTGGTGCAATTTCCTATGCAATATGAGAGTGTTAGACACCACTAAGTCTAAATCTAAACCAGAAAAGCATCAACAGCTTCTGTTAATAAATATATGTAGGCAGATATTCATCCAGAATATTCACCTGGTCGGTGAAATATTGCCCTGGAACCTCCACATCGACAACATGGAAATCGCGCAGGACCCTGCTTTCCTCCTCCAACTTCAGAACAGCAGGGAACCTATCTTCCACATTGCTCTGTAGAATATTTTTCCAGTTCTTGAGCCGCTCAGTCAGCTCCGAGAGGGTGGAAGGGAAGGTGGTGGTGCTCTCTGGGTCAAGGTCCCGCTCGAATTCTTGCTTATACTCCCTTACGAACTCCACATGCTTATTGACTGCATCGGCCGAGAAGCAGGCTCTGCAGACTCCTGAGAGCTCCTTTTTGAGAGATTGCGGGACCTCTGCAGTGGTGGCAGTTGGATATTTATAGCAGCGGTGGAGGAGGGCATTGACCACTGCAAGCAGCCTCTCCTCGGGCAGAGTTACAAACCTTGAGCCAATCTCTGTGAGCAGGATCTGCAGCAAAAAAGGAGTATTCCCCCGCATTAAGAGAAAGTATAACAAGGCAATCCCCTTGGGAGGAAGGGAAGCTACAGTAAGGATAAAAAAATTTAACAAGGCGATCCTCTTGGGAGGAAGAGAAGCTACCGTAAGGATAAAAATTAGAACAGCCTGCCTAATGTTACTTTCTCCAGAAAAGGATCTTCGACTTTTCTGATTCTATATCAGGCTTGAAAAAACCACTCCTTACAGATTTCTGATGCTATTATTCTAGTTATATCTTTCCATATAGTCATTGACAAACAATAGCGTAGAGTTATATCCTATACCGATCAAGAGAAGTAGTGAAAGAACAAACATTTGTATTTTATTTGTCCAAAAGGGGGAAAGGAAATTGAGTAGAGATGAAAAGCAAAACATTGAAAAGGTGAAAACTCTTCTCCAAAGTAGACGCATTAAATATATCACAAGAAGGCATTAAAGAATAAGGATGCACATAGAAGATTTCATCACCTCAAGCTCAGTAGCCAAATTTGAGTGCTTGCTCCTGAGAGCCTCCATTATATCTTTTGCAGCATCAAAAGCACTAGCCGCAGAAGCTACCAAACCAAGAGCACTATTACGCCTTAATGCATTCTGACTGCTGTCGCCCATGTTTGAAGAGCCTTGTTGCATAGATTGTTGCTCATTTCCGCTGTGGATGCTGCTATCCGTCACTGCAGATCTATCAGGTTCTTGTCCATGACTTCCACCGTCATGAGGTCCCATCCCACCACTTGATGATTGTGCACTTTGATGGCCTTGATTGTCTGCGGCCAAAGCAGGCCCACTGTGACCAAGGGAACCTGCACCAGGGCCGGGCATATTTTGCTGCATTCTCTGCTGAGCCATCGCCATTCTACCATGCTCCGATTTATTGGCCACATCACGGCGTTCAAGCAGATATGTGCGGAGCCAGTAGTAAAGAGCCTGAAATTGGAAAACAACACAAATCAGTTTCTTTTCCTACCGCTGATGGAGGGATTTTTACCGAGCTAGCCCCAGCACCGGAACGCGCCACAAGTCCATTCCAAATAAATCTAGACCTCTTCAGGAAATACATGTGTATCAAAATAGAGACATATATCGCCACACCAGTGCACTCCTTGAAACACATATCTGGCCCACTCAGATTATTTTTTGCCTTTTACACCACTGATAAGATCTGTGAAATTAAGGTAATGGAAAAAGGATTTTCACCTGAGGGTACACGGTGGCGATCTTTAGTAGAACGAGTTTGCAATGAGGTGCTTCTGTCCTCTGTAAGGACAGGAGTAGCTGCGGAATCCACGAAAGCCAAACCCAGTGCGGAATTTGATCCAAACACTTATCAAATGCCCGACCCACAGGCTCATTGGGAGTGTCAAAACTGAGAAGATAGAGAACACGAGCGAGATGGCTTCGGGAGTTGGACACACCAAATCTGATACCTTGAAGGAAGCAGCTTACAGCATACTCTAACCAAATCTCATCATGAGATTCTTTGTAAGCCTGTGAAAATAGGCGTTCCATAAGCAAAGGGCTAAAAACTGTCTTGACTATAAAAACATTAAAGAAATGATTAATTACCATATCACAATAGCTTCCCCAACTTATCCACCCTTTGGGCAAATTCTTGAACAGGCTGAGGGCATTTGAATATGCAAGATTAGCACCTTCAGAATCATTTAGCTTTAGCAAGAAATCTCCCTTGATGCGGAAGATTTCAGCTTTATGTTTGGGAGGAAAATATTCCAAGTTAGTACTATTGATCAAATTTAGACCAGTGTTGAGCTCGCCCTTAGTTTCCAGGTATGCCTTTGCCTGTTCGCTTATCTTAACAAATGCCTCCTGTGGATAATAATTCATATCATCAAAAAGATGCCAACAAAGGCCCACAAGCAGAAATAGGAACAAGATCATTAGGATTTGCAGACAATCTTATCCGTAGTCAAACGTAGCCTAGATAACACACATTAACTCCCATTTCCAAGGCACAGTGATAACTTTATCACTCTGTCAAGTAGTTTCCTTTTGGCATGGTGTAAAAAATCTAAAGTTAACCATCACATGATCACAACCACCATAAACCCCACGATTTAGCCAGGGTTCTTATGGATATAACAGAGCATTATCTAATAAATACTAATAGTACATAATCTAATAAACTAACGGAAAAGGGAACTGGTAAGCAAGTGACCAACTCAATAAGAAAACTGGAATGGGTTGGCTGGGGGTTATGTAAGAACCAGGTGGTTTAATTATTTGCACATCTCAGTCAAATAACTGGAACTGCAAGAGCTCCAGTTACATGCGATTTGATTACCTGAACCTCCATTGTTGAATGTCCGTACATCTTCTCAAGTATGGTGACACAAACATCATAAAGCCCCTGCTTACGAGCAATGTGAGCAAGCTTGTTCACATTCCACGCTTTGTCTCGGTACCCTAGGTGGTGAAGCTGCGGGTTCGTACTCCCAAAATCCTTAAAGGCGTCGATCACAACGTTGTACATCTCATTCCTCCACTGTAGCAGATCATACCAAACAGACATGTTGTCCCACTCATTGGGTGTTCGAAGCCTCCATGTCTCTAAAATATCCTTCAGATCTGCATACAAACTCCCATGGGCCCCGACCATGGAATTCCCTGAGTGTTGCTTGTTCCCATTGGAGATGTCCATGAGAACCCTTGCAGATTCTTGGACTTCGACTAGCTGCTGAAACTGCTGTAGGAGGGAAACCCTTGCATGAACTGACATTTCAGGGAGTTGCCACCATTGTTCTAAAGCAAGATCAACCCCCTTCCCAACCATGTTCTCAGCATCTGTTACCCCATTTGTGTTTCTATCATGAAGAGCAAAGAACGCCTGAATTAACCGTAGTTTCGGGGTTTCCTCTACCTGGGCCTTGGGGATCACTTGATCCTTCAAGTAAGACCAGTCCGGCAGTTTCCAGAGACTGTCAAGAAGAATCTCATAATTCTCAACACTCTTTCCAAAGTCCACAAGGGCATCCCACTGACTCAGCTGAGTAGCACAATGAAGCCACTGCTCTTCCCATAAACACATCTCTGCCTTGGGGACAGTGTTATTATAAGTTCCCTGAGTTGCCTTCACCATAGCTTGATAAAAGAGGCTCTGAGCCCGATTCCAGTAACCATGTTGAACTAAAGAAAGTCCTGCCTTTGTTTCTGCTGTAACAGATCTCTTTTTCCACAGACCACATCTCATGTCCTCCTCATTCAGTAAACGGTAGAGCTCAGCAAGAGATTCAGAGCATTTGGTCTCATTCATGAATAGCATAACATGGCTTTCTAAAAGGGCCAGCGCAATATGCCAAGCATTGTAAGTTTTGCCAATGTACTTAATCAGTTCACTGGGCATTCGAGGCTGAGGATGGCTCAACTGAAGTCCTTCTAAAAGTGCTTGCACGACGTTTGGTCTGCTCGTTTGCTGCTTCTTGTGGTAGTCCTTTGATAATAGAGTGATCATGGGCTTAGCCAAAGTTACCTGTTCTTCTTTGTGTAGAGTTACCCAGACAATAGGAAACACAAGCACCCACAAATGGTATGCAACATTCGGATCGGTATGAGCAAGCTCTCTCAGGGAAACAACAAGATCCGCCACCTATTACAAGTTTAGTAGAAAAAGGAAGAAACAAGGCTTAATGTTGGAACTCAAGTCAAATGCAAGTGGACCATGATGACAAGAACATAAAGAAGAGCAATAATGAGATGCTTAGTTCTCACTAAAAGGGAAAATTAAGTTTTCAATTTGCAACATATAATGAGGAAATGAGATATATAGGTGGAGAAGTTTGGACATTAGTCTTGAACCAAACAGAACATGAACCACATGATAAAAGAAAACAGAAGGAATGGTAAAGGCATCTTCATTGTGGTATTCAAGAATCATTGTTAATATTTAGAATATGCTGATAAATGATTCTAAGAACAAATAAAAATAGATAAAATTAATATGCCTTCACCAAAATCGTTACCTGAAGCTTACTCATCTCATTGAGAAATTTGGCATGCTTAAGAACCAGCCCGTCAAATGTTAAAGGAGCATCTTCAGAGCCCTCTGGAACATCAGTGACCATGGGCTGTGTAGTCGTAGAATCATCAGGAGAAGAACTAGACACGAGAGGAGAAACCCTGGCAGAATTTGAAGCGAGTGTAATAGGTTTGTCCACCACTAGTATTGCAAGAAGGAGATCAAGACCTTGTTTGAGCCAGAAAACATCTCCCAGAGCTTCCCAGTCCTGAATCTGAATAATATACTGTAGCCTCGCAAACAGTGTTTTCCCGATAGATTCATTGTAAAGTGCAAAGAACTTTTTTCTCATTTCTGGATCCCTTGCTCTCAGACCCAGCATGTATTGTCTCTCTACCTTCTGAAACACCTCTTGGCGTAAGGCTAATGGATACCTGAAGTTAATGAGAAGATATTTTACAGTCACAGATGAATACAATCCAGCACGGTAGAACATACTATCACATTAAGCATATTATACTTAACATATGCAGGCAAAAGTGATGTAATTATATGTGAATAGATCAATAATTAGCAAAAAAGAATAAATTCTTTACAAATTAAAAACCAAATGAATGGGACCTTCAGCGGTAATATATTCAATTATCATTTTCCATATTCAACTTAAACTATTAGGCTGAAATTGATCCTCAACATATAAGAGGGAAATGGAGAAAAATTAGATGGACTAGAAGTTTCCAGGACAATGAAGTGCTCTCAAAAGTGTGTATAGATGTTCGCAGCATGAAAAAGCTGGATATCACCCTATTCATTTTATATATAATAATATAGATACGTAACTAGTTAGATCTCTTACTTGGCCTCATTAGAACAAATTCCATAAAGAAGCTGGAGGTATTTACTATCCCATTCCTCAAGAGCACTTGGAGAGAAATTCTGCTTATCCACCTGTGAGAGCTTCTGAAGAAAAGCAACTATTTCCTTCGAAGAAAGAAATGCACTCGAGCCCATTTTGTTGAAGTCGTCTTCAATCCACCCCTTGATTACATCAAGTATACAGAGCAGAACACTTGGATCTGTTCCCTTCTCTGATAAGAGGACATTCAAAGTCTGGATTGTAGACCTCTTACAGTCAGGAACAAGCATGACTCTCTCGTTAATAAGTTTCAGAGCTGATTTCAGGTTCGAGATGACCGCCCCAACATCAGCACCTTGACGTGAAGAGGTAACTGCAGAGTCTGCATCCGTTCTTTGACCCTGCATGCAAAGATCATCCACCAAGAAGATTTTTGTGGAAACTTCAGTAAATAGAAAAGCCTGAATAAATAACATGCTGCTAAGAACACAGCTCTGACCATTTTGGAGAGTGCATTTTATATTACCAGGAGCTTCCTACATATAGTAGTAATCTCCACCACAAAATATCATTAACCAGATCACCCGGCGAATCTTAGGGCCTTGACGAGTCATGTTATCAATGCAGAACTTCGATATCTACTAAATAATTGCAGATCATAAAATGCTACACGAAAGAGCAGGTCCCATACCTGTTTCAAATGGGACCCAGCAGAGGAACTCATATCCCGCGCCAGTCTTTGAAGGATGCGGACCAAGATATGGGGATCAGTAAAGTTCTTATGCACCTCATTTAAGGTTTTCATGACAAGCAACACGAAGCTGATTGAATTGGAAGAGTTATCTTCAACAGTTGCCTGAACAGAAGTGACAGCACTTATGTGCTTCTGTATCAGCTCATCAACTTTCTGATATAAAAGCTTCACATCCTGGGGAGTCGTAGGAACATCCAATGGAAAAGCAATGAAAACCATCTTCAGTAAGGAGCATAGTGACTTCCCAGCATCCAACATCTTGTATTTGAAGCAGGGTTCAAGAATCTGGCACGAGAAATTATGCATTAGTGCCCAGGGAAGTAACTTAAGAAAAACTAAAACAGTATATACTGTTATCTGTTCCTTTTCTGGCTAGATCGACAAAAACTTGAGAGGCAGAAGTATTCAAGAACAGGAGGCAGAGACGTAATGAATACAGATATATTAATCAAAAAATCTATATATTCCGTATTAAAGAACCTGCCTCCAGGATTAGTAAAATGGAAATTCTGCTTACAAAAATATGGATGAAAACTTAATAACTCGGACAACAAATTGGGAAAGGGATGATGGGCTACAAAGGAACATACTTGAGAAATCTGATTGATGTTGTTCCTGATGAATAAGTGTGGCTGTTTCTCCAAAACCTTGTTCATCACATCTAAACCCTGAGCCAGAGCTGTTGAAGGGTCCTTTGACTGAGAAGGTTGTATACTGCTGAGCAGCTTCTCGAGATAATTGAACTTGACATTGGCATTTGGCCAGACCTCCAAAGCCTGTGAAAGGAGTTCTAAAGCTTGCTTGTACATGTTGCTCGCTTCCTTGTCCTTAGGCTCTATCACTAAGGCAACCTGTTTGAGATAGTAAGGACCATTTAAGGATCACACATGATGACACTGCCATAATCACTATATATTATATGCTAAGTTTCCTGCAAGCTCAAGGAAATCTTTGAAAACAAGGTAGAGCATAGAAATGAAGATATTCAATAGCAAAATCACAATTCAAGAAACACAGGCCCACTTAAGATTACAATTTCAATAAATTCATCAAAGCATTCATCAGATATGACACATTTAGGTAATCACACCACTCACGCATCAGGCATCACTCGTTCCAGCAGACAAGTTTCTATAAGTAGTCTGACAGATAAAATTACCAGTGACTCACCCTGATGAGAAAGTTGATAATCATCTCCTCCATAGCGGCATTTGGCTTAAACTCTTCATCAGGCTGACCACTGGGCCCGGGAGTCTCTATATTCGGGATAGACGAGGGCCCTCCTGGGGACATGACACAGATTGCTTGTAGGCCAGGCTCCACCTTTACCCGCTTAGACAGGTCATCTGAAAATGCGGGCCCATCCACTGGACGTTTGGGATCTGGGGCAATAGCATTACTAAGTCCCTCGCTGTTTTGAGCAGGCGCATCAGGATCAGCTACCACTTTCATCTCATTCTGCCTCTGCCTTTCCCACCCAACCACCAAGCCAGCAAGTTCAATTGCAAGGCGCCGATTCTCTGAAGTAGTATTGTAAGGAAGCCCCAGGCGGCTTAGAGAATTTACCATCTGAGGCACAAACTGTGCTCTGCAGCTGTAGAAGAGATCTGAGTGGCGGACAATGAGTTGGAAAATATGAATAAGATTAGGAATTGAGTGGCCTTCCTCAACAAGTATCTTCTTTGTGTATCTTATCCAGATAGGCATGCGAGGATCCTGAGGCAACCTTCGGGGTAGTGCAGGCATTAAAATATCAAGAGCCTGCTTGACCAACATCTTATTTTCTGGTTGGCACGTTCTAAGAAGTGCAACAAAAACCTGCAAATTGATCCCAAATATCTTTTTATAGTGAAGAGGACGATATCATGGCATTTGTAGGGGCCTTAACAAAATTCACGCTGAAAGCAGCATGAACTAGGCACACGTGGGAAGACCAAATTATTACTTCACACGATTAAATAAAAATTATTAGGATAAACTGAAGGACCAAAAGTGGAGGACCAAAAGCATATTTCTTCAGAGCACTGTAGATAGAGAAATGAATCACCAGTCGGAGGCCCAACCAAAATTACAAATATGTTATCAACACTTCAAAGAGTTGGTTAAATGAAGAATGGGCAATGTTAAAAAGCTTAAAATAAAGAGAGGGAAGTTGAGATATGGCTAATGCTTCAAGCACTAAGATTTGTCTTCTCTAGAGCATGTTATTCATAATCGTAATGTCTACTTGCTTGAATAAAACAAGCGAAACAAAAAAAAAATTCAACAAAAGAATAGATTATGGTTTACAACTCAATCATTTCAATATGCATTTAAAAAACAGAAGACAAATAAGAATTGCTTTGCTCTGATGTCCTATATATATATATATATACACTCATAAAAGGTACCTGGAGTATTATCTTTTCCGGGGCCTGATAAGCCTCCAGAAAATGGCAAACATTGACAAAGGCCCACTGCTTACTGGCACTATCCTCTCGTTTGAGATGATTCCAGCCAAACTTGATGAGTTCTTTCCTATGTTGGACGAGATCAGTTTGGAGATATTTAAGTAGTAATGTGGCAAGCTGCAGAAGCTCTATTCTAAGAGGTTCATCATACTCAGCAGAAACCTAAGGAAAAGCAAATGTCAAAAGAAGCAAACCAAAATTGATCAACCAATTATCCAACTGAAACATTATTAATAACTCCAGCCAATTTTGTTAAATAGAAACAAATGCAAAACCAATATTCCTAAAAGAGACCCTTTAAGGAACCTATCCAAGGAACATAACAGGTCTCAACCTGTTGAACAGTCAGTGGCTCAAACTCTCTCTAATTCAAATTTTTACTAGTTTTTCATAATACCAAGGACCAGTACCACCCATCCAAGTTCTCCTTTTCATTAATTGTCTTCTTTCAAGATTCCAAATCCATGAAAAGCTAACTTGCAAATTCCAAATTTCTCTCTTCTTTGAAAGGTTAAGATGAGCAACCACTAATCAAAAAGGAGAGCACGCCCAATATTGACACTAGCAAACCAGGCATGCAAGAATCAATCGTGTTCACAACTGAAGGTATAAATCTCATTTTCAACCCAACTATACCAAAATGTACATTGTCTTCTTAAAAATAAAATCTAGCAGCATTTTAACAGCTCCTTCTCCATTTGGTTCATAAGATGGAGAAAGAAATCACATTGGCAAATCTATATATCCAAGACCCAATTTACGATTTAATACCCATGTGAACAAATTTTCTGGAGAGATAATCCTTCGAGGTCAGCAAATTTTTTTACTTACTAGCCACCCTAATTACAAAATAAGGAAGAAAAGTTTTAAATCCCAAGAATCATATCAAAGACATGCAGTTAAATGTCCACTTAGAACGCTTCACACAATCCGCCAGGTCTGGTCCCATTCCTACTGTAAGATATGGACCTGGAAAGACTCTCCTTCCTAATTCTACTGTTTCCAAAACACAGTTTCATAAATCTCATAAAGTGTATGAGACAGGGAAACTTATAGTGAACATCCTAGACAGATAATCACCTCTTCAGGAGGATCAAGAAGCTTCTCGACAATTGTTTTTATGATGCCAGCATCAATGACTTCCCAGGTTTGGCCATTCTGAAAAGCATGCGCAAGCATAGGAAGAATGAGCATCTGCATTACCACCACCAAGTGACTGTGTCCTAATTGTTTCGATTGGAAAAGGTTCAGAAAATGCAGGAGAATTGACTTCTTCATAGCAGGTGGATAGCCTTCCGCAACCTAGAGGGGAATATGAAGTTTCAATTAGCATATCATGAAATAGTCAAGCTGTAAACAATTAATTGTTACAATTGATACCTCGATGATGTAAAATTCCTTCAGAAAAGTGAAGTCAATGCGAGTGTGGAACAGGAAGATGGAGAGAACGTCAAAAAGAACATTTAATTCAGTATTGCCTTGCCGCAGGTAGTTCAAGAAGCACTTGACAAGCCATTTGCTTTCTTTTACCTGTTCAGTGAATTATAATGTTAGCAAATAAATGTTTGCTCCACAACAGAGATAATGATGTTAGCAAATAAATTTGTTACTCCACAGCAGAGAGATTTCACACAGTTGCATTTCACTATCTAATGTCAATCAGCAGATAATCAATGAGCAGGGATATGACTGAAACAAACAGAAATTTCAGCAAGTGCCATCATCTTCTATGTTCAAAAATCTATTTGAAACACCACATCTCCAAAGCATTCCACAGTAGACCCATGTTATAAGGTCAAGAAAAATGCAAAGACATTCAAAAGAGGTAAAACCAAGAAGATTCCAAAAGTTCGCTACACAAGCATTAGTTCTGTACTTTCAGAAGAATATAAGTGAAGTCAAAAGAACAGTTCGAAAATCTGAAACATACATCTGCAGATCAAAAGATGGCAAAAGCATGCAGAGAGTCCCACTCATGAAAAGAACAATACAGCTGAAAGAGCTTCCTTCAGCCTCAAGAAACAAGTTGTTTCTAGAGTCTACTCTAAATTCAAACCCAAATCTAATTAGATAAAACCAGAAAGGTGGATTTGAAATAACAATATTTCCTAATTATTTCTCATTCCTCGTTGGTATTCATCCACCCTATATTAGTTCATTAGTACATTACTACAGTTGCCAAAATATAAGATCACATCTCTAAAGATTTAACAAATCCCAAAATTCTTGATGTTTGTGAGACTCCAACCATATACAGTATCAAGACCAATTTTAAAAGACTTTTTGTGCTGCCTGGAAAAAAAAAATAGCATCGCAAATAAAATTCTGTTTTGCCCATTTCCTCTTTCACCAGCATCAGGTGCAATAAGCGAGAGAACCGAGAGGGTGCCAGTCCCCATACCAGATGATATATAAACGATCTACCAAAAAGACAAGGCGTTGAAACATATATAGCTATGTAAATTATATTTTTAAAAAAAGGACGACTAAATGACAGTTCTGCCAGAAAACTTACTTGCACCAAATCCAACTCCTGTTCATTTCGCAATCGAGCTATTCTCGCAGGTGATTTCCATATATGTACCAGAGTATCAAAGACAATCCTATTACTCTGCAACCAACCAGGTATTAATTTCACCAGTGTTTTTATAAGAGCCAGACCCTGAAAATACCCATCAGAAGTTGAAGCAGGGCCAGAAGCTGGTAACTTAGAACCATCAGGCGGGGGAGCAGCTCCTCCTTCATCACCTCCTGCAGCTGGGGTTGCAGTGGAACCAGGGCCGGTTGCAGGTTCAGATTTTGGCATGAATTCAGGAAAAGCATTCGCAAGTATTTTCTGCGGCGACTTTGCAAGTTCATCTCGCAAAGTTTGGCCCGCATCAGAACGAATTATATACATAAACCTGGATGGGAGATACAATTCAATAAATTAGTTGCAACCAAAGCAAAAAGGAACAGCTTTAATATGGTTCCTATACTTTGTAGCATGAGCAAATTTGGTCCTTGAATAATTTTTTGCCACCAGTTCGGCCATATACTACAATCTT
Source organism: Punica granatum (assembly GCF_007655135.1). Taxonomy (NCBI): domain Eukaryota; kingdom Viridiplantae; phylum Streptophyta; class Magnoliopsida; order Myrtales; family Lythraceae; genus Punica; species Punica granatum. Next base: position 5,037,811 of record NC_045132.1, read on the forward strand.
TCTGGTTGTGTTTGTGCTTGCACGTTCTGGCTGGCATGACATACAATAAATTTTATTAAAAATAGATTTTATCAAGTGCGGCACTACACTACGTCTACAGCAAACTTACTTCACTTCTATAACAAAAACTGTAATCTCAAACTAAAAACAAAGAAGGAAAGAAAAAAAAGTATTATCTGAAGCTCATATGACACTATCAATAGGGATACCTTATTGGACTGGATTTCCCTTTTTTTTGGCTTAAATTAAATGGGTTAAGTTGAGTTTAGGGTTATGGCATGGAGCCATGTAGATTGAACAATTAATCTAAAACGATACCATAGAGTAATGGGTTAACCTGAAGACAAGTATATAAAATGATTGCAGGTGCAATGAGCCCTTTAGCCAAACCTAAAACATCTTTCACAGGATAAAGCCTTACCGCCGAAAATATTTGGGCTGACCTAGTCGGGCAAGAAAATAATCAACGGCCTGTGCTGCATATTTGTTCAGGAACTTTGTGAGCGGCAAGCGGTAGGGGCTGTTAATTTCACTATACACTTGTCCCGGAGGAAGGGCCCCTTCCAAATCAATGGTCAAGGTAACAAGTTCATCAAGGAACTTAGAAGCAGCATTTGGAAGCAGGTGGAAAAGTTCAATTATGGCTGCACAGGGGGGGAAAAAGTATCACCAGATTATGCAAGACGCACAAAAATTATCTAAAAGTAGGAGCAGAAATTAGATGCATTTACCAGAAGCAATTTTCGGTTCTTCACCAGCCTTCCATGATTTCTGACTTTGTGCAAGTTTCTCAGGTTCCAACCATTTCTTTAGGTGCTCTAACAGCTTGCCGCCCAAAGTGACATTGAACCAATTGGATAAAAGCTCAAGGAGGCGAGCCAAGCCTTGCAGGAGGGGCATACTAAGATTTTTGGTATGGGCCAAATTGACCAATATAGGCCTGAGGCTGCTTTGCAGAAGTTCTTTAGGCATCCGTTGCTGATTGATAACCTAAAGAAAATGACATGCACCATAAGTAACAAAATAAAAAACCAGCAACCACCTACAGTCTACTGCAACAACCAAACTGATCAAGACCATTAATTACAAGGAAAAAATAGACAACAAAACGGAACTTCACAGATACCTGCCGGAGACCTTCCTTTGCAACAGCAACAATCTCTGGCGTCCTACACGTCAACGACTTGAAAAACATAGATATAATCTTAGCACGTAATTCGGAATGATTTGGTGTTTTGAAATCTGCCCATGCCATCGTGGTGCACAATAGCTCAATGCAAGCAGTGCGAAGTTTGTTTAGAGATGTAGCAACTTTCGGGTTCATGAACTTCACAACCCAGACATTTTCATCAGCCTCTGCGATTTGTAGAGCTTCTTGAAGAAAGCTAACCAACTCCTGAGTCAGCTTCAGAAGAGGAGGCCTCAATGCCAAGCAAAAATTTAAAGCAGTAACGGTTCCCACCTGTAAACCATCAACAAGAATTACCAAAGCATTCCCAAATTGATATAAAGGACTATTAATTCTGTTCATGACACGATCTCTTCCTCTAATTTTGTGCAAACAAGTGAACAACAATATATAATGTACTGTATTAGAAGCAAAATTAATGAAATTCAGCAAACAGAATATTCACAACATTCTCATTGCCGTCCGCTACATTTATCCAATAAAGAAAAATTGAATAAGTCATTTTATATTATATGGAGCATTGATATAAAATATTGTTTTAATTGCATGACATTACAGGAAAGTGGGAACAGGAGTTAGAGCATATGCAAAAGAGAACTTAGTTCATGAGGTAGGTTAAAAGGATAGACTTCAACCAGTTTTAACATATGTAGTTATATGACATAGATAAGATACATACCAGAAAATAGAAAAATTCCTTACCTGTTGATCAATAGTCTTAGAACGAAGTGGCCGCACTATAAGGGGCTGAAGAAGAGGTTGATAAAGCGGTTCAAGCAGCTCTGATACCTCACTACCAGTCCGACTGGCCAACAGAGCCAAACAAGACTGCACGTTCTTTCTCACAGTTAAAGATGCATTGGAATTAAATAACTCTTGAGCAAGGAATTCAACCACCCCTTGAAAACTCTGCTTCCGTGGTTCACTGTTCGCATCATCAACATTATTCACTACGCGAAGGACTTGTGTAAGCACTTGACTAGTCTCTTCTTGCTCCTTTGTCGCATAAGTGGGAAGCTTCTTAAGAACATACACCAGAGCCCGCACAATTTTAACTTGGAAAAGGCACAAAGTCTCAACAGTCACTTTTCCAACCAATGCACTGAGTCCCATCACGCCGCCCATCTGTGCTTGCCAAGTGTTCCCATAGCAACAATGCAAGAGACGAGGCAGCAGTTGCTCAAAGACGGGAATCCTAACACTAGGTGGTGGAGAGTAGACAGGATTCATTGATGGGCTAGAAACAATCATCGGGGTACTAGGTCCTGCTCTAGACATCATAACATCAGCATGTTTTGTACGAGCAAGAAAGAGGAGAGTTTCAGCAAACACATTCAACGCACTAACGGCAGCTTTGGCACGAAGCCTGTTTTCATCGGCGAGAACATCAACGAGAGCGTCCAAAAATATCAAGGGATCCAATTCTTTCAAGTTAGAACCGCTACTCCTTGATCTGGTGCTGACACTGGCAGTTGACGAAATGCTAGGAGCCCCGGCAGCAGGATTACTTGACAAGTGGTCAATATAAAATATCATCGCAAAGTGGCGACAAATGCTAGATAGGAAGTCATCTTTGGGATCATGTAGATCAGGTTCTGCACTGGCAGCAATAATGGTCATCAAGAGAATCTTGAAGACAGACTTTTCAGCCATAAGTTGAGTCTTCGTCTTCACCCCTAAGTCTGCCTGCAGGTTTCAGTTACAGATATTCTATCATCAAAATGAAAGCCAAATGTCGGGTAGCTCATAAATCATCACCAAACTTGACAGGAAGTATTAGCTTATAAAGATATACATGGATGATTTAGGGTCAGATGAAAAAATAATAAAATCAAACAAGTAAACTGAATAAGTGGAATCCACTTTAATGACTTTAGACGGACTGAGGCAGGCAAAGAAAGAATCACTGAGAGCATATAAAGATGTGTTATAAAATTAGAACTGAGTTAAATGGCCCCAAATGATCAAAAGAAGTAATGTTTAGACAGCATGAAGCAAACCTTTATATCCAAGGACTCAGACCTCCGCCAAGAAGCATCAACGTTAGACACCAATAAGGTGGACAACTGCTTGGGAGTATAGCCCTCATCAGCAACATTTCCAGGCAAATTAAGCTGAGATGATAGGCAAACGCGAAGAAATTTCAAAGCTTGCTTCCTGTAGAAGGCATCAATTCCGCCATTTTTGTTCATAACAGCTGCTACTGCAAGATTTATAAACCGATCCAAAGGAACCAGAAATGGCGTTTGGGGTTCAAAAGTAAGAATCAAACGAAGCCCGTGTTCTGGATTATCCTTGCACTCGAGGGCAAGGGGCTCTTTGAGGAAACGCCTATTGCGACCACCCAACTTGCCAAGGAGTTGCAGTGACTTTCCACCCCAAGGATAAGGTGGAGGTCTCAAGTGAGACCACAAGGCTAAGATAACCTCAGACATTACGTTAGCCATACTAGGTTCCAGGAAATCAGGATTCAGACTATCAACCCAGAACTCGAGTGTCCTCAAACCCAAACTGACTAAGTCATCGCTTCCCTTGAGACACCAAACCAGAGGCTTCATAAGCCGAGTTAAATAAGGCAATAACGAGCTCAATCGTGCAGGCAAAGTCAAGCATAGCTCCAGCAACAGGTCCCTCATATCTTCTCCAGTGGGACCCTCCAGCATAGTTAAAAGCATGTTCAAGCAAGGTTGCAACATAGGAACCAATTCTCGGAGTAGGAGTTCAAATTTGCATCCTGAAAGCGGCCGAAACATCATTCGAAGAAGTTGCATATAAGCAAGAGGCTTTTCCACTTCAGTCGCGCTTTTTATGCAAGTTTCCATTATGACAGGAACATGAGGCTGTAGGATCCTCTCGAACTCTGCTGGAGCTTTGGCAACAGCACCAAATATGAACCAAAAGAGCTGCAACACCAGCTTTGCAGCTGGTGAATCAGGATTCTTCAAGACATCAAGTTTGCTACTCACAAGGAAATTGACCAAAACATCAGCAAATGGCCGGTACACTTTATTTGCTTGCAGGAGAGTAGAGAATATATGAACCAATTGAGTGTTTGAGATCATGCACTCAAAAAGCTCAGGCATGCACAGAGAGAACATGTCCATAAGATCCCGAGGTTCCATGATTGCCAATATCTGAGAGAACAGGTGGAGCATTTCCCTTTCCTCATCCTTCTCTTTGAAGAGGGCCAAGCAATGAACACCACTCTTTAGAACACCGGCAGCTTTTGATACCTATTAAATGATGTGGTTAAGCAGCGCTGCAGAAAGGAATGCAAACTAAGCAGACAGGTTCGATCTACAATACCTCATCTTCTCGCATCCCTTTAAAACCTTGCGATGCTGGCATACTGGTAGAAGGTGAAACAAGCACCTGTTGATGAGTTCCATGTGCAGAAGAAGAAACCTAACCATCAAAAATTTATCCAAGGTAGAATACCTATATACTAAGAACAAAGATTGTAAACATATTTTATAATAAAGAAAGGCTATTGAATTGAAGAAGGAACCTGAGGTCTAGGGATATGGGCATGAGTTATACTCCATATAATTGTCTTCATTCCTGAAAACGATTTCAGCATAAGAAAATTAAAATGATATCAGGAACAAAGTAAATAATAAGATATATGAACAGAAAACAAATGCTGTCCTGATCAGGATAGAAGACATAAAAGAAACTTGACATACCCATCACCAATGTCTTAATCAAATGCTTACAATCATTCACCTCCTTTGCATGCTCTATAGGAACCTGCATATTGAGAACTGCCTGCCAGCATAGTATAGGAAAAGATTTCAGCAAATTGAAATGCAACTTATTGCTCTTAATAAGCATTGCACCAAGCAAAGAACTTCAACAAATTATTGACTAACAAAAACACAAATTATTGGGAAAAGGTAACGCTAATAACGAGTTAAGTCTCGTGCAACAGAAATGCAGAATCAGTGTCCACCCTCGAATCATTGAAATTTCATAACTTTTCACTATTAGGCAGATCAAATCAGAGTATGATGTCCATCAGATATTTCATATAACCCATTTTTTTTTATCACAGAACCAAAACAGATAATGCAAAGGAGTACAGCAATCATGACAACATGATTAATGTTGCTCAGTGATCCCAATTTACATCATGGAAATATACGCATTGCAATGATATAACCATAAATAAATCACTCCAATTTCAAAGATTCCAACTTGTTCTAGAGCGATGGACCGAATTTAAAGTAATAAAATTACATATAACAGCAGTTCAGTGACTATTTTTATCACTCAACAATCAGAACAGAAAGCAGATAGGGCCAAGATACAAACTTGAGCACAAGTAATGCGCACCCACTAAAGAGAATTATGTCAACTCAGAAAACCAATCGGGGAAAATATTACAGAAAAATTCAAAGAACCTGTACTGGAAGTTCAAGTTTAGCCTTCAAAGTTGCTCGTTCCTTTCCATCTTCCCCTTCCTCCAACAACTAGAGCCACAAAAAAGACAAAAGCATTAAATAGATAATTAAGAAAATCATGTAGTCTTAACCAAAACAGACAATTAATACCCAAAAATTTGATGGAGGCAACATATTTTGAGGAGCATTGTTTGGTATGTAGGGGAGCATTTATTGATACATGAGGGCACATATATAATTATGACTGTAGGAGATGTCAGTACAGTAGCTGTGGATGAGGCAAGGGAATTCGATAATTGTCTTAGAATAATTTTAGCAATACCCCACAGGAAAGTCACAAGCAACGATGCATAGAGTGAAAACTCAAATTTAAGCACCAGACATGAAAGATCAACCAAATAAGATGTGTATCTATATGCAAATCAAAGAAGCTAGAATCTTAATTAATATTCTAGAACAATTGACAAGCCTACATAGGTGACATTTTAACAAAAGGACAATGGAAAATACAACCATGATGACTGCTGATAAACTACCTGGGGAATGGTACGCTTGAAAGTACTGAACTTCCCGACAAATGCATCCAGTATACGTCCCTAAAACCGTGAACAAATACTTCATAAATGCCAAAGGGTAATACATCAAGTTACTAACTAATGTAATTGCCAAAAGCAGAGCTCGAACCAGTAATATACGGGCTTCATCCATAGATGGCTGATCAACACCTTTCTCAAAAATTGGCTCCACCTTCATTTCATGTCAAAAAATAATAGAATGCAATCGGTAAATCACAAACCACATGAAACCAAAGGCCCACAAGCCAATAGTACAGTATAAAATAGTTTAATAATCAAAAGAACAGGAGCAGAGTAGCAAATTTACCAGATTCAACATCAGCCTAGCACACGTTGTATGAATGCTAAGTGACAGTGAGGCATCGTGCATGTTGCTTGAGAATAAGTATATAATCCGCGATAACTGCATAACAGAAATCTGTCATCAGAATCGCTTTAAAGAGATAAATTAAACAGGCAACATCAAAAGGTCCCCGAAAGGCTCCCAAAACCATCCTTTTGTTTAGGTGCATATATGAAAAATCGAACGGCTGATGTGAAATCAAAACAGAAAACTCTTGAACTTGTAAAAGAAAGGCTTTGTTTGTATCAGGAGCAGCCCTTAACGAAACATTAATTGCTGATCCAGAAGAATATGAAATAATACAATTCAATTCAGTGACAGTACCACAATTTCAAAGATATAAGCAAAGAACTGATTTCCCCAACCAATGCCCTTACACTTATTGAAAAGGAGAAGAAATGCCAGAAATTCATGCACTATAGAATAAAATAATTTGACCTGTGAGAGGGAGAGATCCCCACGAACATGATGCACAATCTCTGCCAGTAAACTATAAGCTAATGGCCTCAAGGTCTCAAAGCATGCCCGACCAGGTCCTACTAGCACTCTGTTAGATCGTGGATAAGGCAAACAGTAGCCAAAAAGATCAGAAGATGAGCAGATGTCATAAATTTATGGATCAAGATTTCTGAAATAAATCTAACATAATAAACGCTTCAGAGTTGAGAGAACAATTGCATATACATAGGTGCACCAAAAACAACCAAATTAGGTTGTCAAATTATATATTTCATCAATTTTTCAACAAATAATTACTTCAGAGAAATTAAACTAAACATATTATTCCAGATAGCTATCTACATTAGAAATTGTCCGACTTGTGTATGAGTGGAACTGAGGACCTGATACAGTATTTTCAAAAAGAACATACTGGATATGTTATCTGTAAACAATTTGATATCGTTACGCTTTTCTGACATTGATTCAGTATATCTAACTTGTGCATTTATCTTTTACTGCTTACAAACATATCTTCCAGAAGACAAAAGGCAAAAAAAAAAACATTTCAAAGATTCCCGTAGAAGAATAAGCTTGGACACTGATTCAGAGAGAGAGAGCTCAAAATTTTAATCAGACCATCTGCAATGGTTAAGATTGAAAATAATTACCTCTCTTCCAAAAGTGTGTCAATTAGAGGAAATAAGCCCCTCTTAAAATCCGTCCCCAGAACGTGCTTTAACGCAACTAACAATTCCTGCATCCGACAATTTGGAATTACATGAAATCCACAGTCCAAAGCCCTAGAATATTCTTACAAAAGGAAGAGTTGATAATTAGCTATCTCACCTTTCTGGTAGATACAGAATCGGAACACGTTACAAGCAGGTTCACAATACTTCTACATATGCTTTCCTCATGTGGTCTAATATAATCCGCAAAACTCTTCAGCAAATAAGTCAGAAAAGAAACAGTCTGCATTTACAGAAAAAAGAAAAGGACGATGAGCAACAAAGACAAATGTGCACCCACAAGATGACCTGAACTAACACTAAAAGATTCCCATATTAACTAATAATGCATGCAATCTACCAATGTATGGAACTTCCTTCTCATTCTCTACAGTTAAAAGCATATATCAAAAGGGCAATCCGATTCCAGAGGAAGCACAGTAATAAAAGGAATGCTCATCTCTGTTTCCAGGGTATCAGAACAAACCTCAAATTTATTCACACTAACACAATACAGCGTGAAAAAGTTAAGTAAACATTGACAAATTTGTTTTGCTATTTGCATTAGATTTAATTTAGTTGATTCGACTTGTGGTCATCTACTTATCTTATCAAGAAAGAATTTTATTGCCAAAAGCCTGCTGTGCACCAAATATTCAAGCTCCCCAAGATAATTTGTTAAAACAGATTCTATAAAAGGAAACATTGATAACATACCTTAACCTGAGCACCCTTTAGCTCAAGGAAATGAGGTTTTAGATGGGGAGGAACCTTTTCAGGACCACGAACAGATATAGCAGCAACCATCAGAGGCAACAAGTGAGGTATATTTGTCTGCACAAGCCGGCCATATAATTGAAATAAAAACATGACCACAAGTGGACTTTCTGTGACTATCTTGAAGGACCGAGTGCTTGGGTTTAGCTCTCCAGTTCCACTGTACACAGTACCAGGAGGAGAAATTCCTTGATCAGAAGTATCCATTGGGCGGACATCTTCACTTTTCACTGCTCCGCTCTCAAAGAAATGGCTGACAGTCGCACTGAAATTCTGGTAAATCTTGCACACAAAGTCTAGAAATGGCTGCACCTCAGTTTCTAAAGTCGGCCTAAAATTTCTCAGCAAATCAAATATAATCCTAATGCAGATTAAGCCGTTCTCCTCGTTGTCAGTAGTGAGAACTTGCATGGCAACCTTCAGTAGGTCCTGAACGAATGGCCGCAGGACTTCACTGTGCGGCAGACGGTTCAGTATTTCCACTATCACATTACGAAGCTTGTGCTCCGTATTATCACTGGATTGTGGTTTCGTGATTTTTAATAATATCATGGAGAACGCCTGGAAGTACCACTTTAGAAAATTCAGATATTCCGCCGTATGGGCTATCTCGAGGCTGTCCCGTACCTCCACTGCGAGATTGTGCCTCGCCTGCATTGCTGTTGGAAAATAAAAAAGCACCCAATGAATATTTCCAGCACAAACTCAGGTCACTTCAAAGCGGACACATCTCAAAAACACATTTTTTGAACATCATTTATATCCATACAAATTCATTAAAAAAAACTATTTTGATGCATTTGGCTTAAATAATCGAATGAAATAGCTTCACGATCGATACATCCCATCTAATTCTTCATCTTCCGTATATAGTTAAGCAGAATGGCAACCTCAGAAGAACTCCTTTGCTGCCGAGTCTCTTTTCTCGGAACTACAAGACCATTACAGGCATGGATACATGGAAATCGGGTGGTTCAAACAATTTCTGCAAGCTCAGTGTACTTACGTGTTAGCCCAGGAGAGACGCTGACATCGGGGTCCAGCAGCTGCCGCGAATGCGACTCGAAATTCTGAATTGGACCCATGGTTTAGTAATTCCAGGAGGGAAGAAACCATAAAAACCCTAGCTTTCCGAAGCCCCAGCAGGATCGAACGTTGGATAGCAGTCCCTGAAGTCCCTCGCCGGGCAGCTATACAGGGGCACCGCCGTGAAGCTCTCGATCGCAATAAACTGCCAGCAGCATGGCACGAGACTGAGAGAAGGGTGGGGAGGAAGAGGAACGGGCAAGGGAAGAATTTACTGAGAGAATTGAATCGAGTGAGAAATTTAGGGTTTATGAAGTCAAGGGTTCTTCGTCCAGTGAAGGGTTCTTGAACCAGAGAGAGAGAGAGAGAGAGAGAGAGAGAGAGAGGATTTCCCGTCCGTCTGGGCTTTCAATTTTCCGGTGAACAGAACCGCTCTGCTCTCGGCCTCAATGTCCGAAAAAGTCCCAGGACGGACGGTCCATTCGGGCCATATATGCAATTTGATATGATTTGACTAGATCCATATATGCCACATAAAGGGTTAACAAATAAAAAATTTAAAAAAAATTTTAAAAAAAAAAGAGAAAATGACACTTGAATTCTTATATATTTATCAATTTTTAACATCAAATCCTAAATATTTTAGTTTGAAAAAACAAATCCTAAATCGTTTAAAAAAGTGCCACCATTGATCTTATCCGTCACCCCGTTAACTGAATTGCAAGCAAGGCAAACGGCCCCTCCAGCTGGCTGTTAAGTGCTGACGTGGCACGAATGGCCCAATTTCACCCGCGCTGCCAGATTTTAACCCGTCTTGCTCTCGCCGACCCGACTTGCTCCCGCTAATACCTGACACCTCTACTGACATAGCAGCATCTACAAGCCCTGCAACCTTTGCCTTCTCTTGTTCCTATTCCTCTTCGTCTTCGTCTCCATCTTCCAATTCAAAATCGGATTACACCCAGGAACCCTAAATTCCCAAATTTCCTAAAATCGAACAAACGCCCCAGAGCGGACACAATCACTGAGGAGAAGGGGACCGAAAGAGCTGAGGAAGAAGAAGATTACAGAGGAGAAGCAAACTAGAGAGGAGGAGAGGAGAGACGCATTAAGGAAGAAAGAGGGGAAAGCGGGAAAGCTCTGAGCTTGTTAGCGACGACGACGAGATCCAAAATCAATCAACAGCCACCCGCCGCACGATCTTATCTTCTTCCTCCAGAGCCCGGACACTGTGCCGTGAAGTTAAGCGAAGAAATGGAACTTTGTTCCGATTTTGTTGGACAGCTTTACATTGAACTGAATTGGCGATTTCTGGGGATTTAAGCCGTTCTTTCACAAGATAGGAATTATCATGGATTTAGGATGCTTTCTCATAAAAGCAATGGATCTGATTGATTCTGCTGCATAACTAATTGATGTTAGTCTGTGACATTCCAGCTAAAGGAAAACATATTTGATGCTATTTTCAGCTATTTTATGTGACCTCTTCTTTGAGATCTCAGTGAAGGAAAGCGTTCTTGACTTCTAAGTGGAATGAGAGTCATGCTAGTGCTGAATGGTTGCAGGAGCGAATGGTACCATTTTGAGCAACTGGACTGAACGTGACTCTGCATAATAGAGACCTTACTCTTTTCAGTAGCCTTGAGCAAGCAGGCAAGTTTTCTTACTTGTGAGAAAAGCCCCTTTGCTACAAGCCATTTGTATCTACCTCTGTATATTTGATCTTGTAAGCTCCTTTTTTTTTAATAGCATCCATAATTTTTGAACATAGCTCGTTTCCAATTCTTATGAGATTTGGCTTTATCGTAATATAGTTGAGTCCTGTTCCATGATTTTTGAGATTTATGAAAGGCTTGTGCTCAAGTCAAGAGAATAGGACTCTGTTCGTGTTCTGATCTCAGTGCTTCGAAATGGTAATTTCGCTAGTCTCTGCACAATTTATGGAACCATTGCAGCTCCAAACTGTAATATGATGCTATGCTTTTGGACTTTTATGGCGGAATCAACCACGATTGTCGCCATTGTTCATCTGCAAACTGCCATAGTTTTGCATATAGAGATAGCTTTATGGATATTTTCCTTCTTTATGATGTAAAGTTGTTTCTCTTCCTATTGCCAGGCACTACTTCATTCCTCCCACATGTTTCATGAATCCAAGCATCCATTCGCCCACCATGGGGTGAAGTTCCCATCCGTTGAGCTCGACTTACCCTCTATGATGGCTCAAAAAGATAAAGTCGTGGCTAATCTCAGAAGTAGATTCTTATTCCGTGTCTAGTTATTGGTATGTGCGGTAGCAACACGGCTTATATTGTGCATAATAGAAACCCAATGTATGCATCTACCGGTGTTCAATGTATATATGCAAATTATATAGATGCAAGCGTCAACAACCCACGTAACCACCATGGGAAGATTTCTTCAAAACCCGAGCACCTAAATTACAAGTAAAGAGAGGAAAACGAAACAATTATGCACAATATAAGCCTACAGAAACAATTTCGAATCAAGTCAACATCAGTTCGCTTTGATGCTCATCGCAACTCGTAAAAAATTGGATGATGTTAATTAGTGAAATTAGAAGCTCAGAAGCTCAAATCTTTCATTATTCAGATCATGTACATATACTGCCGATGTACAAAGTAAAAGAGGAAATCTAATATCTATTGCCTAATATATGAGTGACTAATAAGGCTAGTTATAAATATATGATACAAATATCACCGCTAATCTTGGTAATATAGATATATTATGTAATACTCCCCCTCAAGTTGGAGCATGAGGATCACGAATGCCTAACTTGTCCAAGAGAAAGCGAAATCGATCTCGCCCTAAAGCCTTCGTAAAGATATCTACAAGTTGCAGCCTTGTCGGAACATGTGAAGTCTTAATCACGCGAGACCGAATGTGTTCACGAACAAAGTGGCAATCTATCTCTATATGTTTCGTTCGCTCATGAAACACCGGGTTAGCTGCAATATGTAGAGCAGCTTGATTGTCACAGAACAACCGAGTAGGTTCACCATAATCTATCCCAAGAGAACGAAGCAAACTTCGGAGCCATAGGACTTCACTGACTACTCCTGCCATGGCTCGATATTCTGCTTCAGCTGAAGAGCGAGACACCGTTGATTGCTTCTTTGTCTTCCAGGAGATGGGACACCCTCCTAATGTAACAAAATATCCTGTGGTCGAGCGATGCGTCATAGGACAACTAGCCCAATCCGAATCGCAATAGACTTCAAGTTCCAATGACCTTGGCCGTAGAAAAATTCCCTGTCCTGGAGACTGCTTTAAATACCGAAGTACCCGCATCGCAGCATCCCAGTGTTCCTGACGTGGCTTCTGCATAAACTGAGACAATATATGCACGGGATAGCTAAGTTCCGGTCACATAATCGTTAGATAAATCAGACGACCAACTAGTCGTCTATACTGGCTAGGATTACTGATAGGAGCCCCCGAGTCTGATGAAAGCTGATGATGTTGCTCCATTGGAAAGGAGGATGGTCGTGCGCCAAGCATCCCGCACTCCGTGAGTATGTCGAGCACATACTTCCTTTGATTGAGAAAAAGTCCATATTCCATCCTGCTTACTTCAATTCCGAGAAAATATCGTACTGGTCCTAGATCCTTGATGCAAAAACACTTATCAAGGTACCGCTTGAAGCATGTGCACTGCTCATGATTATTGCCCACTACAAGAATGTCATCGACATATACCAAGGCCGCAAGAAAAATATCACCACGATTAAATACGAAGAGCGAATGATCTGCTCCAGATTGTCGAAATCCATAATGCTGCATAGATTCTGCAAGTTTAGCGCACCAGTTGCGCGAAGCCTGCTTCAACCCATAGAGTGATTTCCGGAGTCGACAAACTACTCCCTGCCCTCGAGAAGAATATCCCGGTGGTAATCGCATATAAACTTCTCCGTCAAGATCTCCATGCAAAAATGCATTGTTGACATCCATCTGATGTATCTCCCATCCCTTTGCCACTGCCACATTTAATAGACATCTGACGGTGACCAACTTTGCCACGGGTGCGAAAGTCTCATTAAAATCCACTCCTTCAACCTGAATGAATCCTTTTGCAACAAGTCGTGCCTTGTATCTCTCTATACTCCCATCGGCTCGACGTTTAATCTTGTACACCCATTTGCAAGCAATTGGTCGCTTCCCTGGAGGTAAATCCTCGACGGTCCATGTCCCATTGGACTCTAGTGCTTTGATTTCTTCTGCCATAGCCTGTCTCCATCGAGGATTAGCCACTGCATCCTGATAAGACGTAGGTTCTACCTCCGAGTCCAAAGCACTCACATACGCCAGATATCGATTAGATGCAGTAGAATAAGATAAATATTGCCGAATAGAATGAACCATACCTGAGGATTTCGATGAAGTAGATGAGCCGGGGAAGGGGCGTGTAAGGCAGTGTGAATACGGACTTCAAAATCTTTCAGATACTTGGGTACAGACCTAACCCTATCAGAACGTCGCAATGTTTGTTCCGCTACCTCTACTTCCTCTGTCAATGGTACATCGGTCATCCCATCTGCAAGAATGACATGTTCCAACTCATCACTTTCTTCCCTCTCATTACCGATTGGGCCTAAAGGATTCGTAAGCCCATTTTCTCCTTCTCTTTCAGCTGAAACCCTAAATCTCGACTCCCCCTGACTCCTTATCTGATGAACATCTTTCTCAGCGTCAATAAAGAAATGAATCTGACCCGTATCTTCCTTGCCCGCATCAACCATCTGCAAAAAAGGAAACTCCCTCTCGTAAAATCGAACATCTCGAGTCACAAATATCTCGTTCCTCTCAAGGTCATAAACTCTCCAACCGTTCTTTCCGTACGAATAACCGACAAACATGCAACGACGAGAGCGAGGTTTGAACTTATCCTTGTCTCTCGGCCTGTCGTGAGCGTAGCACAAGCATCCAAATATCCTCAAGTTAGAATAATTCGCTGGCCTTCCAAGCAGAACTTCATATGGGCTCTTACCTTCCAAAAGTGATGTGGGAGTCACATTAATCAGATGCGCCGCCGTGGTGACACATTGTCCCCAGCATTCGGTCGGTAGTCCTGCTTGGAAAAGTAGTGAACGCGCAACATTTAATATGTGCCTATGCTTTCACTCGACACGTCCATTTTGTTGAGGTGTGTCTGTGCAGGATGTTTGATGAATGATACCTTTGATGGAAAAATAATTCTGCAAATCCCGTGAAATAAACTCCTTCCCATTGTCACTTCGCACTATTTTCACAGTGCGATCAAACTGATTCTTCACCAATTTGCAGAAATTAATTAGATGACGTTGTGTCTCCGATTTTTCCCGCAATAAATACAACCAAATTGCACGACTATAATCATCCACAATTGTCAAAAAATAACGAGCCCCAGAGATAGATGCCACCTTATATGGTCCCCACAAATCACAATGAACCAATTGAAATGGAAATACAGCTTTATTCAAGCTTAAGTCAAAACTTGACCGAGTCTGCTTTGCTCGAAGACAAATATTACACTCCTTATTTGTAGCTGCAGTTGATTCTAAATTGATACCAGTAAGTTTGATTCGTCGTGATGGATGCCCAAGTCGCATGTGCCACAAATCACCCGTCTCATCACTGATGACCTGATTAGCCTGCTCCCTGATGCCCACACGCCGAAGATAATACACACCCCCTTGAAGCTCACCCACTCCAATCGTCCTCCTCGTGATACGGTCCTGTATAAGACAATAATCGGTGTAAAATATTACACAACAATCCAAATCTCTAGACAGTTGAGATGCAGAAATAAGATTGCAATTCAATTCTGGAACCAATAGAATGTCCGAGAGGACGAGAGGGCCTATATGTATGCGACCAATCCTGTAAGCATCAGAAATTCCTCCATTCGGTATATGGATCTTCGGTCTCTTGGTGAGTATTCGCGATTCAACAAATAAATCTTCACATCCTGTCATATATCTAGAGGCTCCACTATCAATTATCCAATCATGCCCAAAATTCACTAGAATAAAATTTTTACCAGTATTAGGTTGCACATTATCATCATCAGGCCCGAGAAAATCAAGTAACTTCTGGAAGGCCGAATCTGAAAGACGAGAAAGCTTGTTCAGACCGCTGCTACTGGGCTGACCAATCTGAGACTGGTGGGCCGACAGCCTAGCGAATTGATTCGGGCCCAGGTGTGAATGCCCTAATTGAGCCTGATGGCCCTGCAGCCCAGAGAACTTATTTGGGCCCAGACCTGCCCCGCGTTTCTGCCCCTGATGGGCCTGCAGCCCAACGAACTAATTCGGGCCCAGACCGGCCCCACGCTGCTGCCCGCCCATTCCTCCTGTCGCTCCTCCCGTCTTCCTCCCTTGAATCGAAAACCCTAATTTTCTTTCTTCTGTCGCTCCCTTCGGCTCCCAATTCGTCGGGTAGCCATGCAACAACCAACAAGCGCTCTTGATATGACCCGGACAACCGCAATGGTAACAAGTCTTGGCCGCGATTGTTGCTCCTTTGCCTCCTCCCTGTCCTCCGTAAGTCGAATTGCCGCCTCCCTACATCTCCAGTTTCTTTTCTCCCATTCTGCCTAGAAATGCCGCTCCATCCGATGCGGTGTTTTCGTGCGATAAGACCACCAAATTTTGCCTTTCTTCATGCAAAATCATCGCTAGCACTTTATTGAGGGAGTGGGCAGGCTCATGGCTAAGGATATTCAACCTCACCGTGCTGAATTCCGAGCCTAGACCCATCAAAAATGGATGGGTCTTCTCCCGTTCCTTCTGTGTCGTGTACACCCTGAACGCCGAGCACGAACACATCGGTGTCTCCAGGTAATTTTCCAGCTCGTCCCAAAGGGTTTTCAGCCGAGAATAATATCTCAAAACTGACATCCCTTCCTGTTTCAAACTCCCTATTTCAGCCTTTAACTGATAAATTCTTGTTTCGTTTCCTTGCGAGTATCTTTCACGCAGATCTTCCCACAAGTCCTGTGCTACCGTAGCACAGGCCACACTGGACTGAAGTTCAGGATCCAGTGTGTTGAAAATCCACGATATCACCAGGGCATTGCACATGTCCTATCGTGCACGATTGGGGTCGCCTTCTGGTGGTTTTGGCACTGACCCATCCACCATGCCAACCTTGTTCTTGGCGATCAAGGCTGTTTTCATGACTCTCGACCATGTCAGGTAATTCGAGCCGTTTAACTTGCAGTTAATTAAACTTACCCTGGTATAATCTGACGGGTTGATTGTATAAACAGATGATTGATCAACCCCGACAGCCACAATGCTGCCCTTTTTTTGACGATTCTTCATTCCTCTCCATTCCTGCCAACACTCAGATAACAACAACGGCTTTATGCAAGGTATAATCCAAAACCAGCCCCACACTTCTCTGATACCATGTTAATTAGTGAAATTAGAAGCTCAGAAGCTCAAATCTTTCATTATTCAGATCATGTACATATACTGCCAGTGTACAAAGTAAAAGAGGAAATCTAATATCTATTGCCTAATATATGAGTAACTAATAAGGCTAGTTATAAATATATGATACAAATATCCCCGCTAATCTTGGTAATATAGATATATTCTGTAATAGATGACTTCAACTATACACTCCCCTTTCAAATTCAGAAGGTGCGAGAGCAGACAAAACTCTCTTGACGCCTCTAGTCATAGGTCTTCTCGCATGTCGGGCTTCATTCTCACTTGCATTGCAAGCCTCACATCTCTCTCCCGCTCAAATCCCCAGTAATCTGCACGCTGCAAGAAAGAAACCCTGTCGAGATACTGATTCGAGCTCTTCTTGTAAGCATCAAGCTCCTCTTCCAGCCCTTTATTTTCTTCCTTGAACTCTCCCCAATCCTTCTTGGTCTTGTTGAGCACACTAAGCTTCGGCTTCTTCTTAATCTGCTCAAGGATAGCATCAACCGCAGAAGGAGCAACAACTTTCCCCTTATCAGATGCCTCCTTTGAATCAGCATCAATGAACTTCCTTACTTCAATCTCTTGTCCAACAAAGTCCCAAACCTCAGTGACCTGCATCGTAACAAGGTTCTTATTTCACACAATCCAAGGAGAGTAAACAGCTTATGTGATGTTAGAATTTAATGTGGTTTTTTCAATAAGAAAACATAGATCAGATGGGTCTATGTTCTAGTTTGAAACAGTCTCTTTTCTGTTCTCACTGAAAATTATTATCGGGTAACTGAAAATAGCTTCAAATATGTTTTCCTTTTGCTAGAGTGTCACGGACTAGCATCAATTAGTTATGCAGCAGTACAAAGTTCAACAAAATTGGTACAAAGTTCCATTTCTCCACTTAACTTCACGGCGCAGTGTCCGAGCTCTGGAGGAAGAAGATAAGATCGTGCAGCGGGTGGCCGTTGATTGACTTTGGATCTCGCCGTCGTCGCCAAAAAGCTCAAAGCTTTCCCGCTTTCCCCTCTTTCTTCCTTAATGCATCTCTCATCTCCTGTCTGCTACTCCTCTGTAATCTTCTTCTTCCTCAGCTCTTCCGGTCCCCTTCTCCTCAGTGATTGTGTCCGCTCTGGGGTGTTTGTTCGATTTCAGGAAATTTGGGAATTTAGGGTTCCTGGGTGTAATCCGATTTTGAATTGGAAGATGGAGACGAAAACGAAGAGGAATAGGAACAAGAGAAGGCAAAAGTTGCAGGGATCGAAGATGCTGCTATGTCAGCAGAGGTGTCGGGTATTAGCGGGAGCAAGTCGGGTTGGCAAGAGCAAGACGGGTTGAAATCCGGTAGCCTGGGTGGAGTCAGGCCATTCGTGCCCCATCAGCACTTAATGGCCAGCTAGAGGGGCCGTTTGCCTTGCTGGCAATTCCGTTAACGGGGGTGACGGATGAGACCAATAGTGACACTTTTCTAAACGTTTTAGGACTTGTTTTTCCAAACTGAAACATTTAGAACTCGATGTCAAAAATTGGCAAACATGTAAGATCTCAAGTGTCATTTTCCCAAAAATAAATTCCAAACTTTTCACATTTTAATAATTTTAAAATAAACTTTTCTTCTTTTACATGAAAAAATTACCATATATTGATTCGATAACAATGTTAGCATGATATCAATATATATCCAGAATTACTAACATGTACCTAATGGTGTTACGTGACTGAAATTGATAGACCAAGTGAATCTCAAATATTTTTTGACATAAAAATTATTTAGAAAAATAAAAAAAAATATATATATATTGAATAAAAATCCTTAAGGGAGGAAGAGGGTAGGTGGCCAACAGTGGGACTTGTCACCAGGCACCATCCCCAATTGGGGTTGTTGGCGACATCAATGGTCGGGAGCAACCCTGCAAAGGCAATGGTGGCCTACGAACAAATATTAGATAATTAATGAATATATAAGTTAGATAAGCGATATGATCATTGGTTTCCTGCAAACAATGTTTAGATAATTATTGAATATATAACTTAGATGAGCGCTATGATCATAATTAATAATTAACTATTACGAACAGTTAAATTTATTATTGAGATATGATTTGGAGTAGGCTCAGTCTAGTCCTTATCTAATTATATCATTCTCGTTCTGGGTTACCGAGAAATTCAAAATTGGGAGGGGGGATTCTAGAATTTCATGAATAATAAATGTTGAGACATAGATGATAAAAAATATATATAGTGTACATAAACCCGCACATTGCCCAGATTTTACAAATAAAATTTATGATATTAAATTGAATGTATAGTCATAAAATTATAAATTCCATTCAATTATAATTATTATCATGGATTATATATATAAACTAGCACTCCAATGATTTATGTCTTTCTGTCATGAACGATATAAGCCTGAGGGCATTTGAGTTAAAACCAGTCTTCGAACGAGTAGGAGCATGCCTTGTTCCAGCGAAATTGAAATTTAAAAACACATACTACCTAACAACCGTACCTAAATTGAATATAGCTAGAAAAAAATAAAGGAAGAAAATTGATTTTAATATTTAATTGAATTTTCTTTTAATCCGCAGCATTTAGTGGGTTTAGCAAGTCCCCCATTGAAAGTTTAAAAGCTTCTTAACAGATTTATAATTTAGGGAAAATAACCCCATATAGCACAGTTTTGACCTTATTTTCACTCCCTAGCACGTTTTTAAAAGTTATCACGCTTTAACGAGAATCACAATTTTATTTCCAGATCTAGCACACCGTTAAACTTCATTTATAAAACCTAATAACGTCTTATAATGACGTCAAATGTTAATTGACAGGTCCTTCTTCCTCCTCCTCCTTCACGACTCTATCTTCCCAGCTCCTCTAGGGTTCCACCAATTTCCTCCTCCCGTGGCCTTCTCCAACTCCTTTCCTCAGCAATCTTCGCCGCCGCCTCTGTTCCCCTCCTTGCGAGGAGTCTTCTTCTCATCCTATTTTCTTTCCTTCGATTTCTCCATAGCGAAACCCTAGAACAATTGATTGCATAGATTGCTTTGGGAAGGTCGGGATGGTGGACATGGTGTGAAAGTTCTTTCATGAGATGAAAGTTCATGGGATAATGCCTGACGATGTTACACACACGAGCATGATTTCGGTTCTCTATAAAGCCAATAGGTTGGGTGAGGCAGTGGAGTTATTTGAAGAGCTGGACAGAAATAGAGCAGTGCCTTATGTTTATGCTTACAATACCATGATAATGGGCTATGGTTTAGCAGGAAAGTTCGACGAAGTATATAATTTGCTCGAGAGACAGAAGGAGAAAGGCTGCATCCCAAGCGTAATTGCGTATAATTGCATCCTTACTTCCTCTGCAAGAAGGGAAAAGTTGAAGAGGCATTAAGGTTATTTGATCTGATGACGAACGATGTTGTCCCTAATCTCCCGACATATAACATTCTCATAGACATGCTTTGCAAGGCAAAGAAATTAGAATCTGCTTATCAAATTAGGGTTGCCATGAATGAAGCTGGTCTGTTCCCAAATGTTCTGACTATAAGCATAATGGTCCATCGGCTCTGTAAAGCTCAGAGAGTCGATGAAGCTTATTCTATGTTTCGCAAAAATGGATGGCAAAGTCTGTACCCCTAATGCAGTCACATTATGCTCTCTCATTGATGGGTTGGGAAGTTGATCATTGCCCAATATCAATTTTTCAAAATGTAGTACATAAATAGAACAACTATCCTATTAGAAATTTAACAACAAAATCAATTGATTTCAGCATAATTTTACACCCGAGACTCCTATGTTCTGATGAAGAACACAAACAGCTCCACCAACGTAAGTAAACTGAAAAATTCTGCACTAATTGTCACTGTGACTAAATAATTGACGGACCTTTGGTACAAATTAAGCCGAACAAAACTTTTGCTTGTCATCTTATTAATCAAACAAACACAGTGGCTTATTTGCATAACAAAAACCTCTTTTAATTTTCTCTGTTCTCAAACTCGATTGCCATAAATTGAGTTTTAACTTTGTGGAGATCTCTGTAACTCCCAATAAGTGAGGCTAAGTGTTCGGTTTGATCAAAATTCTCGATCAAATTAGACAATTGATGGAGAAGTTCTTGAGTGTCCTCAGTATTCTCTGATTCATTTCTCCTTGGACAAGCTGTTTGGCACGACTGGATGATAAAAGCTTTGTTCCAGCATACAAAGCTCTACATGTAAACACTTTAATTTTCCTTAACCAAAAACATCAAGTCTGACTCTACATCCTGTCAGCACCTAATTTCGGTCCATCGGCTCCGAGGGGGGCAAAATTGTCATTTCCCAATTTATCACCTTTTCTTTTCTTTAAAAAAAAAATTAAAAAAAATTATTATTTTTAATTAAATTAAATATGTTAAAAAAAAGGAAAAGAAAAGAGTCGGGCAGGGCCGGGCAGGCCGGGCAGCGTTGACCGGCTGCCCGTGACTGCCGGCCTTCTTTTAAAAAAAAAAAAAAATTCGGTCAGGCCGGGCAGCGCTCGCCGGCTGCCCGCGATCCCCGCCGGCCCAGAACGCCCAAATCGCGGGTATTCGCGATTTTCCCCGAAAACCGGCCGAAATCTCAACGGAAAGCGGATGGAATTGCAATTAAATGGACAGAAATACAATTCGGCTAGGGGGAACACGACCCAGCAAACGAAATCAGAAAATTGGATCTCGATTTGGCGAATTCTGAAATCGGAATTTCGGAGCTTTCGCCGGAAAACTGCAACCTTTTCCCCCGATTCCGACTGATTAAGCGCCGGTGAGGTCCCGATCGACCACGGCGAAGCACCAGCGGCGCCCAGAGCTATCCCCCACGTCCATTCCGGCTGTCGTCGAGGCGTCCAGGGGGCGAGAACCGCCGGCCCCAGCCTCGCGCCGCCGCTGCCCCCCGATCCCGGCCACTATTCGGCTAACGGGCCTCGGCCCATTTCTCTTCCTTTGCAGGCTCGGCCCATTCAGGCCCAAGGCACTCCAGTCCGGCCCAGCTTCTCTTCCGGGCAGTTTCTCCTTCGGGCGGTCCGGTCCGATCCGATCCGGCCCGATTCATCCAGCGATTTTTTTTCTTTTTTATTTACAGAGAAGCCCCTCAACTTTCCGAACTAGGTAAATTCTCGACTTAGTGGCATGATTAGGGTTCCTTTCCTGATTATTATTGCTTGCTTGATGGATATAATGTGAAATGAGTGTTCTTGGGTCGCGTGGGTGATCGGACTTGTCCCGAACTCGATTTTTACGAACTTTCTGTTTTGTCACATTTCAGTCCAGAGGACGTATTTTATTTTTTTTAAGATCTGCCCCGAATTTCAAAATTATTTTCAATCAAGCCCCGGTCATTTTATTATTTTCCAATAAGTCCTTGGATTTTCCAGAAATTTTCCAAGAATCCCAAAGAACTTTTCAAATTGTTTCAGTTTAGTCCCGGGACCATTTTCACCCTTCTCAGATCTGCCCCGAACTTCAAAAATTCTTGTCAACCAAATCCCAGTCATTTTACTATTTTCCAATAAGTCCTGAAATTCCCAGAATTTTTCAAGCATCCCTAGGAATTTTTCAAGTTGTTTCAGTTTATTCCTGGGGCCCCTTTTTGTTTTCAGATCAGTCCAGATTTTCAAATTCATTTCAAATAAGTCCTAGGACATTTTCAGTATTTTTTTTCAGTTCCTTTTTTAATTTTCAGATCAGTCCCCAATTTTTTAGAATTTTCAAATCAGTCCCTGCTCTTTTAAAATAGTTCAATTTAGTCCCCTGGACATTTTCTAAAATATCCGGCCCTTTTCTATTTGGGATAACCCACCAACAATGCATGTGCCCCATTTAAATATTTCATTTTTGTAATTATGTGACCATGTCGGAAATTAGAGTTTATCGAGCGGTCAACTAATGGCTATCTCGACTGCTCGAAATCCGTAGATTAAAGCATTCGGCAAATTTCTAATTAACCTAAGATTCTACATACGGGATAATCGGGACGTTAAATTTGGCTAAATTAAATCACTTGACTTCTTTAAATGGATTGTACGAATTGATTAATAATTTGTAATCGCGTCGACAGTTCAAGAACTGTTAGTCATGCCCTTTTCGAAATTCACAATTTCAAAAACACCGAGATACGTACAACGTAATCTTGATTTTCACGCACACACATATTTATTGATTTAAGGGCATGATTACCGGTTTTTGTCCTGCCGTGATCCTAGCGTAGGTTTGTGCATAGAATTTGTCAAAACATGGGAAAACAAATTAATCACAAACTCGGTTTAAATCAAACATGGGCAATAGTCGAATAGAGGGTTAGGTTTTGGGTTTTTAGGTGAAAAACACTCTTAATTGGTAAAAGCCATATTGTCACGATACAGAATAATCTAAAAATAACCCACTCATTCGAGACTTGACTATGGACATCATGTCTGTCCGTTAAATGATGCCGAATGCTACATACCCTATCCACCCCTTTTTGCTTGTTTTAAGGTAGGATTTGTATGCCAAGATACTGCTAGTTTCACGGGGCCTACGGAAGCGTGAAAGAAATAGAAATTCAAAATTTCCTACCCGTGAAACTAGATCCCAAGACCTTTTAGTAGAATGGGAATAGATAGTGTACCTGAAATCTTTTAAACTGTCGATCGAGCGTCCCACGCGTGACGCCTCTACCGGTATCCACACCGACTTCGTCGACGAGTCTTCGAGATCAACGGTGCTACCGGCCAACGCTCGAAGGAAACACCGGTGCGACTCCGATCTTTATTAGATGAATTGAGCTCTTCGAATCAAACAATTTGATTCGAAAGTTCATACACATATATGGGTGCACATGCATACAAAGTCTTACAAATGCATCATATGCCTTCTTCTGTACGCGCACACATTCATATGCATCATATGCATATAAACTATACATATGCCCATCCATTCAATTCTTGAATGGAAGCCATGTGTAAGTATGCATGAAAACATGCAATGTAACACATGTCTTGAATGGCCATGCATGCATGCCATTATCTGGCCGTCCATGCAAAAGCCAAATGGCTTTATTTCATGCCGCCGTGCGTCTCTATTTCGTGTATAAATCGAGTCCAATTAATCTAGTAAATCGGGTCTAGTTAATCGGTAAATTTAATCTCATTAAATATCCGATTAACTAATCGCACCATAACTCGTTTAATCTCTATTAGACAGATGTAGTGTTTCAAAACCATCTCGTCGATTTGGTCGTAGTGTGTGACCCTGTAGGTTCCCGATTACGTTGACAGTAATATCGAAATCTCTATTTCAATATTACAAACAGTGAGCGGCATCTAGCAATGCATCACTGCTACTCAAGTAATCAGAAAGTCAATTTCTCGATGAACCTTGTGACCTATGTTACCGTGTAGTATAATCCCTTTGTCCTCTATATCTCTATTGAGCCCAAGGCATGGTCGTTGTCATCCTTGTATGGCTCAATCTCTCTTTCTTGGTTTACCGGGTAAGTCTATCAGAACAAATGAGATCGATATCCCTATATCGACTCATTTGGGTATGCATACACTTGTAGACTCTACCCACCAAGCGGCCATGAGATATCACTCCCATTACGAAGGAGGGACAAATTCTATCTTGGTCACTCACATTCCTCTCCATGCTCTGTGGTATACCCAATAACTGTCTTTATAACCAGCCTGTTACGGTGGCATTTGACAGTATCAAAGTATGCGACATTACATGTAGGAAACTATGATGACCTCAAGTCAAAGGACCACTGCACCATAGTCACTATGAGATCTGCTAATGACAGTCACGTAATGACCCATGTAGCAGTCTCATGACGGATCAATCCAGTACACATTACTCCTAATGTATACCTGCGGTGTGACTCGATGTCTCCACATCCATGACCTGTGAGACTTGGTCATCAATCTACACCCACACTAGTCTAACCGCATTATCATTGTCCTAATTAACGATAATACTTTGACTAGGGACATTTAGGAATAGTGTTCAGTCATTATAGGATCTCACAATCAAGTCACACTTGATGCCTGTTGAACCTACTATTCTAAGGACGTTATTGTGTAAAAATGAATATTCAGCGCAACCCACACAATAACATAAATGCCTCGTATTATAATGAAATATATGTCATACTACAGAATTGATGACAGATTGCCTCTAGGGCATACACCAATTCCCAACAGATACCTCGGGTAATAATCAGTTAATTCACGTAAATTCGGCGATAACAAAACCCCATTGATTATTTATTTGAGCTTGCTTGTTACATCTTTTGCACTTGATTGTTATGCGAATCGAGCCTGATCCCTTAGGACTCGATTCACACTAGGTCCAACGCCCATAACCGTCGATCACGGGATCCAATACCCCCATACACCGAGTGCGCATTTAATTTAATTTTCGGTCTTTTCCAAACTATACGGTGAGCATGAGTGAAATCATGGCCGAATGCGAACCGACCGGGATTTAGTCATTGTAGTTTGTCTTTTATTTATTTGAGAGAACAATGTAAGGTTTTACATTATACATTTATTCATGTAAAATCCCGGTTGGAGAGTGGACGGTCAGAGTGTTTCTTCGAATTTACGGTGTCAAAACGCATAAGATGAGCGAAACTTAATAAAGTGGTAATTAAATTAAAATGGCAAGCCTAGACAAGCTAGAGTACCGAAAGGGCGTGTTGGATATAGGCCCACACGTAATAGAACCCCCGAATTCGGAATTTTCGGTTCCGTACAGACCATTGCCTTAGCATCTTAGGTGTACCCCGTACCCCTAGACCCGGGTAACTTGCCAGCCCTCGACCTTCGGGTCGTAAAATGGCAAGTGGCGACTCCTTCTCACGTACGTCCGTCGCGCGTCCCCGGGAAGGTGGACACTCCCAAGCCGCGTTACATTTAGGCGCGCGCATGCGTGCCCCGACGAGACGAAATTCGGGTGCGCACACATCCCTAAATGGTTGCCTAGTGTATAGATGAAGCTGCCCCTCCCTCAGAACAAAGATTTTCATAGTTTTCGATTTTACTGCCTCTTTAAGTTCTTGGAAGAGCATGCTCATTTGGAATTTAGCTTGAAAATCCCATAAAAGATCGAATTTTTACAATATTATTTGCCATTGTTCTTGAGCTTTTCTTCAAAACTTCGATTGTTTTAGGGTTTCACTCTAGAGAAATCGAAGGAAAGAAAATAGGATGAGAATGAGACTTCTCGCAAGAGGAGAGAACAGGCGGCGGCGAAGATTGCGGAGGAAAGGAGTTGGAGAGGGCCGCGGGAGGAGGAAATCGGTGGAACCCTGGAGGAGTTGGGAAGGCAGAGTCGTGAAGGAAGAGGAGGAGGTGGAAGAAGGACCCGTCAATTAATGTTTTATGGTGTGCTAGATCTGGGAATAAAATGGTGATTCATGCCAGACCGTGACAATTTTTAAAAACGTGCTATTGAGTGAACAAAATTGTGCTATATGGGGCTATTTTCCTTATAATTTATATGATTTGAGGCGTGACAGTCAATTGCCGAGCCCAATAACGTGGGCTTTGTGACCTAAGTGGGGGTATTAAGGTGATACCTTCATCTTTTTCTTTTCCTTTTTAAACTTTATTTTATGTCTCTCTTTTTCCAAGTATTTTTTTTATTTATCATATATAGTTAATTTTAATTTCCTGTACGGACCCGAATGTGGACTTTCGTCAGGGCCCGCATCGCGCGCTTTTGGATCGCGCGGCTTGGGAGATTGTCCACCTTCCCGTGGGGACGCGTGACGGACACGCGTGAGGGGAGTCGCCACTTATCATTTTACGACCCGAAGGTCGAGGGCGGATAAGTTACTCGGGTTTAGGGGTATGGAACATCTAGTTGTTGTTAAGGCATTGATCTGTGCGGAACCGGAAAGTTCGAGTTCGGGGGTTCATGTTACGTGCGAGCCTATATCCCGCACGTCATTTTGGTACTCTGGTTTGCTAGGCTTGCATGTTTTATTATTTATCGCATGAATTAAGTTGCGCTCGGCTCGTACATTTTGACACCGTAAATTCAACGAATCAAACAATATCGGTTGAGAAGCCGAGAGAGAAGTAAATCTGTGTGTCAGGGAATTGGTTCACAATCTCGTGTTGCAGTTCATCAAACCATGGAGGTTGAATTCCTGCGTGAACCAGAACCATGAGATCTTGGATTTACTTTTCTTTAGGCAAGCATTAGACCGACTCGATTAATTCGACTCTCGGACCGTTCGCTTACCAACTGGAATTCTTACAGAATGAATATACAGAATAAAATCCTTACACTGCTCTCGAAAATAATAAATACAAATTACAAAAAAGGGTCGAATTCCAGTTGATTCTCGTTCGGTTATTATTCCGCTCCAACACACCGTGAGTTTAGGGAAAAAATCAAAGAAATAAAACTCGATGCACGCTCTCACTGAATAGGGTGTCGGACCCTGTGAGTGATGATTAGGGCGTTGGACCCTGTTGAACGATGATTAGGGCGTTGAACCCTAATATTATTCAGCCTAGGGATCATGCTCGACCCACATGGCAAATAGGTGCCGAAAGGTACAACACAACATGTTAATAACAGACAAAGTGTTTGTTACTGTCAAGTGTACGTGTTTTAACAAATTGTTAGTCCGAGGTATTGTGGCAAGCAAATCCTACCCTAGACAAACAAATGCGTGCCAATGTTTTAGCATTCGGCTTTGGTTGGAAAACCTGACATATCGGGTATCCGTAATCAGGTTTCGTGTGTGTGGATTGCTTTTACAGTGATTCGGTGTTATGACACTGAAGTTACACTGAATTAATCCAAACTTGTATTTTTTACTCTAGATTTGGAACCTAGAGTTCCACCTAACCATTTTCTAGTGTTTGGTTAGGTCGTGTGAAATGATTAGTCAGGTAATTGCATCTTGATACAGAATACCCGGCTAGTACCCTGAACTATGCTAGGATGACAGAAACTCATCAGTGGGAATAAGAAAGGCTATGCAGATGAACCTGCGCCTGAACAGGTAGCCCGTTCTTATTCTGATACCATCGTGTTTCCATCAAACTAACCCCTGGGGTGTCGCCAAATCACAAAATGAATTTCTTGCCCTTGACTTGAAAATGTATTTTCAGAAAAGGGAAACAACGCAATACGGGCTACTTCGGCCTGTAACCGGTGTTGACCAATTTCTTGGATCTTTCAAGGTTATGTGAGAACCTCGTAAAAGCCAAAGATTTGGTTGATCTATCCGTAAGTGGTCTAAAAGGAACTTCTGTATTCCGACCTGAATTACCTGAAGTCTGGTGAAACTCAAGTCAAAACAAACAAGTTTCTCCTAGATGTCCATGTTACTTTGTATTGCATGTCTCAGGTTTGAAAGTATGCATATTTTGAAAAGGGCATTAACACCATTTTGTAATTCGTCAACGCGAGTTACAAATTAATATCCAATTCGTGCAAAGTTGTTTAAATTGAATGAATTAACCGTGTGAGCGTCCCGATTAACCCGTTTGTGACATTAATGCTTAAGGTTATTGTCGAATGCATTAATTATAAAAACGACTCGTGACTCGGTGACCAAGATGGGTCAAGAAAGACCGAGGATGATTCGGCCAACGATGGCCGAAACACCCTTTGGTCTTAATAGGTCCGAAAGGGTCTCCGAATTGCGAATCCATGCATATTTTGGTTTGGAAAGACATTTCATGTGAGATTCTCGATGTAATTGAACTTGCAAATTACACGAAAATCCGAGAACGGATTTAAAACGGGAAGAGGAAGCCCCATGGAACCCGAATAACTCCATGAGACTTTCGGCCAATTCTCCTTGGAAAAAGTCGAGAGGTCTCATGGCTTGTATTTGGTTCCACGAGTTTTCCCCGTCTTGTTTTGACTCGTTTCTCGCATGCTCAAACATCAAACATGTTAAATAACACAATTAAACGAAAATCGGTATTGCCATGATTTAAATAACACATTCAAACATGTAAACATGCACAAACATATTATTTAAGGAATCGATAAAAAAATACCGGCTTCATGCACGTAGGAAAACACGAGGAAACTCGAGAATCAAACTTGGATCGGGCCAAGAAGACCGTTCCTTGCCCTAAAGGAGCGAGAGAGCATTCGGCCACCTCTCATAGAGGGTAACCCGTGAGCTCTTTGCCTTTCCCGGGCCGGGATGTTCTTCCCAACTACGGTCCAAGTATTTTCCGACATGTTGACATGTTAATCAAGGATAAACATGCATGATATAATAAGGAAATTACATAATATTAAAGTTTGGAAGTGAAACTTGCATAAAAACGCCTTATGACTCCGTAAACACAACCAAAATGTAGAAGTCCTAGCTCCTCTAAGGCGGGAATGGTCATACCTAATCTCGAGATACGGGATGGGACTGCAAAAAGTCGGGTTGGACCTTTGTTGGGTCGGGTTTGGGCTATTTTGGACTCGCACAGACCCGAATAGCCTTAACAGACCCGGCTAGAAACTGAACATACCCGACTGGCACAAGTCGGGTCGGACGTCGCCACGGAGGCTCCTGATGGAATTTTGAGGCAAGGTTAGCAGCTCCTGACTTCTAACTGACCCCCGGAGGTGACTATGGTGGTCGTTTGGTCCCAGAATTATCGGGTCGACCCGTACAGCCCTGCAAAGATCACGGAAAACAGAACAAGTCTGGAATTTCGGACCCGTCTGGCACCAGTCGGGTCGGACATTTCCACGGTGTCTCCCGATGGAATTTTGAGGCAGGGTCAACGGTTCCTGATTCCTAACTGACCCACAGAGGTGACTGTGGTGGTCGTTTTTCGAAAAGAGTCTCGGATCGACCCGATCTACAAGAAAACCGCACAAACAGTCAGAAATTTCGACCCGACTGGGCAGTCGGGCTGTTTCTTCTTCCTGGGGTTAAACCGACGGGTTTTTCTTGGATTTCTTGACTCTTTGACACCCTAGGGTTGTGTGGGGAGGTGTTTGATGGGTTTTGGTAGCTCAAACCGATTTGGAAAGGCTTGAAACCCGGTTTGACATTTTTGACCCGAGAAAGACAAAATATGTCCAGATTCTGTTCAAGGTTGGTTCTATGACTTAGAGGCTTCAAAATTAAAATCAAAGCTCTGAAATGGATAGAAGGGGTTGAAAACATGTGGGATATGAAGTTTGGTAAAATTTGGATTTAACCCGGGATGGATTCCGACTTAAGACTTTGCCCGGTTTTGCTTGGTTTTGCTTGTTCTTCCTGAGCTGCGATTTTGCTGGAGTTAAAAGGGAGTTTGAGAGCTTCTTGATGAGTGAGAAAGCTAGTGAGATGATGTGTGATCACTTGTGATTAAGTTAATGACTTAGAAAGTACATATAGGCCATGCTTAATGACAATTATGTGAAGAAAAGCTTGATTAAGGGCATGCTTATGGGATCCGAATTTTGCTAAGCAAGATAAGGATGAATGTCATCCATGCATTCTTCATGAAGATGAGCCAAGAAGCATTAATGAAGCTTGAGTGTTGTTTTCAAACTCTTTTTAATATTTTGGGCTAAGATTGAGCAAGTTGGCTTCTTGCATTGAAGAAGAAGAAGCAGAAATTTCTAGGGCAAAGGGCAGCTTGGCAAGGGAAGAGTTGCCCTTGGGCAATTCGTGGGTCCCATGGCCGAAGAAGAGAAATCGGGAAAAAGCTCGGGTCTCGATTGATCGCGCATTCGAAACTCGTGGTTCGAACTGAATGTTGAATTATCGATATACGCGAGGAAACGGATTTAATGAACCCAAGATTGGCATTTCTCGTGGAAAATTGTCAAATGTCTATATGAGGCTCGGAAGCCAGTTTGCTCCTTTTAAGCATTTAGAGCGAGGTTACCCACTTCTAACAGCATATCTTGTATCTGCATCCCACGTCGGTCATTTTGACATAAATTCTCAAATCACGTGGGCACCTGACCCTTAAGCTGGTAATGCAAATATGGAGCCAGAGATGTCTTAGGAGGCCGAAACTGGATTTCTCAGATTGCTTTCTGAGTTGCTTGGGCGATCCGGAGATCACTATGATCTCTGTTTGTCGAGATTGGGCCTCTAAGGACATGAAAAAGGCATCTGAGACCCTTAAAGCACTGGTCGAGAGGTCTAGATAAGTTGTGTAATTCATTCCGACGATTCCACATTGAGCCTTGAGAAGGCTAGCACTGTGTAAGGTAAACATCTGGCGTCAAGTTTCCTCAAAGAGGACCTCCGGATATGAATTTCCACTGAAAATGGTCTTTTATGCTCCTTAGAGGTTACTCGGGAAACTGAAAAGGGTTTTGCTATCTAATTTGCCCAAATGCGTTTGTCCACTGGAGCTTTCGGGGCAATACAGGGTCAACTTCGTTTGCCGTTATTCCATCAGACCAGTCTCCGGTTATACTCTTCCGAAGAGGGGCATGCCCGTTTTGTCGCTCGGAAGTCGTTCGGGGTATCTGTATGGCTTCCAAAAGACAATCTGAAGCACTACTCATGCTCTGTATGATTGTGGGGCGTGACCACATCTGATATTTGGAATTAACTTTTCTCCGAGAAACCCGCGTTTTTAGACTTCCACTGAAAAGTTGTCTGTATACAGAAAATTGTTCTGAATAGAGCAGATGATTTGTGAAATGCGTTTGAAGACATTTTTCATCTGTTTGGCATTAATGTGGATTTTTGAAGTCCAATATTGACTATCTTCCGATGGACAAGCGAACTATCGAAAAATAGGATTGTCCATGTGGTACACTGGAAATACCGGTTTTTGATGTTGTTGAGCTCTCTAGTCACTCTGTTACCCTTTGGTGACCCCTGGAGTCCTTCTGTGGCATGTACATGTCTTCTGCTCAATTTTGCCGACTTGAGGATAAATAGTGATTTCTTGCTCTGCCGAGCCATTTCTTGTATTACTACTCAAGTCATAGTCTGAACCATTACTGATATCGTTGTTTGGAATGATGAGCCAAAATGGAGTGCTGACATTTCCTACTCCTCTTTTCCCAGTAATTTGTTTTGTTTATCAAATTTAGTAATTTTTTATTTATCAGATTTATTTTAATCATAACTTTCCTTCACCACTTAAAAAAAAACAATTATCAAACTTATGCTTTGTTTGTGAATATAGTGGAGTTTTAATTCCAGTCCATTCCAACTCTAAATAATTAAATTTATTTGGGGTTGTAATGATTGTATTGTTAAATTATAGGAAAAAGTGGGAAAAATAATGAATAGTGGAGAGAAAGTAATTATTGTATTGTTAAATTGTGAAAAAAGTAATGAACAGTTCAGAGAAATTAATATTAAAAATTGAATGGTGTTATATCAGATGCCATCTTAAACATGTAATTCAAATAATTCATGTAGGTTACACTAGGCTATATGTTTTCATCTTTGATTTACAATGTGATTTCATAGAGTCATATATTCTTATCTAGAACAGGAAGGGAAAAAAAATCAGCAACGAAAAAGAGTGAAAAAAGAAACACGATAAGAAACTAGTGAGGAAGATAAAAAGAACTAAAGTAATATGTATGAAGGAGATATATAGGTCAATTATAGTTCAAGAAACTAATATCTTTGACTAATGTAAACTAAACATAGTTCAAGTACGTGAAAGATTTTCCTAATATTTGATCAATCTGTGAAAGATAAATCCCTTCTTGATCCTTAATTTTTATGGTTTTATTTTCATATTTGTTTAACTAATTAATATAACCATGTTCCTTGCATGTTCTACTAACATTAATCTACATATATAGCTGCAACGCAAAATCTTATTCAAACTAGACATCACATGTGACCAACAAGAGAGACTACGAAAGAACTTTTTTTTTCTGGGTCTTTGCTGTCCTAGGCAAATGTCTTCTTCTCTATCATAGGTTCCTTTATGTCTACTATATTGGAGGTGTCCTCTATGGCTCGATCTTCCCCACAAGGTCTTTGAGTAGTTTTACAAATCCTTCACATTGCTTACTTGACCTTTCAAATTAGCCTAGTGATCAAAGAAAACAAAGGTCTCACAAAGAATAAAGTGTATGAAGCAGCTCGGGTGGTCTTTCCAGTTGGAATCTCGACTAACTTAACCCAAAATGAGAGTCTCAAAAATAAAGAAGCAATATGAGTCGAGTATCCTGAGGGAGACTGGCACAAAGATTGTGGATATGTTCAATGGAGGCGAGCTAAGGTGGGTCCACTAATCGAGGAAGACTATAGAAGTTTGAAGGTCAAACATGACATGAGCTTGATATACGCGGATTACAACCGGTGCTTCGAGCTAAGCTTCCTTAAGAAGCATAAGAATATGGTACTTCACATTCTTATCCAATTGTCAAAAATGTCGTTTTGCAATTTACAAGTCGTAAGGTGATGCATTTCAAAAAATCTATATGTTGATGCTATTTTGAACAGGTAGTCAATTCATACTTGCCTAACTTAATCGAAGTGACGACATCCCTTAGAAAACTGAAGAAGACCCTCAAATTCTTTCACACCTGGATATGGGTCTCTTGGTTATGATGACAAGCCTCGATCATGGACCTCAATGGCTCCCGACCACCCAACTACATGTGAAACTTTTGCCATAAAAATTCTCAATGACCTCAATCCAGGGATGGTTTGAAGGAGGAATTGGCCCACCCCCAACCAAAATCCTAGGTCTATTCCTGCCTCAATTAATTCGTTAAGAGGATAACTACTATCGGAGAGTAATGAAGATTTGGAAGAGATGTTACATTCCGTATGCCCCCAAGGACAAGGAAATCGAGCTTGGTGGCAACTAAGGCTAATTACCTAAAGTTTGACATCTATGATTCGAAATCGCCGGCTATGCATAACAACGTAGATCTCAAGAAGCTGCTAGTTCATATTGCAAACAGGTCGATCCTCGTGATAGAGGATATCAACTGCCCAATCGAGTTCCACCATCACCGGACTGTGTCCATGGAAGAGTTAATTATGAACAAGAGCAAAACAATGGTTAGACTTTTTTCTTTTAATTCATACTAGTATATAGGCATGTGCTTTGCACGCGTAGCACAATATATTGATGAAAAAACTAATGGAATTTATTTTCTTAGGTTCCATTTGATAAGTTTAATTGGAATAAAGAAAGTGGCATCTATACAATAAAATGTAATGGTATTAAAAAAGAAAAATAATGATTTTTTGGTTGAATGTAACAATGGGAATGAATATAATAATAGCAATTAGCACATTTATCAATATGTCTTTCTATATATGTTCTTACATAAAAAGTAATTGAGATGATCATACTATTTCTTTACCCAATTATTATGTTAAATTCAATAAGGTAGCTAACGTAACAATATATGTCTTGCACATACGTTATTTTATTTTATTACCACAACACTATGTTCTTTTTGTTTTTTTCCCCCTTGAAAGACCCTATGTGACTTTGATTTATTAATACATTGCATCAAGAGTTGAAAACATTATAAAATGTAATGGCTTTTTTATGACTAGTTTTTTTTTTCTTATCTCTTGATGAATTTGAAATACAATGAATTTATATCGCTCAGAGCCAGAAGAATACACATAAAAATGGAATCCAATTTAATACATGATTCCCACTAAACGAATGGATTACACATAAGGCACAAAAGAGAAAATTTTCATTTTCTGTATCAAATCAATTGTCTCATGTGCAAGACCCGCATTTCTAACATATGCTCCTCAGTAACTTGACGGTGGCTTGCAACGCTGCATTCATTTAGTTAAAACATCCATCTGCTCCTTATTTCATAAAATCATATATGAACCTAATATATGAAAAGGAAACATACTTCTTTGCAAATTCGTGTCCTTAATCAGTAGAATGAAATATGGAGACCATGTGCAATATCCATGAACATTGTCAATAGAGAAAAAAAAATTGAGCATTTGATTCGTTCATACTTCGTAGTACTACAAACATTATGGCAAGGGTCCGATGAGGTCAATCATTGACAAATAAAAAGAAAAAAAGAAAAATGAACTCCTTCAAAAACCATGGAAAAGTGCAAATTGACTTTTGATCGATCTATTTTGACCAGCATCATTTAAAGATTATATCCTAATCCACCCCAAATCATCTTTACTTCTCTATGAACTTTGGAGCCTGGACATCAAAAAAATAAATAATGAAGATAAACAAAAAGAAATTTAATATTCATATAATACAAGTATGCATCTTATTTCATGGCCTAACAAGAGACATCATTTCCTTCATAAAATTGGAGAATAGTAGTAGTTATATTAGCATCACATTCAATTTAGTACTATAAAACTCCAAAATTGGCCGCCCCATAAGGACTTCCTTATGAAACATATCTCATCATACTGGTCAAACTATGTTGTTAGATCGTAGTCCGATATGAATTGCCCTTGTGAATCATTGACTACTATGTTTTACTCCAAATTGTATAGCCAGGGGGGGGGGGGGGGGGGGGGGTTTGACATGAGACTATCTTCAGCGCGGTCTCCCGCCCACGCTGCATAATGGCTCATGAAAAGGTATTACATGTAGCAACTTTTCCTCACCTTATTAAATATTTTTTATTTAAAAGAGCCATTTGGCTCTTTCTTAAAAGGAGTCGTTTAGCCTTTTTTCCATATGTATGTGGGCCTCATAAAGAGACTAAATAACATACATTAGCTGAAATGGTGAGTTTCTCTTTTTGTTGAGTATATCTCTGAATGATGTGATGATAATGCGGTAGTGATGGACCCATTTTAGAAACTCAAATCAAAGACCGTGGATGAAGATAGTTTGAGAACACAAAATACATTTGAGCTGAATAATATCTATGAAATATTGTGAGGACCTTGTTTTGGCCTGGACTCAATCCAAGATTAAAAGGTAAACCCCAGGAACATTGTCAGGCAAGGAGTAAAAGAACAACCTCCAAAGACGATCTTTAAGACATATTTGATAACTCCTTGAATGCTATCCTCGAGCAGATCCATTTCGGTGCCAATTTTTAACTAATACAATAGTCACTTATTTCTTTTATGTACAGGTAAGAAAACAATTTCACAAAAATGACGTGTAATTTCCTGAGATTTTTTTTTTTGAAACTGGATTATCCTTGCTTTTCCCTGAAAAGTTGGCACCCTAATATGATAAAAACTTGGACATTGATTAAACATTTTATTCAATAGAAGAATGATCCGAAATGAAAAGACTGGTATTCTCACGTAGCAAAAAATATTTATTTTGAAGTGTTTTTCTAATAAAAATTTGTTTCTCAATCATGAAAATATTTTTTGATAAATTCTCTCTGCTAAAATGGGCTTTAAATTATCAAAACAAATGAAAATGAAGTTTCTTGAAAAGTTTCGGGATAGAGGCGCATTTAAAAAATACTGGACTGGTTCAATTTGAACTAGGCGAACTCAGTTTCGTCTTTTTGAGAAATTAAAGAAGTCTCCCACCAACACTACCCGCGCCCATGTATAAAGGCGTGGGTAGCATCTGAGCCGCACACGGCCTGCGTGGATAGCCCTTGTGCCCAGTTTCCAGCTTTCTATTCTTATTCGAACGGACAGCTGGCACTCGTCCAACCCTTGAAATTTTCAAAAAGTTCTCATTTTGACCCCACAGTTCTCATAATTACAAATCGGTCCTTGAGCACCCCTCCTCTATAATATTGGGTAATTTTTCAGATTTAAGGACTCTTGTCCATCTTCACATGCTGAGGTTCTGCCAAATAACCGACCCAAGATTCACATATTTGCATAGGATCTAGCCTAAATAATAAGGATAATCTCCCGTGGAAGCTCGATTCATACTTTATGGTGGCTACTTTGCCCGAATTAGGCCGGAAAAAGGTCAAACTTGTGTGCTACAGAGGCTGATAGGCATTAATTTGAGCTCTCTAGCTCGGGTTAATGCCGACCCACACCACCCCCTTCCTCTATTGACTTATTATATATGTTTCTATCGAAAAACCAAGGTTTTGAGTATTTTCGCGACGAGCTCTCGGATAATTGTCAGTATGTTTGATATGTATGCTAATAGAATGATTAGAGTAGGATAATGTGGTCAGAACGGTTAGTATCATGTACATACAATAGATTAGGCTTAATCTATGCTTGTTTAAGCTTAGATCTAGGATTAGGTCCGACTCGACTTAAGTTCCCCATGTTAGCTCTCGAATCTCCATGCTAGGATAGTTACCGAGTGTAATCTTGTGCTAGATATTGCTTGTTTAACTACAAAAAAAATGAGTCCCTAATCACTTGGCCGCTAGTAATTAAGTTTGAAATTGGTTAATTCGCTAAATTGGCCAAGAAATTGAGTTTATAACCAACATATATATACATATATATATATATATATATTAACCTACATATTGGATTGAGTTATGTCTATATATAAAGCGATTTCTACATTTATCGGTTCTTAATTATTAACTTTTAGATTATATTAGTTTGAAAATTTAAGTTTGTCATATTTATGATATTATTCATTGTCATTTGTATTAAAAATATTAGATGAATTATATATATATATATATATATTATTCTATGTATTGGATTGGATTATATCTAGAAAGTGATTTTTTAATTTATTATCACTTCTTGATTAATAATTTTCTAGGTTATATTAGTTTGCAGGAACTTACTCTTATATACATTAAATATTGTATTATACTATATATATATAGACAGTATGGATATATGAATTCGATAATCAAAATATGATTTTGCAATTATATCAATAATGAAAGCAAATAAACTCCTTTTTTGTATTTTTTTTTCAAATTTTAAAATAATATAATAAACTTTTACAAAAATTATTAATAGATTAAGCCAATTGACAATTCTAACCCCAATAACTATAACTCTATTAAATATTTATGGGAGTCAATTTTACTTATATATATATATAGATTTGAGTTACAAATTAATCATTTATTTTTATTAATAAGAAATGATGTTAAATATGATCAATAATTTCACATAGAAATGATGACATGTATATGATAATGAATCTGTGCAATGTACATTATTGAATACTAGTATTAAAGTAAATCTATATGCATGAATTTAAGATTATGCACGTAAACTAGTCAGTGACGGGTGATCATCGCTTACTAAATTAAATTAAAAAAAAATGATGGCCCATATATTCGTCAGCCGGAG
The DNA here is from genome assembly GCF_007655135.1 of Punica granatum. Taxonomy (NCBI): domain Eukaryota; kingdom Viridiplantae; phylum Streptophyta; class Magnoliopsida; order Myrtales; family Lythraceae; genus Punica; species Punica granatum. Next base: position 5,075,878 of record NC_045132.1, read on the forward strand.
TGGCGGGTCCGAGAGGTGGCTGGGGAAAGGAGATCGGTCTTAATCGATACTGGTCCTTTTTATAACCTCTACATTCCAACGTAAATATTAACAATAACTAACCAATCGTTCAGCTACTTAGCCAAAAATAAATAAATGAATTTCTACCGAAAATAAATAAATAAATAATAACTGGATCGATCAAATTAAGACACACTATTTATTGTCCCAATCAACGACCTAATGTCAACCTCAATTAACCAGAAAATACACATGTCCAGTGAAGTGGAAGCCAAGAAATTAAACCTCCTCCACCATAATTTTTTTCGACTTCCTCTCTTAGTTAACGACCTATCAGAATATCATCATTACCTTGTCATATTCCTCTAGTCTATATGCTCTTCATTTGCTATTAAAAGGAGATGTTTGTCATCTCTCGCTTTAGATTTGCTTCAGTCCACTCCCTATTGTAGATCGGGTTTGAGAGCACTACATATCAAAAGATTCACACATGGTCGGCTACGGATCATACATGACGGGGAAGGAAGAGGGCGGAATCGTGGTGGTGGGGCGGGCGGAGATCGACACCCGACCCCCATTCAAGTCAGTCAAAGAAGCAGTTCTGTTGTTCGGGGAGAGGGTTCTCGCTGGAGAGGTCATTTCCAGCAAGCTCAAAGAGGTGCCAGCTCTATCTTTCTTTGTGTATTACCCGTCCTCTCATTCATACAGATAGTGTTTCGAGATACATACTTTATTTATCGTTTCTTATATGGTTTATGGATATACATATTATGTCCGGCATGGTTGAGTATTCAAAAAAAGGATGCCGTCTGACGGAATATGTTATTGATCATATGATAATTTGTTATACGCAATCATTATCCCCCATGCATATGAACCAAGACAAATGAATTAGCAGCAACTCTGTTTATGAATTTGGTCGACAATTATTTCTCAAAATTAATACAGGCCATGGCTGGATGAGTGAGATGAACTCATAATAGTAATTGGACGACCATACCTGCACGTAATAAACTACTCTTCGTATTCAAACTATCCCCATCTCTTGAACAGACGAATACAGACCATTTACGTACTTATTACTACTTACTGTTTATATATAGCACTTCATTACAGTGAACATGAACTGAAAGTGTGAAGTATACAGCTGTTCACAATTCTTTTTTTATATAATGAACTCGATTAATCCTCGGCAATCTAACCTAGGCGAGAATAAGAATGAGCATCTTGATGTAGAAAACTTCATATATTTCCGTCAGTATAAATTATGATATAAAAATAAATATCATCATTAGATGATACTTTCTTTCGGCAGAATAATTAGGTGATAATTAATTTGTTTCTGGGGGTAGACAGATATATCCAACAAGTTTCCTAAGGTTTTCGCCGTATTATAACTGTGTTGTCTTAGATACGAGCTGCTAATAAGATCACTGGACATGCTGTCCAATCCCGAATCGCCGCCCTAATGGCTGAGCTAGAAGAAGCAAAGCAATACCTCCAGAGAATGAGGGGAGAAAATGAGGCGTTGGCACGGCGCGTCAAAGCCCTCCAACTTGAGCTTGAGGAAGCAAGGAGGGAGCTGAATCGATTGAGGCAATCCCGAGCCCAGGAGCTCCAGAAGCAGGCATTGCTAAAACCTGAGATTGAGGACGTGAAGTTTGTGGAGAACCTCACTACGGTCGAGGTTGTAAAGAAACGAATCGAGGAAGACCAGGAAGATCAGGACGAGGATGAGGCAGAAGGGTTCCAGTTTCATCGAGAGAAGAAGAAGAGGCTTGTAAAGTTCGCGAGCCCTCCGTCTTTGACACGAATTATCGGCACTAAAGAAGATCAAGATAGTGACAACAAGAACGTGCTGGAGAGGCCTCCTTCACTGAAGAAAAAGATTGGTATGAAGAAGCCGTTGATTGGCATAATAGGGTTCTTTCTTTCCAAGAAGAAGGGCAACCAAGAACACGAGTAGGAAGCTTGCTTTTTCCGAGCTATTCTAGATATATGAACACTGACCGAGTATTCTTTACGGGTTTGTTAATGCAAACCAAATCAATCGAATCATGAGGATATACATATATGTTGCGTAATTGAACTTTTATTCCCTCCAAATTAGTAAGGTCCATCAGAGTTCGAGTATCTGTACAACAAATAGGTGTAAACATGAACTTATAATAATTTTTAGTTCAATGTTGTTATAAGCAGAAATTTCCTTTCGGTGCATATCCCTTATAAGTAATCGGAATTGAATTTCAATAGTGAATAGATCCCCTAATAATTTAAGTTTGAACATGGTCGATCTACCAAGGATCGGGTGTCCCGCCAAATTGCTTGGATTATTTCAATTTATATAAGTCGAATATGAGACCATACTTTAAAGAGAATCTGATCAAATGAATTTGCTATTGATGAGGGAAGGAGAACGATTCAGAAGAAAAGAAGAAGGTACGAGCAAAAGAGCCATAATATTATATTTACAGTGTCTGGGAGTTTTCCTGGGAACGAGAGATACATACCCTTTTATTGACCAAGAACACATATATCCCGTTTACTTTTATTTTTTTTCCACATTACTTGACAATTTTTTCTTTTTCTCAGAGGTGCTGGCTCTATCTTTCTTTGTCTATTTCCCGTCCTCTCATTCATACAGATATCATTTGGTACTTCGACCTCTCATTCATACAGATATTGTCGGGTACTTCGAGATACATATTTCATTTATCGTTTTCTATATGGTTTATGGATATACATATTATGTCCGGCATACTCTCGAGTTGGGGAGCCCTTTTATCTTTTATGTATCTCTGTTCTTACTGGTCTCGGACCAGTCAAGTTTCTCGGTAACAAAAGGGATAAAAATGATGTAGACCAACCAAAAACCTCATATATAACTTCCCCTGAATATTCCCTTCTCTCTCTCTTCATCCATACATATAACCACCGTTGACTTGGTCGTCGGAAGGTCGAATTGGACATCTAAACCCCCTTTACTTTTTCTTTTTCTTTTTTGTGTGGGTGGGGGAAACCCTTTTACAGGTTCCAAGTCATCAGAGCAGGTGGGAAGATGATTCGGAATTTTGAAGACACTATTAAAAAGGACATGTGATGGAATTAAAGAGAGAATGAAATTTCTAACTTCGTGTTACATCCCACTATCGAATGATGTAGTAGGCTGCGGGATTCACACACAATCTATGATGGATAGATTCCATGTCATGATGATACGTGATCATGTTAGAAAATTCCAAAGAGAGAAAAAAAAAAGGATTTAATTTGCTTTGGTTGTTCAGTGTGAAATTGTTTGGCAATTGGCCATACACACAGAAATTGATGTAATCCCAACTTTTGGTCTACTTCTCTTTACAATAATTAGGTTATAAAATCTTATAACATTGTCTTGTCTCGTCTTTGGAGCATACACTTCCATTAATGAGCTCTCTCGCTTCAGAAAAGCTAAGTGCATCAAATTAGTGCTTAACTGATAATGGATAAGGGAACGTTGTCCATCTATTTTTGCAGTATGACATATATTTCCCATAAATCAGTATTAAGCAATAAATAAAAGATATTAGATCATTAATTAATCATCTTAGGTGATTAATCTTTTAGAGCAGATGATTCTTAGTTATCTGAATATTCTTGCGCAGAAAGTAGAAAGAATGACAATCAAGTTTAGATTTAGCCCGTAGATGGATGTGCTGTAATGAATAATCCCATTCGGTGAATGAATTATGGTCATAAAGTTGCTGCTGTGGCTAGTTGATGAGAAGGTATCACGTGATACGTGGAGGACTGGTCCTCCTCCAACTAAGGGTTGCAGCGACTATTGTAAAATGTCGGCACAGATTCGCCTCTAGCTACGCCAGTCTTAAATGTCTCAATGTCCTATCCCAACCGACTAGGCGACCTTTAGTTAAGGGTCGCGAGTAACATCGCAAAACCTATCACGACGCATGTACACATCGCCCTAAGCCTAGCAAATGTCCTCTCCGACCCTTTTTTGTTGTAGCACATACTCCCATTACAATAAAAATTTCGGCGAAACTTTTGTCTAGTAATAACTTAGGGGGCACGAAGATCCCACCACAGGTCCTTGAAAATCTTTTTACTATGAAATATAACTTCTTTTTCGGTTATAAAGGAGATACATGGGCATAATATATTGATGTAAAGATCCTAAATATCTAATAAAGGACACAAGTAGTTCCACTAAGTATCGAACTTAGTACCTCTTGATCACTAGGCAAGAGGTGCGTCACCGATCACTATATCCTCTCTTGATTTTAATTGGCACCTATCTATGTAAATATTAAAAGCCGAATCAAATAATCGGATCATGCCACATAGGATGAAGATTCCCTCAGGTTGAATGACTCTTGGTGTCCCAATCAATGGAAAATTCACAAATGACACAATACTATTGTACCACATCACTCATGGGAAGTCAAAAATTATTTTAATTATAAAAGTCTAAAAATTGGAAGTTTAAAAGTCATGCATATATCAAAAGCATAAAAAAAATCTTCAGATGATCAATATTGAAGATAAGCACTCTTAAGATGAGGAGAAAAAATAGAATATATCTATATCTATACTATAAATAAAAAGTATGAATTTTTTTTAATTTTAAATATTTAAAAAATATCTTTATATTCTCATCACTTTTTCTCGCACATTTTTCACTCATCACTTCCAAAAAAAAACACACTCCCTTCTATTTGCCCATTCCCGCGTCTGTCACACCCCGTTCAAAAACTGATACTCTTCTATTATTCACCGAATAACCATCGGCCTGACCTTCACTAATGGTGCCGCTTCGTTCATGGTGCCGCCTTCTGTCATTCACCAAGAATGTCTATGTAATTAGACAAGGTTTGCTCTCTTCATAATACAAATGGTTACTATAAATACCTGTATTTTCACTTCCAAATATGCATACCCGCATTTCGTATAAAAGACACATGCTTCACATATGGTCATGCCCTTCATTTCGTACTTTACGAAATGTTTCCTTAACCATCAATCGCATTATTCTTTTCCTCGTCTGCCTCTACTCTTATAAGACTAACTTGATCCATTTGAACTCTTGTCAAGGTTCTATCCTCTTCCCGGTGCATATGCATGCTGCTGCCATTGAAAAAGAAAAGACGAAGAGGACAAGGGCTTCAAAAATGTAAATATATTTTCGATCAATCCCTCGCTTCTCTTTGTATCCTCTGTGCATGTTTTATGAAGACGTTGCCAAATACGAAAGGATTGAAATTACAATAGACAAGGAATGAATACCCATGGAACTGACACAGTTTGCTCTCCCTTGCATCCTGCTGGACGCATTAAAAGGCAGACTCTTGGTTTCTTCGACAGCCAATTCTCCAATTGGCTCATCATTGCATTTCCATCACGGTGTTGTTACATACTTATCAATCCATTTCCATCTTGGAGATGTTGCCTCCTTTTTCCTCTGAAGTATCTCCAACCTAATTGCAAAATGCTTGTACGTTGTCTTGCTGATTCCACTCGCTTAAAGAGAGTTTATTATGAACATTCGTTGTCCTCTCAACGACAGACTATTTGAGGAATTCTTACACAAATTCCCGAACCTCTCTTTGCCTTGCCCTCTCTGTTATTTAATTTGGTGCTTGAATATATCCATCCATACACTGATTATTAATAACTTTTCTGTGCAATCTTTCGTCTCCTTCTAGATAATCATCAAGCTGATGGCCATTCCTATGCTTTACTATATATCTTTCTGGTAAGGAGCTCCCGTCCCCATTCACCCAAAAAAAAAAAAAAAAAGGAGCTCCTGTCCCCCTTGCTGCACTGCACATTTCCTGGACAACATCTAAGTTATTTACAGATTGAGTGAGTTTCTTCGATTTTCAATATTTCAAAAAAGCCCTTATACCCTCGTGATTTTTTCTCACACATTTTCTGATCATGACTTTTGGTTGTACATCTTCAATATATATATATACCGGCTCTTTCTATTCATTGCTCATTTTCAACGTTTTACTGCCTCACATATCTCTCAACCAAGTTAGCATTTCATCACAGGTATGTTTGCCTTATTATTATTTCATATCTTTCTTTTCATAACTTTTACTTGCACACTTTTGTTGAGCTCTGTTAGTATGATTTTTTCTCATAAACTTTCAACTCTCTATGCATCGTTCATTCTCAACATTAGTTGTCTCACATGTTCTATCATATATTGCCTCAGTCGAGTTAAACTTTGTACATCTCTTTTAAAGTACGACTCTTCCCAAAATGTTCTCTAACTTTTTTTCCTTTTTGCCCCAGGTAAAATAATAATATTACTATTTTACCCTTTTCTCAAATAATACAAATACTACTAAACATCACATCTTTTTAATAGCACGATATCCTTTCCTACATCTTCATCATAGAAGAACTAACTTATATGTATTCTTTCAATTTCAAGGCACCCGTCCATACATATTCATCACAAAAACTACCTAATATGTTTTTTCTCATAATTATTCACATTGACGAACGCATCAAACATGAAATATCTTCTTTCTTAACGCTCACGATTCCTCTCTCCCATTTCCTATTTACATTTGTAATTTTTCTATTTTCTCTTTCGACTTTTTAATTACTTCTCCTTTTAATTACTTATTTTTTGACTTTGCTAATCGTTCGAAAAAAAAATTTCTCACATTCTCTTTCTTCTACCATAATCCTTTTATTTTTTGGCAAAATGACACCGTGTATCACAATTTTCAAACAAGTATCACAGTGCATCATATTTCGAAAAATTTACATGGTGCATTACGAAAATTTTGAAAATTTTAACCATGCACCATTTCCGTTAACTGATGGACGAAAAGCTGACGTGGCACGCTATTTAGACAAACGGTGCCAATGTGGCCGTACTTACTCAGCATCTAAGTCCCACCTAGCCATGAAAATATGATGCACTGTGAAAATTATTTTCAGACTGTGATGCACGGTGTCATTTTCTCATTTTAATATTTGTTTGTTAACTTATTTCCTAAAACGGAAAGGCTCTAACAACCATATACAAACTGTCATGTCTTGAACAATCTTGTTCCTATCTCTCTTCCATTTTTTGTAATATTTGGCACAAGTTTGTTGATCGATCAGGAGGCATGGCCTCCATCGTCGGTTGAGCCACAAAACCTCATGCGGTGTATTTCCCTTACCCGGGTTAGGACCACATTAACGCAACCTTCAAACTCGCAAAGCTCGTGCAAGGGGTTCCACAACACTTTCATCAACATAAAGTTCAACCACAGACGAATGGTCAACTCTAGAGAAGGGCCCGGTTTCCTCAACGGCGAGTTTGAAAGTTGCGTTAATGTGGCCCTGACTCGGGCAAGGGAAACACACCGCATGAGGTTTTGTGGCACAGCCGACGATGGAGGCAATGTCTCCTGATCGATCAGTAAACTTGTGCCAAATATTACAAAAAATGGAATAGAGATAGGAACAAAATTGTTCAAGACATGGCAGTTTATATATGATTGTTAGTGCCTTTCCATTTTAGGAAATAAGTTAACAAACAAATATTAAAATGGGAAAATAACACCATGCATCACAGTCTGAAAATAATTTTCATAGTACATTATATTTTCATGGCCAGGTGGGACCCAGATGCTGAGTAAGCATGGCCACATTGGCACTGTTTGTCCAAATAACGTGTCACGTCAGCTTTCCGTTCATCAGTTAACGGAAATGATGCCCAGTGAAAATTTTCAAAATTTTCGTGATGCACCATATTAATTTTTCGAAATATGATGTACTGTGATACTTGTTTTCAAACTGTGATATATCCAGGAATTTTCCCTTATTTTTTTAAGTTTCAAAAGCCAACTTATATCTATTCTTTCTTATGACATTTCGATTTTAATGCACCATTTCATACCTTTTTTCATTACAAAAACTATATAGCATATTTTTTCCCATAACTATTCACTCTGACGAACGTATCAAATATGAAATAACTTCTTCATTCAACGCCCACGGTTCCTCTCTCTCCTTTCCTATTTACATTTGTCTCGATGGATTTTCAAAATTTATATTAAGAATTTTTAAAAATTATTTTATAGATGGATATTTATGTTACTGACAAATATCTTATGATTAATTCCTTTCGAAAATATGGAAGAAATTCAAAAAAATTTCCATGAACTTTTCAAAATTTATATCAATTTATTTAAGAATTATTTAAGACATAATGTCGTTGGTAATTTGTTTCGAAGTCTCAATCAAAATTTTTATGGGATTTTATGCATGCAAAAATACGCATTTGGAAGAATAAAAAAGAAAAAAATAGAAGAAGAGTTTCAAAAAAGAGATATATCATATCATTAATTTTTTTATTTTTTTTATCTCAGATTTCTTCTTCTCTCCACATCATTATTATATCTTCTTCTTTTTTTCTTTTTTTTTCTTTTTTCTGTCCACAGACATCGGCTACCATTCTATCCGTTACCACTATAGTTGCCTGCCGCCATCACCACCTACTAATAATGTTACACAAGCTTAGAGTCCTCATACCATCAATGTCCTCCCTTCACGAGCTCTAGGTACAATTTCGTTCTTGCTCCTTAAGGGTATGTGTGTAAAAAGGGAGGGATAAATTGCTTCCAATATAAATATAATATTGATTTTCTGTACAATTTATTAGTTTGCAATTGAAATAAATTTACTCTTATGCCTTAGGTGGGATCTAAAGTGTATTGTTTATTTTCTTATTTTATTTATTAAGTATAAATTATAATATATAATATGAATTACTAAAAGAAATTTATACATACATAAAACCGGGTCCGATCAACTTCCTTCCAATTTTCTTTCTTTAAAACTTAAACCTGACCCTTAAGGTCTTTAACTTTCACAATTTTTAGGTCAATTTGGGTCGGGTTTTTGTGAATTTCGAGTTATAGTTGTCATTGCAAGACTACTTGTGAAAATAATATTTCTATTAATTATTTTATAAATTTTTATTGAAAATTTGAATTCACTTCTCTAACTTTTCTTTCAGATATTATATTGAAATGAAAGATCAAGTAAAAAATATATATCAACTAGAAATATTTCCTTGAAATAAATTATTTTTAATTGCATTAATTTCTTTTTTTTTTCAAATCATTTCTATTATTTTAATCATACTTATCAAATTTTTATTATTCATATACTAGATTCTGCATTAGCGGTACATGCAATGTGAAAAAAAGTACTTTAAAACATTGCCTCTATATTTTCATCATTATATACCATTTGTAATTCTACATAGTTGTCCTGTTGTTAAAAAAAATTAAAAGAAATTATGATAAAATTGAAAAAAATAATATGTTTAGTGAAAGAAAAAGAAAAATAACTTAGGTTGAGATAGAGATAGAGTAGGGGTTGAAGAGAAATAAGTAAAAAGTAGAGTGGAAGATGACCACATATAAATTGATGGAGGAGCGAGATAAGAGAAATGAGTTTAAAATTTAAGCAATTTTATAGTTTTATTCTTGCATTCAGTTTTACTTTTCGTCAATACAGTCAAAAGTAATGGGGATAATTTCATAAAATTATACAAAAACTGATACATATACTTAAATATATTGATTACTCATTAGTATACTAACTTTGTATGTACTTTTTTATGTTACACATATGTAAATATTATTATCAATATATATCCATATATATGTTTCCATTAAAATTAAAATTATTTATTTATTTTATTAAATTACATGAAATATATTTTGTGAATATTATTAGTTACTTTTAATAATTTTATTTTGAATTTAATATTTAAATACCCATGGGGTCCACTTTGTAGATTTCTATGTGCCATGTTTGCAATCTTAGTGCCATGTTAGAAAAATCCGTTAAAATTGATCGGAAAGTGATGGCGTGCTAGATGTGATACGAAACTCATAATTTGTAATTTTTCATGCAATTACAAAAATTTGTAATAGAAATAACAAAAAGGGCAAAAGGGGCAAAAAAAATTGGGTCACTAATCCTCATAAATATTATTAACTATTTTTTAGTTTATTTATTTATAACTTAAAATAAGGACATATTTTTTAGGGGTTTTTACCTAAAATGGCCCATGGTTTGTCCATTTTGTCAAATCTATCATATGTTTTTTTTTGTTAAATCTATCTCATGGTTTACTTTTTGCATCAAATCTATCCCGACGTTATCTTTTCCGTCGACATCTAACGGTCGTGCTGACGTGGCACGTGGAGAGATAGTGGGCCACACTTGGCACGTAGGCGCCACGTCAGCACGGCCGTTAGATGTAGACGGAAAAGACAACGCCGTGATAGATTTGATGCAAAAAGTAAACCATGGGATAGATTTGACAAAAAAAAAAGTATATGATAGATTTGACAAAACGGGCAAACCATGAGCCATTTTAGGTAAATACCCCTATTTTTTACTATAAATAGTCACAAATTCATTCAAAATGAGATACTATTAATTTAAATATAATTTATATATTTCTTTTTCTAAAAGAGTTTTTTTATTTTATTTTAAACTCATGAATATCTTGTGACCAACTAATTATTGTATCCTTTTACGAGCATATTTATGTCGTTCGAGTATTATGTGAAGGTTTCATATATAATTTTCCAAAAGAATCTATTTTATATTTATATCCTTTTAACTTTTCTTTCTTTCTAGTTCACACTTTTTGTTATTCTTCTTGCTCTGCCATTTTGATGCCCCAAAATAATTTTGGAAAGAGTATGTTTAATTCATTTTTTCAAATATATTGAAGTATAATAATTTGATGTTGGTTCCATCTATATTCTTTACTGTATTGTAATATTATCGACTTTAATCTAAATATTCACTCCCATTCGTACTCCACTATATACTATTTAAGTTATTATTCGTTTTTATCAAAATAATATAAAATAACTCCTTAACTTAAATTTATCTTCAAAAGACTTGGATCATATAAAGGGAAGTTAGTTGTTTGGAATGTCAATAATATTCAAGGAAAAAAAAAACTTCTGCCCACTAACATATCACTAACCTTTAATGTCAGTTTGCCCATTAAAGTTTCCAAAATAGTACTAGTTTGGCCACTAATAAATCCATCTAATATAATTTTAGACATTCATATTTAATTTGTATCACATTAACAATTAATATTTCTAAAAGTGTGTCAATTTAGTCCTTATCACTTGTAAATTTGCATTTGTATTAAAATTAATCATAAAATAATGAAAAATTCAATTTTTATAGAACATTTCGTGAAAATTCATAAAAAAATTTAAAAGATATTTTGAAAAATGAAAAGAGAAAAAGGAGAAATACAGCTTTGCTTATGAAAATAGTGGTGGCTTAGCATCCGCTACCACCAGGTTCATCTCAGTCCCCCATCACCATCTTCTCTCTTCCCTTTCTCTCCTCGTAAATGAAGAGAGAACAAGATAGATTTGGTCAATAGTGACGCAAAGCTGTCTAGCAGTAGCCTGATTGAGGTTATTCCCGATCCCACTAGATTTCGATTCGATCATGCCTCGAATAGGGTAGGAAAGGCATCTTCGAACTTGTTGGCTAGTGGGAATGCCCATCAGTTGTCTCTCCGTTTATTAATCCCACTTAGTTTTTTTATTCAATTTAATGAAACTTTAAGAAAATTTAATTACAAAAAGTATAATATTTGGACCGTTTGTTAAACAATTTGCATAGAAATTTAACTGTGTTCAGGGTCAATTGAAACACTTCTGCATGTATTAATGACTTAAGTGATACAAACTAACTATCAATGGTCAAATTGATACTGGACAATAATGTGAGTGACTAAACTGACACATTTTTTTAAAAATTAATGAACAAAGCTAGACAAACTAAATGTTAGTGGGTAAATTCATACTAATGCGGAACATTACGGGCAAGGTGTTTTTTACCTAATATTCAACAGATCTGGGTGTGTTTGTTTTTTGAAATTTTTTTAACTCAACTCAACTCAACTCAACTTCACTTATCTTCAATTCAACATCACAATCATTACTTTTTTTTTTTCATTTTTGGGTAAATTGCACTGGTGGTCCAAAATATTTTACAAATGTTACGTGATGGTCCAAAAAGTTTTTTTCGTTACATGATGGTACAAAATGTTTCAAAGTTGTTTCATGATGGTACAAACCGTTAATTGGCCCTGACGCCGTTAATATTTTGCTGACGTGGCACGTCCTATGTGTCACTTTTATTACGTGGAACCAATCATAATGCGCCACGTCATTTAAGAGAAAATAAAATTTTAAAAAGTCCAAAAAATACAAAAAAATAATTAAAAAAATACAAAAAAGAGTAAAAATTTTCAAAAAAATAAAAAAATATTTTAAAATATTGAAAATTTTGAAAATTATTTTTTAAAAATATAAAAAATTTAAATTTTTTTAAAAAAATATATAAAATAATAAAAAATACAAAAAAGAGTAAAAATTTCGAAAAAAATAAAAAAAAATTTAAATTTTGAAAATTATTTTGAAAAAATTTAAATTTTTAAAATTTTTTTTAAAAAATTTCCCTTTTTTTTTTTTTTTTTTTTTTTTTTTTTCCCTTTTTTCCCTTTTTTCCCTTTTTTCCCTTTTCTCCCCCCTTCCTCTTTCCTCTTCCCCTTCTTTTCCCTTTTCCCTTCCCCGTTTCCCTTCTTTTTCCCTTTTTTTCCCCTTTCCCCTTCTTTTTCCCCGTTTTTCCCCTTTCCCCTTCTTTTTCCCCGTTTTTCCCCTTTCCCCTTCTTTTTCCCCGTTTTTCCCCTTTCCCCTTCTTTTTCCCCTTTTCCCCTTTTATTTCGGCCACGTCAGCAAGGAGGTGACACGTAGTAGCCACGTCAGCATCGGCTTGACGGCGTCAAGCTCGAGTTGACGGTTTGTACCATCATGAAACAACTTTGAAACATTTTGTACCATCATGTAACGAAAAAAACTTTTTGGACCATCATGTAACATTTGTAAAATATTTTGGACCACCAGTGCAATTTACCCTTCATTTTTAAAATTTTTTTAACCATTCAATTCAATTTTTAATATTAAATTCTCTCAACTATTCATTATTTTTTCACAATTTAACAATACAATTATTACTTAATCATTACTTTATCTCAATTATTTATTATTTTTTCACAATTTTTTCTTATAATTCAACAATACAATCATTACAAACCAATTAAAACCAAAACTCAATTCAACTCAACTCTAAATCCAAACGCATTACAGATGTCTGTCTGGACTAAATTAAGAAACCTATTAGATAAGTGCCAGCATGTTTTCAACAGAGATAACATACATATATGTGTGTACATCTATATATGTATAGATATATCCAAATCCAAATTCCTATTCTAAACCTAGCTATCTAGCAAGATCCACCTAGATCAAGCTAGTCAATGACTAATTCTTTTTTTCTTTGGCGAATAGTTAATGGCTAAGATTATAACCCACAACCCTAAAAACAGTAACCTGACCTCATCTGATCTTTTTTTTTTTGACGTGTACTAAATCACCCCTTTATTATGTCTATAAATATAACTGCTAAATTGTTAGGAACTCAAGCCAATTGTCCTTCCTTCAATCTTGATCATAGCTCTGTGTTCCACAGCTTTCAGGTTTACTTTCTGTTCGATCAGAAAACCATCCTTGACATTGATCCAACTTCAAAGACGATTGACGTCTCAACACAGCTCGCTAGGAGCCTCGCTAGCTAGCTCGTGGTTCAGAGAGCGATAGCTAGCATTGATCGATCCAATTAACTAATCTAAGAAACTGATACATAAATATGGCGGGAGGGGGTTTCGTTGCGCAAGGTCCTGTTGGGAACTACAATGGGGGTATCACAGCCTTCGTCGTCATCACTTGCATCGTGGCTGCTACGGGAGGTCTCTTGTTCGGCTACGATATTGGTATTTCAGGTCAGTCGATTTATTACTATATGTGCATTTTCACGTGGACCAAAGAAAAGTTCCAGATGAAGTAAAAAAGTTATTAATTAATAGGCATGACTTGTCACCGATTGAATTTGAACTCGCATGACCAATTTCATCAAAAAATTTTAGGTGGTGTGACCTCCATGGACGACTTCCTGATGAAGTTCTTCCCAGCAGTGTACCATAGAACAACAGACGGGTCAGCACATGACAAAAATCAGTATTGCAAATACGATAACCATTTGCTTACACTGTTCACATCCTCCCTCTACCTCGCCGCACTAGTTGCTTCCTTCTTTGCCTCTGAGATAACCCGTGTCTTCGGCCGCAAGGTGTCCATGTTCTTGGGAGGCCTATCCTTTCTTGTTGGAGCTATCCTCAACGGCATTGCCATGAACATCATAGTGCTCATCATCGGCCGCATCTTGCTCGGTGTTGGTGTGGGATTTGCCAATCAGGTATATATACATACAGACCATCGATATGAGTTGAATTAATGTGCCTATTATATTAATGAATATTATCTCAACCGACATTAATCACATATGTTCAATGCATGCAACTGCAGTCGGTTCCAGTCTACCTGTCCGAAATGGCACCAGCAAAAATCAGAGGAGCACTCAATATTGGGTTCCAAGTCGCGATCACAATCGGCATTCTTGTCGCGAATTTCGTCAACTACGGAACTGCAGAGATCAAGGGTGGATGGGGTTGGAGAGTTTCCTTGGCTCTGGCAGGGGTCCCTGCCCTGTTCATGACCATCGGATCTATCTTCCTTCCAGACACTCCCAATTCCATTATTGAGCGAGGTCACCACGAGGAGGCCAAGCGTATGTTGCAAAAGATCCGTGGCACCGAAATTGTCGACGCAGAGTTTGAGGACCTCATTGCAGCAAGCGAAGCTGCCAAGAAAGTCCAACAACCGTGGAGGAACATGTTCCTCCCAAGATACAGACCTCAACTCGTCATCTGCTCTCTCATTCCATTCTTCCAGCAAATCACTGGCATCAATGTCATCATGTTCTATGCTCCTGTTCTCTTCAAGACTTTGGGCTTCGGCGACAAGGCATCCCTCATGTCTGCAGCTATAACTGGTGTCGTTATTGTTGTTGGGACCTTTGTTTCTGTTGCTACGGTTGATAAGTTCGGGAGGAAAGCTCTCTTCATTGAAGGTGGCGTTCAGATGATCATTTGCCAGGTATCCGCCAGACATCATTGATTGTATCCTTCCTTCATTCTTTCCCACCTATATATGGTGATTGAAAAGATAAAGACGATGGACAGTCTGTTAGTTATTCATTGTTGTCAATGCAGATTGCTGTAGGAGTCATGATCGGCTCCAAGTTCGGATTGACGGGCGAAGGGTCCTTCAGTAAGGGCGAAGCCAACTTCCTTGTGTTCCTGATCTGCGCTTACGTAGCGGCCTTTTCGTGGTCATGGGGCCCGCTGGGGTGGCTGGTACCTAGTGAGATCTGCCCACTTGAAGTCCGATCACCTGGTCAGGCCATTAACGTGTCCGTCAACATGTTATTCACTTTCATCATTGCTCAGGGCTTCCTTTCCATGCTCTGCCACATGAAATTTGGTCTCTTCTTTTTCTTCGGCGGCTTCGTGATCCTTATGACCATCTTCGTGTTCTTCTTCTTGCCCGAGACGAAGAACGTCCCAATTGAAGAGATGAACAGGCTTATGAAGGCGCATTGGTTCTGGGGTAAATACATCCCCGATGAAGAGGCCACTGGGGACAAGTACACTGCATGACTTGACAAGGATTGCTTGTCATATACTTGACTGGAGCTGGAACCGTATATGACGCGATTGTAAACTTCCTCATCAATTTTTGGGAATACCTAGTGAGTTTCCGATCACGGGGATGGTCAGTCAGCGAGCCAGGGGGGATCATGGGGCCATAGGTGGCAGAGAGGAAGTAGAGGAGGGACTTGATTAGGTCTGCAAAGCACAGGGTGACGACGATCACGATCCAAGTCGCCATGGAAGAGAAGAAGCAGAGCTTTGAAAGCTTGGACAGAGGGGAAGTTGGAGATTATACAAATATGAGAAAAGGTTGAGGCCAACCAAGTCTTTTTTTTATTTTTTTTCTTGTGGTAAATAAAGTCTTCATTGAAACAAAGAATAACCAGAATCCATAACAAACATTCATGGGGATGCGACCCCAATAATATCCGAAAATAAAGCCTGAACTACATTAGCCGGAGGATCAGTAAACACAACCAGGGATGACATTTGGTCACTGGCAACTGCGCATCCGAGCTAGGGTATCCGCAACCATTAGCTTCCCAGAAAGCATGCCTCGGGATGATCCGATCAAGCCTGCTGCACAGAGTCCTGCAATCATCGATTAAATGAACGAAATGGGAATTTGACGACGTCTTGCCCCAAATCCAATAAAAAACTGTTATAGCATCAATTTCAACAATTAAAGAAGAGATGTTGAGATTTGCAGCAAGCAGCAACCCCTGCCAAGCGCTTGAAGTTCAGCAACAACTAATTTAAAAAAAAAAAAAATCTCGCTATGAAAGAATAACTTCAATGTACATGCTATATGAAGATCATTGGCATAAGTTAATTAATTATGGGGTATAGTTATGGCATTCTATTGTGGCTTAGCTATGCCACGTAATATGTAAAATACAATAACTCTACATATACATTCAAATATTATACTCATTGATGATTTGTATCTTAAAAGATCTTTTCTAAGCTATGTACATTTTGTTTTTCTGCATACAACTATTGCATATGAAAATTCAACTAATTATAAACAAGCCGAGAAATGCACAAACCCATAAAAGTCGTTTTTATAAGGGTTACTATCTCATATCTACTAGTGTAATATAACAAACTCTCTACTGCAATGATCTGATCGAGGCATGTGCTACCACATATTTTTCGATATCTCTGTTCCTTGTCCCTTTTTTTTACTTGTAAGTGGTTGGTAATGCTTTGTGTTGGTTGCTACGAGGCAATACTAATACATGCGATTAAAATTTAACATGTTGGAAATTATTATTCATATTCTTTTTCAAAAAGCGCAAAATATGCCCTCAAAGTATTTGTTATCTCACCCACTCCACCAAGTGTTTATCAGACTCCACGAAATGGACGACGACATCTCTTCATTCCTAATGGTCATTTCTTTTTCTTTTCTCTCCAACACTGCAATAATTTGGCAGAACATTGCAATTAATATATAATTACGAAAAGCACATTGATCAAGTCATAGTGTTTCGAGATAATCAAAAGACTTTAGTGTGGCTCGTGGGGAATTATTTTGAGATCCTTTTCATAATATAATTAATGCATTATGTCTCATTACCGGGCAAAAAGAATAAGCATTATGTATAAAATAATAATTTTATAGGCATCCCTGCAGAACAACACTTTTCCTCCCGCACAATAATCAATAACTAGGGGTGGACCCACTCGAAATCGCGAATTTGAAATTTTCTTTTATATTTTTAGGATTAATTGCGCCATATAACATAACGTTCGAATGAATTCTTAATTCTAACCCAAATTTAATTTTTTACCTAAGATATCCCAACATTGACGTGTTGATTTCACATCTATCCCAACACTAATTTCCCATCCAAAATTGACGGAATTGCACACGTAGCGCATTAATTTTGCAATACATGTAAGCAACATTACAAAATTAACTTGCCATGTGTACAATTCCGTCAATTTTGGACGGAAAGTTAGCGTCAAGATAGATGTGAAATCAACAGTCAATATTGAAATATCTCAGGTAAAAAATCAAGTTTGGACTAAAATAAAGAATTCCTTCAAACGTTATGTTATATAGCACAATCATCCCTATTTTTTATTCATCTTAATAATATGTATGATAATTAATATAGTTTATAACTAAAACTAATAATAAAATTATTTTTGTAAACTAAAACTTTTGATACGTGTCATGTCATCGATTTTCTATCTTTTTCTTTATTGTGTTGCAGTCAATCAATCAATATATATAGGGAGAGATAAAATCACATGATTTTCGGCGCAGTGGAATTACACCATTCCCTCCAAGTCCAGAGATCGATTCGTGAGACCTGCATCGCCAGTAACTTATAATTTTCATTCTTTTTGAAATTTGGTGAAAGATAATTTATTCTTCATTTTCTTTTTTCTTTGCTTAGAAAGGTGATTTTATTCTTCATTTTCTTCGTCCATGACATTTTACATACTTATATAAAACTAAAATGGATTAAATTCTAGATAAATGCAATCATAACTCAAATATAAACGATGATATAATGCGTAACACAATAAATTTGTTAGTTTTGTTTAATGACTAAATAAAATTACTCTCACAATATTGAAATGCAAAACTTACCTCTATATATATTTTTTTAAAATTTTATGTTATAAATGATATGTTTATCATTAATGATCATCTAAATTAACCCCTTCAAGTTTCATTTTCTTTTCACAGATTAAAAAGAAAAACCATAATATTATGAATGACCATACATCTATTAGGTATGGTATTTAATGTTAGGTGGAAAATCCATACTTTCTGGCAAAAAAAAATTAATTTTTCACTTATATCAAAATACATTTTTATGATTATTTTATATTTATCTATTGACTGAACCTTAAATAATGTGGTGTAATCTATCATATGAAGTATGGCATAAGATAACTAAAACAAATGGTAAGTTGGCTAATCATAAAATAGTAAAAAATTTATAATATATGCAAAGGCTTATAATTTTCAAATATAACGTAATTATCCTCAATTTTTCAAATACAAATGCACGTGATATCTTTTATTATATCAGCTAGGTTAGAAATATAATTAGATTTAACTAAAGAATCATTTTTTGTTTGAATATTTACTCTTCATTACCATTTATTGTGAACATACTTTAATAAACACAAGAATTTTAGTTATAAATTATTTATATATTGTGACATCCATCATGAATTAGAATATGATCAATACCTTGAAAAATTATGTAAATTTTGCAAACAATTAATATTCTTGGATTAGACCAAATATTATAAAAATTAAGTTAATATTTCAACTAATTATTGATTGAATGAGCCGTTTCACCCCACAGCAAGACACGAGACTTGTGCCTGGTTTATTTGTAAAAAGCATGCACTCTCTATTAATATTATATATATGATATCCTTTTTCTTTTAATTTCATGGAGCGTGTTTCGAATGTTTACATGCATTGATTCTTGAATGTTAAGCTTATAGTTTTACTCTTAAAAAGATAGGAATAGATCAAATTTAAAAATTATTTTAAGGAAAGGAAGACATGATGGACTTTAAGAAAATGAAAATGTTCGCAGTTTATAAATTTATTAAGATAAATTAACAACGAAATTAATTTTCATCATTGGGTCTTCTCATATGGAAAAAATGGAGAAATATGTATTGCTTGTAATTCAAAAAAATATGCGTTTAATTAGTATAGTTTCTTAAGAAAGGTAAAATATAGACGAAGAAAGTTTGTGTTCGTGAAGGAATATCTATAAAAAAAATGTATGATATATGAATAACTATTCTGAAAAAAGGTAAAATAGATAGATAGATAGATAGATAGATAGATAGTATAGAGGGGAAAAAAAAGCATTGTGTTAAATCTTTTGGTGGGTCAATTAGGTTATACTACTACCATGTTGGGTCAAAATTAAAAGTATTTGACAAAAGAAGAAAAACTGAAAAAGTGAAAGGAAAAAGATTCGCACTCACAAACTAAAATTTGAAAAAGACTATTACACATATTGAATTTCATATACCTAGTACTTTTAGTACGAAATTTTTTCTAACTTTTCTAAATAAAAGTCAGGTAAATATATTTTTTTGAAAATAGTCCGACCATAATGATCAAATCATTTGGCCTAACACATTGACCAAATTAAGTGGAACATTATTGGGGGTGGATCTGAATTACTAAAAAGGCATAGTGTGTCGACCTTATAATCGAATAATTTGGTATAATGCGTCGATCAAATTACTTAATATCTTTTCGAATTGGATTTGAAAATGCAAAAGAAAAGGGAAATTAAAAAAATTACATAAAAAATGGAAATTGTGGGGGCTTAGTCAAATCTTTTGAATTAACAAATCGATCGAATTACGTAGTTTTTTTTTCGATCGGATTTAAAAATGCAAAAGCAAAGAGAAAATTACAAAAAAAAGAGGAAATTGTGGGGGTGCGAGTGGGAAAAATCCACCCATTCACCCCCACAAACAGACCCAAAATGATTTCCTTGTATGATTCTCCTTATTTTGATCATCTTAGCTAGCCCTAGTTAACAAATCACAAACGTCGTTTCTTTATAAACAATAATAAAGCAAATTCACAACCTTCTTTTATACATATATCCCCTAAAAATATTGGTTATGCTAATGAATGAATTATATAATCTTTATTCACAATGTGCACCATAGGGAGCGAATTGCGTATTTGACCTCAAAATCTTTCAGCTAAAAAGATATCGCTAGTCGGAAAGTTCTGGTCAAATACATTAGCACTTAGTAGGTCCAAATCTAATCAGAACAGCAAGGATTGATCATCTACATAGAAGCAATAACTAAAAAGAAAAAAGAAGAGTGGACTACCACCGGCGTCATCCACTTATTCATTAGTAACCGTTTTTGTCCCTGATATATTTTTGCCACCAATTGGCCCCAAACGTTGACATTCCGTCTAACATTTATACCATTCCATTAACTTCCGTGACGGAAAATTCATGGACGGCATTATATTTTCCGTCACTTTTCCATCATAAAATGGTATAAATGTTAGACGAAATGCCAACGTTTTGGACTAATTAGTAGAAAAATATGTCAGGGGTAAAAACGATTACTAATGAATAATGAATAAGTGGAAGGTGACAGTAGTAGTCTATTCAAAAAAGAATTATAAATATATGACATTCAAATAAGCCTAATTATAGAGAGTAGATGGCACATATTCATTCAAGATTCCACCCCTTTTTTTCTGACATGTTATTAATTGCTTATTAAAAGTATTTCTACTTATTCTCAATTTCAAATATCAATTTTAATCTTAACAATTTTTAATTATTGTCTCTGGTACATCTTAGTTTATTCTGAAAATAATACATATTTTTTTAACATTTATTATGTCTCATCACTTTTATATCAACAACAGTATTCTCACATCAAGTCTAATAAAAAATGCTTAAATTCTCCTAAATTTTGTGCCTAAAAATCTTTTGTAATTCAAAATCTCACCGACATTTATTGAATAGTGTTGGATATGTGTAAATTACAACACATGCCATTATGAGCAGGATTTTGAAAGGAGGTTTTTTATTTGGAGGATATAGAAAAACTCACATCTAATTGTTACAATTTTATTTCTCCAAAATTTTCATTGAAACATTGTACCAATGATCTCCTTATTACTATGTATTTCATTAATAAATGAAATTAATGCACCAATGACAAAATTAAATTAAATTAAACGAACAACAAAATCTATCGTTTTGAATTTGATTCTTATATAGATAGCGTATGGGCAACTTGGAGATCTCCTCCAGGTGGGAGGAATTGTTGTGTTACTTACATATGTCATTGTAATTTATTTCGTTAATGCAAGAGAAAAAGTTCGCCAAAGTTGGCAATTTACAAATAATATAAAGTTGATACACAAATACTACATGACGAGCGAAACTAAAATGAAAGGTCGTGCTAAATTTGAAACTAAATCTAAATGTCGTGCATTCTAAGCGATTTCTGAAAAGTTGTGCTAAATTTATAACTAAAACGAAAGGTCGTGCTAGATTTGAAACTAAAGCAAAAGATCGTACTTTTATGTGCGATTTCTAAAAGGTTGAGCTAGAAATAGGAATTTGATCAAAGGTGGTGATTTTTTATATCATTAATTCTATATATGTTGGGGTCGGGTCATCTCATGGAACAAATCACGTGACAAGCACGTGATTGGTGATTTTAATGAGATAAATTGTTCTGCTGATAAAAGAGGGGGGTTAGAAACTTGGCTTCTTCCCTAGATCTCACCTTGATGATTTTTTAAATCATTCCGGTTGCATTGATTTGGGCTTTACTGGTAATTCTTTCACATGGCCAAATAAAAAAGACTCGAATTAGCCCGTATTAAGCAAAGGCTTGATAGAGCCATAGCAAATGATGAATGGAGATCGCACTTTCCTAAGGCTGGGATCCTCCATCTCCCTTTCACTACATCTGACCATAGTCCTATTTTTTTTATTAAACTTTGGATGGATTCTCTCACGATGTCAAGGTCTTTTCGTTTCGAGCAGGCTTCGACTCGTGACCCATCTAGTGTTGATGTGGTTAAAAAAGCATGGCAGGTTCCGATTATTGGCTGATGCGGCAGACGACCTGGCAAGTCGGTACCTGGAGAAAAATAGGTTTTGACAACCTTATCTCGAAAGAAACGGCCTCCAGAACAAAACTCACAGCCTGTGGCTGTGAAAAGACGAGATTTTGGCCGAATTCGATCGTTTAAGGCCTCAAACGGGCAATTTTATGTTAATTAGGGTTTTTTTATATTTTAGGAAATAATTTATCTTTAAAAATATTTTTAGGAAATAGTTAATGATGCGGCAGACGACCTGACAAGTCGGTACCTGGAGAAAAATAGGTTCTGACAACCCTATATCGAAGGAAACGGCCTCCAGAGCAAAACTCACAGTCTATGGCTGTGAAAAGACGAGATTTTGGCCGAATTCGATCGTTTAAGGCCTCAAACGGGTAATTTTATGTTAATTAGGGTTTTTTTATATTTTAGGAAATAATTTATCTTTAAGAATATTTTTAGGAAATAGTTTATTTTTAAGAATATTTTTAGGAAATAGTTTATCTTTAAGAATATTTTTAGGAAATAGTTTATCTTTAAGAATATTTTTATTTCTTTCGATATATTCTCGTTTTCTCTATTTAAACGATGTAAGCCCTAGGGTAAAGGGGAGTAGAGTCGTCGTTTCAGATTATTAATAAAATTCAGAGCTTTCGTGCTTTGTCCAATCTCGGATTCGAGTTTGATGCCTATTTCCTGGTATTCGTAGAATCAACAGGTATAGAAGGTTGTAGTTCCGGTATTCGTGCACGAATCAACGGGTCTGTGACGGTTACTTACGTTATACGCTGCGTCAGTTGGTATCAGAGCTAGGTTCGTTCTTGGATCAACGATGCCGCTCAGGAGGAGGGATCGTGTGGAAGATGTTTATGACTGTGAATATCTGCGATATCTGGAGCAGAGGCTAGATCAGCTAGATCAGCTGGATCAGAGGATGGAGCAGAAGATGGATCCTATGATGGAGCAGTTCACACAGCAGATGGCTGCACTTTTGGAGAATCAGAATCGGAGAAACCCTAATCCGAATTCTGACCCTGATCGAGAAGAAATTGAGTATGATTCCAACTCTGAAGGGGACGCGACTTTGTTTTCCGAAGAGGATCCATCCGATGAAGCATTTTTTGTAGCGGGAGGCAATGGAGAGCCCAAGTTCGACGAGGAGGAGGAGACTGTGACAGGAATTGGGATTGGGGCAGCGGTGACGATAACTAAATCTATCAAGGAATTGCGGGATCTCGGTGAATGTTTGCCGAATCTTGACAATGGGAACCTTGACTGCACCCGCTCTGGACCACGTTCAGCTTTTGATAGCAATGTCGTTTATCAGTTTGACATAATGAAATATATTCTTGATTTTGACTTCGATGGGCATGGGGAAAATCATGCTGCTGATTTTATCTCTAAACTCCTAGGGCGAATTCGAGGGCGAATTCTCTCCACCCATGGGAGAATGATGCAGCAGACGACCTGGCAAGTCGGTACTTGGAGAAAAATAGGTTCTGACAACCCTATCTCGAAAGAAACAGCCTCCAGAGCAAAACGCATAGCCTATGGCTATGAAAAGACGAGATTTTGGCCGAATTCGATCGTTTAAGGCCTCAAACGGGCAATTTTATGTTAATTAGGGTTTTTTTTATATTTTAGGAAATAATTTATCTTTAAGAATATTTTTAGGAAATAGTTTATTTTTAAGAATATTTTTAGGAAATAGTTTATCTTTAAGAATATTTTTAGGAAATAGTTTATCTTTAAGAATATTTTTATTTCTTTCGATATATTCTCGTTTTCTCTATTTAAACGATGTAAGCCCTAGGGTAAAGGGGAGTAGAGTCGTCTTTTCAGATTATTAATAAAATTCAGAGCTTTCGTGCTTTGTCCAATCTCGGATTCGAGTTTGATGCCTATTTCCTGGTATTCGTAGAATCAACAGGTATAGAAGGTTGTAGTTCCGGTATTCGTGCGCGAATCAACGGGTCTGTGACGGTTACTTGCGTTGTACGCTGCGTCATTGACTCTTAAGGCTTTTCAACTGTGGTAAGATCAAGGTTTTAAAAACCAACTTAAAAGTCTTGGAATAGAAATTGCTTTGGTTTCTGCTAGTCCAAAATTGCAGATATCCTTAAAGATCTAGAGTCGATCCAAAACCAAGACCCGAGCGCCGAAAATAGAGAAAGGGAACAAAGGCTATGGAAGGAACTAGACGAAATATTGATGAGGAAGGATCTGATTTGGAGACAGAAATCTAGAGAGCCGTGACTTGAAGACGGTGACCGGAACACTAAATTCTTTCACCTATCAACAATCATCTGACTCGATCCAACCACATAGATGCAATCAAAACCGGTGACAATCCACTGATCCAAGACCCATTAGATATCGGTAACTATTTCATTCCAAAATTTCTAGGATCTCTTTACGTCTTTTAACCTTCGTTTCCTGTTGATCTTGAAGGGTTCGTTAGCCCGGTTATTTCGGATGAAGAGGATCTAAAACTCACTTACATATCCTCTGTAGAAGAAATCTCAATGGCCTTGAACTCCATTCAGAATTTAAAAGCCCTGGGCCTCGATCATCTTTCGGCACTCTTTTACAAATTTTACGGTAACCCCGTCAAACCTCTTCTCATTTCAGCAGCCCAAAATTTTTTTTTCCAATCAGGCTTTATACTAAAAGAGTGGATCAACACTTTTATCCAGTGTTATCAGAACTGGACCGGATGATGAACCGGAAGGGGTACGGGGTCATGGGTTTATGGGTCCAATCGGGGTTCGATGGGTCGGACCGCATGTTTATTTAAAATAAAATAAATATTCATATTATTAAAAAAATTATGATAATTAAGATAAAAGTATGATGATTTTAAAAAAATATAACAATAGTATAAGAAAGTATCTATATTTAATATTTCTTACTTCAAAATAAATATTTTATTTTAATAAGTACTTAAAAGTAGAGTTAAAAGAACAAAAAAGTGGTGGTGGCTTGGTTGGTAGTATGCTAATATGAGAAGTAAGAGGTCATGAGTTCAAATCCTTACATAACTAACTAATTTTTACATTAAATAGGAAACCCATAAAAACCCATAGAACCGGCCGGTTCAATGGGTTCGACGGTTCAAAGTTGCCATTTCGGTTTTCAAGCGAACCGGACCGGACATGAATTTTTACATTAAATAGGAAACCCATAAAAACACATAGAACCGGCCGGTTCAATGGGTTCGACGGTTCAAAGTTGCCATTTCGGTTTTCAGGCGAACCGGACCGGACATGATGCCGGTTCTCGGTCCGACCGGTCGGTTCGGTTCGGTTCTGATAACAATGATTTTATCACTCTCATTTCTAAAAAGCATGGTGCTTCCACCTTCAAGGATTTTTGCCCAATTAGCGTTTGTAATGTCTCCTATAAAATTATTTCAAAAATCCTTGCGAAGCGTCTTAAGCCTTTCCTTCATAGACTTGTTTCCCCGAACCAAACTGCTTTCATTAAAGGAAGATGGATCAATGAAAATGATTTTTTTAGCTCAAGAAATTCTCCATTTCATGAAGAACACTAGGGCGCGTAGAGGCTGGGCGGGAATGAAAATGAATTTCATGAAATCTTTTGATAGATTAGAATGGAAGTTCATCATACAAGTGCTTAAAAATTTCGATTTCCACTCCCAATTTGTTTCTCGAATCGAACAATGCATCTCAAGAACTTCCTTCTCTATTCTCATTAATGGTTAACCCCCATGGACACTTTCATCCGGGTAGAGGCATAAGATAAGACAAGGGGACCCTATCTCGCCTTCTCTCTTTGTCGTATCAATGGAAATCTTGTCTAGGCTGCTTTACAGGGCTAAAGTGAACCATGAAATCAAAGGCATTCAAATCCGCAGAGGTGGTCCATCCATATCACACCCCATGCTCATTGACGATCTGATCTCTTCATCCTCTCTTGCACAACCAACTACTTCATAATCTTTTCGATGAAAATATAATGCGCAATATTCTCATATTACATCTTTCTCTTGAAAAGTATGATGATCGTATCATTTGGACTTTCACCTCCTCAGGTATACACTCTGTTAAGTCGTTTTACATCAAGGATCAGGGCGTGAGATTCAACAAGTCCTAGACTTAAATGGAAATTGATTTGGGGATTAAAAATTCACGAAAGATTGAAAATCCATTTATGGAGATTTGCAAGTGTATGTCTCCCTGATTTGCTTAAAGTGGAAGCATGTGTCCGCTTTGTCTTACCGGTTCCATAATTATACACACCTTTATGGTGAATGTATTTTTTATCGTTTAGCATGGACAGAATCACCTTGGAATTTGATTTCGGATAATTTCCCTAGAAATTCCTCGATTGATATAATTCCTTTCATTGTTCAGCCTCCAACTCTACTTTTGTATTGATCTGTTATCTTTTGTGACTTATGGGGCTGTTGTGCTTTATACTTTATGGAACCTTAGAAATGATGGTCTTTTTGCAGGGGTTCTGGCGAACATTGCTTGCATGCTACAACATATTCGAAAATCCTACCGCGAGCATAAGGGCAACACACAACAACAGACCGCCTTCAGCAAATATGGTCCTGCTACTGCCCGAGACCAGCCCTGCACCCACGACCAAGGATCTCACCAAAGCTCCCACTTCATGATCCTGATGCCTGCTACAGCTCCTTCACCCTCACTCTTCCATGCGCAAAACCTATCTAGGTCCAGTCTGGAGGAAGATTAATACAGATGCAGCATGGCAAAACCTCACAGCCTATGTGGCAGGGGTGGCACAAAGCCTTAACGAACACGTCATCAGCTCATGGTGTGCCCCTTATACAGCTTCATCTCCTCTCCAAGCCGAAACCTATGCAATCCTTCTTGCTATTTCCATGGTTCTCAACGCGGGATGATCAAAGATTTGGGTAGAATGCAATTCTCTTTGAGTAGTAGATGCTTTGGCTAATCCCCCGAATGTTCCATGGGAGATTAGGAATATTATCTTGGACATTAGGTACCTTCTTTCCCCTTTTGTCGAATTGGTGTTGTACCTGAGTATCTCGGACCTCTAACTGCCCATGCTCTGAGCCAGTTCGGCTTTGTAGCAAATTTTGAGTCTGTTTGCATGTTTGAGGGCCTTCCTTGTACTAATGCCAGTTGATAATAAAATTGCATTATCCAGCAAAAAATAAATAAATTAAACGGGCCAAACTGAAAAGTTTCAATGTGTAAAATTGTATAGTGGTATCCAAACTTTTTCTCCTCAAAGTGCACAATGACGCACGCATATATTATCATTAGGTTAGTTCGTCCATTTCCTTTTTTTTGAACGCTTACCGACACCGTGCATTCATAAACGATAAACAACGCGTGATTTGATTCATCCAAGCACCTTATTTTATACAAAATAAGATATTATAGAATATGGCAGATTAATTTAGTTTGGCAAATCCGATTCATCATTTGTCCAGTTTGCTTGTAATTTTTTGTTCTTCCCAAGATGTTCTCTTGAGCATTTCATTGGATAACTACATCGGGACTCATAGCACTTCGTAATATTCATCGATCACTTTTCCATAAGTATATTATACACTTCGTAATATCCGTCGATCACTTTTCCATGAGTATATTATATATTAATTTAGATCGCTTTACGAGATTCTTCTATTCGTTGTGTAACGAGTTTTCAAATAAACACTTTGGGTAAACTCTTAATTTATGAGTAAACGGCTATTTGCATTCCCTACATCAACTTTACATCACTAAGTGATAGTGGTTAACAAACTTACTCCCATGTGTTTTAGTAACCCGAAAATTCCCAGTTCGAATTCCTTCTAGTGCATTTGTCAAAACCAATCCCTAGTTATGCGCCCTTCCGCTTGGGCTTGGAGGACACTGACTTGTATTTACTATATTAGGCCTTTGATAGTATTACGCTGACGAGACTAATAATTGTGCTAGTCCATTTTCACTTAAAAAAACTTTACATTGTTTCGTGCAATTATCCAATAATGAACTCACAATTTCGAACGCATGCCAATAAACTCATCTTCTCATATCCCCAAGTTCCAATTAATTAAAGGGAAAATTGCGTCAAATTACCCATGGTTTACTCGTTTTGTCAAATCTATCATATGCTCTCTTTTTTTTGTCAAATATATCTCATGGTTTACATTTTGCTCAAAATCTATCCCGTCGTTTTTGTTTTCCGTTAATGAAACGTTAGTAGGCTTCAAATCTATCCCATGATTTCAATTTTTTCTCAAATCTATCACATGGTTTAAATTTTTTCTCAAATCTATCCTAGATAAAGAGGGTTATTGTAGCGAAACCGTTAGACATTGACGGAGATGTAACGGCAGGATAGATTTGAAGCAAAATGTAGACCATTGGATATATCTGACAAAAAAACATATGATAGATTCGACAAAACGCGTAAATCATGGGCCATTTGGGGTAAAAACCCCTTAATTAAATGACCAACTTATGTGATCAAATATCATCATCATCATCATCATTATTAATTCTTAAATTGCCCAAATTCTCCTATATAATCACAAAAAATTAATGAATAATATTTTATATATTATTTAATTTTGACCGAATTTTCTTAGATTATTGTTAATTATATATTATACACAATTTTTAATTAGAATAAATACTTTTGCTTTACATATTGATTGAATTTCTTTCAATTAAAGGGAGCTTTTAGAATAATTGTTTTCATAGGTGGGTTAAGTACATTTCTTTTGCATAATGATGGAATACCTTTTAATCAATGTGAGGTTTTAGATCAATATTGCCAATAATTTTCATTTATAAAAATTGAACCAGAGAAGAAGGTGTTCAAGAAGATTGCGATAATTTTACCCAATTAATTTGTAAAATTAAATCAAAAGACATCAAACCAAAGGCTCTCTTCAAAAGTCTCAAAAACATAGGAAGAACAATGAAAAACATAACTCCTCGAACCCATCTCACCACCACCTTGGGCCTTCGCCTCCACCAAAGCCACCCTACCACGGCCCCTAGCAGCTACCTTCGGCAGCCTTGCACCGCCGCCAATGGCCTCCAGCCGCCGCCAGAGCTCCGGCGAGTGGCTGCACCGCTACCACCCTGCGGAGTCCAAAGCAGGTCCTCCCAACTCGGTTTTTCGAGCCCAATCCATTGGTGACGTCCATTTGTTCATAGGAGGTTCCTAGGTGCCCCAAATCAGCACCATAACAGCCGCTTACCACCTTCCCAACCGACATGGAGATGGCCTCTTGAGGCGTGGGTAGGTTGACTTCAAGACGTCAAATCCCAAGTGGTGTTCTCGGGTTCCCATCACCTATGTTCTCTTGGATAAGTATAATTTCTTCAACTTAGGAGCATGATTAGAAGTCTTTTTGGTTGATGGATATTGAAATGATGAAATTCCCTGCTTGGCCGCCCCCCTTATGCTCCGAAATTACCTATTATCAACCCTATAATCCTAAAATCGAATTTGTGTGCCTAAGATTGAACTAGAAACCAAAAAAAATGTATCTTTTCCATCACCTACCTCAGCATCAATCATAGGGAAGGCATAGTTCCTCATATTGAGAATTTTCCTCCAGGCATAACAACATAAGCTAGGCGCCTCCACGGACCACAAACTTTTTGCTTTGAGGAGATATGCATCAATCTAGGCGATCCAAAGGAAGTCTACCCTTTTGAAGATCATCCAAATAACCCTTAGAACTCAAGCTTTATTCCATATTTCAATATTTCGAACATCTAATCCACCCTCCTACTTTGGATAGCGTACGACATCCCAGTCGACTTTAGCCCCACGAGCATCTGTGTTCTTACATTTCCAGAAATATGCTCTGCACTTTTGCTCAACAGCCCTTAACACCTTTTTCTTTCAATAAGAAAGCCCTTCACCAAAAATTGAGGAAGGAGTGTATGACTGATTGGATAAAGCTGCAACCTAGTGGCAAAGGACAAATTAACAGCCCACCCTTCAATCCTACTCGTAATCTTGTCACTCAATCTTCCTAAGATAAGCGGAACTCCCACATATCTAACTGGGAAGGAACCGGCTGTAAAACCACTTGAAGACAAGATTTTCTCTCTCTTTATGTTCCACGCCAGCAAAATAGACCTTAGCTTTCTTGGGATTGAGGCAACGCCCAGACATCGTAAAGAAATCCTTAAAGATCATCAATATACTACTAAACGAGGTCGCGTCATCCTCAAGAAGATCATCTGCAAATCCAAGGTGTGTTAATTTTACCTTGGAGCATAAAGGATGATAAGAAAGAGTACTCGATAGCCGCAAAAAGAGTATCTTGTTTTTCCAAATTTTCTTTTCTTTGGTAGGCATAGAAAATTAGTAACTAGATAATCCTTTTCTACGGTCAATGGTTTGATGTCAAACATGTCGACAAATGCCGAGGTTTGTCGATAAATTTTTCATCGATTAGCTAATAAACTCGAGTATTTAACCAGTCTCACCAATGCATTGCAACCATTTTTCTCGATATAAACCAAAAAGGAACCTCCATCCCATGTGATTGCAGATTCCACAACTATTAATGCTTGTGATTTTTGTTGAACCGAACCATCGCGGTCTCAATTGAGACTGCTCCAAACAAGCACGAGCTCGAGTATGTGATTGCAAATGCTAATAGGTAATCACTTTTATTAAATGAATTAGGAGTTGAATCGTTTCAATGGCGAGCTCTTTCACGACCTATAATAAACAAAGTGGCTAATGATTCAGAGGATAAACATCATAAAAGATATTCACGTTTTGCTAAATACTCCGAAAGGTTATCCTAATCATCCTACCAACCGCTCACAATGATATACAGTATTAGAAGAATAACTACAGCACACTTGAAGATGTTAAAATAGGAGAATAGGAGAAGGCGACGGAAGTTGCGGGGGCCGAGTCTAAGGATGGTGAAAACGTCGATTAGGCGGTTGCAGAAGGAAGGAGATCGAATCTTCAAGGAGCAGTTGGGTCATGAGAAGAGAAGAAGAGGAGTCGGTCAGGAGTCGGTCGGAAGGCAGGAGAGGATAGAGAGGTGGAGCTCAGTCGCGAGAGAGAAGGGTGTTGTCGTGTTTTTATTTATTTATTTATTTATTATTGTTTTTTTCAAGAGACGGGCGTATATGAGAGGTGATGATAATGGGTTAAAATAGGTTAGCCCCATGGAAGAGAGCAACACATTGCTCTCAAATAAGTAGAAAAGAAAAGGGCAAAAATGCCTGCCGAATTGAATTACCAAACAAGGATTTCGAGAACTGGGTTGGCCGATCTACCAAATGTTTCTAGACCTTCTTCTATTTTGATACGACATTGAATTTTTAAATAAGAGAATTGATAGAATTGTCTCACCAGCCAAATAGTGCAGAGTGCGGTCATATTTATAGACCGAAATACATCATCAAGTATAGAAAGATAAATATGTTGATGATTCTTCCTCGTATATAATATCATATATATTCTAATATCTTATTTGATTCTCCATGATAATAAATTTCAAAAATCATTTAGTATGTTCAATTTCATCAGGATATATTGAATTAATTAATAAAAGTCTCTAGCATCTACCGAATTGGATTGGTTCAAGTGACGGTTTGACGCTTATTCCCCTTAAGCAAGGTTTCAAGTTTGAATCATGTTAATGGAGAAAATTCACACTGTTAGGATCTTGGTTTTCAGATCTTGATCGCATGCAGACCATGAGCCTTGAGTGACCTGCAAAACGGGGAAGAACAGGATGAAATCCCGGTTTCCCTTTCCGATACTTAATTGAGAATGTATCAAAGAAAAGTAAAAGAATTGAACTTATGGTTTATGGGTACCTTGAAAGATATTTATAGGAGTCTCGAGATATCTATATCGGGATATCGTAATCTGTGTATAATATTTAATAATAAATAACAAGTAGATGTACTTGTCATATATAACGTTAGAGATAGGAAACAATATCTCGTAGATAAGATGTATGCATCAATGGAATATTCAAGAAATAGTATCAAAGATATTATGAGATATATAAGAGATAATTGTGGAAGAGATATATCCACAAGATATTGTTACCAGTTCGGTGTATCAAGGTGGGCCCCTGATGGTAGGTCAAGCCGGATAGGTCAGGCTAATTTTATAGTCCATAAGCCCCCCACTCACGTGAGCTCGAGATTTGAGAGGTTGCAGGAGTTGGTCAACGTTGCATGATTGACATCATATTAAATAGTCCTAAGACATGTAATCAGGAAACCATCAAAAAGACTAAACCTTCGTCGTTAGATAAAGCGAAGGGTGCTTCTGTAGGCGGGGAGGCTCAACAGATAGACCTCTATTGTTAAGCGAAGGGTGCTCCTGTTAAATAAGGAGGCTCGAAAAATAAACCTTCACTGTTAATTAAGCGAAGGGTGCTTCTATTAAATAAGGAGGCTAAAAGATTGACATCCGCTGTTAAGTAAGCGAAGTGTGCTCCTATAAGCAAGGAGGCTTAAAAGATAAACAAGCGGAGGTCAATCTTATAGGAGCACCCTCCGCTTTTTATTTTTGTTTCGAAACTTTGAGTTATGAACTATGATTTGGTTTCTATATATATGTTTTTTTTAATTATAGGTAGAATCTTACTATTCATGATTCCATAACCCTCAACCGATTCTAGTTAGAATCACGATTCTAACAACCTTGGCAAGGAGGCTCAAAAGATTGACCTCGGCTGTTAAATAAGCGAAGGGTGCTCCTGTTAAATAAGGAGACTTGAAGAACTGATGTGATAAGGGACGATCGATAAATGACAAGTTCAAATGTAATTCATGATAAGCATAGAGTTCATCATTCATAAACTAGAACCCTAAGGAAAAGTAAACCTACTACAAAGAGATAGAAATAAACATGCATTCTTAGCACACCGCGTTAATGAATTATTCGTTGAGAGGCATTCTCGCGGCAGTCGCTTACAGCACTACTTTGGTGAGGTGCGACATTCCTTTCTTGGTTTTTGTGTTGGACAAATGATTTGCGGTGGCCACGTTGAATCAATTTCTCTATATCCTTTTTTAAAAACTCGACACTGCTTGGTGTCGTGTCCCCAAGTTTTACGGTACTTGCAGTACTTATCAGAGTATTTCCCTATATCCCTCAATTCATTAACCTGTGGAGGTTTCGCAAGATCGAGTCTCTCGATTTCATGGAGGACAGTAGACCTTGGCACAGTGACGGGCGTGAATCTTTTAGATTGTAGAGGCAAGTGTCACTCCATCTTTCTTCCACTTCTAGGGTAATCCTTTCGTTTCTCCTCCACACGCTCAGTCTGGCTTGAAAGAGACTCTTCTAATATTATAAACTTCTTGGCATGAGCTACAAGGTCAACAAAGTCCTATAGAAGAGTAATGATGAGACTCTTCTTGAGCCCTCCTTTCCTCAGGCCTCTTTGAAAGGCAGACATCGATTCGCGCAGGGTCAAAAGCTCTTTATCTCGATGGCGACCTTGAAGGAGTGCTTGTACCATGCTTGAAGCATCTCTCCCTCTTTTTGCTCAATGGTAAATAGCTCATTGAGGCCGCATTTCACTCGTCAGGTCGCC
Organism: Punica granatum; assembly: GCF_007655135.1. Lineage (NCBI taxonomy): Eukaryota > Viridiplantae > Streptophyta > Magnoliopsida > Myrtales > Lythraceae > Punica > Punica granatum. Next base: position 5,109,724 of record NC_045132.1, read on the forward strand.
GTGAACCTTTGGATAAATAACTCTTGCAGTTGCTTGAAGTTGGCGACAGAGCCCGAATTCAGCGAGTGAAACCAACCAGAAGCAATCCCGGTGAGAGTTCCAAGAAATAGCAAGCATTGGAGGTTCTCGGAAGCGCCTTTTTCGAGAAGCAATGTGATGTGGTTGATTGGATCTATTTTTCTATCAAAAGGGGTTATTTGAGGAAAATTAAATTTACAAGATACCTTGGTGTTCAGGATATCATGTGACAGAGGGGATTGAAGGTTCTCGCTAGGAGATGGAAGGCCCAGCTTCTTTTGCTTAGTAGCCTGAATAGCTTTTGCAACCTTTTCCTCGATGAGGCGTTGGATTTCTTCAAGAGAGAGGGCCGCAAACTGGTCTAGGAAGGAGTGTAATCAGCTGCATGTCGCTGGGCAGCTTCTTAGAGCTCCATTTGCAGCGAGGTTTTGGCTGACACTTGGAGGAGGCAGCATCGTCTTCTACTTGGTTCAGCCTTCGGTTCGCTACCGCTTGATCGTTGTCAGCACCCCATTTTGATTCACCGGCTCCAAGATAGGATATCAGCAAGGCTCCCGACTAGGATTCTAGAACTCTAACAACAATGGCAAGGGCAACATATGAAATTTTTTGGCACACACAGTCGATCCCGAAGAGTAAGACACAAATTATCAATATTCGAATCAAAAGCAGTGGACAAAGAGGAAATCACGGCTCTATATCATTTTCTTCGGTGAGAATGACTATTTTCTGGATCCTAGGGCCAAATTCGGTATTTTTTAGATCAAGATTTGGTGAGTCGGGGACATTTCAACACAAAAATCACGTCAAGAGCCCATTCAAGCAAAGAGATAAATTTCGTGGGAGCTGGGGTGCCTAAACAGTGAATACAACAGCTTGAGCACAGGATTCGACGCATCATATCTCGATCAATCCTGAACCTAAAAGGGTGAATTTCATATGTTTCCCTATGAAATTGAGTTAGGTTCAATTTGACAGGTCATTCATTCCAAGATTCAATACGGAGAGAGAGTTATGAATTTTTTAGCGCACTATGCCCGAAACTGTTAAACAATGACAGACTCTGCTAGTCGAGGGAGAAAATCCATAAAAAAATTCAATTCTTCGTATTTTCAAGCATGGCCAACATTTTCGGATTCCCCAATTCACTGAAGATTCAGAAAATCAAGAAAAACAGGATGTGTTTTAGGCTAGATTAGTACAGAATTGGAGATTTCCCTACAGATCAGAACCAAATCTCTCAGTTTTGGCCATCTGTTGGAGAAAAATTCTTTCGGGTACTTCCCGAAGTCGAATGATCTTCAAATTTTACAAGGATGTGCCTAACTCGTGTGGGGATCAAGAAAAAATATCACGTAGACGGAAAGGTTCGTGAACAATTCAAGAAAAATTCGGATGTTCAGGTCAGCTTATGAACCACTGGTCACAGCTTTGTTCCTTCTGCTTGGTCAGAAGGTTGAGTATAAGGCACCCTTCCTCTCCTATGACACGCCACCTCTGCTCCTCTCCTGCAACTCCCCAAAAACCACCTCCTCAGCTTCTTCTTCTTCTTCTTCTTCTTGACGTAAAGAAAGGCAGCAGAGGACAAACAGAAGAGGGGACCAACTCTCCTGCCCTCTTGCTCCCTGCTACACGCCAAGATCACGCCTCCGTCAATTCAAGCTTCATCATCTCCAGAGCTCACAAGTCACAGGCTCTCGTGCTCTCCTTCTCACGACTCCTCCACCTCTCTCACGCCCATCAACACCATTCCCTCTACCAGCTCGACTGTCATTCCCCTTCACATCAGTTCACTCCCATTCTTCCCACAACAATACCACAGTCCACTCTTTGATTCTCCCGCGAGAACACTTCAATTGACTCTCAGCTCTCATTACTTCAATCCAACTAATGGATCGCTCGTAAAGAACCTCGAACAGAAGAGAAGTCAACCTTTTTCTAATCCCAGCTGATGATGGAGGCCAGCACGAAGTGCTTAGCTCGAGCATTGGCAATTACCTTTTGTCACACATCAGCAACAACTCTGAGCTAAGCTTCCAAATCTCAGCCCTTTCCGTTTATCTTTTCTTCTCGTTACATTATGCTTGTCATGCTACTGGCTACTGCTCCTTTGCTTTCTTTTGCAGGTCATTGTTTCCTTTTCAAAGCTGCATTGTTGCTCGACCAACCTCTAGACTCCATAAGCCACTGCAGTCACTGCCACTGGAGCTCCTCGCTGTGCCTCTTGCGTCTGCTGGCTGTTCGTTTTGCAGCCACACTTGATCCCGAGCTACTGTTGCCACTCCCTCGATTTCCCTTGGACTGTTGCCTAGCTTCCTGCTTGTCCGAATTCCCATGCTTGACGAGGTCAATTGCCACTATCCCTCCTCATGACAATAGTGACCCCGTGAGCTCGACTCTTGCGGATTTTTAGATCTTCACGTAGTCTTCTTGACACTAGCACAAGAAAGGTACATGGCTCGGACTTAGTATCATGTGTAGGACTCTCGTTTCGGTTGATTCGATGCTCGCATGAATGATATCGATGTGAAATAAGTATTTTGATAGAGGTAACACGAACATGATTAATACGAACTCGACATTAAAAAAAAAAGGGGGAATGTGTAATAAAAAAATTGATATGAGTACGGACTTGAATTCTTGAAGAATCAAACTTTAAATTGACTGTTTGAAACGAGAAAGAACCCACACGAACCGGACCCCATGTGCACTTGGTCTTAAGAAATAAAATCGATTAAATACACCAAAACCGGCCTAATTAATCACTCGAACTTAAAACCGACAAATTAAATTTCATTGTGATTATTTTTGCCTACATTCACGTGCTTTGGAATGTTGAATATGTCCTTGATTAAGACCTCGCACGAATCAATTTAATCACATAAAGTCGATTAAAAATTGGATCTAATTTCAAGACGGTCGGAAATTAGAGCTTTATCGGGCGGTCCACCAACGGCCATTCCGACGGCTCGAAATTCGTAAATTAAAGCATTTGGCAAATTTTAATTAACGTAATCGATAAATCCACTAACGGGGTAATTGGGATGTTCATGCGATTAATTAACTCACTTGACCCTAATAATTTTGCACGAATTGATAATAAACCGGTAACATGCGTCGATAGGTTGCAAACATGCGTTGGTTCCCTTTTCAAAACTTGCAAATTTTATAAAATCCGAGACACGTGGCTCGATGTGACATGGATGTCTAGGAAGGACTTGCACGTCTTGACTCGAGGTCTCACCTGATTTCAGGAAACTCAGGTCGGGACTTGGAAGTTCTTTTTAGATCACTTCCGGATAGATTAACCGATATTTTGACTTTTTAGGGTTTTTGACAACCCTGGAAGGTTCAGGGGATCGGTTAGCGCCGGTTACAGGCCGAGATAACCCGCACCACGTAATCTCCCTTTTCCGAAAACAATTTTCACCTCAAGTGCAAAATCGTCTATTTGCAACTTAGCGACACCCCTAGAGTTAGAATAACAGAAACACTACGGTATCAGGGTAGGGATGGGCCACCTGTCTAGGCGCAACTTCATCTGCATAGCCCGCTCTATCCGACCGATGAGTTTTTATTATTCTAGCATAGTCTTGGATAGTTAGTTTGGGTGGATTGGCTCAAAATACAAATACCGGACTAATTGTGTACTTGGTGAAGACAAAAACGGGCAATAGCGGGTTAGGCACTAGGTTCTAGGGCTTACGGGCGGAATCCATATTCTGTAATAACCTGTAACAACCGTAGTGTCACAACATAGAACAATCCTAAAAACAACCTACAAACACAAGACCTAACTACAGACGTCACGTTTGTCAGGTCCTCGAAAAATAATGCCGAATGCGAAATACCTTCCCGAATCGATCTCTGATCGATTCACACCTTGTATCCACTTTGTCTGCTTTAGGGTAGGATTTGCATATCAAGATACCCCGGTTAATAATCGGTTAATTCACGTAAATTCGACAATAACAAAACCCCATTGTTTGTTTATTTGTGCCCGCTTGTTACATTATTGCACTTGTTTGTTATGCGGATCGAGGCCGATCATTTAGGATACGATCCATACGAGGTCCAACGCCCCAATCGTAGATCACGGGGTCCAATCCCCCAACACTGAGCGCGCATCTTAATTTCAATTCCAATCTTTTCAAACCACACGGTGAGCACGAGTGGAATAATAACCGAACACGAACCGACTGGGATTCAGTTGCTGTAATTTGTATTTTATTTATTCGAGAGAACAATGTAAGGGTTTATGTTGTACATTTATTCATGTAAGAATCTCAGTCGGAGTGTTTCTTCAAATTTATGGTGTCAAAACGTGTAAGATGAGCAGAACTTAATTAAGCGATAATTAAATTAAAATGGCAAGTCTAGACATGCTAGAGTACCAATAGGGCGTGCGAGATATAGGCTCGCATGTAACAGAACCCCCGAATTTCGGAACCTCAGGTTTCTCAGATCCTATGCCTTAGCAATTAGATGTACCCCGCACCCTTAGACCCCGAGTAACTTGTCGGCCCTCGACCTTCGGGTTGTAAAATGGCAAATGCCGACTCCTTCTCACGTGCGTCCGTCACGCGTCCCCGAGAAGGTGGACACTCCCAAGCCGCGTTGCATAGACGCGCGCACGCGTGCCCCAGCGAGATGAAATTCGGGTGCGCACAATCGTCCAGGTTAGCCTAAAGCTCCTGAGATGTTATGATGATTGCCTCCACCACTACTCAAACATCAGGCGCTAGTTGATCCAGTCGAACCACGTTAGGATCGTGCAGTAGCGGTGGCGGATCTTGCCAAGCCGACTGTGCCAGATTGTTGGATGCAGATTGCCGCTGAGGGTTTGGAGCCCCCCAAGTCCTATCGTTCTTGGCTTAAGGGGTGGTTGCACTCATAGTCAGATGTATCATTTCTTCTCAATGGTGGAAAACAGCCGAAGTGATGACTTTTTGTGTCATTTTCCACAGACGGCGCTAATGTTAGGATCTCGATTTTCGGACCTTGATCGCGTGTAGACCACGAGCCTCGAGTGATTTGCAAAAGGGGGAAGAACAGGAGGAAATCTCAATTTTCCTCTTCGATACTTATATGAGAATGTATTGTAATGGAGGTCAATGGGACTGATACAAAATTAGATTTATTTTATATATCCCTCTCATGCATGCAGTATCACACTTCTCACAAGAACTCAGACCAACAATAATTAATTAATACTCGGAGTCGATGGCAAATCGATTTAATTTTAAGACATGAAGAAGACGCACCTTCGAATTGAGATGATTTGGTCCATTCCTCTCATCAAAGGGCAGTATTAAAAAGAACTATTAATACGTGTGAGGGAAAGCAAACACATGCATGTATTCTAATACACGTCGTATTCATGCACACGAATATTAATTGATTTTTCATCTTTTCTTTTAAATTCTTTTTATTGGGTCGGTGAGTCGGCTGAATTAAATTTTGGGTAAACGGGAGAGGGGAGTAATGATATTGCATAATAATGCACCATGTTATATTATTTTGTTGTATGTATATATCTGTTAACCCTTTGCACATGTAACCATGTGAGCCTCTGCCACTCAAAGACAAGGACCTTTGCCAGGCATCACTAAAATATAAATCATATATGCCTATTTGACCAGTACATATACATATATATATATATATATCTTTATTTTAACTTTAGAATAAAAATATATAGAATAGAAAGAACACGTACTCGGCTCAGCTCCTTTGCTTCGGCTCAGCCCCACCCCGGAAAGGCTGCTCGGAAATTATGCACAGCAACTCTTTAAAAAGGAGTTTAGTGTCATGCCAGTCCTCCTTGATTCGAAATTAAATGAAAAGGTTTCAATGAGATTCAGTTCTTGTCAGCGAAGTTTAACCGCCTTTATAATTGCATTGATTATACAGTTTTATATACTTTTCGATTTATGCGAATGCATTAAGCACCATTTTTATTTTTTAGTCATTTGAGCAAAACTTAAAGGTTTCGAATCAATTATCATAAAGACAGAATCGCAATACAAGGATGCATTATGATTTACTTTTTGGAAATCTTCAACTCTTGAGTTCAATGTCTTTTTAGTTCTTAGGACAATTTGATTTCTGATCAGAAAATTTGTCCATTTGATCATTAGCTGCAGTAAACCTCTTTTGAAAGACATTTAATGAAAAACACATTTAACCACGAGGAATTTAATTTTTGAAAATTAAATCTTTGAGTGGAGATTGGTCTAGAATAGATTGTTGAAATATTTGAAAATTCACTGCACCTGCAGTTATTAGTCGCCAAGCTCAAGCCAGCCGATCAATTTTCAAATATTTGTTTTAGCCACGTCATTTCAAGTACCTTAAGTTATTTCATGAAATAAAAGGGAGTAGCAGAGTAAAGCACGTTTTCATTTAGTAATAAGAAGTTTTAAGTTTGATATTCATCGTGGGACTACTCATATCCCTTTATTAGCTATTTTGAATTTTTATCTCATTGTGTTAAGTTTAAATTTACAAGCCAAAGTTATTTCATTAAATATTATCCTCTTTTAAAGGGAAAAAGAAAGAAAAGAAAAAAGTAGACTACCACTGTCGCCATCCACTTATTTATTAGCTACCGTTTTTGCCCCTGACATATTTTTGCCACCAATTAGTCTCAAATGTTGGCATTCCGTCTATCATTTATACCCTTCCGTAATGGAACAGTGACGGAAAAGGTAACGCCATCCATGAATTTTCCGTCACGGAAATTAACGGAAGGGTATAAATGGTAGACGATATGCCAACGTTTGAGGCTAATTGGTGGCAAAAATATGTTGAGGGCAAAAAACGGTAGCTAATGAATAAGTGGATGGTGGCAGCAGTATTCTACTCAAAAGAAAATCATTTTTTTTGGGCGATTGAAAAACAATTAATTTAATTTATGAAGAATCGGCTACCTGTCCGTATAGATTCTTGTATATATACCCTCCCACATGTTTCCCCCGATGACCAAAACAACTAACCCACACTACGCTAAACCCCTTCGAGAATCCATTGAATCCATATGATGGAGAAAGACAGAGAGAAACCGCCCCGGCAAATTATGAAGACCGGCCACCTCTGCATCCCGCGGCAGAAGGCTGCCGCCCCGTCCTCCAAGAACCGGCGCTTCACACCGGTAACCCTCCTCGAGCGGTTCCGTGAGGCAGTGTTCCGCCTCATAATGATCTCCGCCCTCTCATCATCATCATCACCCCGAACATCATCCCGAAGTACAGCCAGCCAGGAATCTAGTCCCGCTTCAGGCCAGTCGCACCACACCCGTTCATATTACTACGACTACTATGCGAGCACCCACCAAAGTGAGGCGTTGGCGGACTGCATAGAGTTCATTAAGAAGAAGGCGTGTCATAAGCTAGAAGGAGGAGAAGAACGAGAGCTCTGCTTCAGCAGTGATGGCGAGCTCGAAGTAGTGATGCCCGTCCCCATTATGTGAGTTCGATCCGATCTCGGTCTCAGTCGTAACAAGAGCGGAGAGACATAATTATCAAGTGTGACATACGTATAGTTATTGTTTTTGTACATTCATCATCGTGTGTGAATATAGACGGAAATGTTAGATTTTTCTTTTTTTCTTTTTTCTTTTTTGTGGTTTCAGTGAGTAGACAATTATATTAATTTTGGTGTTTGGTGTTTGGTGTTTCCGTTTGGAAGGAATTCGGGTCCGAGGATCAATGAGAAATTCTAATGAAAATTATGAAATGGAGTTTCGTCGACAATTTGTTTCTCGAAAGTTCCTTTATTTTATTTCTTGTCCCTTCTCGTTTCTCTTTTTCTTTTAACCTCTAAAGATAATAATAAGTTGATCAGGCCAAAGGGATCCGGGGGGGGGGGGGTAGCAATCGGGGTCCCCTCCGGCACCGGCGTGAACTCCACTCTTCGGACAAGATCGTTGGAGGCCCGAGAGGTCCCCGGTGACTCGAGGAGGGGCGGTGGTCGGAGGCGATCTCTGATTTTTTAAATTTATTTATTTCTTTTCAAATTAGTATATGCAATACAATATATATTTTATTTAAATTTGGGCAGGCATGTCCAATTTTTTTGTCAATTTTAGACAGAAAATTATGGACGGACTAGAAGTGAAAAAAAAAAAAGAAAGATTAAAGTGAAACCTTACATTCTTTTATATATATATATATATATATATATATTCTTAAAGGATAGATTAGATTTGAGAATAATATCAAATATCGTGCTATAAGAAAAGATGTAATATTTGTGCTATAATATGTAAAACTATGACCGATGCTTCGGAAAGTGCCAAATAGAATGAACATACTATTCCATGAGTAACTTTTTGAAAGTCCAATTTGACCACTTAAATAATCGTTTGTATAGGTGAATGCTTGAAATTTGAAAGGTACCAGTAATAGATCCGTGTCCCTTTTGCGAACTATATTGTGTATATCGAGCTTAAATTTTGACATAATATATATTATATATGATACCATATATCTAAATCTATTATCTTTTAACAATCGTATATATACTTTTTTATTGCGTCATATTATATATTATTTGTAAGCAAGTATATATTCCAACTAATAAAGTACCGACAATTCGATTTTAACTTTTTTTCTCACTTCCTCATATGATAATTTCCTATCCATAAATTATGAGGAAATCAATTAAATACATCACATGGTATATTTCTTATGATGATCATGTAGGACTTGTCCCCTGGACTTACGTTTAACTTTGTTTAATGAGTTTTTCTAGTTTTTCCATGAATTTGATATCTAATGAAAAGTGGAATAAATTCCATGATTAAGAAAATATTTATAAGTGGTGATGTTCAAACTTATCAAAAATCCTCTACAGATTTAAACGAAAAATGATGTAAAAAATTGTGTACTGCCTGTTAGAAAGTATTATCTAATTTATTTAACATCATAAATTACACTAGTTTTCATAATCAAATACACTTTCTTGATTTCCATATCCATCATCGCACATTAAAACCTAAGCTATCCATCATCTGTTCTGCCGAAGCTAATAAGATTCCCTACCAACAAAATGCCCATCCGACGTTCCGAAAAGAGAACCCAATGCAATCCGCAGCCAAAGGGCCTCACCATAACAGAAGACTCGAATTAGTACCTCAGTTCTCGGGATCGGTGAACATTGGACTCTCAAGTTCTCCCATGCTAGCAGAAGCAAAAGATTCGACGGATTCTTCAGTTGAGAGGGACGAAGCAGAGTCTTCTGAATCAGATAGAATCTCATCGTGCATGATATGCCCTTCATCTATCTCAGATGTATCTGACCCAGGCCCCAGAAGGATGTGTATCGCCGATTTTGCAGTTTCAACAAACCACTCGTCCGCAGGAAGCGAACTGAATCAAGAATGATTGGTTTTAGTATCGATGCAAGAGAATTTCCGGCCTAGATCAATCAGGCCCAAAAACAAGATCTCTCCTGATCGGGCCAAATCCAACCATGTAACTCACATACACACTCTAATATTCAGTTGGACCGATAACATAAATGATCAACGACGTGACCAGTTACTGAGGAAAGAATCTCTCCAAAGCTGGTCTGTGTCGGAAGCTCCTTTGTCGGAAGCAGGGAGTGGGAGTTACTCTCGTGTCATATGGGGAAATGTTATGGTAATATAGATCAAGATTATTACCTCTGAGGGTCTATCCCTCGGGCAGAGAAGGTCCTAATAGCACGAGCAATAATAGCAGATGCAATCTGGTGCACATGCCGGGATGGATAGCCTGCATACCGGGCTATTTCAACAGTGAAGTGCATGTCAAGAATCAACTGCAAAAACAAAATAACCATCAGAGGAACCGCCATTGATCCACTAACCGAGTAAATTCAGATATATTGGCTGCATAAAGAGGATAATTTGCATATTGGAATGAGATCATTTGGCTAATAGTCATATTTTACAAACACTAAATTAAGAGCGAAGCAACCCGAAGACATTAACAAGCTGAATTTACAGAAACTACAAAATGATGCAAAAAGAAACTCGATATTTTTCTGCAGCACCAGTAAGTAGTTCCACATTCTGACGTGTGATCCCCACTATCTGGTCTTGCCTCAAATGTTATTTCTTGTCAACCAAAACTTTAAAATGATTGTAGGGCCTAAACACCACTATCTCATTCCTAACAAGATCAGAGGAACCCCTTTTGTGCCAAAACATACCACATCTTCTATCAACCTATGAGTTATTATAAGCACGCTTTCAACCAATCCAGTCCAAAGCAAAGGAGAACTGACCTCAAAGACATTTTTCTACCAATATCTATGAGGGGATCAAATTGAAAAAGATTAACTGTAAACAAAAAATACGACAGCAAAATGAATCGCGATGATGAGATATACCTGCTGCAAACCCATCGCTTGAATAGCCGAAGATTCATCCTCGAAGACACCCCAAAACTCTTGTTCATCAGACAACCACATCACGACTGTTTCTGTCAGCCTTGCAAGCAGATTTTTCTGTATTTTTTCTTTGCCTAGTAAGACATCTCCAGCTACAGTCATGAATTGCTGTAGCTTTGCAAACAATGCCTGCAATCCACATTATGATAATGCTATTGAAAACCGGGGAAGGAGAGAAAACATACGTTACATAAGTAAAGCTGAAATAACAAGTGACAAATGCACATTATTTTGAGAATGTTGGTCCCACATTGACATGGAACTAATTCATATAGATAAGGAAAATGAAACCATCTCTAATTGGAGGATCATTCATTCATAACGTTGCTACAACTTATATATATGACCGACATACACTTCCGGCATAGCTTTCAGGTAGACAATTCTTTTAGAAGAATATATAAAAGCACAAGACAACAGTTGTTCTCTAAAATGTAAAGGGTAAAGCTGACGAGAGCACCAAAAACGTCAATTTATTTTCTTAATATAAGCTAAAAATCACCAGCATCAAGAAAAGCGCAGCTCTCTTTAATTGAAAGTTTCGCCTTTATTAAGAAATGGTTTAATACGGGTAAAAACTCCCTACAAATATCATTTTCAGGTATTCAAAAGCTTTACCCATCACAAAAAAGAATTGGAAGCATCCAAAGATGCAAGAGGACAAAAACCTGGAATGGAAGCGATGGCAAGGGATCAGGATCCCAATCCTCCCTGTTTCCGCTTAAATAAATCTGTGCATTCAGTCGTGTCTTGCCTTCTCTCGAGTAGATGAAACTCAAGACATACTGCCGGCAAAAGTGATCTCGGAGCTTATCAAATGAGTGATGAAGATGGCGCTTCCACTCTTTTAGCTCTGCCGGCTTAGCTTGAGTAGGAGTACTCTCACTGGGTTCACTTCTTGGTTCTTGGGTTTCATTGTGCGTATTCCACAGGCTCCAAATGGCATCAGGCAAGAGTTCATCGGCAATGGTATAAGCCATTCCCAACAATGCAAGTTGCTCAGAGTCTGTTTCAGCTCTGAAGGGTAAAACTTCTTTAAGCTCTGTGAGATTGTCATCGTCAGAGGGACCCGGAAGGGCCTTGATAAGAGCATCCACATACTTATCAAACAGCTGTGAGATTCTACTCAATACATTCCCTCCAAAATGAAAAATGGCAAGAGGAGTTAGCTGTTCCAATATCTCCTGCAAGTAAATCATTCCATAATTGTGAACAACTGCAAATATGGAATAACCTTATTATTAGAGAATATAATACCAATCAAGAGTGAGGTAACTCATAAAAGATCTTGCCAAAACCTACTTCTGCGATAACTTCAGGACTTATAGAACACTTAGTTTTAGATTATAATTTGCTAATAAGTATTCTCTTGTGCAATCTTTTCATTTTCCAAGTTTTAGTATTATTTTCTCATTTTATGCGTTTCCAGGGCATCTCAGAGGGGTATACTGGATGACTGATGTCCTAAGCCTAAGCTTTAGAGTGCATCAACAAAGAGTATCAGGTAAGGTTTTCAGTCCCCTATGTTGAAGCAAGGCTTGATTGTAAAAACAGATAAATGGCTCATTTTACTTAGCCTCAGCTTCGAGGTCAGTTTGCCAAGAAGAAACAACGCATACTATAACAATGTCTTATCTTATAGTAGGTCACAGAGGAATTGAATTACTTACATCGATAATGTACATGAATTTCAGTCCACTGTCAATAAGAGCATTGTCAGATGTAGCAAAAGCAGACAATGGGGAGACAAATCGGGGTGCCACAGACAAGTTATCATCGCCTTCTTCCAAATCAAGAACTGTTCTTCGAGCCCTTCTAAAGTTCAATTCCAAAACTTCCTCAATATAAGGCCTTAAGAGCACAAGAAGCAACTTGGACAATTTTAGCCCTTGTGATTCCAACATTGAACAGTAACTAAGACTCGCCTGGACACAGATGCCTGCTGCATGTAAAGCACTTATAGTCTCAGAAGATGGAGCATTTTCCTTAACCAATCTAACAAAATACTCAATCTCCCACTCTGCCCACTGAACAACTCTGTTTGTATAAACCGGATTATCCCCGAAAATCAAACCAGATTCTCTGGTTGTCGTTAAGATAGCAGAAAACATGAGTTTAGCTAGTGTGGCGGCAAATGTCCTCGGCCAAAGAGAGCACGAAGGAAGGAAAACCTCAATGCTCTTCTGGAGGCGGGACCCATACCACTTAAGCAAGTATTGATGAGCAGGAGAGCCTTTCCCAATCTTAATCAAACCCAATAATGCCTTCTTCAGTTCCACCATGCTAATCAGAGGTTGCTTTGCAATCTCTACCAACTGCTCCTCAACCATGGCTTTCCTCTCCAGAAACATCGATCTGTATGAATTTGCTTCAGCAGATAAAGCTTCAGAAGAACCTTTTAGTTCTGATGAGTTTTTCTCTTCAGCAATTATAGCCTCCACGGCTTCCTCAACTCTGTGCTCCGCTAAAAGAATATCGATGGTCTCTAATACCATCATCTTGCTGTCTTCAGTTTCATTAGGTACAGAATCTCTATCTTCAGAGCTCTCCTGTTTTTTCTCACCTTCATGCTCCCTGCGATTGCATTTGTTCCATTCGTCCAATTGGGAGCACACACCAATCATCAGATCCTGCACGAGTATCCCTTGGGAGGAAATATGTTTCTGCAGCTCGCTTAGCTCGTGCTTCGTCTCCGCCACTTCTTCTGATATTCTACAATAAATTTATCGTCATCAAAAAAGAGGAAAAGATCAAAAGAAAACCCAACAAGGAGAAATATTCAGAAGCCACTACAGCGTAAGAAATGAGAGTATTAGAGGAAGTCTCAAGGATAGTCCTCAAGTTAGAGTTGAAAAAGGAGGAAATATAAGAGAAAAAAGGAATTGCTATAGGGCCATTGCTTTCACCAAGGATATCACAAAAATGAAGCAGGTAAATAAGTGCATTTCCATCTTTATAGCACAATTCTGTTAGATAGTGGAGAGAGGCCAGCTACTTTGAACTATCCATTGCAACACATAGATTGTCAGTTATTCTAATAAGTGATGTACATGCCAAGTAGATTAGCTTCCTAAGGAATGCTGTGAAAGTGGAACTAAAATATATCAATTTGATGTCCTTATTCCTTGTGAAACTGGAATCGGATCTAAGAAACTTAGTCAAATTCATGATAATAAGACTAAGCAATATTTCTTCCAGGAGATAGAGATTATATATCACAACAAGCAAAGACGCATGTGAGCCAGTACTTAAGGTTTCCCAGTACATTTTTGCTTTTTTGATTCTTCTTTTTTGCAAATGGGTCCATAACCTTCACCATTTGGATGTAATTATCATGGAAAAACAGTGAGCAATAATACTGCTGCATATTATCATAAACTAATTCTAAACATAGATTTTATTACCTTAAAAAAGCTAAGTACTTAGTTTGTGTGTTGCCACATAAATTTTCCACTGCATCTTTCAGATCCAATAGCTCACAACAAAGCTGCCTAATCCCCTGCACAAGTGAATACGTATGTTTAGCATTACAGTTTTACAGTCTCACAGTCTAGTGTCTACATAAATATATGGAAAAAAAATTATGATTTAGATGATATATTCGATCAGGACTGGCATAAGTATTATAAGTGAGAACCTAGTCACATACATACCCAATTCTATAATATAAAAAAAAAATTCCCCCCAGAGCTAATGCTTTTGTTAGCAGCTCCTTTTGACAAGGAAATGTATGTTGGTTCCAGTCATTCTAGAGCAATCAAGGACCTCTGCTTGAAGTCTACCAACTAGCAAAAAATTAGCTCACTTGTATTTGACAAACCTAGAGATCACAATATTTATGATTTTCGGTTCCAAGTTGAATGTGACTGCTAAAATTCTAGTAAATACTCTTAACTTACCTCATCAAGCACAAACATAAGCCTTCTGCTATTTAACATTTGATACAATGACTCGTTACCGGCAATTTTGACATAATCCATCATGATACAATGTTTGTCCCACTGTTTTCTTAAAGAAATACCACATTACATTTTTTTTTCCATTGACAATATCGTTCTCACCAGTAGCGCAATCAAATTGTCTGAGGTGGGTGAGGGTTGTTGGTTGTTACAGAGTGACTGGAAATTCAGCAACGGATTATTCCATTGAAATGCCCTTCGAATATGTTCTTGCCAACCAACAAGGACCAGAATTAGAAATTCTCATAGCCTTCCCTTATGTTGTGCCATTTAGGATGATGCCACCATAGTAAAATTCGCAGATTAACTTGGTTTCATGACCCAGCCACCAACAGTGATGACTGATCCGTTAATTTCCTATGCCTTCACGAACATGGAAGTGGTCATCAAGCTCTCCACAGTCCAGCGGCTGGGGGCTTGGCTACCAAATCACCCACTGCCAGCATGATTTAACGCGAAGGAGTGGCGGCCAGAAGCCCAAAGTGGTGACAGCAGCCTTTGGAACACTATACACCTCCAGACTTGACAATCTTATTCTAAGGCTGTTGGGGAAGTCAATCTACAATACTAGGAAGTTATATTCAGACTAAATGAAACAATTCCAGATATTTCACAAAAGAAATACCAGATCTAATGTCCTTATTTGATCTAATAAGAAACTTTGAGTCAAAACCGAGAAATTCTCCGGATCAAATCTTTAGTTCTCTTGGACTTGGATGTCTAGTTATTCAGTTTGTAATGCTAGTCTGGAGCACCTAATTACATGTCTGCACAGAATCCGATTTCTAAAGATGTTCAACAAAACTAAAGCTGCTAAGTTAGAGGCACATAAACCATGCTAGCTGTACAGGGTTCATAACTACTTCTCCTACAACATTACCTAGACCACATCTAGATTCAGCTCTATCCAAACTTCTCTGATCCACTCTAACACTCCCCTCTGATGCAAGTTCCACGTAATCTTATCATGCAAACCATATTGTAGAATATTATAAATCGACCTGAATACCCAAAGGTACAGATGCATGTCTTCCTTCCTTGATCAAAATAAATGTTATGACTCACTTAGGCAGGACAAGTTCTACTGGCCTGGCTCATGATTTAAATCACAGGATGCTCAATAGGCCCTCTTTCTAACTCTAGCTTATAAACATTGCCAACTCTTTGAGGCGATTGACAAGTACAGTCAACTAAGTCAACACCAAGTGTTCTTTGTCATTGATGATGTGAAATAGTTCCTTAGTCCCAATTAGACTTTGATAAATCCAGATGGAAGATGCCCCGACGACACTGATTCAACATTTCCAGCGATTCAGACGGGCGAAAGTCTTGAGATAAGGAAGCATCTCTTTTACAATATATATTAGGCACCGAAAAACTATTGATAGTTTCCCACAAAAGCAAATAAAGCGTCATCAAAGTATAAAGACTCCAGAGTTTATCGAAAGTGCCGGGATTACAAAATGAAATGGTACAACTTGCTACATTAGGCTCGAATCCGAATGGTCAGAGAACCTATCCAGCAACTTCAGCACAGAGGATCAACCCCAAAATGATGAAATGGCAAAACAAAATGAGATTGAAGGGAGAAAAGCTGCACAATATTTGAAGACATGTCTGGAAAGCAGTTGAGCGCTTTGGGCCTTCTACTTATCATTCCAAAACGACAGCCTCCAAAAGCACAATACTAGGTACAGAAAGAACACGAAACATAAATTAAATAGAACTATGCATTGTGTGCACATTTTCAATTAGTTCCTAGACTTAAACTTCAATCCAAATTGAGTATCCCTCAACTGTCTCTGTTCATAGTGTCAATATCGAGCATTGGCCAGCATTGTACTGCCAAATTGGAATCAAAAGTAAAGATTTCAAACGCCAAGCATTTTATTTTTCACTCGACCGAAACAATCGCAAATGTCAGACAGATTAAAACAGAAGCAAGAGAGGAGTTTAAGTTGAGATCGATCTATTCAACCATTCTCAGCAAGCACAAAGCATGGAGATATAGAGGGAGAGCTGTGAGAGCTGTAAAATTGCTCATAATCGCATCCGTAGCACATAGTGTGCGAGAGCAAATCATATTGCAATTTTGATGGAGTACTCAAGCAAGGAGAATGCCTATTCGGAAGAAGGGGGTAGGCTGACCTTTTCGGTGTGAGATTGGAACAGGGAATTGACTTTCGGCTGGGGAGTGATGGTTTCAATTGAAGGGAACTCCTCGTCTTCTTCACTGCTCTCCATCTTCTCTCTCTCTCTCTCTCTCTCTCTCTCTCTCTCTCTCTCTCTCTCTCTCCCCTTCTTTACTTCCCAATTCAAATCTCCTTCTTCTTCTTCTTCTTCTTCTTCTTCTTCACAGACTGACTTCTACATTGAGGAAGGGAACCTGAGTTGATCTCAGTATAGTCAGTTTCTACTGAATCTCAACTCAACAATTACTGATTGCTCAGATCAGAGGACCCATTTATGGATTTCAGCTCAGCCCAGATTGCGAAAGCTCAACTCGCAGAACATCTAATAGCTCAAAACCCAGTAGATGGCCTTTTTTTCACTCAATTTTCTTGCTCGGCGGGAATTATCACGAAACCACAGAGGGAAGAAGAAAGAGGACCCGTACCCAAATGGGCAGAGGAGTAGGAGAGGGGCAGGAGCCGGTCTCAGCCAGGAGGCGGCGACGGCCAGGAGGCCGAGAAGAGCAGGAGCCGGCGAAGAAGGGCGGAGACAGGGCAAGATGCGAGCTTCAGTTCTGTCTGATGCGCGAGGAAGTGAGAATAGAAGGCTGGGGGGTAAGGGCATTTTTGTAAAAATATCAAACAAATACTACCCTTCACGCAAATTTGGGAAATTTTATGCTGTGATGATTTGAAACTGATTACCGTTACTTTGGATGGTACTAATAGCAAATTCAATCACGACGAATGAATTCTCGTCCAAACAACCTTCGACATCAACCCCCCGACCGCGCAGGCCTTCTGGTTTCCGTAGGATCGTCGGATTGTTAATCGACGAAAGAATTCCGGAAATTAGGCACTCCCAAAAGCCTTCCTCGAACGACATTCTCGATACCAGCAATGTTCTTCTCGGCTGACGGAACCGGATCAGTATGTATCTTTTCATTCCTAACTTTCCACATCATATAATGCAGAAAGTTAGTATACAGATTGGCCTGATACAGCGAAATATTGCATTAAACATGGTCATGTAAACATGGTCCGCATAGTCTCTGATCGCGGGCCTTCAATATTTCGGGAGTTTAATATAAGCCGTTGATAAGTTGCATATGGCTCTTACACTTTTTGGAAATTGCACGATAAAATCTCATGAGAAATCTTCCAAGCATTTCCTCGATAGATAATCTCCGATCTCGAGTCCCGCATCTTATATATATATCACATAAATTCCAATATAAGCGGGGGGTTGCACCCTAAAGGTCACAAAACATCGAACATTATTCGAGAGGAATTCTTCTGTGTACTCTCTTACAGTTAGTGTTGAAGCTCTAGAACGAATGCTTTCGACTCTCCGTCCTGCCCACCAAATTTTAGCTAGCAACGTGAATAAAATCATTATCATATTCAAAATTATCGTTGCTATCGATATATCTCCATCAAAAAATGAACTCGGGTTCGTTGATATCTCGGGCTTTCAAATTTCACCTATAAGAATAACCACCCTAGAACAAAATAGTCGCAATGAATCTAGTGACATCCATGTATATCTACCATAATATAGAGTCACAAACATGATTAAATCCAAAATATATATACATATATATATAAATATATGCACGTGTCTTCAACAAGAATAAGGAATGTCACACAAACTAGATATAGGATGTCAGTAATAGCGCACAAGCAGATAAAGGAAGTCGCTAATTACGTATACTAATAATAATATAATTTAAGCAAGGCCTCCCGGACCATTCATTTCTGCGCTTCCTTCGCCACCCAAGCCCGTCTGGCGTCATCGGGCATCATGATGAACACCGTTCTCCAATCAGCTTGCAGGAAAGTCATCGCGGCCGCAACGCACTCATGAGCAGTAATATTTTCCATCTCATACAACACCTTCATACAAGCCTCTATACTATATCGATCCGGGCTCGAAACCGACTCGCTTTTCTTCGACGAAGAACTCGAGTTGGACATTTCAGTCCTGGAAGCTATACTGCTCTGAATCAACTCTAGGCTCTTGTTGATATCTGTATCAGAAGTCCTTCTCTTCCGATGTCGGCCAAGAGCAACACCAGTCATCAAATCCTGCACGAGTACCCCTTGGGAGTTAATATGTTTCTGCAGCTTGCTTAGCTCGTGCTTCATCTCTGCCACTCCTCCTGCTATTCTATAATAATAAAATTTATCACAAGAACAAAAGAAAACCCAACAAGGAGAGATATTCAGAAGCCGACCGATGAAAGCTCAAACCAAAGGAATCACAATTGGAAGAGATTTATTTCTTAAGGCTTAAAAGTCGTCATCATTTCTTAAGGTCTCGTTGTAAATTTTTCTTCTTTTCAATCTTCTTTTCACAAATGGATCAATAACCTTTACCATTCGAGTGCAATTATCATTGGAAAATAGTGAGCGATAATACTGCTGCATATAATCATAAACTAATTCCAAACATAGATTTTATTACCTTAAACAAGCTGAGTACTTAGTCTGTGTGTTGCCGCGTAAGTTATCCACTGAATCTTTCAGATCCAATAGCTGATTACAGAGCTGCATAATCCCCTGGACGGGCGAATTTATTTGTTTAACATTACAATTTTACAATCTCAGATTCTGGGGTCTACATAAATAGAGGGAAAAAAAATAATGATATAGACGATATATTAGATCAGGAGTGCCAAAAGAATTATAAATGATAACTCTAGTCACATGCATTACCCATAATATAAAATACAGAAGCAATCAAGTCATCTCTACAGTACAGACAATCGAGGATCATTCATCACATTAACAGACTTTTGTTTGAAGTCTGTCTTGCATTTCATAAACCTAGAGACCACAATGCTTATGATTTTCAGTTCCAAGTTGATTGTGACTGCTAAAATTCGAAGAAGTACTCTCAGCCTTATGCTATTTAGCCTTTGATACAGAGCAATGACTCATTCCCTGTAATTTTGACATAAACCATCATGA
Source organism: Punica granatum (assembly GCF_007655135.1). NCBI lineage: Eukaryota > Viridiplantae > Streptophyta > Magnoliopsida > Myrtales > Lythraceae > Punica > Punica granatum. The sequence goes on from NC_045132.1 coordinate 5,129,282, forward strand.
TACAATGTCTGTCCCGCCCATTTTTACTAAGAAATACCACATTGCATTATTTGTTCATTTGACGATATCGTTTCCACCAGCAGAGGTGTTGGTGGTGACATGGTTACCAGAAACTCTGCAACCAATTCTTCCATTGAGAAGCGCTTTGAACGCAAGTTCTTGCCAACCAACAATGACCACAATTAGAAATTCTCATAGCCTTCCCCTATGTTTTGCCGCTTGGGATGATGCTATCATAGCAAAATTCGCAGATTAACTTGGTTTCATGACCCAGCCACCAGCAGCGATGACTGATCCATTAATTTCCTATGCCTATACAGTGGTGATCGAACCCTCCACAGTCCATAGCCTTAGTGGCTGGGGGCTGGTCTAACAACTCAGCCACTGCCAACATGACCTAAGGCGAAGGAGTGGCTGCCAAAACACCCAAAGTGGTGACAGCAGCCTTTGGTACACTGTACACCTCCAGAATTACAATCTTTTTCAAAGGCGATTGGGGATGTCAATTTACAATATTAGGAAGTTATATTCAGGCCAAATGAAATAATTCCAGATGTTTTCACAAAAGAAATACCAGATTTAATGTCCTTATTAGATCTAATAAGAAACTTGAGTCAAAACGAGAAATTCTATGGGTCAAATCTTTAAGTTAGTGGCGCATAAACCATGTTTAGCTGTGCAGGGTTCATAACTAATGTTGCACAACATCAACTAGGATTGCAAGCTTCTCTCATCCACCCTATGACTCCTCTCTAATGCACGTTTATTCTAATTTTATCATGCAATCCATCTTGTAAAATTTATTTTACATCGACCACATGCGTGCGTTCCACCTTGATTAAGTAAATGTTATGACTTGCTTAGACAGTACCAGTTTTACCGGCATGCTCATAATTAAAAAGTAGGAAGCTCAATATGTAAACACAGGAAACTCTTTGAGGCCATTTACAAGTACAGTCAACTAAGCCAATGCAGATTTTTCTTCTCATTGATGATGTGGAATAATTGCCTAGTCCCAATGGCACTTTGATGAAACCACATAAGAGTTGCCCTGACGACACTGATTCGACATTTTCAGGGAAGTCTTGAGATAAGGAAAGTCTCTTTCGAAATTTATTAGACACCGAAAAACTATCAATAGTTTCCCACAAAAGCAAACGAAGCATCATCAAAGGTTGAAAGTGCTGGGGCTACAAAATGAAATGATGCAAATTGCTACTTAAGGCTCGAATTTTGAATGACCAGAGAACCTATCCAGCAACTTCAGCACAGAGGCTCAACCCCAAAATGATGAAATGGCATAACAAAATGAGATTAAAGGGAGAAAAGCTGCACAACAGTTGAAGACATGTCTAGGAAGCAGTGGAGGGCTTCTGGCCTTGAACTCGTCATTCCTAAACGACAGCCTCCAAAACCACAATACTGGGTAACGAAAGACCGCAAAAACATGCATCAAATAGACTATGCATATGGGCACATTTCGAATTAGCTCCTAGACTTATACTACTATCCAAATGGAGTGCCCGTCAACTATCCTGTTCACAGTGTTAATATCGAGCATTGCCCCACAGCGTACTGCCAAATTGGAACCAAAAGGACAGATTTCAATCGCCAAGCTTTCATTTTTCACTTGACCAAAATAATCGCAAATCTCATACGGATAAAACAGAAGCAAGAAAGGAGTTTAAGTTGAGGTCGATCTACTCAACCATTCTGAGCAAGCACAAAGCACGGAGATACAGCGGGAGAGCTGTAAAATTGCTCATAATCGCATCCGTAGCACATAGTGTGCGAGAGCAAATCAAATTGCATTTTGACGGAATACTTAAGCAAGGAGAATGCCATTCGGAAGAAGGGGGACGCTGACCTTTTCAAAGCGAGATCGGGAGAGGGAATTGTTGAGGAGTAAAAATGGGATAAATCCTACATGGATTTATATGAGACTTGGATACCACTACTTATTAGCTTGAGCTTTTAAGTGGATATGGGCCCGAGCCCGTATAAGCCCAATGGAAATTTAATATGGTATTAGAGCCCAGGTTACGCGTAGCGCGCTCACGCGCGTGTGCGCACCCACACCGCGTCAAGCCCAATATGTCCGAGTGCAGCCAAAGTGTGCGCCTCGTGTTAGTCCCCCTTGCCCGAGCACGGAAGAAGAGCCCGGCTCGAGGTCAATTGTTGAGGGCGGGTGTTTAAGGGCACGTGACAACGTGTAGGCAGAAATAGACCACACGTTGCACGTGAGGGCAGGTGTTAAGGAGTAAAAATAGGATAAATCTCATATCGGAAAAGAAAAAGAATATCCATGGATTTATATGAGACTTGAATACCACTACTTATCAGCTTGAGCTTTTAAGTGGATATAGGTCCGAGTCCGTATAAGTCCAATGAAAATTTAATAGGAATTAACTTTCGAAGGGGGAGTGATGGTTTCAGTGGAAGGGAGCTCATCGTCTTCTTCCCTCTTCTCTCTCTCCTTGTCTACTTTCCCATTCAAATCTCTCTTCTCCTCCTTCTTCCCCCTTTTTCTCTTCATCTTCTTTCACTGAATGGAACTCTTTCGTTACAGACTGACTCCTAGAAGCAACAGAACATCTGATTGCTCAGATCAGAGGACCCCTCTATGGATTTCAGCTCAGCCCATATCGCGAAAACTCAACTCCCAGAACATTTAACAACAGCTCGAAACCCAGAAGATGGATTCACTCAATTTTCTTGCTTGGCGGGAATTATCACGAAATCACGGGGGGAAGACGAAACAGGACTCGTACCTAAATGGGCAGAGGAGTAGGAGAGGGGCAGGACTCGGTCTCGGCCAGGAGGCGGCGACGGGCAGGAGCCGTCGAAGAAGGGGCGGAAACGGGGCAAGACGCGGAGCTTCAGTTGTGTCTGACACGCGACCATCATTTGAAGATGCGGGGCCCTTTTAGCCCGCGAACTCGAATTGTCTATTTTGGACACGGGGCTACGCGCTTAAACCCGAGAACTGCAGGGCCATTTCCGTCAAATCAGCTCGAAATATTTTGAATATCCCATAAAACCTTCTGCTTCCCGCCCCAAGCAGAAGCCCCTCTGCCCCTGGCCACTTGAATTTTCCCTCCACGATTTCAAAATTTAGAGTCGATGAGTTTTTTACACTAAAAATATTTTAATTTTTCAAAATAATTTATTATTTATTATATGTAAATAATCTAGACAAATTTTTAATATTTGTTGAATATAATACTAATAAGGCACAGTATAAGCTCATTTAACTAAATAAAAAATTAATTCACATGAAATTGAGCGTTATCAAATGGAGTAGTTCATACATCCAAGAACTTTTTACTGGGAGTTGAGAATTATTAAATTGAGTGTTTGTACAATCTAGAACTTTTTACTGGGAGTTCAGGGCTCTCAATTCCACTATTCCACTTTTATATATTGACTAGTGATACTTGCGCATTTTGCGATAATTTTTTACCTACTTTTACAATTTTTTTAAGATGAAATTATTTATATAATAATGATTAAAGTACATATAGATCCGGATAATCCTCGAGGATACAAAGATCAACAAAATTGGACTTAATGTCGTACTAGCTTAAGTCATGGGCTTGAGAGTTATCATTACGGGGAATTCAAGAACATTTCCACTCTGTAAAGCGACTAAAGAGATTAATAATACCTAAAACAGTGCTCCTAATTTCTCAGGGGGTGATAAGGTCAGTGTATAGCATCTACCAACAAAAAGGCATTGCTTCGAATCCATATACGATTTCAACCTCGATTAAGAGCTAACTAGAGGGCAATTAACACGACCTCAGCTTCAGCTTGAAGTGACGTTAATTCGTGGATCGGTGCGAACCAAGAGAGGGTTGGAGTCTGGTTTTGTTTGCACATAAAACCTGCGATGCAGGCTTTATCTTTGAGCCATGTTGCATCAGAGAAGATTTCAAACCAATCCAGACTAGAGTGGCTTGCAGCTTCATCTTGATTTGAAGATGAACATCTATTCTCTGTGAATTGTTGGGAGATAGACTGATCACAACATACTGCCCCAAAATAGTGCTCCTTGAAGGCTCTCTTGATCCTTTGAATTGCCTCCGATAGATCAGCTTTTTTTCCTGTCATCAAAATTTCATTTCTCAAGTACCACAAATGATATAGTATGAGAGCACCATAGAGAGAAAATGACTGTTTATCAGGCAAGGAACGGGCTAGAAGTACTAGGGGATCAATTAAAAAGTTAATGATATATGTTAAGGAAGAGTTAGGATTGAAGCTCGAAGATATATTCCAAGGTGATTCCTTCCACGCGATACAATAAAAAATGCAATCGCCGAAAAAGATCGGCATAATTATCGGAATTGGTTCGACAAAGTAGGCGAGGGTAGCCAATTTGCGAGAACCAGGGGAGACATTCACTTAAACATCTCGACAAGTGGATTTTCAAACAGTCATGAATCTTTAGACCCCATAATCGTTTTCATTTGGCATTCCGATCAACATTGAATCTTTGTTTTTGATCGAGCATGTAGAAAGATTTCACCAAGTGTTCTCCCAATGAGGTGGGTATCCAAAGAGCGGTATATGCATGTTCCTCTTGGGGTATGTGGATCTTCAATGTATTCATCATGGTGTTGGGCTTAAAAAATTAGTAAGAAGCTACATATTTCACCTTTTTGGATTAAAGAGCATGAGATCACATACATTAGCCTTTGGTTCCCTATAAATGCTAGAATCAGGAATAGGTTTAAAATCAGGGTTTGGGATCCACAGTTCGTACCATATGGAGGTAGATGAGTCATTTCCAATAGAAAAACTTGTACCTGCTTTAATGGAATCTGGGCACCAAAGGAGCCCTTTCCAAATACTAGAAGAGTAATTGGTAAACCACTAGATTGGGGAGAGAAAATTCTCGTATTTAGCTTTTAAAGCGCGAGTAGCAAGGCTGTTAGAGTTGGAGGTGGGAGCCCAAACAGTTTTGGAAAGCATGGCTCGGTTGGAATCCTTGCTCTCCAAAAGCTAAGTCCCCCAAAGGCTTTAGGTTGACATAATGATTCCCAGCTTCTAGGAGAGAAGTAGCTCCCTGATTCTTTTTTAGTATCCCACCAGAACCGCAAGCAGTTTGATCTATCTTGTTTAGAGTGGATTTGGGTAGATGGAATACTGACATGGTATACATAGGTATGCTACTCAAGATGGAACTTAACAGTGTTGTCCGACCTGCCCAAGAGAGGGATTTTGCTTTCCAAGAAGATAATCAACACACATGACTTACAAATAAATATAGATAAAATAATATAAAAGGCAATTACATAAGTGAAACCATGATCACAATAAATAATCACATACTCTAGACATATAAAGCAAACAATATGTTTATAGATAGACCATAACAGACTCTAGACATATAAGAAATAGAAAGACGATGGATAATGAATTTTATTGGGTTATATAGAGAAATTAGTACATTGAACTTGAAGTATATCGCAAGCTTCAATGAGTTTTTTTTCAAATATTGAGAAATTTTTATTTTTCAAAAATAATTTATTATATATTGTTACGTGCAAATAATCAAGACAAATTTTTAATATTCATTAAACTAGACGAATGCGTCCGCACTATGCACGAGCAACAAAAAGATGATAGAAAAATTAAATATCGACAACGACTTGAATTGAGCGCAAATTTTATTACTCTCACATTGAGCGCTTTAAAGTGAGGAAAAATAGGTCTTGCACGTTATATATGGGGAGGGAAAAAAGATAGAGAAGTGGAAGAGAGAGGAGAGAGGGAGAGTGAAAATGGAGAGAGTGGGTAGTTATTTGTTGGTCATTTATAATTATACCCTTAATGTAGTGGTGTATATTAATTAGAGATACAATTCAAAAGGTAGTTTGGGAATATAATAGTGAGATGGAAAATAAACCTCTCTTTATATATTAGTATAGATATAAGATTAATAAAATATAGTATAAGTTTATTTAATTAAAAATGAAGAGTCAATTCATGCAAGAGGTGGGTCTTATCAAACGGTGTGATTCGAGCAATCGAGTACTTCTTACCAGGAGCAAAGGGTTTTCTAGTTGAGCTCCTCATATTTCGCTCTTCCACTTTTATATATTACATATAGATCATTTTTTTTTTCTGTTTTTTACTTTTTGGCTTTTTGAAACTTTTGTTTTAAATCCTTTTTTGTCTCATTCATGTACTCGACCTTTTTCATTTTTTTCGTTGTGTACTATGATATTCAAAAGTTCAACAGGTCCTGATTAATCTAGTTCAAACCGGCCAATTGGCTGACTAAGGGATAAAACTCTACCAATCAAAGAGCCTTTTACATTTTTAATATTTTAGTTAAAACATTATAAATAATGATTAAAAGTTGGAAATTGTAACCGAATAAAGTTGGCATAGTGGTTAAATGGTGTAATAATCAAGAGGAAATCACAGGTTCAAATGACGTCCCGGACGCCATGCGGAAAAATAATCTCTATTGGCTCACCTGTATGGCATGTGACTGAAATCACCAATAAACTCTATGATCATAGGTAAGCCCCTTCCATCCCCCCTCATCATCCCATTCTTAATTTATTTTCTTTTTTCTTCCAATTTTTTTTTTACAACCAATAAGGTTATCGTTGATACCAAATGGTGGATTGTGGCAACCGGCAAGACAACAAAACTATCCTAAATTAAGGTCGAAGCAAATCTCATTTTGGAAGAACTGGGGCCCTCGTCAACGACCATAACCTTCTCAATCGAGGTTGCAAGGATCCCATTGATTGTCGTCAGCCCCAATGGGTCAGTGGTGGCCGTTGGTGAGACACCCCTCCCCCCTAAAAAAAAACGAAGAAAAGCTGCTCCCTCTCTTCTCCCTCTTCCGTTCTTCCTTTCTTAATTCTTGTTATTTTTAATGTCAATAAGTATCATTATTATTGAAAATTATTATTTGGACGAAAAAAAGTGTTTTTTTATAAAAATTGATGAGCTTATTAAAGTGGCAAAAATATGAAGGATTGAGCTCATGAATGACAAATGAAAAAGTTTTAGGTTGAGAGTGATAAAATCGTCAAAAATTGAGGTTTAAAAGTAGCTTTTTCTCATTCCTTAATATATTATGCTATGAAATGTGGAAAATGATAAATTTGACGTGCATTTTACTACCGCAGAATTGCAATAGTCCTTCCTCCTTTTTATTTTTAACAGATAATGGATATTTTCAATATATTGATTGTCTTTTCCAAAATATGATATTAAGTACGAGACAGTGAGCCACCATTGTTCATCCACCCTTCAATCAGGGCCCACTCACAATGTTTGATAATTATCTCTACTTTCCAAAATTAATAATAGTATTTACAAATATCATGTCAACAAGATGTAAGTTAGGTCAGTTGTCATTCCAGCAAAACAAGGAGTCACAAGTATATTTTAGAAAACCAGCGTCCCTGTCCAAATATAAAATTGTAAATAGTGCGTGTGGAATTTAAGGAAAGGAAAATAGAAGGGATAAAGCCCAAATAGCTTTTGAGCCTTGCTCACTTATACTATTACTTGAGTCAGTTGATCATAAGAAGAGTTTTATTCCTTAATGGGTGAACCTAGTTCGACTGGATTGATTATGATCCATAAGCTTTATTCCTTATGGTGTGTTTGGTTTTAGAGTTAAGTAAAGTTGAGTTTTGATTTTAATTGGGTTGTAATGATTGTGTTGTTGAATTATGAGAAAAAATGTAAAAAAATAATGAATAGTTGAGAAAAAATAATGATTGTATTGTTAAATTGTGGAAAAAGTAATGGATAGTTGAGAGAATTTAATATTAAAAATTGAATTTAATGGTTAAAAATTTAAAGAAAAAGGAAAATGTAATAATTGTGTTGTTGATTTTTGTTGTGTAGTGAGTAGAGTTAAAGTTAGAGTTAAAATTTTAAAAACGCAATTGTAAAACCAAACAGAGTGTAACTTCCTAAGTGATGTGCCTAAAAAAATTCTAATTCAAAATCGTACACGTCTATAGAATAATATTGGATATTATATAAAGTACGATTCATGCCATTATGAATGAGATTTTGAATTACGAGCAAATTGATTTTCGGGAGGACATGACAACATTCTTTTGGCCAATGGGTGGGTGGATTTGATCGATAGTAAAAGGAATTTGAGGTTCACGTACAAATTATAAACTTTAATAGGGCATCAACGCAAGAGCAGAAACTTTCAAGTCCCATAACAATAACTTCTCTATATTTTAAAGAGTTATTAGGGCCTGTTTGGATCGTGGATGCAATTTTAAAACTACAATTCTAACTTAACTCTATCCATTATAAAACAAAATAATTCATACAAAGTCAAAGAGTGGGTCCCATTTATACCAATTTTTTCCACAACAAAACAACATAACTTATACAAAGTCAAATGGTGGGCCCCATTTATTCCACTCAAAATCAAAATCAAAATCTGATTTTAAAATTTTACTATGAAACCAAACACAACCATATGTTTTTTGCGCCCAAATTATCGAGTGAATTTGAATTTAACCCTGATTTTCAAAATTTTATGGAGAATTCCCGACATAAGTCAAAGCAAGGTACTCTTTGGTCAAATTTCAATGGCACTTATGTGATTTTGAAAAGAGCAAAAAGTGCTGTTGAAATAATTCATGAAACTTACCATGAAATTATTGAGTGAATTTGTATTTAACCCTGACTTATCGAGTGAATTTGGATTTAACCCCAACTTTCAAAATTTTAAGGAGTATCCTTGACTTAAGTCAAAGCGAGGTACTCTTTGGTCAAATTCCAATGCCAATCATGTGATTTTGAAAAGAGCAATGTGTTTGTTTTTAGAGTTAAGTAGATTTGAGTTTTGATTTTAATTGAATTGTAATGTTTGTGTTGTTGAATTATGAGAAAAAGTAAGAAAAAAATAATGAATAGTTGAAAAAAAGTAATGATTATATTGTTGAATTGTGAAAAAAATAATAGATAGTTGAAAGAATTTAGCATTAAAAATTGAATTAAACGGTTAAAAAATTGAAAAAAAAGGTAAAAATAATAATTGTGTTATTAATTTTTGTTGTATAGTGAGTATAGTTAAATTTAGAGTTAAAATTTTAAAAATATGATTGCGAAATTAAATGGAGAGCAAAAATGCCATTGAAATAATTGATGAAATTTACCAGAAAGACTCATACTTTACGCATTTTATCAATTAGGGCACCACATTTCCTCTTCACCCAACGTCTAAAATTGATAAAAAAGTGCAATAATTGGGTTTCTTTTGAAAATTTACCCAAAATTAGGGCTCCAAATTTCCTCTCCAGTCTTCTCCCACCGTCTCCACCCCAACCGGAGGACCAGAAGACAACGCCGCTGCAGCCTTCTCGCCGGCCATCATAAAGCTCCATCCTTTTCGCCGCCCACTGCTGTGACTGTACCTGCAGAACAGACCCCGGCGACCCCATCTCCCCGGCCAGACTCCGGCGACTATCCCTGCAGACCAGACCCCGCCGACAACATCCGTCGCCCGTTGTCCCTGCAGCCACCCGCCCGACGCCAAGACAACCAGACGATCGTTCGTTCTTAATTATCCCGCTCCACCCTTCTCTCTTCCCTCCATCAGAGATTCAAGAAGGTCCTGATCGTCGTCCTCCACCGAGTCAGCCATGGGAGGTACGCTGTGAACATTCCAATCCCCCATTGATTTCAATCCACTCTTTCCTTTGCGATGTTCTGATCCAGCGTCGGTTCCTGTAGGCGCGATAGCTGAGAGAGAAGACAAGGACAAGGTCTCCTTGGAGCTCACTGAAGAAATCCTCCAAAGCATGGAAGTCGGCATGACCTTCAGAGACTATGTAAACCTTTCGTCCTCCAACTTTGATTTCTTATTCATCCGAATTTGCGCTTACTGCTTAGCTTCGATTATCAGAATCAGCCGATGAAATGATTCCTAATTTCTTCTATTAGTTCACAAGAATTGGTCTCCTGATGATGTTATGGTATACAGCAATATCCGTGTTTCTCTGGACTTCACTTGTTAAACTTGAATCGGTCGATCAGTTTTGAAATTGTATTGTGGCAGCAACTGATCTTAGAATTTCGTGAATTGACATGTTCATGGTGCCGCGCGTGGTTTACTAGTTGACAGGAACAGCCCACTTCAATTTGGTATTCGCTTTTTGACCCCGTGTTTAGATGTTTTGCAGAACTGTAGAATCACCTCGATGGATTTTCACAGGGCCTCGAGTTATCTTGTGACTGCAAGCGACGATGAGTCCATTCGCCTCTATGATGTTGCAAATGCGACGTATGCCCTTTGTTCTATTGACGTATCCATGTATATATTTATGTATCACATCTTTCAGAAGCATTCCAGCTTTTGATTAATCAGCATTTTGATTAATCGGATGTACTTGTATGAGTTGTTAATGCATGTATTTTTGCCAGATGTTTGAAGACAATTAATAGCAAGAAGTATGGGGTTGAGTTGGTTTCATTTACCTCTCATCCGGCGACTGTGATATACTCATCAAAAAATGGCTGGGATGGTATGTTACCCAAAGTAGATCTGCTTGAAACATCATTCCCTGAGTATTATCTCTTGGTGGGAAAGAAGTTGATTAATTCTTGATATGAAAATCAAACAGAATCACTGCGTCTCCTCTCCTTGCATGATAACAAATACTTGCGGTACTTCAGAGGTCACCACGACAGGTTTGGGTTCTGATTCTGTTGGCTTGCGATGCATTTCAATCTTTCTGCTTTCCCATATGAACCAACTATATTTTCTCTCTATATTTGTAGGGTTGTCTCTCTTAGCTTGTGCCCTCGGAGCGAATGCTTTGTTTCTGGTTCTCTAGATCGTACTGTTCTGCTTTGGGATCAACGTGCTGAGAAGTGCCAGGTTGCTACACTAGTTTTGTATCTTTTATTTGCATCTTCTCTCTGACTGGATTGCCGATTGACCATCTGAACTATTAGGGTCTTTTACGAGTCCAAGGAAGGCCTACTACAGCTTATGACGATCAAGGCCTGGTGTTTGCAGTTGCATTTGGAGGATACATAAGGATGTTTGATGCGAGGAATTATGAAAAGGTTGGTTTTTGTGCTTAAGTAATGCGGGTCTTAGCTGCTGCCTTTTGTTTATTAATTAATTTTGCTTAAAGTAATGTATGTAGATATAGTTGATGAAAGTTGACAAATTCTAGGGTCCATTTGAAATCTTTTCTGTTGGGGGAGATTTATCCGATGCAAATGCAGTGAAATTCAGTAATGATGGGAGACTAATGCTTTTGACTACCATGGATGGGCATATTCATGTTCTTGATTCTTTCCGAGGAACACAGGTTTGTAATTCTTGACTTAATTTGATCGCATGATGTCAGTGACACGCATCATGATATCCCTGGATTTTCCAGTGACGCGTTTCTTTGTTATTGCTATTTGTACCAGTTATGCACATATAACGTCAAACCTGTTTCAAGCAACTTCACTTTGGAGGCTTCTTTCAGCCCGGAGGGGATGTTTGTTATATCAGGTATTCATGCTCGTTTTTGGCTCATATTTTCCTCCTGACAGAGATTATTTTCTTTTTGAAGTTCCCAGGGAGACTGTTGGATAATATGTCACTGCAAATAATGTGATATGCAAATAATTATGCATTTTCTTTTACTATTTAAAAACTTTAATGTTGAAAAGAACAATGATTTATATATTTCCCTAGAGTGAAACTTTTATTTGATTATTTCTGATAAGGTGACTTGTTTCCTTGACAGGTTCTGGTGATGGCAGTGTCTATGCTTGGAGTGTGAGGAGCGGAAAAGAGGTAAAATAGCCTGCTCGTTTTCCACTTGCTTACACATCTCAGACTTATTCTCGATGGCACAATATATATATCTGCTTGTTGATTTCCCATTGAGTTCCTACATACTGTCCGTGTGACGAGTTACGAGTGAAATATTGGAGATGGAATTCAGTATTTCCTGTTCAAATTTGCCGTGGCATGCGAAATGTTTTCATTATTCTGTCAAGTACCTACCATCTTTCTCTCAATGTATACCTTCAGTTTGTTGGGTCTTTCCATTAGGCAGAAAAAGAAAAATATTATAATGGACCTTCCATATATAATAAGAGACAAAGATATTATGATGTCTTAGAAGTTTGAATGCTTGCATTTAGATCTCATTCAAGCCTCCTCATCTTTCAACTCTGTCTTCTATGATATATGTCACTTCTTCTGATATTATGCAACTTCTCATCCTGTTTCAGGTCGCAAGCTGGATAAGTACTGACAATGAGCCACCAGTCATAAAGTGGGCCCCGGGAAGTCTCATGTTTGTGACCGGGTCTTCAGAATTGTCATTTTGGGTTCCAGACCTTTCTAAGCTAGGAGCTTACGTTGGGCGAAAGTAATCATTATCCACATAACTAACTTATGATGCGGTATAGAGGTCTGCTGTTCTTAGTGATCATTATTTGGGCTGTTGGGATGCTTCTCAGCAAGGGAAAAGTGAGAGAAATGGGAAGCGCTGGCGTGAAAGGAAAAGGAACCGACCTCTTTGTTCGGATGAAGTCAGTAGAGAAGACAGAGACGATGTGAGATGGAAAGATTACAGGAGAGTTATAGAGCTGAAGCATCAGTGCCATATCCTCCTCCAGTTTGGTCTATTGGTTTCACCATCAAAGCAATTCACTCAGAAACTCATTATCTAGCAATGGGAATTTTGCTTCAGATCCATGTCTCCCAGTTGAAGCAATTCCTTGGTGTGGAGAGTTATAGAGCTGCAGAAAGAAAATTCTTTTTGCACGAGTCAAATTCGGTCCTATCTTTCTGGTAACTTTATCGAGTCCTTTGTTTTAAAAAGGCTTGTAAATGCTGTGACTTTGCCTTGTTTCATGTAATTTGTAAATGCATTAATGTTATGACTTTGGGTCCTTGTTTCATCATCTTCTTCAGTTATGTCGGTGGCGTTTGAAATTTAAGTTTGATTTTAACTTGACTTTGATTGTAATTTTACGGAGTATTTGGTCAAACTTGCGGGCCAACATTCATTTGAGAATATTGTAATTATGGAGTTGTAATAAAATGGATTGGTGTAAATATTTATGGGTGGGATTCATTATTTTGACTTTGATGAGTGTAATTTGTTTTGTTATGGATAGAGTTAAAATCAAAATCACGATTCTAAAATCAAACCCAAATTTCAAATGGGGCCGTCTTTACTTCATTTGGAGGATTAAGGAAAGTGTATCGCAATCGGTGTGCCGGGCTTGAGCTTGAATAAAAATCAAGAAAAATGTTGCTAAAAGCGTGTACTTATTGCTACTCCATAGCATCATCTCTCTCAACGCCCTCAGCTCCTCGTCGTCCCATGTGCATCACACGAACACCAATAAGACAACACCGCCGGCAATGTACATACTGTTACACCAGTTTAACATAATATCTCGTCCTAATCTAATTAAATTCAACGATTGTGATCAAATTAGAATGTCCAAATTTAGAGGATTATGTGGAAGTCCTTGTTGCAACTTTTCAATTATCGTGTTCAAACATAAATCGCAGTCATTCATCAATTGGTCTTCTTTTCCCCCCCCCAGGAAATATCCATCTGTTGTTTATTTGTTTTGAATCTTCAAGACAGCAACTATACGAGCAAGGGATCATGTTGTTTTACGCACACATGACAATTCACGGTCGATGAAATTGAACATCACCTGCAAATTTCCTAATCCCATTAATCAAATTATCGAGAAAAGTTTCCTAATCTGAATCAGATTGATTTCCTAAATTTTTTTTTTATCTCGAAAGATTTCCTAAATATATCCAACGGATAGGTTAGATTTCCTAAATCACTAGCAAAGTGATTTAATTTCCTAATTTGAAACTTGGATATATCAGATTTCCTAAATTAATAAATTGCTTGCAAGTCAAGCAATTTGCTCAGATATGTGAAATATCCAACGGATATATCCAATGGGTCGGTTACTATATAAACTCAAACAGATGCCTTCCCCACAACATCTCCGTCTTCCTCATTCCACTCCCAACCGAATTCTCTGTCTGTCTCACCGAACACAGCGACACTCATCATCGATGGAGCCAAATCTCCTGAAACGCCCGTTCCCAGAAACCCATTCGCCTGAAGAACCCGTCTCCAACAAGCGTCGGAGTGTTGCGTTTGGTCCTGTTCGCTGTCCTTTCGATGACGAGGATTCTGTTTTCAGGGAGTTTCTTGAACAACAGCACCTCCCGCTCTATCCTGATGTCATCTACCTCTCCGACTCCGATGAAGACGAGCCTGAGGAAGAACCAGAGGAGGGGGAGTTCGACCAGCAACACCTCCTACCGTGTCCTAATTTCGTCCACCTCTCCGACGAAGACCATCCCGAGGAAGAACCAGAGGAGGAGGAGGAGCTGTGTACGCCCCGCCTCGATCCCCTGTTCACTGACGATAGAGATTCCATCCCATCCTTGATACCCACCAGGCTGAACATCGAGCCTGATTTTGGTCAGAGGCCGTCGGTTGTAAGCGTCTTTGTGGATGCGGAATGTGGACGTGATGGAGTGAGCAGGTTTCCGCGACCTACTCTGTTTGGGGAAGATCATCTTACTGCAAAGCGGCAGCAGAGCCGTCATTACTCGACCGATCACTCAAGATGCTCCAAACGTTTCTCGGGTTTGGCCTCTATAAGGAGCTGGAGCCGCCTTTTTGCTCCCTCCGTTGCCGCCCACAAGATGGTGTCCGAAACTGAGAGTGATGCCAACGATGTTCCTGCCCTTGCCACTGGTGGTGCAGTGGCCCTTGAGTTGGCATTCTTAAACTTCCCGGAAGATTGCAGGCGCGGAACATTCCAGGGCAAAAGTGACAACCATCTTAAGAATCGCAAGTTTGATGTAGTCCGGGATTTTCCGCCTGGGTGTGGACACCAACGCAGCTGCAGAATATTCCAGGGAAAAAGTGACAACTATCTCAAGAATCGCAAGTTTGATGTAGTCCGGGATTTTCCACCTGGATGTGGACACCAAGAGTGGAGACTTGCCGGAACTGAGGCACAGTTTGTTGAGGTTGTCGAAGACAATTTCAGCTGATAAACTCAACTCGCGAGCAAGTTCATGGGCCTGTATATGTCTAAGATCTAATTGTTGCTAAGATTGACTGATATGTACCTTGCTTCTATCTGCCAAGGGAAACTCCATCATCTGTAATTTCTCCGAATTAGTTCTAGTTATATGAATGCAAATATAAATTTCTGGTTGCTTTCGACTTTTCTTCGTTTTGCTTTATAATGGAGTTGCCTCATACTTTCAGATGGGGTTTTGTTTTCAAGTCAAGCTCTCTTCAAACAGCAGCATCAGCAGATGCACCTTCAAGCTTAAGCCCGGAAAATCCTCATAAGCTGAACCGATACATGCAAGTCTAATAAGATACAAATAACCAATCAATTAGTGCAAATTCTGAGATGAACTCATATTTGGATACTAATTCGCAATTTTATAGCAGCTCCAGACTTCGCTTGATGCAAAATTTTAAATTTCACTGCTCCTTTCTGCAGTTGGCTCGGTTGTCGTCTTATCAGACCATGTCAAAAGGAAACTCAAATTCACGGGCTACCCCCAGTGTTATGTGGATAGTGAGCTTTTGGAAGCTTTGACCTGATAATTACCTGACTCACATTCAATGCTAGCGAAGCGCGTTTTTGACATTATAATATATGAGTAACTGAGCTTCTGATCTTTGATATTCAAGAATAGTAGAGACGAAACATGCGATGCGAACACCACAGAAGCTTCAATGTTTTACTAGTTTTTCCCTCATAAACAAGATTTATGTCGATTACAACTAGAGTTTTCTTCTCCATATAGTGGCATAAGTACTAGAAGAAGGATCTGACGGAATAGTCGGGATGAAGATTCTCACTTAAAAAGGATTTGACAGCAATCGAAGAGGCTGGATAGCCATGGCTGGTCGGGAAAACCGCCAATCAGAAGAATTGTCATAAGAAAAGAAGAAAAATGTGCCCGAAAGTAATCTGAAAATGGCTTTTATATCTCCCAAATTCCTGCCCTTTGCAATGCGGCTGAGAAAATGAGCATAGAACTTTCGAGTTGAATCTGCAATTGGCTAATTTCTGCAGAGCTTAGCTACTTGAACTCTCTAAAATAGCCGAAATACAGGCACTCATCGTTAAAACATTGTTATTTGGGCACAAATAATCATGTCATAATGTCCTGAGAAAGAGAGCCAAACTTCATTAGTTAGAATTCTTCCCGGGTATCCATCTCATGGAAGAATCTTGATGGTCGACGCAATGGCTGCCACTTCTGCCTGAAGTCCTCCCACCACTGTCAGCTTCTGTACTATGCGGCCGCCTCCTTGTCTGGGACTCGGGTGCAGATGAGAAGCTTGGAGTCTTCGGATCACTGGCGTCGTAGGGTAAAGGTTGGATTTCAAGCAAATCGGGTTCTGGAAGGTAATTTGAGGGTCTCTTGGATTCATCCATTATCCTGAATGTAATCGAGACCCTAAGAAAGTGAACAGAAAAACATCGAAGAGTTTAGCTCACGGGTGGATTCACTATTAAGAGCAACAGAAGAATGAATCCGCTTGACTTGTCACACAGTTTGCACAACCAAACTGGGCATCGAACCCAAGAGGTACCGGATTATTAAGGGCTCAGAAGCGATTTCAGAGAATCCAAAGTCGTCGATAAAGTTAATTAAAAGATGGTCTAAAGATAAACGACTCCAATACATCAAAGGAAAGTAGGCGACTGATTCGACGAATTGGCTAGTTCATTTAGAAGTGTCCTGACTGTAGGTTCTAAGCATAACAAGTTAATCGACTGTGGATTCAATATTGTGTTCTTTGTGGTAAAGAGGTTGAATGTAAAGATCATATATATATATATATATATATATATATATATTTTGTGTGTTCTGCCACAGGGAAAATATGGGGGGAAGTCTTAAGAAGTTGTGGCATTCAAGTTGCTCCTCAAGATTGCATGGAATTCATATGTTTATCATGTATGGAAGGTTAGAAGCAATTGGCCTTTCAGAAACAAAACGATCTCTCTGCAGCAAGTTCGAATTGCTACTGTCTTTCGTTTAGAGCTCTTTTAGGGGCTTTTATTTGGGCCTGCATGCCCGTTGGGCTTTAATGCCTTGTACTGGACTGAGGCCTACTACTATGGGCTCGATTGTATTTGGTCATCTTTTATCGATAAAGAGCTAAGCTGGTTTCGACCAAAAAAAAAAAAAATTTGAAATAACCAAATTCAAAGTGACCATACTAGAATGATTATTGTAGCATGCCTGTCCCTTTTTGTGGGGACAGCAGGAACAAAATGCTTTGCTATATCCGCACCATTTCCGTTCAAAACTAGCAATAAATCATTCATTCTTTTATATTTTTCTTCAAATTAATAATAAATTCTTTCACATATTTTTTTGACCATTATTACAATTAATTTTTCAATACTAAATTGTCTCAACCATTCATTATTTTTTTCCCAATTCAACAATGCAATCATTCTTTTTTATATTTTCTTTAATTTAATAATAAATTCTCACATATACTTTTTTCTTAATTATTTTTAATACTAAATTTTCTAAACTACTAATTACTTTTCACTCAATTCAACAATACAATCATTACTTTTTTATTTTTTTTTCAATTCAATAATAAATTCTATTATATAATTTTTCTTAACCATTATTACAATTAATTTTTAATACTAAATTTTCTTAACTATTTATTACTTTTTCTTTAATTCAACAGTACAATCATTACTTTTTTATCATTTTTTTCAATTTAATAAGAAATTCTCTCTCATACTTTTTTCTTAACCATTATTATAATTAATTTTAATATTAAATTATTATAATTATTCATTAATTTTTCCTTAATTCAACAACATAATCATTACTTTTATTTTTGTTCAATTTAACAATAAATTATGTCACATACTTTTTAAAACCATTATTACAATTAGTTTTAAATACTAAATTCACATAATTATTCATTACTTTTCTCTTAATTCAATAACACAATCATTATTATAATTAACTTTTAATACTAAATTCTCCAAATTATTCATTACTTTTTCTTTAATTTAACAACGTGATTATGATTTTTTTTATATTTTTCTTTAATTTAGTCATAAATTATGTACATACTTTTTTTAACAATTATTATAACTAATTTTTTAATAATAAAATTTTCAAAGTACTTTTGTGTTTTAACTCATGAATTTAAGTAGAATCATACTCTATCCCGTTATCAAAACACTTAATTTTTCTAATTTGAATCTTGGATATATTAGATTTCCTAAATTAATAAATATTACTTGCAAGTCGAGCAATTTCCTTATGTGAATATCCAACGGGACATATCCAACGGGTCGGTTATATATAAACTCAAGCAGATGCCTTCCCCACAGACATCGCCGTTTTCCGCATTCAACTCCCAACAGAACTCTCTTTCTCACCGAACTGAACACAGCGAAAAACAGAGCCCCAGACTCATCATCGATGGAGCCAAATCTCCTGAAACGCCCATTCCCGGAAACCCATTCGCTTGAAGAACCTGTTTCCATCCCATCCTTGAGACCCACTAGGCTGAACATCGAGCCTGATTTTGGTCAGAGGCCGTCGGATGTAAGCGTCTCTGCGGATGCGGGGCGTGGACGTGATGGAGCGGGCAGGTTACCGCGACCCACTCTGTTCGGGAAGACCATCTTACTGGGGAGCAGGACCAGAAACGGCATTACTCAGATCGAGCACTCGAGATGTTCCGAACCTTTCTTGGGTTCGGCCTCTATTGGAAGGAGCTGGAGCCGTCTTTTTGCTCCCTTTGTTCCCGCACAGAAGATCGAGTCCGAAACTGAGAGTGATGCCAACGATGTTCCTGCCCTGGCCTCTGGTGGCGCGGTGGCCCTTGAGTTGGCATTCTTAAACTTCCCGGAAGATCGCCGCCGCAGAATATTCCAGGGCAAAACTGACAGCCATCTTAAGAATCGCAAGTTCGACGTAGTCCGGGATTTTCCATCTGGGTGTGGACTCCAAGCATCAAGACTTGCCGGAACTGAGGCACAGATTGTTGAGGTTGTTGAAGACAATTTCAGCTTATAAACTCAACTCACGAGCAAGTTGGCAGGCCTATATATGTCTAAGATCTAATTGTTGCTGTTACAGATAATGTACTTTGCTTCTATCTGCTGAGGAAAATTCTATATATCCAAGATTCAAATTAGGAAATTTCGATGGCATTTGATAACATGGTAGAGTATGATTCTACTTTTAACTCTATGGGTTCAAGACAAAAGTAGTTTGAAAAATTTATTATTAAAAATTAATCGTAATAATGATTAAGAAAAAATATGTAGAGAATTTATGATTAAATTGAATAAACGATAAAGAAATAATAATCAAGTTGTTTAATTATGAGAGAGAATTTATTATTAAATTGAAGAAAATAATAATATTGTTGTTGAATTGAGAAAAAAGTAATAAATAGTTAAGAGACTTTGGTATTAAAAATTAATCGTAATAATGATTAAGAAAAAATATGTGAGAAAATTTACTATTGAATTGAAGAAAAGATAAATAATAATGATAATATTATTGAATTAAAAAAAAAGTAATAAATAGTTTAGATGATTTAATATTAAAAAATTAATTGTCATATTAGTTAAGAAAAAGTATGTTTGAAAATTTGTTATTAAATTAAATAAAAATATAGAAAAGAATTATTATGCTGTTGAATTGAGAGAAAAATAATGAATAGTTGAGAGAATTTAGTATTAAAAAAATTAATTATAATAATGATTAAAAAAATATGTAAGAGAATTTATTCTTAATTTGAAAAAAAAAATAAAAAGATAATGATTATATTGTTGAATTGAGATAAAATTTAATTAAAGTCGAGCAGAGTATGATTTGACTTTATTGCTAGTTTTGAACGGAAATGTTGCTGATCTAGCAAAGCATCCTGCTGTCCCCCCGAAAAGGTACTGGCATAGCTATATAATGACCATTCTAGTATGGTCACTTTGAATTTGGTGATTTCTTCTTCTTCTTTTTTTTTTTTTTTTTTGTCGAAACCAACTTAGCTCTTTATCGATAAAAGATGACCAGATACAATCGAGCCCATAGTAGTAGGCCTCAGTCCAGTACAAGGCATTAAAGCCCAACGGGCATGCAGGCTCAAATAAAAGTTCCTAAAAGAGCTCTAAACGAAAGACAGCAGCAACAACTATTTGATAACACCCAAATCCCTCATTCCTCATCTTTTTCTCTAAGTTAGGAATGCCAAGAAGTCTTTCCTGCACTGTATTTCGAATACAAATCCAAACTTGTTGCAGAGAGATCGTTTTGTGTCCAAAAAGCCAATTGTTTCTAACCCTCCATACATGATATACATATGAATTCCATGCAATATTTGAGGAGCAACTTGTGATTTGCTTTGCCTTTGAGATTCATGACAGCCCAATTGAGCTCATGATACCAACTTCCAACCCTCCTGTGAATGCCGCAACTTCTTAAGACTTCCTCCCATATTTTCCCTGTGGTAGAACACGCAAAGAAAATATGATCTCTACACTCAAACCTCTTCACCACAAAGAACACAATATTGAATCCACAGTCGGGACACTTCTAAATGAACTAGCCAATTTTTCGAATGAGTTGCCTACTTTCCTTTGATGTATTGGCGTTGTTTATCTTTGGACCATCCTTTAATTAACTATGTCGACGACTTTGGATTCTCTGAAATCGCTCCCGAACCCTTAACCTGGTACCTCGTGGGTTCAATGTCCAGTTTGGTTGTGCAAAACTGTGTGACAAGTCAAGCGGATTCATTCTTCTGTTGATCTTAATATTGAATCCACCTGTGAGCTAAACTCTTCGATGTTTTTCTGTTCACTTTCTTAGGGTCTCGATTACATTCAGGAGAAATGGATGAATCCAAGAGACCCTCAAATTACCTTCTAGAACCTGATTTGCTTGAAATCCAACCTTCACCCTACGACGCCAGTGATCCGAATTCTCCAAGCTTCTCATCTACAGCCAAGTCCCAGACAAGGAGGCAGCCGCCTAGTACAGAAGCTGACAGTGGTGGGAGGACTTCAGGCAGAAGTGGCAGCCATTGCGACGGCCATCAAGATTCTTCCATGAGATGGATACCCGGGAAGAATTCCATATATTGAAGTTTGGCTCTCTTTCTCAGGACATTATGGCATGATTATTTGTGCCCAAATAACAATGTTTTAACGAGGAGTGCCTGTAGTTCGACCATTTTAGAGAGTTCAAGTAGATAAGCTCTGCTGAAATTAGCCAATTGCAGATTCAACTGGGAAGTTGTATGCACATTTTCTTGGCCGCATTGCATAGGGCAGGCCTTTGGGAGATGTAAAAGCCATTTTCAGATTTTTTTCCGGCACATTTTTCTTCGTTTCTTACAACAATTCTTCTGATTGGTGGTTTTCCAGACCAGCCATGGCTATCCAGCCACTTCGATTGCTGTCAAATCCTTTTTAAGGGAGAATCTTCATCCCGACCAATCCATCAGATCCTTCTTGTAGTTCTTATGCCACTATGGGGAGAAGAAAACTCTAGTTGTAATCGACATAATTTTTTTTTTATGAGGGAAAAACTAGTAAAACATTAAAGCTTCTGTGGTGTTCGCATTGCATGTTTTGTCTCTACTATTCTTGAATATCAAAGAGCAGAAGTTCAGGGTTACTCTGCATTTATATATTATAATGTCAAGATCGTGCTTCGCTAGCATTGAATGTGAGTCAGGTAGTTATCAGGTCGAAGCTTCCAAAAGCTCACTATCCACATAACACTGGGGTAGCCCGTGAATTTGAGTTTCCTTTTGACATGGTCTGAGAAGACGACAACCGAGCCAACTGCAGAAAGGAGCAGTGAAATTCAAAAATTTGCATCACGCGAAGTCTGGAGCTGCTATAAAATTACCAATTAGTATCTAAATACGAGTTCATCTCAGAATTTGCCCTAATTGGTTGGTTATTTGTATCTGATTAGACATGCATGTATCGGTTCAGCTTGTGAGGATTTTCCGGGCTTAAGATTGAAGCTGCATCTGCTGATGCTGCTGTTTGAATAGAGCTTGACTTGAAAGCAAAAACTCATCTGAAAATATGAGGCAACTCCATCATAAAGCAAAACGAAGAAAAGTCGAAAGCGACCAGAATTTTATATTTGCACTCATATAACTAGAACTAATTCGAAGAAACTACAGATGATGGAATTTCCCTTGGCACATAGAAGCAACGTCCATATCAGTCAATCTTAGCAATAGTTAGATCTTAGACATATATAGCCCCGTGAACTTGCTCGCGAATTGAGTTTATCAGCTGAAATTGTCTTCAACAACCTCAACAAACCGTGCCTCAGTTCCGGCAAGTCTCCACGCTTGGTGTCCACATCTAGGTGGTGGAAAATCCCGGACTACATCAAACTTGCGATTCTTGAGATGGTTGTCACTTTTGCTCTGGATTGTTCTGCGGCTGCAATCTTCCGGGAAGTTTAAGAATGCCAACTCAAGGGCCACTGCGCCACCAGTGGCCAGGGCAGGAACATCGTTGGCGTCACTCTCAGTTTCGGACACCAACTTTTGTGCGGGAACGAAGGGAGAAAAAAGGCGGCTCCAGCTCCTTCCAACAGAGGCCAAACCCGAGAAAGGTTTGGAGCATCTTGAGTGATCGATTAAGTAATGACGATTCTGCTGCCGCTCTGCAGTAAGATGATCTTCCCCGAACAGAGTAGGTCGCGGAAACCTGCTCACTCCATCACGTCCACATTCCGCATCCACAAAGACGCTTACAACCAACGGCCTCTGACCAAAATCAGGCTCGATGTTCAGCCTGGTGGGTCTCAAGGATGGGATGGGATCTCTATCGTCAGTGAACAGGGAACCGAGGCGGGGCGTACACAGCTCCTCCTCCTCCTCTGGTTCTTCCTCAGGCCCGTCTTCATCGGAGTCGGAGAGTTAGATGACATCGGGATAGAGCGGGAGGTACTGTTGTTCAAGAAACTCCCTGAAAACAGAATCCTCGTCATCGAAAGGACAGCGGACAGGACCAAACGCAACACCCCAACGCTTGTTGGAGACGGGTTCTTCAGGCGAATGGGTTTCCGGGAATGGGCGTTTCAGGAGATTTGGCTCCATCGATGATGAGTGTCGCTGTGTTCGGTGAGACAGACAGAGAATTCGGTTGGGAGTGGAATGAGGAAGACGGAGATGTTGTGGGGAAGGCATCTGTTTGAGTTTATATAGTAACCGACCCGTTGGACATATCCGTTGGATATTTCACATATCTGAGCAAATTGCTTGACTTGCAAGCAATTTATTAATTTAGGAAATCTGATATATCCAAGTTTCAAATTAGGAAATTTCTTCACTTTGCTAGTGATTTAGGAAATCGCCTTTCGAATTTTCATCATTCTGCTTTATAATGGAGTTGCCTCTTATATTTGGATGGGCTCTTTGCTATCAAGTCAAGCTCTCTTCGAACAGCACCATCAGCAGATGCAGCTTCAAGCTTAACCCAGAAAACCCTCGCAAGCCGAACTGATACACGCGCGTCTAGTAATAATATACAAACAACCAATGAATGTTAATTCTGAGATCAACTCATATTTAGAAACTGATTGGTAATTTAAGCAGCTCCAGACTTTGCGTGATGCAAAGGCTTTTAATTTCACCGTTCCTTTCTGCAGTTGGCTAGATTGTCATCTTACCAGACCATGTCAAATGAAAACTCAAATTCACGGGCTACCCCAGTGTCTTGTGAATAGTGAGCTTTTGCAAGCTTCGTCCTGATAATTACATGACTCACATTCAATGCTAGCGAAGCGTTTCTTTTTACATTTATAATATATATATATATATATATATATATATATATATATGCAGAGTAACCCTGAGCTTCTGCTCTTCAATATTCAAGAAATCGTATAACGTGAGATGAAATATGCGAACACCAAAGAAGCTTCAACATTGTAATAGTTGTTCCCTCATAAACAGATTTATGTCGATTGCAGCGAGAGTTTTCTTCTCCACAGTGGCATAAGAACTAGGAGAAGGATCTTATGGTCAGGATGAAGATTATCCCTTAAAGAAGGATTTGACAGCAGTTTAAATGGCCGGTTGGACAAACCACCAATAATAAGTGTCATAAGGAAAAAAGAAAAATGTGCCGAAAAATAACCTGAAAATGGCTTTTATATCTCACTAAGGCCTGCTTTTTGCAAAGTGGCCGAGAAAATATGCATACAAATTTTGAGTTGAATCTGCAATTTAACTTCATGAGCTTATCTACTTGAACTCTCTAAAACAGCCGAGCTCCAGGCACTCCTCGATAAAACATTGTTATCTGAGTACAAATAATCTTGTCATAATGCCCTTTCTTTTTTTGCTGGATATGTTGTCAAATTGTCCTAAAAGAGAGAGAGATGAGCGCCAAACTTCAATAATTGGAATTCTTCCTGGGTGTCCATCTCATGGAGGAATCTGGTCATGGTCGACGCAATGGGCTGCCACTTCTCCCTGAAGACCTCCTCCCACCACTGTGAGCTTTTGTTCTAGGCAGTCGCCTCCTTGTCTGGGACTCTGGTGTAGATGACAAGCTTGGAGTCTTTGGATCACTCACCTCGTAGGTTAAAGGTTGGATTGCAAGCAAATCAGGATCCGGAAGGTAATTTGAGGGTCTCTTGGATTCATCCATCCTCCTGAATGTAATCGAGATCCTAAGAAGGTAAACAGAAAAACATCAAAAAGTTTAGCTCGCTGGTGGATTCAATATGAAGAGTAACAGAAGAACTGAATTTGCTTGACTTGCCACACAGTTTTCTGAACCAAGCTGGACATCGAACCCATGAGCTACCAGGTTATGGGTTCAAAAGCGATTTCAGCGAATCCAAAGTCATCGATAAAGTTAATTATAAAATGGTCTAAAGATTTAAACAAAAAAAAAAAAACTCCTAACGTCAAAGGAAAGTAGGCAATTGGTTCGAAGAATTGGCTAGTTCATTTAGAAGTGTCCTGCTGCCGGCTCTAAGCATTAATAGTTAGTCAGCTCAACAAATCATTTGAAATAACCAAATTCAAGAGTGACCATACTAGAATAATTAATAAAACTGTGCCAGTACCTTTTCGTGGGGACAGCGGGAACACAATGCTTTGCTATGTCAGCACCATTTCCTTTCAAAACGAGAACAGACCTGAGAAAAAGTGCCGACTGTGAGTCTCCAAGTATAACCGACGTGCAAGCAACGAACAAAACTTACAAATAACTGCAAGACAAAATTTTTACTTACCCAACAGGAAGAGGAAGAGCGAAAGGCCCAGAAAACTCGCCCGGGGAAAGAACCTCGAGTCTCGACCCGAAGAGTATCTTGCACTCGCTGAGGAATGAGACCGTACAAAATGGCCGAACAAAGTCGTGATTGTCAATATGAGGGGGAATACAGTCCCCCTCCTCATATATATTAATGATGCAGCTATCTGGCACACAGGTGTGAGGAAGAACGTGCCACCGAATGAGTCTCTTTATCATAATCTTTAAGAGGGACGGTAACGGGTCTACAAACTCATTGTGGAGTATGCCAGGTGGGTTTCCACACTTGTCCTGCAAAAAAGTACGACAAAATAATTAGTATTCACTTCTCACTTGGTCCCTATTAGCCGCTGTTTGCTATGTCTTTGAACTGGATCGAAACAACCGGTTACCTTTCGAGTGGTTTCAGTGATAGACATGACAAATTTCCTATTTATAGTTTCCAACTCTATAGCAAGCTTCAAAAGCAAATCTTTTACTTTAGGATTGTAACTACATTAAAGAGAATGACAAATAAATCAGCCAAAACAGAAAAAGATAAGTATTATATCATTTTGATTCTCCAAGATTTAAATGCCAAGTCTGAGCAATTTTAAATTTAATAATGTAATTGTCCTTCTAATCCTGAGCTTTTTCTAAATTCAAAACCACTTTACTAATCCAGTTCTCTACGATATCACAGTTTTTGTTTCTCCTATCACAGGAGCCTTTTCCAGACTAGAAGTAATTGAGCGGAGCGGTCAGTCTGATATTTAAGATACCAATATGACTATGACCCGGATATCTACGACATGAAACTGAAAGATAAAACTCCAGGACAAAGATAGAAGAGATGGTGGGAACTTAAAGATAGAAGAGGTGGTGAGAACTCAAAGATAGAAGAGACAGTGAGAACTTGCCACTGCATAATTGTAACAGCAGCCGAATTGGATTGTTTCACGACCCTTTCCTCTCATCCACTTCGCTGGTGCAGTGTGCGTTCGCTCTGAAAAATAATATCGAAACAGAGATTAAATGTTAGTACCCAGCAAGTATTAAATAGATGGTAGATTGAAACAACATTGGCATCTTCTTTCTCTTAAAAGTCATGAAACTGAATAGCCATAATATACTAGACAAAAGACCGAACAAGAGCAATATAATCCTATGAGTTCAGTTAAACGATAAATGAAATGCATCTCTGCGCCAAAATGTCCTTTGAAAATTCGATACTCAGTAGTACAAAGACAACCTTATTGTAAGCTTGTAAACTGGAGATGAAATCTAGGCAAGAAATAAACCGATATCCATGAGCTCATGGTCAAGCCTAGTTAAGAAACAGATGAAAGCACCTCTCTCTATATATATATATATATATATATATTTTTTTTTAACAGAAAATACTGACCTTTAAAGTCACCTCTTCTCCCCATCTCCTGAAGCTTATATACAAAGTCGACTATTCTCCTCTGTTCCGCTGCACTGAATATCCCAGTGTGGAGTTCGAGCCCCTCCAGAACGTTAACCCGTCTTCCCTTGACCTTCTCAAAGCACACTAATTCCTTGTTCCTCTTCACGTTCATAAACCGGATGTACTCTCTCTGTTCTCTCGACAACTCTCTCTTCATACCAGATGGAATTAATCTGATATCACCAACCATCAACCCCCTGTCCGATTTTGGAGACTTCTCATCCTTGAGAGCGTCCTCTTCTTCCATGTCAAACCCCAAGGCTTGTGGACTCAGGATAGGGCCTTCAGAAACCCGGGTTTCACGGGTTCGGGGATCCATCGTATTCGCCAGCGCCAACTTAAAGGATCTGAAAGAAGTGCCTCTGAATCTACCCAAGGAGCTCGTACCCACTCTCTCTTGTGGTCGTGGACTGTCGACCAAATTTCCCTCGGAACTATCGCTGCTGCTGCTAGTATGACCACAGTTCAGGTCGGCTGCTTTGACATCGGGAGTCATCACAGCGAATGCTGACTGGTCCGGCTTCGGCGTTTTCACATCAGAGTTCACTCCTACAATCACCAAAGCCTAGTCAACTCGACATCATATACTCTTTCACTAGAAAGGAACATCAAATCCGCGAAAAAAAATGTGCAACGTCCAAAGACAACATTAACCAATCATTCCGAAATTTCAATTTTTGTTTAAACCCGGAGAAGAATAACAGCGGAAATCTCTAAACTGCAGCTCTGAAGAACACAAAACCTAACGCTTCAACATTAGATTGACAAATCGTTGACTGAAAAAGCTTATTGTTTTTCTTAGGAATTCAATTCAACAGCCGCGAAGGGGTTGGGAGGAGAGAGAAGAAGGGGCTACCTGGGTCGATAGAGCGGATGCGATCGGAGAGCGAGCGGGCGCAACCGGGGCAGAGACTGGCGGAGAGGAAGGGGAACCAATTGGCGAGGAACTCGGTGGCAACACGGAGCTCCGAAGGGTCGTAGCGGCTGAGGATGGTGTCGCCGGATCCGACCCGGCTGTTCTCATCCATGCCTCCGTCACTTCGAGGATCGATTGAAGATGAATTGAAGATGAATCGAATTGGAGAGGCGAGTGAGCTGCTTCTTTTTAGGCAGTGGTGTCGAAGTTCAAGACAATGTCGGTCGAGAGAGGGAAGACTCGGAAGGAGAGATAGACAGAGAGACGTTTGAAATTTGGAGGGGAAGGCCTCATTGCGTGGGGAGGAAGGTCCGGATGACGTCACTAAAGGGTATCTTGGTAAATTTACATCTCATGAGGGCGAGGCAGGTGACGAATATTTTGTATCAGTAAACGAAGCCAATATATTAGCTTGGTTTGTTTCGGATATGCAATTTCCAATTATACCTTTATCGGACTTTTTGACTAAGATCAAGTGTACTTTAGACGCGATCCTTACAATTTGATAATACGGGAAATTGTAATTTATAGTCATGTATAAGGAAGGTGGTGGCCACCAGCAAACTCTTAATGGTCACCTACGACTTAATAGAGAGTGTCGTGACAGCAATAATTTTTTTTGTCTTTGCTATTCTATCGTTCTTATTTCTATTGTTGATTCTTTTTCTAACATTGTGAAATTATCAAAAAGTTGATCTTAATATTTCAATGGAATACTTAACAGTTTTATGTGTTATTGATTAAGAAGTGATGCCGAGGTTTTGTTGGTGACAATCATCTTCCCAAAACCCTAGATGATTTCATTGTCTTTCATTTGTTATTTATTATTTATTAATTTCTAAATAATTTAAAAAGTTAATGAAAATTTTCCTGGAAGAATTTAACTCCATTCGATTGCCATTGAGGATCGCCAGTGGCCACGATCCTGCTCGGCGAGGCTCTTAGCTTGTCTTTATCGGTATTTTATTATCATATTTATTATTTGATTTTGATTGAAAGTTTGAAATAATTATTAAAATTAAAGAATATTTCACAAAGTATTCTGAAAATGTTAAATCAACATAGTCAAATAATGGGAGGAGTGTCGATTTTCTTAAGAATGGGATTAAGCGTCCTTTGAAGAATTTTTAGGGATGGAGAGTGTTACTATTTTGTTTAATACGAGAGGCCCCGTGCGGATGATTTAATTAAAAATATATCTAGTGAACTGTGGATATATTTTACTTGATATATTTTTATTGGAATAGGTTGAGAGGGAATATTATGAGCACCAAAATTCATATCACACATGACTGAAACTGACTAATTTTGAAAAAATCGATTTAGGTGATCAAATGACATTTAATTATTCAACACAGAAAAAATAAAGATTTAAATTTGACAATGTATGAATCTTCTAAGACTAGACTAGAAGTGAACTAATATAATAGCAATATTAGAGATACGAATTAAAAATAGTAATGACGTTAAATTTTTTGTTAAAAAATGTTTTTTCCCCCTCAATCAGTAATGAGGATCTTTCATGAATGGATCCATACAAAAGTCCATACACATGAAAAATACCCTTGTAGAAATTACAGGAGCGGAATACATTGGTTAACTCACCGAGCAAACCATAAAGGAAGATAGATGTGATAAAACACATCGAGTATGGACACTGTAATTGTAGCATGGTTTCCTAGAACCAATGATCCCCGATCAACTATCTTCATGTAACAATTCACCGTGGATCTCAGTGAAAATCAGAAGGGGGATTCTCAATCCAACCCATTAATCCATGGGGGATTTCTTTATCGATGAAATTGAGTACATGATATATTATTCTTTATCAATGAAATTGAGTAAAAATGCAACATTAGTAATTTTTGTATTAATTTTGCACTCTAGGTTATCTATATAAAAGATTCTTCACCCGGCAACATTGCATGAGACATACTTCCTGAGATACTGGAAAGATCTATGGTGCAGTCACTTTAAATGGTGGCACTATACAATCAAGTAAATTATTCTATCTAGGTACATGCTCGCGCGCTGTATGGATTTGAAAAATTATTTAATTTAAGTACTTTTTTATTATTTTTAGAGAATATTTAATATATCCATGAATTGAGAAAAAAATTACTTTAAAAATTTTAAAGTTTATTTGTGATTTGCAATAAAATATTATATCCCACAATTTTATCATAAACAAAAAAAATCAAAAAATAATAAAACTTAAATTAAGACTACCAAAATGGAATTCTCACGTATTACATGGTATTTTTCATAATTTTCATGTTTTTAAAATAGTTAATAAGTCTAAGTAATATAGGAGCAAAAGATTTAATTGCAACAAATTGAATCATGCAAAAAATGGTATTGTAATATGTATAATATTATTTAGTTATGAAATAAAAGTTATCTATTAGAATTAAGAAGAAAAAACTTGCAATGACAGAACAACTAAACTTGATTTGTATGAGACTATTATTGTAAATAAAATAAAACATTACAAAAAGCTAGTATTATAGATTACTTTAGGATATGTGGACGCTATGAATGAAAGGCTGTAATAAAATAGTTATCATTCAATCGAAATTTGAAGTATGTAAGAACAAACCGATCGCAAAAGAAACCAGTCAAGTAAAGTGTAGGTAGAAATAAAAGATAAAAGAAATGTATAGAAAATTTCCTTTTTCTATTTATAGGATATGTTGTACTAAACTTAGGAAACCATTTCAAATTTCGAGAAAGACTTTTTTAAGTCATTGAGAGGAAACTTTGATTTTTTAAGAAGAATCTTTATATATATTCCTAACTACAAATAATATAGCCACATATTTAAAATTTATTGAACCGATATATATAATATATGGAAAAATTCATTAAATTAATAGATGCATGCATCTTTTTTTGAATTTATTATATTTTTCAGTTGAAAAGTCATGCAACGATGAACTGAGAGTTTAGTTTAGGTTGTTTAGAGCAATTATGTCTAGAGGTCTCAGCTTTTATATATAGGCTCTTCAGTTAAAAGGTAATGTAACGATGAATTGAGAGTTCTCTTCAGTTGTGTGGTGCAATTATTTTCGGCTTCTCGACTTTTATAAATTATAATTTATTTATAGAAAAACATCTCAATATCAAGTAAAATGTGCGTACTTCAAGTCATAATCGAGAGTAAATTACTTGAGTTCTTACTCGCTAGATAAGTAAATTACACATATTTCTATGTAAATTACAAGGACCTGAAGAAATTTACTTAAATCTATTACAATATATGAAAGTTAAGCAGCATTTATGATCAAAGAATTAAATTCTTAATTGAAAAATTAATGTATTTGACTTTTGAATTTCGGTCAATGAATTTTTCCTATAATTTTTTTATCATATTCAACGAAATTCAAATGTATGTTGGTATTATTTGTATATATTGATATATAATATGAGCGCTCTTAAAAGATTAAAAATCTCCTTGATAATTACAGCCACTTCTTGAGACACATGATATTTTTTCAATTCAATGTACAAAATGTCCTATAAATAGTGGACTTAAAATTTACTTTACACATTTCTTCTATTTTTTCCGATGTGAACTCTGGGATTCGAAAATCCAATTAAGTCTCATACTAATCCAGTCTAGCCGGGTCGGCCCACTAAGTGATAAAACTCTTCCAAAATGAATTTTCTACATTCACAATGACTCAAACCTGAGAGATCTTATTTAAGCTTAACAAACGCAGAACCACTTGAACCAACCCACGTTGGTTAAACATTACTTTTGTTTGCTTTAGTTTTTGGGGTTTTTACCTAAAATGACCCATGGTTTACCCGTTTTGTCAAGTCTATCATATGCTTTTTTTT
The DNA here is from genome assembly GCF_007655135.1 of Punica granatum. Lineage (NCBI taxonomy): Eukaryota > Viridiplantae > Streptophyta > Magnoliopsida > Myrtales > Lythraceae > Punica > Punica granatum. The sequence goes on from NC_045132.1 coordinate 5,160,847, forward strand.
GTCAAAATTTATCCCATGGTTTACTTTTTGCATCAAATCTATCCTGGCGTTATCTTTTCCGTCAACATTTAACGGTCGTGCTGACGTGGCACTTGAAGAGATAGTGGGCCACACTTGCCACGTAGGTACCACGTCAGCACGGCCGTTAGATGTCAACGGAAAAGATAATGTTAGGATAGATTTGATGCGAAAAGTAAATCATATGATAGATTTGATAAAAAAAGCATATGATAGATTTGACAAAACGGGTAAATCATGGATCATTTTAGGTAAATTCCCCTTAGTTTTTCATATATCTTCATCTCCCTAAGGTTGATATATATATATATATATATATATATATATATATATATATATTCTTTGCATTTTTATAATATTGTCATCTTTCGCTCGCAATTTATAATCATAAATCTATTTAGTACATAACTTTTTGTTTTAGTTTTTCTATTCACATTATATGTGTTGATTATATGAGTTATAAATGAATTGATAAAATATTACTACGCAACGCGCTGGTATCATCTAGTCAATATATAATATATAATGCTTGGAATACTTAACCAGATGATGACACGTGTGATCTTTGATCTTTTTAGTTTCCACCATGTGTCGCCACGTATGCAAGTTCCCATGTGATTTTCCATGTGATTTCCGCCATGTGTCGCCAGTAATGTGTATTAATTACGTAATTACTATTTCAAAAATAAAAAAATCATAAAAAACATAGTATATATTAATACAACACCGTTAAATAAAAAATATGTATTAATAATCTATAATGAATTAAATTGTCTTATTAGTAAAAATCTATAATTTGAATAAAAAACATTACATTTTAAGAATCTATATAAAATTACATCGTCGTATTAGTAAAATTCCATAATTTGAATGAAAAAATATTGCACAAATTTTACCAATTTGAATTGGTATGATCACAGCACCGTATTAATAAAAAATACATATTAAGAATCAATATATAATATATAATGCCTATAATACTTAACCTGGTTAAGAAAAGTGTGATCTTTGGCCTCTTTAGCTTTCGCCGTGTGTCGCCATGTATGTAAGTTCCTATATGATTTATATCACGTGTCGCCATATAATGTGTATTAATTATGTAATTACTATTTCAAAAAGAAAAAAAAAAGAAAAAACATATTGTATATTAATACAACACCATTAAATAAAAAATATATTAATAATCTATATAAAGTTACATCGTCGTACTAGTAAAAATCTATAATTTGAATAAAACACGTTATATGGATTTTACCTATTCGAATTGGTAGAATTACAAGTATTAAAAAAACATGTATAAAGAATCAATATATAATATATAATGCTTAGAACACTTAATCAAGTGACGACACGTGTGATCATTAACTTTTTTAGTTTCCCCCGTATGTCGCCACATATGCAAATTTCATGTGTATTAATTACGTAATTACTATTTCAGAAATAAAAAATAATAAAAAACATATTGTATATTAATACAACACCATTAAATAAAAAAATGTAATAATAATCTATATAGAATTAAATCGTCATATTAGTAAAGATCGATAATTTCAATAAAAAACATTATTTCTTAAGAATCTACATAACATTACATCGTCGTATAAGTAAAAATCTATCATTTGAATAAAAAACATTGCACGAATTTTACCAATTCGAATTGGTAGAATTACAACACCATATTAATAAAAATATATATTAAGAATCAATATACAATATATGATGCCTGGAACACTTAACCAAGTAATGACACGTATGATCTTTGGTCTCTTTAGCTTCCGCTGTGCATCTCCACGTGTGCAAGTTCTCATGTGATTTCTTCCACATGTCACCATGTAATGTGTATTAATTATGTAATTACTATTTCAAAAATAAAAAAATAATAAAAAACATATTGTATATTAACGACACCATTAAATAAAAAATATGTATTCATAATCTATATAGAATTAAATCCTCGTATTAGTGAAAATCTATATAAAATTATAGTGTCTTATTAGTAAAAATTTATAATTTGAATAAAAAACATTGCACGGATCTTACTAATTCGAATTGGTAAAATTACAACACCGTATTAATAAAAGACATGCATTCAGAATCAATATATAATATATAATGTCCGGAACACTTAACTAAGTGACGACACATGTGATCTTTGGCCTCTTTAGCTTTCGCAGTATATCGTCACATATGCAAGTTTCCATGTGATTTTTTGCCACGTGTCGCCATGTAATATGTATTAATTACGTAATTACTATTTCAAAAATAAAAAATAATAAAAAACATATTGTATGTTAATACGACACCATTAAATAAAAAATATGTATTAATAATCCATATAGAATTAAATCGTTGTATTAGGAAAAATCTATAATTTGAATAAAATAACACTATATTTTAAGAATCTCTATAAAATTACATCGTCAAATTATTAAAACTCTATAATTTGAATAAAAGACATTGCATGGATTTTACCAATTCAAATTGGTAAAATTACAATACTATATTAATAAAAAAACATGCATTAAGAATTGGTAGAATTGCAGCGCCGTAATAATAAAAAAAAGATCTTGCTTTTTTTTCCATTTGATTTCCCAAGTTCGCATTCATCATGGAAATTACTACTATTCATATTGAAAAAATCTTGGTTTTTCATTAACGAAGTACATGTAATAAACTAGCTAGATTATAGTAAATTACAAAAATTTATTTAAATTTTTAGCCAATCAATTCGATTATATGATATAGCCACTTTTAATGATTGCAAAAAGGCTAAAATAAAGTTTGCAATCTGTATATAGCCAAAAGTTAAGTGAAAAAAAAATATTTTTCTGATAATATCTGGTCTGATTGTAATGATCGATTCACTTCAACCGATAGTTCAACCCAATTACTCGTTGATTTGTTTAAATCGGACATAAGAACGCTGAAAATGGGAGTAAATTTTAAAAAATGTCGATATTTTTCCTTAAAAAAATGGGGAAGCATGGCTAGTGGGAAAGACTTCCCAACTGAGGCGGACGAATTTTAATTTTATAAGATGATAATAATAATAATAATAATCTTATAATTCGTATCTCAATTTCAAGAGATGAGCAACACTTATGCAATGATATGAGACCTTAATAAATATTTATTTTAAAAGCACTAGGAATTTGATTAATCTTTTTTTTATAAAATGTACAATTTCTTTTTTTTTTTTTAACTTTTGTTTCTAACTTCGGGGGAAATTTCTTTTCAAAAAAACTTTTGTTTAGAGAAAGTAAAGTATTTGAAAAATAAAATGAGGAAAAATAGAAGATGATAAAAAGGGGATAAGCAAACCCACCCATTAGATTCTCAAAAATTTCGCTGCCAAGTGGAAAATGGACGCCCACACTCTCCTCCGCTCCCTCCCTTCAAAATCACCGCCACCACCGCCACTCTTCTCCGCCGTCCCTCGGCCGTCACCCGTGCACCTCACCCTCCCCCTCCCTCTTCTCCGCCACCGCCGACCCTTCAGAATCAGAGCCGCCGACGGGGACAGTGGCGGCAGCGAGGGGCCAACAGCGCAGGTCCCCCCACCGATAACCCCACCGGACACGGTCGAGATCCGGTTCCGGCGGGGCTCCAGGAGGCGAAGGCAGCAGCAGCAGCAGGTGGGAGAAGACGGGCGGCCGATGAACGCCCAGGCGATGAAGGAGGCGGCCGCGCCTCCGAAGAAGTGGGAGGAGATGAGCCTGAGGGAGAAAGCCGTGGAACTGTACGTGGGGGAGAAGGGGCTGCTGTTTTGGCTGAACAAGTTCGCCTACGCCTCGATCTTCATCGTGATCGGGGCGTGGATCTTGTTCCGGTTCGTCGGGCCCTCCCTCAACCTCTACCAGTTAGACTCCTCTCCTCTCTCCCCCACCTCCATGTTTAAGGAATAAAGTCCTTAATCTAGTAGGAAATGTTACAGTGAGTATGTAATTTTGGATGATAGTTAGTTTGTGACTTTGTACAACAACAAAAGTCGATTAGTATATCGTGTCATAAACCGATCAATGGCTGGTTGTAATCCATTTTCTTTGATCTTGGGCTCCGGCTTCTCGGCTATTATTGACTGCTGGAGGAAGGTGCAGCAACCATAATGTTATGCCAATTCTTCCATGGAAACTTAAGAAGCAAACTTAACCAATACATAACCGTCCCCTCCGATAGATCGATAGAGCAATTGCAATGCAAACAGGAGAAACCCGACTTTCGGCATCCAAGTCTTTGGACACATTAAGCGCCTGAAAGATCAACCTAACCAAAAACATAGTTGTTGCTTCTTCTTAGGCATCTACAGAAGAGAAAACTACTTGGAGGTCATATATGGCAACTTATGAGGTGGCCTTGCATCATGGAAGCATAGCCTTTAGCCAAGACAGCCTCTTCTCCTCCCTCAACTGCACGAACGTCTTCCTCCATGTCGGGTTCTGGAACAGATCCATGGCACTGCTGTGAAGATGGTGATTGACCTCTTGCATTCCACTGATCAGAGTCAGGCACCGGGCCAAGGAATGTGGATCATCATCAACTTGAGAAGCCTCTGGCGCAACTGTTTTTGTACAGGAGGTTTCTTTTCCCGGGTTTGGTTTTTTGTTGGGAGCTGAAGTTGGGGGCTGGGGCAGGGGCCGTTTGTTGGATCGCCCACCTGAGTGGTTTATGGTTCGGTTCGGGCGAGCAGCATGGCTTCTAGGAGATGCTACATCAGCAGATGAGATGGCGTACTTTCCGGTGGCCAGAGGTTTTGTGAAAATGGTACAGAGCTGTTCATATATTGGGCAGCCCCATTTCCTGTAAGGCGCAATCTCAGGGTGCACCTGCAATTTCTCACCATGACCAATCGGGTTAAATCATTCCAGAAAAGGATCAAACAGTTTCTCATAAACAGAGTAAATACCTCGATGTACTCTCTCCAAATGGTATCATCAACATCAACCATCTTCCTTCGATAATTCCAGCCAAACCCACCATGGTTGTAGAGCGGTTTCACTATGCGGTACCTCTTCCTCAACAGAGAAACTTGTTTCTTCAGCTCCGCCTTATCGTAGCTCAGACTTGTGAGCTTGTTGAATTCCACAACCACGCGGTCCCACGCTTGCTCGTCAAAGCTATTGACATACCCATCAGGATGGTAATCGATCATTTCCCAGGTTATCACGTCCACCAATACTTTATCCAGTCGAGGCAGCCAGTTGGGACGTGACCAAATCTCAGACTGATCACCATCCGTCTTCGGTATCATGCATGTCAAACGGTACGGGCGTCATCAGATGAGAAAAAATTATGATAAAGCTGGTAAGGATAGTCCGATGACGGAAAATGTATGATTCACTCTCTCCTCTCCGTTACTAACACCGGCTAAAAATGAAACCGACGACTATGTCCGATAGTAAATTGCTTTCCTTTTCCTTCCTCACCTCTCTCTTTTCCCTAATCTGAACAGACTATGCGAAAATGCTTGAGGATCGAATCAAAAATCAGAGAACCATATCATAAGCCCTCAATCGGAAAACCGATTGACCGAATCAACTTTGCAATACCGATTTTGAAATTTTGAAGACAACACAAGGAACAGCTGATCGATGTGACCAAAAACCAATATCAAGATTAATATGGCACAGAAACGTGATCTAGCATGATCACGGATGAGGACTGCTTTCCAATTACTAGGTTCGATATCGATAGAAATAAGGAAACAGAGCAACTGCTCGAGCTTGTACAGCTAACCTGTTGCACACCGACCTGCGTGCTCGAAGATCTTCTCGGCATGGCTGAGTTAAGCTGGACGGGCAGAGAGAGTAGAGTGGAGTGAAAGAGTCGCGTCAGTTAAAAGAGGAAAAAGTGTCGGACAAGCCATTGATGAGGCGGGAACGATGAGAGCTGAGCGCGAAGATTATAAATGGTAAATTCCTTTTTGGGGTAAACGGATGAAAAATAGCATTAGATATTAATTAATATTAATAAATAAATCTCTCAAGTCTCAACTAAAAAATATGTGGAAAAAAAAATATACTCTTTTCATTCTCTATATTTTGATTAAATGTTGAATAATTAGATATCAACGTGAGATTAAGCGGTCCGACGCTTCTTTTAATTAAGTAAAGTCTCGGATTGAAGTCTTATGAATAACAAAATCTACGTAGAGAGAATTTTATCTGTTAGTGAGTCGATCAGACTCAACTAAATTAATCAGAGCCCACATTCATTGGACTTTTTGAATATCAAGATTCACTTTGAAAATAAAAAATTTACACAAACTATCCCGACACCAAAAATGTATATAAATTTTAAAGGATCATTTAAGATTTTTTGTAATTTAGGAATGCTATGTCAATTCTATTCAGAATTCATTAGCTCCGTGCTATTACCACTAACATGCCAAGGCTATTCGAGAAATTTAAAAAAAGAAAAGAAAAGAAAAGGCCAAGGCTAATTTTGACATGTTCGAGAACTCTATGATCAATGGACCATTTAAATGCTTCCCTTTTTCACTCGGCGGATACCAAAAGTGTGTTTGGTTTCAGAGTTGAGTTGAGTTGAATTTTGATTTTAATTGATTTGTAATGATTGTAATATTGAATTATGAGAAAAAATGTGAAAAATAATGAATAGTTGAGAGAATTTATTATTAAAAATTGAATTGAAAGATTAAAAAATTTGAAGAAAAATAAAAAAGTAATAATTGTATTGTTGATTTTTGTTGTGTAGTGAGTAGAGTTAAAGTTAGAGTTAAAATTTTAAAATCAAATTATGAAATCAAACGGGAGCCAAAGTTCCGTCATGCTATGGCTTTGTCAATCTTGCCATACATAAAAATGCCTTATCGTTCTGATGCGATTGGGGTCGACTAGATAAATCGGTACAATGTGTCAACTAATAATTGATTCAGTTCACATCTGACATGGTAGACCCGATCCATGTCATAATGTATCGGGCCGTGAGAGATGCCATGTATCCATGTGGAGACATCATATATCCGTCCTCTTAATCCTCCATTTTATTTCCACATAAACTCCAAGTCGAGGAGAGATAAAGACGGTCCTGATCGATAAAGACGGTCCAAACCGGACCCCATCCATTGTTCTGCGACCAACGATATTGTCTTCACCCACGCAACGGTATCCATCTCCGGCCGCATCTCGACCATCCACCTCCACCGAGGGCCTCGGGCTTGAGATACCTCTTAATAATCAACGTCACTGATCAATTTTATTTCATGTTCATGTACTTGTTAAATGTGCTGATTGTCCAGCCAATGGTTCTAACCAACTCAGTCGCTTGTAGTTTTACCTGTTTAGACAAACTCCATATAAAAAATGTCGCGGAATGACTTACGGTGTCTGATTCAAGCCCGATCATTGGACAAAAGAACTTACCACCCGCCAGTCGATTCAATCTGGCCTATGCTATTGCAAGTGAATGAAAGGGCCAGTTTCCGTCAGATATCAATGCACTGCCAGTCTGCCAGTGAATGATCAGATACCAAAGCAGTTTTTCCCTTCAGTTTTGATGATTCGACACGACATCACCGAGGTATATGCTATCACGCATAACACTGATGTATGAAGATGGGGCCTTTCCGATGTATCATGTATGATTTGGTGCTTTGCTTTGGCATTGCTGTAAAATTCCAAGAGAATGTCGCTACGTTTTTCCTGATCATATGATCCATAAATTATTTGAAAATTCTTGTCTGATCCGGACGTATGAAGATTCCTATATGCGCGCCTTATCGTCTTAGCAATTGATTATTGCAGAGAGCTTCAAATGAGTCCATAACTAATTGAATGGATCTTTCCAGCAACCTTTTGGACCATCCGCCAAGGTATAAAGGATGAAAGATTCCTGCAAACAGTGGCATCGTCTTTTCTTTCGTCTGTCTCCACCTGAGGAGATCTACTCATCACCGAAAATCTCAGCAGACATTTTTCCTGGAACCATTTCTGGAGAAATTAAGGCTCGGGAAACTCGGAGGCATGTCAAAATATCACGGAGTCTAAACATAGAACAAATCCTATGGAGACGAAGATCGAGCCAAGCGGTGGCAAGGAAGACAGGAGATCGAGATGCAAGGGGTGGTGGTGGTGGTGGTTCTTCGTGTTCGTATTTGGGGTTCTCGTGGTTGCCTTGGCTGTGGTCACCATCCTAAGGCACTACTTCCACTCAAGGCCCTCCTCAGGAGTCCCCAGCCACCCCGGTGATGTTGCTGAGGAGTATGTCAATGCTCTTGGGATCGCTATGCAGTTCTTCGATGTACAGAAGTGTATGGGTACTCCGCTCGATGTCGTTACAGATTATTTAGGTCCAGTATCGAATTTTAACTTGGAATGAATTAGATTTCATGTTTATAACATTGATCATATTAGTCTTTCTTTGTTCCCTTCATTAAGCAAAAGCTGAACTTAGCTAGGTGTTTTTCAATGACTCTATAACCGAGATGTCAAAGATTTTAGTTCCTTCTATTTTAGCGGGAAAGTTGGTTAACAACCGAATCGCTTGGAGAGGTGACTCGGGTCTAGAAGATGGGCGACAAGCAGGCGTTGATCTATCCAAAGGGATGTATGACGCAGGGGACCTGATGAAGTTCGGCTTTCCAATGGCCTTCACTGCGACAGTTCTGTCCTGGGCGATTCTTGAGTACGGTGATCAGATGGATGCCGTGAGGCAGTTAGACCATGCCCATGACTCCCTTAAGTGGATCACCGATTATCTCATCAACGCCCATGTGTCACAAAATGTGCTCTATATTCAGGTATTTTAGACCATGCTCGACAGACATCGTTGTTGCACATTGATTTGTAAGCTGTAACACTTTGTTATTCATTGCATCGAAGGTGGGAGATCCCAAAATAGACCATGACTGCTGGGAACGGCCCGAAACCACAACCGAGAAACGGCCCCTCACTCAAGTAAATGTTTCCTTCCCCGGGACTGAAGTGGCAGCGGAAACTGCTGCAGCTATGGCCTCGGCATCCATGGTCTTCAGGAAACTCAACTCAACTTACTCGGGCCTCCTCCTCAATCATGCTCAGCAGCTGTTTGCATTTGCCGACACTTACCGTGGCTCATACAGTATCAGCATCCCACAACTCCAACAGTTCTACAACTCTTCCGGGTACGGAGATGAGCTCCTATGGGCTGCCTCCTGGCTCTATCTGGCCACAGAGGACAGGTCCTACCTTAGATATGTGACGGTTGGTAATGGTCGCATATTTGCTAATTGGGGGACGCCTAGTTGGTTTAGCTGGGACGACAAGTACCCCGGAGTTCAGGTACTATAGGTTCTTCTATTCTCATACGACTACGGTTTAAATTCTACTTCATTAGTAAGTGAAGAAACCTGGATTTAGTAGGAATGAGTTTTGGAGCTAGGGACAATCAGGGAAAGATATTCAGAACTTAGTTATTACATTTCAGATTGGTTGGAACTCTGCTATTCTTTCATTTCCAGTTTTGTGTCATGAAGGACTCGATAAAAGATCGCCACGACTTTGCTATGGAATCTGAGTCTGATATCTCATGGAATGATTCATTTTGATGTCATTAAAAACTGATCATTCTGTAACTTTAAATCAGGTTCTTTTATCCCGAATTAATTTCTTTGGGGCAAAAGAAACATCGGTTTCGGAGAATGTAGGACTCCAGAAGTACCGGGAAACTGCGGAGATGATGATCTGCAGGCTGCTGCCTGATTCAGCAACCGCCACAAGTAGCAGAACTGAAAGTAACTTTTGTCACTCATTCTTGCTCGATAATGATGTTGACAACCTACTTGCTGCTTCCACCAGTTCTCATCAAAGTTGCTGAACCATCTGCAATGACCTGAGTCGATTAAAAACGATACTGCTACTAATTTTCTTCCAGTTCTTATCAAACCATCAAGAAGGCCTTCCCAATGACTGGAATTGAAAATCTCTGTTTAATCATTGCAGGCGGACTAATATGGGTAACCGAATGGAATTCCCTACTGCACCCTGTGGCCTCTGCCTTCCTGACCGTTCTATATAGTGATTACATGCTCACTTCTCGAACTCCAGTGTTATACTGCAGTGGAAAATCCTACAAGCCTGCAGATCTTCGTGAGTTTGCCATCTCACAGGTACAGAACTTTTTTATCAAGAAACTAAAGATTTTCATATTCCGGGGAGCTGCCAATGCATTTCTGTTTTCTTCTTCCTGTTAAACATTACGTAGAATATATCCATGTGGTCCATTACATAGACTGGACGAACATTACTCTAATCACTATAATATAACCATCGATCATTGCAGGCCGTGTACTGTTGATTGCAAAGTTATCTGCATCAATCCTAGATGCTATTCAAAATAAAGAAATCTAACTCGGAAAAAGAGTTTTCGCAGGTGGATTACGTGCTTGGGAAAAATCCGGTGAAGCTGAGCTATCTCGTCGGTTATGGGATCCGCTACCCCCAGTATGTGCACCACAGAGGATCCTCCATTCCCATTAATGCCACGACCGGATGCCAGGATGGGTTCAAGTGGCTCCATTCCCCAGATCCCAACCCCAATGTAGCCGCTGGGGCAGTTGTGGGCGGGCCTTTCTTGAACGAGACCTATATCGACTCCCGGAAGAGCTCCACGCACGCTGAGCCTAGCACCTACAATAGTGCCCTTCTAGTGGGCCTGCTCTCGGGCTTGGTGTCGAGGTCTTCAGTGCCCAAATCTTTCGTCTAGGAAAGCAGTCTTCTCGTTGTGTTCGATCATTTAGGGTTAGATATCGTTGCGATATGTTTTATCGGTATCAGTTTAAAGCTTTTCGGTCTGTAATCGAGTAGAAGTAAGCACTTCTTAATGCTGCATTTTGCTTTGCTGCTGAGAGGAAAATTTTTGGTCTGTACAGACGTTGTACATAAAGCAAGTCTCTACTTGGTCAGAATGAAATATTTATATTTATGCCCAGAGTTCAGAAAAAGGAATCCAAAATATAACGACTTTTTTTTCCCCGTATATTAAGTTCACTCTAAGAAAAGTTTGGCTTTGCATTCAATTCAGTAAGCTTAACCTCATCTTTTGGGTTAGATATGGGTAGATCAAGGTCCCGAACTCGGGTTGATTAGGACCAGGCATGGCCAAGTGGTTGCCTCGATCGATGTTGCTCGGACCTTGGCAAAAGCGGGGAAGTTCAGTTAAGACTGCCCAAGACCTCGACTTCCTGCTCTAGTTTGGCCAACGAGCTGACTCTTTCTGCAGAAATTGACGTGTGAGAATATCTTGTCAGGTTGTCATTCTACACACTTAGGTCACCAATTGTGATTGGTATATATGGCACACGCTCGCGTTTCCTCTAAATTGAGAACAAAAAATAATTTAGTACCGAAACCGTTTCGGAATAAATAAAATATTATCTTCAATAATTGTGTATTAGATATATATTTTTGTTCAATGCGGTGATAAACTCCAACGGGTTAATTGCTTACACAATCAGGAGCCAAAAAAAAAAAAAACACCAACATTTTACTAATCATCTATGTACAACTTAAGCTTTATCTGTAAGGTTTGTTTCCATATGTATTGCATCTCTGTCAAATTCAATAAACATCAATAAGAAGAAAATGCTACGTCATTATTTGAAGCTGTAAACTTCGAATGCAAAATTTTTATTTGGGAAGATCGATATTTTCCTTATCCTTTGTCAAGGCTGCAGATTTGAGTAGATATGAGACTCGATCGTTCCCCTTCGCCTACTGTCAATCAGATAGTAGAGGAATAGAAAAATTTAAAGAAAACTAACAAAATGGTCATTGAAAGATTTTAAAACTAACAAATTACTACATGAAAGAATTTTTCAAACAAAACGATCATTCAAAGATCAGAATCCATAACGTTTTGCTATCACCGTCAAAATTCCGTTAGTGCCGTTACGGAAAAATGACACGGACGCTTATGTGCCATCTAGTGGACAAACAGCTCTGATTAACGTGGCACTACTCAGGAGCGACGTCGTTTGTTCTCATTTAAGAAACGACCGTTTATTAAATAAAAAAAGGTTACTTGCCCAAAACGACGTCGTCTCGCCCCACTCCCCTCCCCTAATGGAACGACGACATCGTTCCTCTCCCCCGCCCCCACTCGAACGACGTCGTCACCATCATCACCTCTCTCCCTCATCTGCAATCAAAATTAGGGATTTCTCGCACCTTGTTCTTCACGATTCCGGGTTGGAGGGGCTCTGATAGGGCCTTGTCGTTTACTCACTTGTACTGAAATCGACGGTCTGGTTTGTCTGCTTCGAGGTTAGTCGACTTTCACTCGATTTGGCTTGATTAGAGCTCGATTTTTGGTTGCTCAGTGTCTCTATCCATCGGTGGGAACTTTGCTTTCCGGTTGGGAAGTGTCTCTGTCCTTTTCACTTCTTGAAAAAATAAAGAAACCCGAAAGAAATGAGAGAAATTGGGCCATCTTTGCTCAGAGAGGCTTTGGTGATTTTGACCGGTTGGTGTTGGTCGAAGTTGTGGTGCTGAATGGTAGGTTTTACCGGTTGGAATGACAAAAAGTGTTGGTCGAAGATGTGGTCCCCTATTGCAATGTTTTCTCGACCAACACCAATCTGTCAAAATCACCAAAGCCTCTCTCAGTAAAGATGGCCCAATTTTTCTCCTTTCTTTCGGGTTTCTTTATTTTTTCAAGAAGTGAAAAGGACAGAGACACTTCCCAACCAGAAAGCAAAGTTCCCACCGATGGACAGAGACACTGAGCAGCCAGAAATCGAGCTCTAATCAAGCCAAATTGAGTGAAGGTCGACGAACCTTTAAAGCAGACAAACCAGACCGTCGATTTCAATACAAGTGAGTAAACGACAGTACCTTATCAGAGGCTCTCCAACCCGCAATCGTGAAGAACAGGGGCAGGAAATCCCTAATTTTAATTTCTTGCCCTAATTTTGATTGCAGATGGGGGAGGGAGGGGATGATGGTGACAACGTCGCTTGGTGGGGGCGGGGGAGAGGAACGACGTCGTCGTTCGGTTGGGGGAGGGGAGTGGGGCGAGGACGGCGTCGTTTTGGGCAGGTAAACTCTTTTTTTTTTTTAATAAACTGTCATTTTTTGAATGAGAACAAATGACGTCGCTCCTGAGCAGTACCACGTTAATCGGAGCCGTTTATCCACTAGATGCCACATAAGTGTCCGTGTCATTTTTCCGTAACATCACTAATGGAATTTTAACGGTGATAGCAAAACGTTATAGATTCTAATCTTTGAATGATTGTTTTGTTCGAAAAATTCTTTCAGATAGTAATTTGTTAGTTTTAAAATCTTTTAATGACCATTTTGATAGTTTTCTAAAAAATTTATATAAGCCAAAAAAAAACTATATTAAAATATTAAAACTGAAAAAAGGGGAAACTAGATCGATCTATTTATCATTAATTATATCCTTAATTAGTAAATTCCGTTTTCTTCCTGAAATTTACCACAAAACGGGATCAAACAAATGGTGATTTTGCTTTATTTGTGATGAAATAATTTTCCATTTTTCCTAATATATTATCTCCTTTTTAGTGAAAACATGATTGAATTCGACGATACCAATCAAAATTGGTTGTCAAACCACGTAGACTGATACCGTGCCGAAGTGTTTCCTTGCAACAATATTATTTTGTTTTCACGGTCAACAAACGTAGATCATGCTTAATCGTGGTTTAGGCCTGACGACATATTGGGCACCACCGAAGGTGGGGTTTTCGTACTTATAAAAAAAAAAAAAAGCCTTTTGGCCCAATCTGTAGTTTTTCATTTTTATCTTTTTTGATTTGATAATTAGTTTTGTAAGATTAAAAACTGTTTAAAAGTTGGTTTCTTTTATCACTAGCAATGAACACCAACATGATGCCACTGTAAAAAAAAAAAAAATTCACATTTTTAGTTTATTTCTCTACTTTCATGTCATTTTGATAATTTTATATGTCCCTAGTCTTTTCAAGATAAGTTCAAAATTAGAAACAGTTTTATAAAGAATCCTTCTTCTTCCCTTTACCTCCCTTTTCTTAAGATTCTCCCCGTTCCGTTAATTCCCCAAACTTTCCCCTCTGCAATGTGAAGGAGCTAAGCCAAACCCAAAGAAGAAAAAAAAAAGCAAAAAAAAAAAAGGCTCGCTCTCCAATTCCCGCTTCCTCCCTCCGATCTTCCCTCCCGCCTTCACCGGGCACCAACGGCTTTCTCTCCCCCCCCTACCCTCCAATTTCTGGACATGCTCATCGCCAAGCGGCGCTCGAAGGTGTTTGGACGTGAGAGGTTTCCGGTGGGATTGCTGAGAGAGATCTTGTGAGGGTATTTTAGTAAAAAGAAACTAGTTTCCCCGGTAATCTTCTTTTTATACCAAACGAGGTGACGTGGATCGCTTACAAGATTCCTAGTGCATACCATAAGTGGTAATATATCATTCCCAGTAATTTAGAGCCTGTTTGGTTTCAAGATTCTGTTTTATAATTACAATTCTAACTTAATTCTACCAACTACAAAACAAAATAACTCATACAAAATCAAAGAGTGGGCCCCATTTATACCATTTTTTTCCACAACAAAATAACATAACTCATACAAAGTCAAAGGGTGGGCCCCATTTATTCCACTCAATATCAAAATTAAAATCTAATTTTAAAATCTTACTATGAAACCAAACGCAACCTTAAAAGGTGAGAATCTATCTGTGTGGGAATCTAAATTCATGGTAATCTTGAATGGAAATGTACCAAAGGCACCATTATAAAAGAGTAAAGCAATTTAATTGTAGTTACATTATATTACTTCTACGTGCCCCTTACAAAAAGTCTCCAAACTGTTTTCTATTGTTTCCAACATCAGAGACACAAAGAAATTTACTGAAGATAAAACAACCAGTCCCTAGCGTCACGCTCCTGCCCACCGGTTTCTCGCCCAAAGAAACTCCCTTGTGCTCCCTCACCCTCTCCCCGTTAATGGCGGAAAATCCTAAACGTTGTTTCCCATGTGGGTCTCAACTAATCCAGTTGAGCTGGGTTGGCCCATTAAGGGATAAAACTATCCCATCGTGAATTTTCTCCATTCATAAGACTCAAACTCGGGACATTACTTAAGGAAAACAAGTGCCCGACTGATTGAATCAACCATGTTGCAGAAGGAATTGTTTTTTTATGACACTTTTTAGCATTGTTAAGGTGTATGGTAATTTATCTGAGTATGCATAGATTTCATGGAAGCATATTTTCCTTGCATGATATGAATATCTACTTTTCTAGCCCTATTGGATTTTGTGTATCTATGTTCGATCACGATCTGAATATTTTGGCCAGCTTAGATTTTATGCCCACACATACCTTTTTTCGGTAATGACATGAAATTTAACTTGGTTGACTATCATGTGCACGTAAAGATAGCCTAATGAATAGACAAGAGATTCACTGCTCTGCCTTTTTTAAAACCCTACCAAAGTGTGGCCTTCCCTTCGCATCTACCTGTCGATTTCATGGTAAATTAACTTAAATCGTTTTCTTGAATTTGCATATTCTTCCTGTAAAAAAAAAGGGAATTTTTCTATTTAAAATTTGTTGACAAATCTAATTCATATATAACTGACGTTCCTTTGATTTATCTGATTTTTTTTTATCAAACCAGATCATTCCCATAAGGAACTCAGACCTCACTCTCATATTATGAATTCCAAATAATGGTACTGGAATTTGCAACATGTGAAAACTACTCCACTTTCATTTGCTGCTATGCTTTCAGACTTCCTCAAGTTATATTTTCAGTGTGATGCTCTTCTTGAGAAGTATGATTGCTTAAGAAAATAAATTTTTGAGGGTTTTAATGCCATATATTCAATGATTTGACCATTTTCACTAATCTATCTCATGGTTTAAGAATTACACAAAAAGATCTATGGTTTACAAGTTATTCTAGATCTATCCCTACGTCAATTTTAAACGGCGTTGCTGACATGGAACGTATGTTGACCTATCTTGCCACCGTGACCCTTTGCCCGAGATAGATTTAAAAAAAAATTAAAACTATGGAATATATTAGAGAAAAAATTAAAACCATAGAATAGGTTTAGGGCCCACTTACGTTCCATTAATGGATAAATTGATGACGTGATATATTTGAAATAAGATGTAAACCATAGTCCTTTTTGGATAATTTTAAAATATGGAACAGATTTGAGAAAAGTGTAAAACTACGGATGTATGGCGTAAAAATCTCTAAATTTATGTGTATAATTTATTTGAATAGTCAATAGATCAATACAGTACTTCTTGTTTGTGTTTGCTTCCTGTTTGTGTTTCAGCGGATATATGTACACAGCCAAAAAAAAAGAATATATATCCCGCTTTTCTAACATGACCCGGTGTCCTGATGACATAGGGTCTCCCACCGTTGGATGCCGCCTCGGGATCTATGTGCATCCAATGCGGGGGAATGCGGGTCCGCGTGACACGGTGTCATGCTAGGGGACCGATATATACACACACAGGGAGCGGAAGGACCTTTTTGATAATCAACACTGTTAGCACCCCGTTTTAGTCCACTTGCGCTCGAGAACTGTCTTTGAGGACTCGATCACATTTTCCATTTATCGAGGAAATCGCCTCTATCCCTCGATACATTCACTGTTTTTGAAATCGGGTTACTTACTTAACCCTAATTTTACATTTTCAGAAAAAAATACTCTACAGGATGTTTTCGGGCTTTACGTGCGTCAAGTTCGATTTTTAAAATATGGGACAAAACTCGAGGCTAAAAAATATTTTTCTGCATATTATTGATCCTTGAATTTTTCTGAACGCAATGGTGATTTCGGATTATTTTTCGGATGTCCGGTTAAAAAGACGAAAATTTCATGCCTTACGTGCGTCAATTTCGATTCTTTTTCAAAATTCGGGATGATACTCGGGCTTGAAAGATATTTTTCTGCATGATGTCGATTCTCGATTTTTTCCAAACACAAAGGTGTTCTCGGATTATTTTTCGGATATCCATTTAAAAAGTCGAGAAATTTAAAAAATAATCGAGCAATTACGATCGACATTTATCAGAGGTTTGATATTGATTTTTACCGAGATTCGATCTCCGTCGATGCAAAGTGGAATTCTCATAAAGCTGAATATTTTTCAAATTTCTCAATTTCGAAGTTTTTATTTCGAAAATGTCAACGGATCTTGAGGAATCGAATTTCACTCGAAGACGCCCTGTACAAGTAAATAAAAATTTTAAAAAAACAAACAGATGGCAAGAAACTTGGCCACACCGCCCCAACAAAATACTTGATCTACAGGATCAGTTCATTGGCTCGGCTTTTTTTCTTCCTCCTTTCTTGTTCTTCTTCTTCTGCAACTGCAATGACCAGCTCTCTTCTTCCTTTTTCATTTTTTTTTCTCTTTTCTTTATTTCTTCGTCAGCAGCTCCCTGGACCCCCGGACGACCTGAATGATTAGTTCTTCCTTTGTTTGTTCTTTTTTTTTTTTTTTTACCCTTTTCTTCTTCTTCCTGCAGCTCAACCCACTTGTCCCACCCGCCCACCAAAAATCTCGGCGCCTACCCTGCAACTCTCCGCATCTCTGTTGCTTCCGGCCCCATCTGCAGTCCTGCAACCTGCAGCTCTGCAAAAGCTCTCGGCTCATTCCCTTCCTCAGCCTTCTGATTCTGGTTTTGCTCTCCTTCTTCACGACATTTTTTTTCCACCTTTGCTTGCTCTCGCTCTCTCTTGGGTCAGAAGAGAAGGACAGAGCAGACAGACCTTCACCATCCCCATCTGCATCAGCACCTTCTGATTCTTTCCATCTACAACTCAGGCTTTCCTCTTCCTCTCTCGGTTCAACAACAGTTCAGACATCTCCCTCACCATCTTCACCATCTTCATCATCATCTGAGTTTTCTTCTGTTCTCTCTCTCTCTCTCTCTCCGGGCAAAGATACACACGCATAGAACAACACATCTCTCTCTCTCTCTCTCGGTTGAGCAACAGTAGAGCTCAGAGCTGCCTTCCTCCCCTTCCATCAGTTCATCATCCTTCATCTTGATCACCTCCATCACTCAACCTCCTGCACCTCATCTCCCCTTTTTTCTCTCGCTCAACCATCACAGCTCTCTGATCATATCCCGATCTTCACCATCTACGTGAACTAGTGCTGGCTTCTTGGTTGCTCTCCAGTTAGATCCTTTGGATGGTAGTCTACTTTGCTTGCCTAGGAGACAAGCTTTGCACGTTGAATTTTTCTCCATCATAGCTGGTAGCCCTTCTGCCATCTCTTGTCTTTGCATAAAGATCAGGCCATTGTAGTTGTAATGGCCTAATCTTCTATGCCATAACTCTGTAGCAACCTCTTCACTCTTTAAAGCTAATTGCTCCTTCTCCAATGGATCGAGGGAGAAGCACTTACCATTCATTGGAATTTTAAACAACTCTTGACCTCTTGACTCAGTAATGAAGCACTGCTTTCCTTCAAATACAACCTTATATCCCTTATTTAATAGCTGGCTCACACTCAGGAGATTTTGGTCTATCTCAGGAACATATAGAACATCAGACATAACTCTAGCACTCGAGTTATTCTCGATGACAACATTTCCTTTCCCTTCCACTGAGATATACTCACCATTGTCAATCCTCATTCGAGAGTTTATAGTATAATCTAACTCTTGGAACAAACTCTTATCACTTGACATGTGGTTTGTGCAGCCACTGTCAATTAGCCATCCAACTCTTGTTCCAATTGTAATAAAGCAAGAAGCAACAAAAAGCTGCTCAAATTCCTAACTTTCTGCAACTTGTGCTTCTCCTCCTTGCTGCTAATCACTCTCCTTACATATTTTCTCTATGTGCCCCAGTTTATGAAACTTCCTACATCTCACATTTGGTTTTCTCCGTCACTTAAAGGGAGGGTGACCTTTCTTCCCATAGTGATGATAGGGAGAAACATTAGTATTCTGCTTCCCTTTATTCTTCTGATCAGTTCCACTCATGTTGCTTTCCCTTCCTTGTGCCTTAGAGTCTTCTGCATTTCCTTTCTAGTTGTACTATTTCTTCCCTTTTCCACAAGCATTGAGCTTCAACTTAGCTTGCAAAGCTCCTTCTATTGTTCCTTTTTGCTTCATCATTCTTCTCTGCGCTTGTGCTTGTAAAGCACTTAGCAACTTTGCTAACTTTATATCTAACAAATCTTTGGTGGTTTCCAATGAGGCCATAGTTGCCTCACATTTCTCGGGCAATGAAACCAGCAACTTTTGCACTATTCTTTCTTCCTTCAATTCATATTCGAGTATCCTAACCTTATTAATTATCTCCAACAGCCTGTTTGAATACTATTTAACAGTTTCTGACTCCTCCATTTGCTATCTCTCAAATTCTCTCATGAGATTCAGTACCTTCATCCCTTTAACTTTCTCATCTCCTTCATATTCTGTTTTCAGAAAGTCCCAGATATCCTTAGCCGAATCACACTTCATGATTTTGGTGAAAATTGTTTGGGACACTGTAGCATACAGTCATGACTTTGCTTTGGCCTTTCTGGTGGTTCTCTCCTTGTGATACTTAATTTGGTTCATGGTTGGGTTGTCGGAAAGAAAAGTTACCTGATAATCTTGTTCCATTGCTTCCCACAAGTCATTACCCTCCATGTAGGTTGCCAGTTTTATGGCCCAAGCCTGGTAGTTCTCCCCATCGAACACTGGTGGTGCCATGGCAGAAAAACCACTCGAACCTACCTCCATCTTACCTTTAAACTGCTATGGATGCAGTAAGGAAACACTATCGAATTAACTCCCAAGTCTCTCAAGCACACATAAATTTTTCACACTCATAGACCCCTCAAGATCAACAGAAGCTCTGATAGCACTCTTAAGTGTAAATTGAATGCAGCATAATTGAGTAAAAAACAAAGAGGGAGATTGAAGAGAGAAAACTTCAGAAACTTCTTCATTCAACAACTTAAAAAAACTGTCTTACATTTGCACTGAGAATATAAAAACCATAAAGGCAGCATGTAACTGCTAGTACATAACCTGCAAACTACCTAAAAATACAAACACACGTCTACCCTACAAAACATCAACTTTGACAAACAGAAACAAACACACACATAGCCTTCTACATATCATTATGCCGCACTGATCCAATCTCCAACAATAATCTCAAATTCACATAACTTATATGAATCCATGAAATTGTTGAATTGACCATCGTTTTATTGCATCCCGTAAATAAAAGAAACTGACAGCTTGTGAGAAATCTTGAGTTCACATGGATTCACGAATATGAAGGTGCATGATATAACCAATCGACACATAATGTCCTTGGCTTAGTACGAGGTTCGATGCAGATGTGGAAACTGTTGGCAGGGATTGGGAAAGGGCCATAGCTTATTTTCTCATCGGGGATGGCCTTCTTCAGTCTGAATTTGGTCACCAAATTGTGCATGGAAACAAGTATCAGTACCCTGGCATATTCTTTCCCTGGGCATATTCGGGGTCCTCCTCCAAAGGGTACGAAAGTGAATGGCGCAGGTCCACTCCCCTCGAATCTTGAAGGATCAAGCTTGTCTGGATCAGGGAAGTATCTGGGGTCCTTGTGCGTGGAGTACATAGTCCAGTGAGTCTGCACGCACATATGCATCAAAACCATTAACACATGCGATAACTGATTAACTCTCCCATCCCTGATGATGAACCAATAGCAAATTAGCTAACCTTCCAACCCTTGGGAATGGTAAAGCCGGAGTAAGTGAAGTCCTTTATTGCATCTCGGTAGCTGCCTGGACCAGCGGGGCACAGCCTCATGACTTCACAGGCAACCATCCAAGAGTACCTCATCTTCTGTACGTCTTCCCAGTTGAGTAACTCATCTGGGCCTTTGCTGCTCACAATTTCCATCTGCTCTGCTCACATGGAACCGAACCCGAGCAATAAAGGAAGAGCAGATTATTAGTCGGTCGGTTTTATTAATTTTTACAATATGCTATATTTTATTCATTTAACTGCTAGCTACTTTCTCATAACCACTAGTGTATATGGCGGCGTTGAGCGAACTCGAGCTAGCCAAAAGCTTCAAAAAATCAATAAAAGATTGACTATATATAATAAGAAACCGGGAATTAAGAGGAGCTTGGTGCCGCCCAGGTGAACTGATGGCAATATATGAACACAACACTGTTACCTTTCAAGACCTGCTCGTAGACATCGGGATACATGGCGAGATAGTTCACCACACACGCGGTCATAGTACTGGTCGTGTTGTGGCCTGCTGTGAGTATGGATATGATCGTATTACCAATCTCAATCTCCTTCATGACTGGCCGGCCACTCTGCCCGTCTTTTGCTAGCAGCATCCGGGACAGCAAGTCCTTTGCTGCCATCTTGTCCTCCTCATCCTTCAATTCGACAAGCTCCTTCTTTCTCCTCTTTATGATGGGCAGCAGGTCCTTGCGCATGCTCTTCCCTGCTCGCATTGCCTTGTTGTAAGCTGTCCCCGGAAAGTTTATGGGCACCGAGATGAGACCGTCGGTAACGAGAGCAAAGTTGTGCTTAAACCTGGCGAGCTGCGTGGGATCCTGGATGCTCATTAAGAGATGACAGGACACGGCAAAGGTGTACTTCTTTATAAGTGGGAAGGCCCTGACTTCCTGGTAAGGGGCCCAATCAGCTTCCAGGTGCTGCTTTGCCATGGAGTCCATGATGGGTATGTAACGCTGGAGCGCTTCGGGTTTGGTGAACTCGAGAGTGAAGCCCCGCGTCTTTCTAAGTCCGTCATCATTGGAGTAGTTATCCGCAGCCTCGGGGTCGGGGAACTCGGCGACCTTCTTGAAGGAACGAGGATACCACATGGTGACGTCCTTGTTCTCGGAAGAGAAGATGAATTTGTTTCCAGAAGGTCCGCAGAAGACAGCCACATCGCCTAAGCCCAGTAGAGAAGTCCGGAAGATGTCAGAGGAGTACCTGCTGGTCCTGTCTGTGACAAATTTCTCAGGGGTGCCCCTGCGGCCAGCCGTGACAAAGTCCAGGGTCTCCCTGATGATTGGCCTATATCCGGTCTTGCCTGGTGGGAGATTGCGGTTGGTGCCAGGAGATCCTGATTTATGTTTGCGGATGAGGAAGATGGTCACATATAAGATGGCAACGTAAAGCAAGCAAGTGTAGAAGAGATCCATCAATCAGATCGATCTGATCAGATTCAGTTGCTAGCTAGGTACTTGGAGACTGGAGGGACCAATGGTAATACATATATACACACACACATAGACTGCAAAGAGGAAAGTGAGTAGCGATATTTTTTTTTGGGTAATAAAGTAGGCTCGTGGGCCGAACATGAAATAACAATAAATAAATAAATAGACATATAAATCTTACTTGTGAGTATCGTACTATGACTTTTTTTTCTCGAGCCGACGCCTTATGTCACTATAATAATATTCTTTCCTTGGCATATTAAAGAGTTTAAAGCATTTAATCACTTGAACTAACCTATATTGGCACATCTTTTTTTTAACTAGGAAACAACTAATCTTGAGTGCGAAGAAACTGGTAAATTTTTACTAGACTCATATGGGCTTGGACTCCTTTTCAACTCAAAAGTTCAAGCTCTCAAATTGTTAAACCCAATCTCATATAAACCGAACCATTTCTTTTATTTTGTTCGGGTTGGGATTGTCCTTCTTTCTTTTATTTGACTTTTATCGACACCCGCTCTCACGTGACACTGTGTGGTCTTCGCACTATTTTGCCTACACGTGTCACGTTAATACTTAAACACCTTCTCTCAATAACTTACCTTGAGTTAGGCTCTCCTTTCTTCCAGACTCGGGCTTTAATTGACTCGAGATAGGCTTCCTCTCCCACACTTGGGAGAGAAAGGTCAAACCGACTATGAACCAGACTTTCACTTCTGAACTCGGACTTTCATAATCACGAGTTCTACACTCGGGTCTGGCATGATGTGATTCCCCACACAGATGCCTAACCTGGACTTTGATACTATTTGTTGGACAATTCATGTGTCTACTTGGACTTGGGCCCTCCGCAACATAAAAAATTTAGTCAATAGGTTGCTCAAATCCATCCATGGGGTCCATGGTGGGGTTCGTGACCCCAGCTGAACATCCATGGAGTCCGAGGCGGGCCCCCCGCCCCCCCCCCCCCCCCCCCCCCCTTCGGGCGGAGGCTCCAGTGAACCATGGAAGGAGACGAACATGTTCTTCTCCCTTTTTTAAATGATTTTTTAAATTTCAGTTTTTATATTGTTAATAAATATATATAATATTTATTTTCTAAAAAAAGCACCGCTAATATTTATTGAGCATTTCCTTCTTTGTATAGGAGGAGTAGTTATATATATATATATATATATCCAAAAACTCTCCATCGATTTTTTGAACCCAAATTGAGAATTGTAATTCACATTTCTCATATTGCATCCAAACAAATAAATAATTTAAATGCAATCTTCATTCTATTACTTACTAATTCATATTCACTATTTATTATATTCATCGCTAATTCTGTTTACGACGAAACAAAACTAGCATAAGTTTCATAGGAGCTGATATCCTCTTCTTCGTGCATTACTATAATTAGCAGTTTCTTTTCGATCAATTACTATAAAAAGCAGATTAATTAGTCCATTTGAAAATCTTTTCCCTCAAAAATGGGGATAAAAAATAAAATTGGATGCACCGTGAAGCGGCAACTATAGAACCCACATATAAAATTCTCTTTATTCATTTAAAGAAAAGGGAAAATGACACTACCCGTTGGTAATTTTCTTGGGAAAGTGCCTCGGTACACTTGGTTTTCTAGTCACCTACCCGTTGGCGATTTTCGACGTGATAAACAATTTGGCACTGTTGGTGGGACTCGCTAAATTTGTTTTTTTTACTATCTTGGGGTATAGTTACTATTCTTCGACATCATCGATCGGCAATTCAATGTCGTCGACCTATTATTCTTCAACGCCATCGACTGACAATTCATTACCGTCGACTTATTTGTCACCATATTCATCGACCGGCTATTCCCCGTCGTCAAATTTCAATTACACTTATTCACATTCAACTATTTACCGTCGCAATCATTACGACTATTTGCGGCCACAAGCAGTTATTTATGCGGCATCATCGACTAGCTACTCAACCTCACCGGAGGTTTATCCACAAGCAATGACGAGCTACTTAATGCATCCCTATCTCGCCCATACCTTGCAGTATACGTCACTATATGTTGTAGCTCAGCCTTCAATATAGGCTCAGCCTCCTACGCAGGCTCAGCTCCCAACGCAAGCTCAGCTTTCAGTCTAGGCTTAGCCTCTCGTGCAGACTTAGTTTCAGTCACCGGTGCAACAAGCACCACCTCTACCTCAAGTTCAATTTCATTTCGTCAACATCGACAAGCTACTCCATGCCACCATTGAGTTATTCATCATCATCGATGACACAACCGTCCTTTTTTGAGGAAGAAATATATGACTGGCTTGAGAGATTATGGCATACGTATAATTTAGATCAAATTGCAGATAAAGCTCAACAAGTACCTTCGCCTACATCTCAGCCTTCGGAGCAAGCTCCATCAACTCCGTCATCACCGGAACTTTCACGACCAGTGCATTGGGGGGTAGGGTAGGGCAGATCAGTCAACTTAGCCTTTAATGGAGTTAACGGCCGAATCAAGTCATCCACAATGCAATGGTTACTATTTTTCGACATCATTGATAGGCAATTCAATGCTGTCTACCTATTGTTCTTCGACACCATCAACTAGCAATTCATTGCCACGTACTTATTCGTCGCCATATTCATCGACCGACTATTTGCTATCACCAAATTATAATTATAATTATTCCTCATTGTCATCAATCGGCTATTTGCCGTCGTCCAATTATTATAACTATTCGCAGCCACAAGCGGTTAGTTATGTGGCACCTTCAACTAGTTACTCGACTCCGTTGGTGGGTTATACGCAACAATGGCCGATCAATTATCAACCACCTCTACAACAAGATACACAGTGGTAGGCTAATCCTTATTAGTCGCAAGTACCACTTCAGCCTCAGCTTCTAGTGATAGCTTAGCTTCCAGCACTAACTCAGCCTCCCATGCTAGCTTGGTTTCTGGCGTAGACTCAGCTTCAGCCATCGGTGCAACAAGCACCACCTCTCCCTCAATTTCAATTTCAGTTGCCTTCGTCAACATTGAAAAGTTACTCAGTGCCATCATCGAGTTGTTCTTCATCGTCGATGACGCAATCGTCCTCGTTTGAGGAAGAAATACATGATTGGCTTGAGAGATTGTGACGTACATATAATTTAGATAAAATTGCGGCTAAAGCTCAACAAGTACCTTCACTTACATCTCAACCTCCAGTGCAAGCTCCATCAACTCTGTCATCACCATCGTCTTCACCGAGCAAAGAGGTCGGTCAAGATGTTCATGACCGACACTCGGGGGGTAGAATGGATGAGCTAACTTGACTTCAAGATGTGACTAAATCAAGTCTCGAGGATGGAAATTCCTCCACTTCATCAATGAAAGCAAGTGCAGACGGCAAAGAAAAGCCCGTGGAAGTCGATATAAAGCCCATTTAGATCAAGCCTAGTAACAAGGGTCTATCATGGAAGAAATTTGGTTTGGTTTGGTTTGGTTTGGGCGTGCCTGCATTAGCAAGGAGGTGAGATTTGATATTTTATGACAGCCAAATATTATTGGTGATCAAGTATGCAATATTCTTGCGTTATCTTTGGTTTTAGGAAGTCGAGTAAGTTGGATATTTCTCCAATTTTATTTGACATCTTATTTTTAGGCAATTTGGATAGTCTTAGGGGTCAATTTCTTATTCATATATTATCTCGATATCGTATATTGTAGGTTTCAGCACCCAATTCTGACCCACCGGCTCTAACAGAGGGTAGCGATAACCATCCTGACCACTATACCACAAACACGGCAGAAGAAGGCCTAATAGAAGCACGGGTCAATATTCACAGTCAGGTCGGTAGGGGCAGGCACACAGGCACGGGACATGGACTACAGAAGAGAGGCAATGGTCATCAGAAAGGCACAAAAGATGATCAGAGAAAGTAGACAAGCAACAGACATCGGGGAGGCAAAAGTCGGCACTGTGGCACTATTCACCACTGGATTGCCGGAGTATCAGAAGGTGTCTAATATGGAATTCTGAAAATCCCTCTTGGTACCAAAGTGACCAATGGCACCTCCGAGCGCATTTCAGAAATCTTCTGCTTAAGTCGGGACACCCTTCGAATATCCGCATACACCTTCCTAACGGGGCCATCGGGACACCCTGTCCACAGACGAATAAACGGTACCTGGAAATAGACCTGCACACACCCAAGGGTCACCAGGACCAAGGAACAGGTTTCAGGGTGTCTTTTAGAGGCCGTCTTGATCTCCCGAGTGGATCTCGACCTGAAAAAAAAGACCATTTCTGCATGAAAACATAGCCAGAGACCTTTTTAATGAGTTGTTGGTGAACTAAACCCATGCCAATCAGTCCCAGATACCCTAAGGGTTGGGAAAATAAACCCTGATCGCACTGCACAAGTCCTTTAGGTTTCCCGACTATCTTTCCAGCAGAAAAGAGCCCCTTTCAGACGGAATCTCGCGCTCGGTGCTTATCCAGTGAAATGTTAACGTTTGAGCTCCACACCACCCACTCTCTGCAACTCCTAGGGGTCAGGGAAATCATTTCATCTTGGACCAAGCAAATCATTGAG
Source organism: Punica granatum (assembly GCF_007655135.1). NCBI lineage: Eukaryota > Viridiplantae > Streptophyta > Magnoliopsida > Myrtales > Lythraceae > Punica > Punica granatum. The sequence continues at coordinate 5,187,583 of NC_045132.1, forward strand.
GTCTCTCGAGTGGCATTAAAGTGGTCACAAACGCTTCCCGGCAAACCTTCGGGGCCCGTTTTCGACAAATGGAGATCGCAGCGATCTTTGAACACGTTATAATACTCGGGAAACACTGAGAGAGCCCCATTCACGGATTCCTAGGCATATCTGGTTATCGATCTTCAGCCGAGGTCGACGAGTCAACCGTTCTGCCCAAAGCACAAGGCACGCCGACACGAGCAGTACTGCACGATAGACCCGAACAGGTGACGGAAACGGTCAACTTCGCTCTGATCATCCAAATAGAGCAAAACTGTCTTTCGAGTCCCTGACCCACCTAGGCATTTCCTTATATGAAACATGACAATATTGGACTCATTAAAATCACATTCGCGCATACATTGACAACTTGTCGTTCAATCGAACCACGGAGACCAAACGCGCAACTAATCGAGACCCGAGCTTCCCCTGGCTTTCTTCCTAGCTGAGTGGGACCATTGAGCCAGCCAAGTCGAGCCGAGCCAAGCCCAAGTCGCAAGCCATGGCTCCTATCTAGAGATGGCTCAAATTACCCTCAAACACCCATTTCAAAATATCTCTTACACCATCTCCCATCCATCACCTCTCATCACCTTTCCTCTTCCTTTCCCTACACTCAAACTTGACATTTCCCCATCCTAATCCCATCAAAAATTCGGATGCCCTTTGATTACCCTCTAATTGAGCTTAATTAATTTGCCTCATTAAGCACCCAATTATAAGCCTAAGCATGAGACAACTTAATCGCAACTCATCTTCCATCTTCTCTCAAGATTTCTCGCTGTAGGATAACCTCCCAAGCCCTCTCAAACTCCAGCAAACTCATTTAGTTCGCATAGCCCCAGAGCAAGGTCAAGCAAGGCCGTTTCTGTCCGAAGACTTAATCGTTTTCCGGCGACCGCCACCCGACCTAAGCCAACTTCAACCAAACTTCAGACCCCTCACATATTCGACTTCCCGATCCATTTTCGGTGTTAGTTTTCCCACTTGAGGCTCCCAACACCTCGTTCCAGCTCTGTCCAGTATTAGTCCCTTAAGCGTATTCCCGGTTTCTAGGCGAGTTCTTCCCTCCCTGCTTAAGCCAATTTCAACCAAACTTCATATTCCCATGTTTTCGACTTTTTAAGTTCATTTTCGAACTTAGTTTTGGCATTTGAGGCCTCCAACATGTCGTTCCAGCAAACAATTGAAACTGTGTAGAATCACGCCTCTCGAGTCCATCCCGGGTCCTAGGCGTGCCATTTCTTCCTCACGACTTGGCGAGTCGTGCCATTACCTTCTAAGGGTCCCTCATGACTCTCATTCTCCCCCATGACGAGGTGGTCACGTGCTGAGAGCCAATCAACTGTGCAAGACCATGTTTTTCCCTTTATTTTCCTTATCGAATTTTCATAGTTTTTTTTTTACGCTTTCTTCTTTGAGTTTCTGGTTAGCTCGACTATTGGCACGCTATCAGCTCTTCACGACCATGTGTAACAGTCCCTTGGTAGTGGATAAAGCCTGTGCCAATGTCGCGCGACTGTCTCTGAGCCCGTGCCAACTCTCTTATCCTCCCGGGTGCCATCGTCACTCTTCTCGGGTGCTCTCTGCACTTTTTGTTCAGCCGACTCTCTAGGCCACTTCTCCAACTCTTTCCTCGCATCCCAAGGCTAGGTATAATCCCTCTATGACTTAGAAAAGTTAGGTCTTCGATACTTGGTTGTTGTGGGGAGATAAGGTGGTCCCTGACCGATTATGTGCAAGATTACGTCTTATGTGTTTTCGTACATTTTTATACCATACCATGCATTGTCATATATTATCCTAGCATGGCGAGAAACGGTTGGAACCTAGGTGGATGAGGCCATTATCGACCCAAGAGAGCCTTGGAGCCTCTTGGTTACACTCCATGACAGGAGGCCGTGAGTCTCCTTGACTCTCTCGGGTCCATGACCGCCTCCTCCCTCTTGAAACTAGGCGTTTCTCGTGTCCTATGTCCATTTATCGTTGTAACGTGTTAACATGATGGGAAAGTGTCCAAGATCTAGGTAGAAGAGATCTCAAGGCTTGAGTGCACCAAGGAGAACTCGCGACTACCTCTCATGGGAGGAGGTCGAAGGGTGTCTTGGCTCACTCGAAGCCATGGACCTCTCCTTCCCTAATAGTGGGCGTTTCCCGTGACTTTCCTTGCATTTTATCGTTGTATGAGTCGGTGTCATTCTATCGATTCCTTAAATATAGTGTTTCTGTTTGCTTGTATGTTTGTTTGCGTCTTCTAAGAGTATGGCGGCACCGACTTTGTAAAATGTGTGTCATTACCGTGTTTAATGTTTTAAGCATGCGAGAAACGAATAGAACTGGCATAGGAGACCATCCAAGACCCGAACCAGGTCAAAGTGGTTCACAGCCTCTCTCTTGGAGAGTTGGCCGAGAGCTCCTTGACCCTAATCAGGTCAACAGTGGCCTCCTCTTCCGCTTCAAAATCGATTTTCGGAATTGATTGCAATCGCATTTTTCGTTTAGTCGTTGATTACGCGTTAGTTCGTATGTTAGGCGAGTTAGTTTTGAACAATCGTTCTATTAACCCATAACTTTTAAGGCTCGAGGCCACAACCACTAAATAACTCCACATACGAGAAACAGGACGTATCACTCGACTAAGTAAATCATTCGACTTTAAATAAATTGGACAAACCGGTCATTATTTTGTAATCGCGTCGACGGATCACGAACCGTCGGGAACGCCCATTTTAAAAAAATTCACAACTTTTAAAACACCGAGACGCATAATACGAATAAACATGGTGTCTAGGTGGACTTGCGTTCCTTAACTTGAGTCAGGGCCCGATTTGAGGCGGCTCAAGTCAAAGCATGCAAGTCCCCTTTGGACCTCTTCGTGTCACGCGATCTCGGCTTTATACAAGCACTTCACACATTTCGTAGGCCAAGGGCATAATCATTGTTTCGTGATTCGCAGACATTCTAGGCATTAAGGAGATCGAAACACCTTAATTTATGGTTGAGAAAGGGCAGCCTGTTCAGGTGTAAGTCTTATTCGTATGGCCCATTTCATCCGCTTTCGGTGTTTCTGTCGTCTTACTGTAGAATCGGTAGTTAGTGCTGTTATCTTTGTCCCAAAACATGTATAACCGGATTAATCATTCACTTGACTTAATCGAACATTAGATAATGGCTAGGTGGAGTGCTAGGGTCCAATTCTAGAGTCAAAACACGATTTTGGCATATTTAGTGAAACCACAGTGTCACATACAGAACAAAATCTTAAAATCAACTTACACATGCATAATCGGCCTAGCACTGCATCCTAGCATGTTCTTCAGCTTTCCTAGGTTAGATAAATTGTTTGTCAATTAATCCTGGTTAATAATTGGTTAAATCACGTAAATTCGGTCTAATACACAACTTGTCTCTATTTGTTTGTATTTATCTGTTTTCATCTGTTTCTATCAGTTTTTCTCTATTTTCTATTAATACTTGTTGATTTGTTGCGGTTCGAGCCCGAATCCATAGGTTACGCTCTGCATGGGCTCCAACACCCTAAACCATCGATCATGGGGTCCAATGCCCCCACACACATCGAGCACGCGCAACTCGAGTGCGGAATGAGGTATAGCCTCGAGTCACCTGTCAGCACCTAATTCGGTCCATCGGCTCCGAGGGGGGCAAAATTGTCATTTCCCAATTTATCACCTTTTCTTAAAAAGAAATAATAAATTAAATTATATATGTATATAAAAAAAAAGAAGAAGAAGAAGAAAAGATTCGGGCAAGGCCGGGCAGCGTTGACCGGCTGCCCGGGACCCGCCAGCCCTAATTCGAAAAAAAAAAAAAAAGTCAAACTGGCGTTTGACTTTCCCTGTTCTTCTTCTTCCCGCAGCTCCTGTCTTCCGAGAGTCTTAAGTAACTCCCGGCTGATTCTTCGGGAATTGGGAGGATTTCCCTCAACGGACGAACAAAAAATCCGGGAGCTGGCGGATTCTCAAAAGGAAAAAAGAAATCTCCAGCTCAAAAGCGGGGGATTCTGAAAAAAAAAAAGAGAAAGAAAAGAACTCTCAGCTAAAAGAAAAGGGCCCTGAAAAACCCGGAGCTGAAAAAGGAGGAGGCCCACAGCTCCCCGATCTCGGCAACTCGATGACGACGCCCACAGCTCCCCGATCCCTGCAACTCGTTGACGACGCCCACGGCTCCCCGATCTCGGCAACTCGATGACGACGCCCACAGCTCCCCGACCCCGGCAACTCGATGACGACGCCCACAGCTCCCCGACCCCGGCAACTCGATGACGACGCCCACAGCTTCCCGATCCCGGCAACTCGGAACGACGCACACAGTCCCGATCCCGAAGGCCCGTAGCTCCCGCTCCACCCGAGCTCCCCGTCGCGCGAGCCTCCTCCGTCGAACCGCCCGGACCACCCCTCTTCTCCTCTTTGTTTCCGTTCTTTTTCTGCTAACCGGGTCAACTCCTCTCCGGGGCAGTGCAGGTAGCAACCCGATCCGGACCCAGCGGACCACTCCAGATCCAGCGGACCACTCCAGATCCAGCGGACCACTCCAGATCTCGGCGGCCCAGCCCAGCGGCTCATCAGCCCAGCACGGCCCAGTTGCAGCAAACCCAGTCCAGTAGTCAGCCCGGCCCAGCAACGGCCTGATTCGACTTAGCCCGAATTCCAGCGGCAGCCCGCCAGTGTCGCCCCTGTCGGCCCAGTCCAGCACTTCGGTCCAGTCCAGCCCTTCGGCCCATTCTCCCAACAGCCCATCAAATCCGGCGAATATTTTTTTTATTTACAGATCTGCCCCTATTCTTCTCAAACAAGGTAAATCCTCTACTTAGTGGCATGTTTATGGCTCCATTTCTGAATGTTTATGTTTGCTTGGATGAATATGATGTGAAAGGAGTGTTCTTGGGTCGCGTGGGTGATTGGATTTGTCCTGAACTCGATTTTACGAACTTTCCATTTTGTTACATTTCTGTCCAGAGGACTCATTTTATTTTTTTCAACCAAGTCCCGGTCATTTTACTATTTTCCAATCAGTCCTTGGATTTTTCAGAATTTCTCAAGCGTCCCAAAAGACTTTCCAAGTTGTTTCAGTTTAGTCCCTGGGCCATTTTTCACCCTTTTTAGATTTGCCCCGAATTTCAAAATTTCCTTTCAATCAAGTCCCAATCATTTTACTATTTCTCAATCAGTCCTGGAATTCCCATAATTTTTCAAGCATCCCAAAGAACTTTCCAAGTTGTTTCAGTTTAGTCCTGGGGGCCTTTTTTTTATTTTCAGATCAGTCCCGATTTTCAAATCCATTTCAAATAAGTCCTAGGACATTTTCAGTAATTTTTTTGCACAGTCCCCTTTTTTTAGAATTTTAAAATCAGTCCCCAATCTTTTAGAATTTTCAGATCACTCCCCAATTTTTTCAGTATTTTCAAATCAGTTCCTACTCTTTTATAATCGTTCAATTCAGTCCCTGGACATTTTCTAAAATATCCGACCCTTTTTCTATTTGGATCACCCACCGACAATGCATGTGCCCCATTTAAATATTTCATTTTTGTAATTATGTGACAATGTCGGAAATTAGAGTTTATCGGGCGGTCAATTAATGACTATCTTGACGGCTCGAAATCCGTAGACTAAAGCATTCGGCAAATTTCTAATTAACCTAAAATTCTATATACGGGATAATCGGGACGTTAAATTTGGCTAATTTAAATCACTTGACACATTTAAATGAATTGCACGAACCGATTTAATAACCTGTAATCGCATTGACAGTTTAAGAACTGTTAATCATGCCCTTTTCAAAATTCACAATTTCAAAAGCACCGAGATACGTACAACGTAATCTTGATTTTCATGCACACACATATTTACCGATTTAAGGACATGATTACCAGTTCTTGTCCTGCCGTCACTCTAGTGTAGGTTTGTGTTTAGAACGGGTTAAAACATGGGAAAACGGATTAATTTCAAACTCGGCTTAATCAAACATGGGCAATAGTCAAATAGAGGGTTAGGTTTTTGGTTTTTAGGTGAAAATACTTTTAATCTGTAAAAGCCATATTGTCACGATACAGAGTAATCTAAAAAACAACCCACACATTCGAGACTTGACTATGTACATCACGTCTGTCGGGTAAGTTAAAATAATGCCGGATGCTACATACCCTATCCATCACCCCTTTTTGCTTGTTTTAAGGTAGGATTTGTATGCCAAGATACCTCGGTTAATAATCAGTTAATCCACGTAAATTCGGCGATAACAAAACCCCATTAATTGTTTATTTAAGCTTGCTTGTTACATCTTTTGCACTTGATTGTTATGCGGATCGAGCCCGATCCTTTAGGACTCGATTCACACTGGGTCCAACGCCCATAACCGTCGATCACGGGGTCCAATGCCCCCATACACCGAGTGCGCATTTAATTTAATTTTCGGTCTTTTCCAAAACTATACGGTGAGCAGGAGTGAAATCATGGCCGAATGCGAACCGATCGGGATTTAGTCATTATAGCTTGTCTTTTATTTATTTGAGAGAACAATGTAAGGTTTTATATTATACATATATTCATGTAAAATCCCGGTCGGAGAGTGGACGGTCAGAGTGTTTTTTCGAATTTACGGTGTCAAAACGCATAAGATGAGCGGAACTTAATTAAGCGGTAATTAAATTAAAATGGCAAGCTTAGACAAGTTAGAGTACCGAAAGGGCGTGTGGGATATAGGCCCACACGTAATAGAACCCCCGAATTCGAAATTTTCGGTTCCGTACATACCATTGCCTTAACATTTTAGGTGTACCTCGTACCCCTAGACCTGGGTAACTTGCCGGCCCTCGACTTTCGGGTCGTAAAATGGTAAGTGGCGACTCCTTCTCACGTGCGTCCGTCGCGCGTCCCCGGGAAGTTGGACACTCCCAAGCCGCGTTGCATTTAGGCGCGCGCATGCGTGCCCCGACGAGACGAAATTCGGGTGCGCACATTCGCCTGGGAGCTCGACCGGTCCCACGGTCGTCTTGAGAGTCAGCCGACTCTTTTGCTATATGTTGGTCCGATTGGACCCGACCCCCGGCTCCTTGAGCCCGCATTGTCTTAATTTACTTATCAGTCGTTCAAAACCATACGGTGAGCCGGAGTGGAATATTGACCCAATGCAAGCTGATCGGGATCCATATACATTCTTCTGTATTTTGCAATTCTTTGAGAGTACATTTGTAAGGATTTTATTTGTACATTCAATTCATTCACTGTAAGGATCTCCGATCGGCGAGCAAGAGGTCTGAGAGTCTAACCGATCAATTTGTTTTACTTACCCGAAAGACGAGTAAATTCAACGCTTCGGGGTTTCCAGTTCGCCCAGGGAATCGATGACCATGGTCCGATGAGCCGTATCGCGAGGATAGCGAACCGATTCCTCGACATGTGAAGTTACTTTTCTCTCGGGTTCTCGACCCGAATCAATCGTTTCATCAAATTTACAGTATCAAAACAAGCAATGAGATTGCAACCTAAATCACGCGGTAAATAAACAATAAATGGCAAGCCTTGCAAACTAGAGTACCGAAAGGGTGTGCGGGATATAGGCCCGCATGTAATAGAACCCCCGAACTCGAAATTTTCGGTTCCGTATGACAATTGTCTTAACAACTAGGTGTATCCCATACCCTTAGACCAGAGCAACTCATCAGTTCTCGACCTTCGCGTCGTAAACAGTTAGTGGCAACTCTTGCTCACGTGCGTCCATCGCGCGTTCTTGGGAAGGTGGACACTCCCAAGCCGCGCTGCAATATGTGCATTGCGTGCCCCGACGAGAGCAGATTCGGGTGTGCACAGTAGGGTATCCAATTTAGAGAGATTCTCTAGAGTTCCATGTAAATGCCTCTAAATACGTGCTTCCGAGTTTATTGTAACCTCCTTCGGCACAACTCCCAATCGCACTACACTTTTCCTATCTTTTCTTTTTAACACTTTACTTTCATTACACTTATGTTATTGCACTTTCAAAATCTACCTTGCTAGCACTTTACTACCATGAAACTTTAAGTCCTTGCAATGCCGATCATTTGGCACCTATCCTTCTACTCAATTTCGAGCTTCTAGGCAAGGAACGGGCTTCCACCCAAGCTTAGGTTTCCAGACCTAAGTGAGGTTTCTTTTGGATTTACGAGGCCAAGATCCTCGCGTTATGATTCTTCCAGGGTTCGTAGTTGCATCATTCTCAAGACCGGCTTCAAGGCCGTCTATTCCATCGAGTGTAGGTTGCGGCCCAAATTCCTTCTTTTCGGCCATTGGAGGCCGAGACCCACTCTCAACACGGCCTTATTGGCCACGTCTTGCTACTTCTGATCGAGGAAGCACGGAGAAATAGTGGAAAATTTATAGCGGCTAAATCACCGAGCCGCCAGATTGTTTGAGGCGCATTCAACCGTCTACTTTATCTACTCGAACACGTTCAATCCCGCAGACTCTCAAGGTCGTGGTTAGACGCTCTGTATCAGTTGGTCTGGCTGATGTCACGTCAGTAATATTCTTGGGACAGCGTCCTGGCACGCCTGATTTTCTAGTTACCAATCCGTCGGCGATTTTTGATGTGACAAACAGGGCGCATGCTGAGTCATCTGAGATTAGTAGAGAAGATTGAGAGAGGAAGTAAACATCAGAGAGCAAATCGGAAAGGTAAAATGTCACTCTCTCACTTGATATACATCATACTGCCATTCTGTCCAGATATTAATCAAACTATTTTTATGATGATGAGTGAAAAGGTAATGCCCTATATCGAATAAACATGCGAAAATAATTGGGTTTATGTGGGATTTGAGCTCTCAAGTTGTTAAATCCAACCCCATATAAACCGAACCCTTTCTTTTATTTTGTCCATTGTGGAATTGTCCTCCTTTATTTTACTTGACTTTTATCAATACCCGCTCTCACATGGTACCGTGTAGTTTTTGCACTCTATTGCCTACTCGTGTCACGTTAACATTTAAACACTCTCCCTCAATAACTTACCTTGAACCGGGCTCTCATTTCTTTCAGACTCGGGCCTTAATTGCCCCGTGGGCTTCCTCTTTCACACTTGGACAATGACCGTCAAACCGACTATGAATCGGACTTTTACTTCCGAACTCGGACTTTACTAATCACGAGTTCTACACTCGAGCCTGTCATGGTGTGAGTCCATAGGGGTGCCTATCCTGTACTCTGATAACATTTGTTGGACAATTCATGTGTCTACTTTGACTTGGGCCCTCCACAACCTAAAAATTTTAGCCGATAGGTTGCTCAAACCCATCCATGGTGTCCATGGTTGGGTTCGCGACCCCAGCGCAAAACCATCCATGGGGTCTGAGCTCGCTCCTAGCTCACCAGAGCCCAAAGCTCCAGTGAACCAGGGAAGGAGACGAACATGTTCTTCTCCTTGTTTTTTAATGGTTTTTTTTTTAATTTCAGTTTTTATATTGTTAATAAATATATAAAAAAATTTCTAAAAAAAGCACCGTTAATATTTATTGGGCATTTCCTTCTTTGTATAGGAGGAGTAGTTTTATATATTTATTCAAAACCTCTCCATCAATTGTTTGAACCCAAATTTGAGAATTGTAATTCACATTTCTCATATTACATCAATCAAATAAATAATTTAAATGCAATCTTAATTCTATTACTTACAAATTCATATTCAATATCTATTACATTCACCGTTAATTCTATTACGACAAAACAAAAGTAGCATAAGTTTCATTGTAGTTGATATCCTCTTCTTCGTGCATTACTATAATTAGCAGTTTCTTTTCGATCGATTACTATAAAAAGCAGATTAATTAGTCCATTTGAAAATCTTTTCCCTCAAAAAAAGGGGGGAAAAAAACTTGGATTCATAGTGAAGCGGCAGCTCCCATATTTCTGTCTCTTTCTGAATTAAATATAAACTCCTATAAAACCCCCATATAAAATTCTATTTATTCATCAAAAAAAACTATTCTATCCGGAAAAGGCAAGATAATACACACACACATATATATATATCCGCTGTCACGTATCAAATGTACCCGTGAGTTAAGATAGTGATTATCTAATGTAATATTAACGTATAGCAAATTTATCTATTTCAGTGACATGGGGTGTCTCAATTAGATTGGTATTTGTTTTCCTCAAATAAATTAGTCTCGGGTTCGAGTTTTGTGGATGGAGAAAATCCACGTGGGGAGAGCTTTACCCCTTCATAGCCCAATCTAGCTCGACGGGAATAGTCAGGATCCATTAGGCCACCGAATATGAGGGTAGACACCAATAATTTATCCATTTGAAAAACTTTCATAAAAAAAAAAGAACATTTGCTTACTGTTACATCCATCTGATGCACTAATATATAATATCAATGGTGCCACATGCATGAGCAAATTAATTAATCTACCAAAAAATATATTGAGAAAAAGACTGAAGCGCCATGTGATGCTTCCAACTCTCAGAGCCTGTGTTTAAGAGTAAACTAGGGTGCAACACGCGGGTCGGAAAATTTTTCATCAATTTTTTGGTTTGCCATACAATAATTTGTGTAATATCTAATATAGAGTAGAACTAAAATTAATTATAAAATTACTTATAAGTAAATTATGAATGGTTGATTTCAAGAGTGTACTATTAAATATTGATTATAGGATAAAAGCTAAAATTTCTCCATGCTAATCTTAATTTGAATTTTCAATAATTCTTATTAGAAAATCATGATCGTAATATATAATAGGCCTGAAGTGGCACTCTGATTTTTAATGAATGAACTTCACTTGCATTGGGGGTTTGATATTCATTAAGAGCATATCATAATCACAACCAAATAAATACCAAAGAAAGAATTAGTCTTGCGTTTCAACCAAAAAATAAGACCATTCTAATCTCACAAATAAAAATAGACTACCTAAATTAGTGATAAATTGATATAGGCTTTATATCAATCGGAGTTCATGGAAGGTGACACAGTAAAAGGAGAAAATCCACGATGGAGGGGGTCTTACCTCTTAGTGGATTGATCTCACTTGAACTAAGATTAATTGTACTAGTTGTACTTCCGGTTGTGAGATAGTGCATGCCGGAAGAAAAGGGGGTTGTATACATAAATTAAATTAAAAAAAATCTAAAATCTAAAAATCAAAACTAAAAAAAAAGAGCGAACTGATCTTGCTCGAACCTAGACTAATCCTACCCATTGTACACCTAATTGTACCTATCGTAATTTCGAACATTAGGAGGTGTACACCAGAGAAAGGGGGTTGTATACTTAAATTAAGTAAAAAACCAAAACATCAAATTTTTTTTAAAAAATAGAGTGGACTAATCTTGCTGAAACCTAGATTAATAGTACCCATTGTACTTTTGCATGTTTGGTGGTGCACATTGGAAAAAAGAGATTTGTATATTTAAATTAAACAAAATTCAAAAATGAAAAATATCAAAAAAAAAAAAAGCAGGGTGGATCCCCATGGACGGGGAGTCCCATCCTAGTCGCTTTTTGGAGTGGACGGATGCCTTTTATTGTTTTATGAAACACCTAAGCATTTATGTTTTAAAAAGGGCAAATTACAAAAAAAAATTCAAATTTTTTAAAAAGTCTCAGTTTTGTCATAAATTTTGTTTTGTAACAAAAAAATCATAAGTTTTCTAAAATGTCTCAAAAATGACCTCCGTTATAACTTTCGTCAATTTTTACTGCTGATGGTGGGTCCCTTTAACAGTCCACGTAGGTCACATGTAGGCAAAAATTGACGGAAGTTATAACGGAGGTCATTTTTGAGACATTTTAGAAAACTTATGGTTTTTTCTGTTACAAAACAAAATTTAGAACAAAATTGAGACATTTTACAAAACTTGAATTTTTTTTTTGTAATTTACCCTTTTAAAAAAGAGTAAATAGGCAATTTCGTCTCTGACATTCGCAAGTTGCATCAATTTCATCAATGACTTATTTTTTACATCAATTTCTTTCCCGACTTTGCACTTTTGTATCAATTTCTTCCCTAACTTTGCACTCTTGCGTCAATTCAGTCTTTAACTTTTCGGTTACATCAAATTGGTCCTCGACTTTGCACAGTTACATCAATTTAGTCCCTGACTTTCATAGTTACATCAGTTACTGCCACAGTTGCATCAATTTAGTCATTCTGTAGGGTGTTTGCATCGATCAGGTTCCAATGTGACATCAATTTGGTCCCTTGCTACATCAATTCGGTCTCTACCGTTAGGTATTAATGCTGACGGTGTTAAATGGTGCAAATTGTTACATCAATTTGGTCCTCGTGCTACATCAAACTAGTCACTGACTTTTTTTTAACCATTTGTTTCTGTTTATTCTTCTTCTTCCTCCTCTCATTCTCATTGTTCTTCTTCAGCACCAATCTCACATGTTGTGGCCCGGCCATTCTCGAGGCTGAGGGCGATTGCCTTCAATCTGATTGATTTTTGGGCGGTGGGCGATAGGGTGACCCTCAACTCCGAAAGACCAGGTGTAGCTCGTTAGGTTCTAGAGAGAGAAAGCTTGAAGGCTCGTTAATGGCATATCATTGTAGCTATGTTATTTGACTGAAATTACTGTATAATTTCATTGCTTAGATCAGTAGGATGCTATAAGATCTTACAGAACCGAATTTGGTTAAGTTGTTTGAAAAATATCGTATGTTTGGCTGCAGCAGATTAGTAGTAATATGGATGCCTAAGGTTATCCACATTCCTATTCAACTAGTAATATACTTTCCCATCCTTAGGTGTCTATCTATACTACCAGCAAGATTATCAGTTATGTAAACATTACCAGTCCATACCAAACACAGTAATGAATATCACCGATAATTTTAAAAGTGAGAATCTATCTCAGCAAAAATCTAAATTACCGGTAATTAATGCATGAAAAAAGATAGAAATTTGATGACAAAGCAGTTGGGCTCCTAGAAAACCCAAGTATTCATTTCATTATACTGATGGAGAATATTGTAAGGCATAAGATATAAGGAGGATATGATATTGTAACGCATAAATATAAGGAGGATATAAATGAAATTGATTGTATCGATGAAGATTATTGTAAGGCATGAGATATATAAGAAGGATATAAATGAAAATTTTTATAAGTTTATTGAAAATTTTGAAAGTAAAAGAAACTGGTGATGATTGAATGAAGAAGTAGATAATTGGGGCAGTTGGCAAGATAATAAAACCATCCTTCTTATGTTTTGAGCAGTACAATTTCTAGAAAAGACCCATGAAATCCCACCAGTTATAGAACCATCTTGAAAATTTTTCGTATCTTACACCAAAATGGAAAAAACCATGTATGGGCAGAGCTTAAATAAAGAAAGGCTTGACTCCAGGCTATAACATAATCTGCATAATCATAAGTTTGACGTGGATATGGTTGAGAGAACTTTCGTGGGGTGGTTAAAGGAGCATTCCATTTTGAACGGAAAAGTATTTTCATGATCTTGGCCCTGCAATATAAGGTCTTATTGGGATTAAATCATTTAATATTTCCGTGATGATAACTAGGGGTGTGCATGGGTACATGGTAGACTCGGAACCGGTTGGACCCTACCCTAACGGGTAAGTTCTGGGTAGTTCCAATTAGAAACATGGTAGGGTGCGGGTAGGAAAATTGAGAACCGGTGGTATCCGGTACCAGTTTTCGATTCCAGCTTATAGGGTATTTAGAACCGGAACCGAAACCAGTCCCTTCTATTTTATATTATATTCACGCCACATCAGCACATACCGGATCAAATCAAACGGTCCAAACAGAAGTCCATCATACGCTACCGTGCACATCTTGCATAAGATCGCTCCTATGTCTTCTTTCTTCCCTCAACTTCCTTTTGACCCTGCGTTCAATTCACTCGCCTGTGTCTACTTGGCAAAGATGGCCCAAAACTTCATCGAGGATAGCAATGAGAAGCATGTTAGAAAACCGAGCACGTGCGTAGCGGAAAAGTTAATTACGGTAAAAATCAAATTTTTATCGCGTGCTCGTTCAATCGAAAACTTCAAAATCATATCTTCACATAAGAATCGCCTTCTAAACGAATAGACAACATCACATATCGAATCTACAAGAAAAGTTTAGACTTTTATACTAACCTTATTGATTCGAGTCGATCAAACTAACCGTCCAAGTGTCCGGTCTCTAGTTCGTCCACATGAGCACGTCTTCACCGAGATTAAACTCCTCTCGACCCGTACACTCCGATCTAGGTCACCGATCTCGAACGGAATCGTCACGGAATGAAAGGATCTCTTCAAGGACGTCAAGGAAAACACCGAAACGCCGAATCGGAACCAAAAAGAACTCCGATTGGCCTTGGGATTTGTGCGGCTGAGTTGCTGTTAATTGCCTCAGTCGAAACCTTCTTTCTTTCTCTCTAATTTTGGTTGATGATCGATTGTGTTGTGTGGTTATCTGTAAGAACATATCTATATATATCTTTATCCTAGGGACTAAAATGTAATTATTAATGAATCCACATTAATTAATAAATCACAAATGAGTCCTCACACTTAAGTCATCCAATGACTTGCCCTTGTTATAAGAAAGAAAGATCAAACAAGTCTTTGACACGAGTTTCCATTAATAGACAATCTATTTATAGAAACTCTCCAAATAAGGAAACTATCGTATTTCCTTAATTAGATTTATCCTTGATATTGAACTCGGTTTCAGGATGTGCTAGCACCCTTGCAACCACATTACAAGCCTCGTTCGATAATTAATTCCTAATTAACTTCCTTAATTAGAATTAATTCTTTTTTCGGTTTAAACACGCTCATCGTGTGTGACTAACTAGGTTCATCATCAAATGGCAATGAGATTATAGTATCAACTCATTCGACACTACCAGAAACTCTTTCTGTAACCAAAAGCATAATTCCCAAAATGCCATTGGTTCCCAAAGTTTACGAGTGACACCTAGTAGCATATTGTGACAATCTAAATGATGACAAATGTATAATTGAAATATTCTAATGAACCTCTGATCGTATATGCCATGCATTGAATCCCTTCACTACAAGATCCCGATCTAGCCAGAGCTACGGTAAATGCCAAACTCTATAGCCGATTATATGGACTCTCTAATTTCATTATTAGATCTGTAGTACTTGAACAGAAACTCTTTTCTATTCGAGTCTATCTACCCCGGCCGAGGATTTCTCGATCCAGAACAAAACTCATATCCATAGGACATTTTCCCTATTTACTCAGGTTAGTGAATTCCGTCTTGTTCGGACACCTGACTCCAAGTATAACTAACTATGACCACTATCTGTCGAATACTCATGCTAAGCACAAATATATTAGCAGTAGCAAATCCTAATCACCTATACTTGAGATAGCATTCCATTTTAGGTCTGAGGACTATATGCACTAATACAATTCAGATAACATTTATTGACATTAGTAAATTACTGTATGAATATTATCTGCACGTCACGTTCGACTACTTATCATATAAGTATCCACATATCTGTCATGAAAACAATTATCAGATAGCATGAGACTCACTACTTCATCTTCATTAGTATCTGTATACTAATCATGGAAACAGACAGAGGTGACGATCTATCTAGAGAAATAATGTCCAGTTAAGTCTCATATGGTCGTGAACAGTTTAAAGATATTCTTACCGAATTACTTCTTCACTCATATTCTTAACTCTTAAGAATGAAGCATTCAAAATATCTTAAGGACTTTATTCTCATAAACATAGACAATATACGAATAATAGAATAAACTTTATTGTCATAAAAGGAATTATCCAAATATATAAATCAAGCTCTAGGGCATATCACTAACAATCTCCCACTTGCACTAGAGCCACTCAGTACAATATCTAAGACCCATCTTCTCAAGATGTTTCTCTAGCTACTGCTGTGTCATGGCCTTCGTGAGTGGATTAGCGACATTGTCCTCTGAAGCTACTTTCTGCACGGCTACATCGCCTCTCCCGATAATCTCCCTAATAATACGATGTCTCCTCTCAATGTGTTTGGACTTTTGATGTGACCTCGGTTCCTTTGCTTGAGCAATCGCTCCAATATTGTCATAATACAGCTCTACTAGTGACGATATGGAGGGAACAACACCGAGTTCTGTCACAAACTTTCGAATCCAAACTGCCTCATTCGCTGCATCAGATGTAGCAATATATTCGGCCTTTGTAGTGGAATCTGCAGTCGTCTCTTACTTAGAACTCTTCCAGCTAACTGCACCTAATATATAACTGGAGATAGACTTTCTATCATCCACATCTGATTGAAAATCAAAATGTGTAAACCAATCTAGTCTCAACTGACCTCCTCCATATACCATAACCATATCCTTAGTCATTCTCAAGTACTTAAGGATGTTTTTGACAACAGTCCAATGATCAAGTCCTGGGTTGGATTGATACCTGCTAGTCATACTAACAACATACGCGATATCCGGCCTAGTACACAGCATAGCATACATTAGGCTACCTATGGCCGAAGCATAAGGCACTTGTGCCATCTTCTCTCTGTCCTCAGGAGTCTTAGGAGACATCCCTTTAGAGAGATAGATATCGTGTCTCACAGGAAGCAATCCTCTTCTGGAATCTTGCATGTTGAACCTCTTCAACACCTTATCCAGATATAGGGCTTGAGACAGACCTATTAATCTTTTCGGTCTATCTTTATAGATCCGAATACCCAGAATATAGGTGGCTTCTCCCAAATCCTCATGAAGAAAATATTAGACAACCAGACCTTTACAGAAGTAAGCATATCAACATCATTACCTATTAGTAGAATGTCATCCACGTATAATACAAGAAAGGCAATTATGCTCCCACTAGCCTTCTTATACACACATGGCTCATCTTCATTCTTGATGAAACCAAAGGACTTTACAGCCTCATCAAAACGTCGATTCCAGCTCCTCGAGGCCTGCTTAAGACCATAAATGGATCTCTTAACTTTGCACACCTTGGACTTATCCTTGGATTCAAAACTCTTGGGTTGGTCCATGAATATGTCTTCCTCAGTATGTCCATTAAGAAAGGCAGTCTTGACATCCATCTGTCAAACCTCATAATCATAGTGTGCTGCAATGGCTAGCATTATCTTGATGAACTTTAGCATAACTACAGGCGAGAAAGTCTCCTCATAGTCGACTTCCTGCCTCTAGCGATAACCCTTCGCCACTAGCCTAGCTTTACAGGTCTCTACCTTCACATCAGCACCAATCTTCCTCTTGAAGACCCACTTGTTCCCTATTGGTACTATACCTTCATGAGGGTCAACAAGATCCTAGACTTGGTTCTCGCTCATGGAGTCTATCTCGGACTTCATGGCTTCTAGCCATTTAAAAGAATCTATATCTGATATAGCTTCTTCATAAGTGGAAGGATCATCCCTATAATCATTATTTCCATGAACAAACAATTCTTGTACATTCTCATGAAGATTAAGGTATCTCGTTGGAGTACGAGTTACCCTACCAGACCTTCGAGGTTCTGTGATATTTTCAACTTGAATAGGTGTCTCAACTGGTTTATCAGTGTCCATCGAAATAAGGGCCCGATTGATCTGTGGCATTGATGACTCCTCATCAAGTGCTATTTGCCTTCCTATACCACCTTGCTGGATAAACTGTTTCTCCAGAAAGATCGCATCTCTACATATAGCAACCCTTTGCTTAGCAGGGAAATAAAAATAGTATCAAAGGCTGTCACTTGGATAACCAACAAACCTGCCTTTCTCGGACTGGGTTTCCAAATTATTAGTCTTCTGCTTCTTAATGAATGCAGGACAACCCCAAATGTTAACGTGCTTAAGACTAGGTGTCCTACAATTCCATATCTCATATGGAGTGGTAGAGACTGACTTGCTTGGAATCCTATTAAGCAAGCAACATGCTTAAGCACAAATATGGAGTCAGTCTCTAACCGTCCAATCTGTCGAATACACATGCTAAGCACAAATATATTAGCAGTAGTAAATCCTAATCACCTATACTTGAGATAGCGTTCCATTTCAGATCTAAGGACTATATGCACTAATACAATCCAGATAACATTCATTGACATTAGTAAATTACCGTATGAATATTATCTGCACGTCACGTTCGACTACTTATCATATAAGTATTCACATATCTGTCATGATAACAGTTATCAGATAGTATGAGACTCACTACTTCATCTTCATTAGTATCTATATACTAATCATGGAAACAGACAGAAGTGACGATCTATCTGGAGAAATAATGTCCAGTTGAGTCTCCTACAATCGTGAACAATTTAAAGATATTCTTACCGAATTACTTCGTTACTCATATTCTTAACTCTTAAGAACGAAACATTCAAAATATCTTAAGGACTTTATTATAATAAACATAAAAAAATATACGAATAATAGAATAAACTTTATTGCCATTAAAGGAATTATCCAAATACATAAATCAAGCTCTAGGGTATATCACTAACAAAGCAGTCCGCAGCCAAGTGCATCCGCAAACGTTGCAATTGCTTCAATGGAAACGGGAACAACAACTTGGCGAACTGGCGGGCCTTGGGTCGTTCGGAGATGCCTGCGATGCTCTGAAGGTGAGGAGAGGAGGTGTGGGTCGGTTTGCATTGTTTTTTTTTTCTGGGTAAAATTTTGTCATCCGGTTGTTCTGTTTATAATAAATTTGAAAATCTGAAGGGTCGAGAAAGCTTGAAGAGGAAGGACGATCTGAGGAAGATTGTCACTGACAGTCTCTCATCCCTCGACTATGATTCCTCCATCTGCAAATCCAAATGGGACAAATCCTCCTCTTTCCCTGCCGGTACTCCCTCGCTCCCTCCCTCTTTGTCTCCCTTCTCCATTGCAGAGTTTTTCCAGACTCGACTCAATCAACTGAGCTTGTTATTGGTGATGAACCGTTGATTCCTAGGCAAGTACGAGTACATAGACGTGATCGTGCAAGGCGAGCGGTTGCTAATTGACGTCAACTTCCGGTCGAAGTTCGAGATTGCGAGGTCGATGGGGGCATACAGAGCTCGAAGCTTGCCCTATGCAAATTACAGGGTACCCAGAACTTGTGGTATCCCACAGATTCTGGGTAGGTTCCGGTTCTTAAATTTCAAAATCGGTATTCTACAGGGTATGGTCCGGGTACCATAAAAAATGTAGGGTACCCAGACCTGCACGGGCCTAATAATAACTGAGTCGGTATACCGCATTGAATTTTTTTTTCCATTGTAGATATTTCTATATGTATATATAGTATATATATATATATGTATATATGTATATAAGCTTCTAATTAGTGGAAAGAGATGAAAAGGATAGCCGTTGACCTATGATGAAATAAACACTACTGAAAATTACGGAAATTGTTAAACCCATTGACAACTAATCAAATTGGGGAAGTAGTGCTCCACGCTAAACATGAACCCCATCAAGTTGTTGATGGGATTCGACGATAAGATTCCGTAGGAAAACCCCGAAGATTATGCTAGGTTAACCAATACTTTGTGTTAGTGATTGTTTTCTGGTACATCTATCTAACGCATTAATTGAGAGTGGAGAGGCTATGATCATGTCGCAGATCAGCAAATACATTAATTCGTCCTAAAACTATGCGGACCAACGATCACTTATTCCATATTATCGATCACCAAACAGCTATGCATGTGCAGCGCGTGAGTGGATGAGCCTTCACGTTGCCTTCAGAGTGTGCGGACACTGGCTCGTCAATTTAGAAAGAAGAATTTTTTTTTAGTAAGTCGAGTAACTTGGATATCTCTCTGATTTTATTTGATATCTTATTTTTAAGCTATTGGATAATCTTAGGTCAATTTTCTATTAAGATATTATCTCAATATCAAATATTGTGGTGCATCCAATTTAGAGAGATTCTCTAAAATTTCATGTAAACGTTTATAAATACGTGATTCAGAATTCATTGTAATCCCCTTCAGTGCAACTATCAATCGCACTACACTTTTTTTATCTTTTCTTTCTAGCACTTTACCTTCGTCGCACTTACATTATCGCACCTTCAATATCTACCTTTATAGCACTTTGCTACCATGCACATTTAAGTCTTGCAGCCACTTATCATTGGGCACCTATCCTTCTAGCCCCTTTCGAGCATCCGGGTGACGAGCAGGCTTCCACTCAAGCTTAGGTTTCTGGACCTAGGTGCGGATTCTCTCGGCTTTACGAGGTTGGGATCCACGCGCTACAAATGTTTCGGGGTTTGTAGTTGCATCATTCTTAGGACTAGCTTCTAGACTGTCTAATCCATCGAGTCTACGTTCCGGCCTAGATTCTTTCTTTTCGGCTATTGAAGGCCGAGACCCACTCTCAACACAGCCTTACTAGCCGTGTCTTGTTACTCTCGATCGAGGAAGCACGAAGAAATAGTGGAGAATTTATAACGGCTAGATCACCGAGTAGCGAGATCATCTGGGCCGCATTCAATTGTCTACTTCAATTACTCGAAACCCAACTGTCGTTTAGTCCTGCGAACTCTTGAGGCCGTGGTACGACGCTCTGTATTGGTAAGGCCAGCTAGTGTCGCATCAGTAATTCTCTTGGGACAGCACCTTGACATGCCTGGTTTTCTAATTACCTACCCGTCGGCAATTTTCAAACGTGACAAACAGGGTGCATGCTGAGTTATTTGAGATTAGAGGAGAAGATTGAGAGAGGAAGTAAACTTCAGGGAGCAAACTAGAAAGGTAAAATGTCACTCTCTCACTTGATCTACATCACGCTGCCATTCTGTCCGGAAATTAATCAAACTATTAGTATGTTGAAGAGTGAAATGGTAATGTCTCGCATCGAATAAACATGCGAAAGTAATTGGGTTTATGTGAGATTTGAGTTTCACCACTTTATGACTAGAGTTTTTAAATGAAAATGGACCAACGTCTATATAAGTTCAATATATATTTAATATTTATTTTCTTGACAAACTGATTACTCCATATTATCGACCACCAGAACGCTGTACATGAGTAGTGCAAGGTGCCTGAGCCTTCACGTTGCCATCACAAAGTGTGCAGATATACTCATCAAGTCAAAAAGGAGTAAATTGGCAATTTCGTCCCTGACTTACGCAAATTGTATCATTTGGGTTCCTGAAAAAAATGTCACATCGAATTCGTCATTGGTCATATCGAATTCGTCCTTGGTCACATCAAATTCATCCTTGGTAACATTGAATTCATCCTTGGTTACATCGAATTTGTCCCTAGTAACATCAAGTTCATCCCCGATCACATCGAATTTGTCCCTAGGCACTTCGAATTCGTCCCTTATCACATCATATTCGTCCCTGGGCACATCGTTTTCGTCCCTTGGCACATCATTTCCGTCTCTGGTCACATCAATTCGGTCCTCCATCACATTAGTTTGGTCCTTGGTAACATCAAATCCATCCCTCCATCAAATCTATCGTTAACACTACACGGAAAACATCGTATTCATCATCATCATCCTTCTATGTAACTGTTCAATTTATTGCCAAATTTGAAATTGCCTTAATTTATTCCCCCTAAATTACAAATACAAACATAAGGACTTTTTTGATACACATCAATCTGGGCCTTTCACGGAGTTTTAACGGCAAGGGACCGTGAGATTAATATGATGTTACCGAGGATCAAATTGATGTGTACAAGGACCATTTTGATGTGCTCAGGGACGAAAATGATCTGCCCAGGGACGGAAATGATGTGCCTAGGGACATACATGATGTGCCTACGGACGAATTCGATGTGCCATGGACAAACTTGATGTAACCAGGGACGAACTTGATATTATTAAGGACGAATTCGATGTGACTAGAGACGAATTCAATGTAATGATGGACGAATTCGATATGACCAGGGACGAAATCGATGTAACATTTTTTTCAGAGACTCAAATGATGCAATTTGC
Organism: Punica granatum; assembly: GCF_007655135.1. Taxonomy (NCBI): domain Eukaryota; kingdom Viridiplantae; phylum Streptophyta; class Magnoliopsida; order Myrtales; family Lythraceae; genus Punica; species Punica granatum. The sequence goes on from NC_045132.1 coordinate 5,209,536, forward strand.
ATAAGTCAGGGACGAAATTGCCAATTTCCTCGTCAGAAAGAAATCCCTTCACCCGCGTGGACCAGGAGGCACGTGTTGTCGAAAATTTTGAGATAAATATAGAAAAATGATTTTTTGATGCTAGATATTATTTTATTACGAAATTATAATTACAGGATATTAAACTTGCCTGATACATCTAACCAAGATATACAATTTAATGAAAAACACAAAGAATTGAAAAATAATAGTGGACAAAACGTTTTCAAGAAAATCACTTGAGAATAGATAATTCTCCGGAAAATTGCATCACGGTTTCAACGTAATTATCCCACCCTGGAATACAATGCTCACGAGAAGAAATCATGGCTATAAACATGATACTCCCTCACTAAACCCTACCCGTGAAAAAATATAGAAAATATATTGACTCGTATAAATAGTTTTTTTTTCCACAATAAAAGTATACGAGTCGCTCACCTATTTATATAATATCCAATGGTACAGCACAATTAATTGGCCATTTACCATGCCGGGTGACGGCTAAATTGAAAATATCAAATTAGGAGTCAAAATTGCCATTACTGCTATTCACTATTTTATTCATTAAAAGAATACTTACTTGTTAATGATAATTTTTTGATACATCAGCAAATACAGTAGAAAGACTAATTAATTTGTGTTTCACGTGGGATCTCCGTATGTATGTATCAACATATAGATATAGAAGGTTTAGATAAGAGCCGAGCTAAAATTACGCGGACCCACAATCTGTTATTTTATATTATCGACCACCAGACCGGTAGGCATGGGCAGAGATACTCATCAAGTCAGTTCAGAAAGAAGGATTCTCCCGGCCACGTGTCTTTACGTGACCGGCTCGTGGATCCCTTATTCTTTTCCACCCAGTGCATCGTCCACCAAACGTCAACCTTCGGTCCTTAATTACACATTTTAATCTTAATTAACCGATTTCACACACGATAGTTGGATTTATATTCAATTAATCATTAATAGCCAAATTGAGGGATTTAAACGATTTATTCCATCGCAGGTCCTAACGACCCACCCTCAAGGCCACATGAACCTTCCTAGGACACCAATGACACCTAATTAGCATATGTTAACCCTTAATCCCTTAGCCCAATTTACTTGATTATCACCAATTGACACATTGATTTTTCAATCTGACCAAGGTTTGACTCCAATACTTATATACATGCTCTCGGCCATACGCACAAAAATTATGGAATGTTCAATTAAGCCATGAACATCAAATTAGCACAATTTTGGACTCTGACTCCCTACTTGCCGAAGTCAATTAACCTAAATTTGGACTAATTTCACTGAATTAAGCCTAATTAGACTCTCACTAAGCAGAGTCAATCCCAATTCTTCCTAATGCCCACTCGGCCAATCCAATCCCGAGATCATCGTAGATGACATTCAACTATTCATGCACCGATAGGAAGCGACTGAACATAATCTGGCCTAATTACACACAATTGAAGCCTAGGTACCAAAAAATCATGCATAATCTAGCCTCATTAAGCCCAATTTGATCAAATTGTACCGCCTAAGCCTAAGTAATCGACGCGACCAGATTGTGACAGAGCATTGAAGGGTCCCATTTCGTTCTTATTTGAAGATAAAAGGTGGCAATTAGAGCATATCTAAGCCTAATCACGCATAATCAAGTTTAATTAAGCTAAAAACCTCCAAATTGACTCTGTTAACCCAATTTAATCAGTATTTATAGAAAATTACTGAATAATAAAAGTTCAATTTCATGCTAATTTAGCACAATTGGTCACAATTAGAGTTAACACTAGTAAGGTCAGGTCATTAGAAGCCCAATTTCATATAATTAACACTCTAATTGACCAAATTAACCACAAATTTGGACTCGAGTTCGATAAAACCAGAGCTGACCTACAACTAATTGAAAGAATTTTAGCAGAGTTTAAACCTAATTACACATGCCACTACTCAGTTAACCCTAATAGGACACTAATTACACGCAATCGGCCACCTATTAGCATAATCTACTAGTAAAAGCATGAAACAAGTGGATGTGGACTCAAATACGAGCTAGAAAGCTCGATTCGAAGTCCGGCCAGAGGCATGAATCCCTCTTTTACCTTAGTTGAGGCAATGGTTCGGATGCCGAGCGTGAAAATATCAAAATTGGGCTAAAACTCTTCAAGAATCCTATTAATAATATGCGCTATCGATAGATTAATTGAATTTTGGAGAGGTTTTGGTAGAACTTCAGAACATGAAGTTGACCAAAAGTCCTCAATGCAAAAAATGCGCTTTTATTTATAGGCAAAGGAGAGTCGGGGGTCAATTTGCAAATATGAAAACCCGTGGGGTGAAAATGAGAATTCATATTTGAAATTTTAGAACCTCGCGGGCTCCAGCGGTCCAAATGGATAAGTTTGAATAGCTGGCAACAGGCGCGGTTACAGACTGCGCCTCTGTATAGGGGCGTAGTTTTCGACCGCACTCCCGTCCTAAAATTCCACATCAGCGGGAACTTATTTCAACTACTTTGAACTGAATTGGTTTTGTCAGAGATAATAGTATGTCTGCCCTCAAACTTGTCAAAAAATTTCATTTTTGTCCCTTTTGGGATTTTAGAGCACGTTTGAGTAGAGAAACATTACCGAAAAATATCCACAGGTCTAGAAAATAATTATTTGACTGGGAAATATCCTGACATGAATATTTCTCATTACAGGAGAATATCGATTTTTCTATCTCAAACCCTTTCCCTGTTGAATAAATTATGAGAATCAAAGGTTTGATCAGAGAAAATTAAGGTGCCTTTTCTAGTAAAAATACGGGTAATTAGGGTTTAAAATAAAGTCTCCGGAGAGTAGGCGTCATGTTTCAAAATTCGTTTTACACGCGCTTCCCCGGATAATGAAAGTTGCTAATTGTCCCGCATTATTTTAAAAATTGCACAAGAATTGAAAATTAAATAGTTAACACTTGATGACTTATCGGTTAAATCTTGAATGTCTATCTTCTTATATCTGGCCCCTCGTGTGCTTCTTGTGATTTCTCCTGCTTTCTGATCCCTATGTGCCCCTAGGATTGTTGACCTAGCTTGGGTCGAAACAAGGTGCTTACAACTGTCCCTCTTCGACTCACCTTCCGTTAGGCGATGGGTCGAAGATAAAAGGACCCGTTCAAGGATCAAGCTTGGTCTGAGATTCGCAAAACATTTCCTCATCCCCCTTCTCCTTATAGAAGTGCTACTTCTTGGAACATCTTGAAAAGAAATCACGTACAATACGATTTTGGGAGGAAAAGCAGGTCATATGCAAAACGAATGAAACATTTTAATCAAATTGAATAACGTATAAAACGATTGGATCACGTGTGAAACAATTAGGTAATTTCTAAAAGGCTTCAAGAAATTCATGTGCGAAAACGATTTACAAGTCTTCTCAAACAAACCTTGGTCACGTACCATAACATTTTAAGGGTCACATGCAAAAACGGTTTGAAATTTTGCAAACTCGGTCACCTATGAAAATGGTTTAAGATCTTGGTCACGTTCGAAAACGGTTTGAAATTTTGCAAACTTAGTCACTTACGAAATGATTTAATGGGAATTTTCTGAAACTTTGATGACGAGTGAACGCGGTTTAAAACCTCTTGAAGATCTTGAGCATGTACGAAATGTTTTGAGATTTCTTAAAGATTTGGTCATGTACGAAAATGATTTAACAAGAAGTAGGTTGAAAAATTGGCTTTGAAAAACATGTGTCACATGCGAAACTATTTTGAAATTGATTTTTGAACTAATTTTGACAAACTGTCCCCGTGCGAAATGATTTTGAAAATGCTGTTTAAAACAATTTTGAAAAGCTGCTTACCTGCGAAATGACTTTGCCTCTGGCAATGCCTGTTATTACATGACAGACATTGCGATTAATTCCCGTCAGCTCCTTTGAGCGGACAGGTGTCTCTCCTGATCCGTCGAGTTCATTGATTTGGTTGCTCCGCCGTGGCTCGGGGAACCTATGTGAAAAAATTGATTAGATGGTATGTTTAAAATGCCGAAATTGGATGAAATTGATAAGGAGTTCAAGCGATTGCCCTTTGGCGAGTCTTGCAATGGACCTTAACCCTTAGATGACCTTCAATGGACCTTTTCCTCAAGGGGTATGGATTCTTGTATCATTTGAAAAATCAGTCGAAAATTCTTTATTTGGGTAACCTTTCATGATATGGATTCTTGTATCATTTGAAAAATCAGTCGAAAATTCTTTATTTGGGAAACCTTTCATGATTAGTTTATTGGCACGATGGAATGTCAAAATCATCCACACTTGAATGTGACTTGTTTGGACTTTTTCTTTCCTTAAAAGGCAAGGTAATTTTGCCTTTTGTAGAAGTCCTTGAGTCATGAAACGAAACTATGAATCGATGCCTAATGTTTAACTTTTGTAGGCGAGGATTGTGGAAGAATATCGATGTTTTCCTAAAAATGGAGATCACTTCATTGATAACACTCTAGCTCAAGCTTGTTAGGATAATCTAGCTCACTATGCAAGCCAAGGAATTGGAGCGGCTTTTCTCACCGTGGATGGAGGTCGCTCACTCTCTTGCTCACTTTAATGAGGTTGATTTATTAAAGAGCATTTCATGGTCTTTCAACAATAAGCTCTTTGCATGAATTTGGGCATAAATGTGACCAATCACAGTGAACCCGTGGAGAATGTTGGTTGTGGTGTTTGGTTGAGAAAGGGAGGATCATATATAGGCGGGTGGTAGGCTTCTTTAAGATTGGATTCTTCGCATTGGACCTATTGGTCTACCCATGCACTATCCTTAGTGCATAGATATTCCTACTTAAATTCTACCTATGAGGTTTCTTGTTGATCATTTGCCACCAGAATCCCTAGAAGGCATCGGAAATCTGAATGGATTTTTCAGGGTTGTCATGTGGTGTAGGTCATAGGTGAAGAATAGACATTGATTTTGTCGGCTCAAACGAATATGCTGATATGGGGAATAGAGTCGGTGACCATCTTCGAGCGACCTTGATCCTTGAATTCATCATTCTTTGTGGACCTTGCTAAGAGCTCTCCTCTTTGCTGGGGGTTATGTCTTCGTTTCAGCGCTCGTCACTTTCTTATTCGTGACGTTTCATTTTGATTTTGCGCTTTATTGTTTGAGGCACTTTCTCTTGTGTCATCTTTCTTTATTGCACTTTCCTTCGTAGTGCCTCTTTTGGAAATTTCTCTCGGGATGCTTTGCTTTTGACATATTTTCATGTCTTCGTCCCTTCCATTCAACCATGGCTTGCCCCAGTGTGGGGAATGGTCACTCAGACAGGGTCAAAAGGGAGATTCTTCATTCTGAGGTTCAAGCTTGACCAGGGATATGAGTGTATGGGAAAGAAAAAATGCCATTCATCATCTTAGCGACGTCTTCTAATACCAAATATAAATCCTAATTGGATTAGCTACCCAGAACCGAGATTTCGTTGGGAGAATAACAATTTTTTCAGTTAGAGATAGCTTGAGAACATACTCGATTAGACCATGGGTATTAATGTTTTTAGCTAGGAGAAGAATGCCTCTGATCCCTTTGGTTGTACCATCACCTTCTCGAAATATTCGTTCTAATCCCAAAATTTCCGTGTTGACTGAGCGTGAAATGCTCATTGTTCTTGTGGTGGAGGGGTAGCCAAGTCATTGTGTTTATAATCCTTTGTTGGCATTTTGAGGCAGTGGGCCTCCACTCTCCAAGGAAATAGGCCTTTTGCCCCAATTCGTTGGCTATCGCTTGGCGATACGTGATTATCCTCTCAACAGAGCATATCCTCTCATTCTCTCGAGGTAATGGGCCTTCACTTTATTTCCGTCAAGAGTGTTGGTGGCAGGGAAAAATTGATCGACGGAATGACAACATTTTGGGCAAATTGGTGGCAAAAATATATGTCAAGCAAAAGTAGTGGCATTTTAAAAAGCTGAAGTGACAGTAGTAGAGCACTCATACTAATTGGACTGAAATAAAAATCTTTCTATAGACATAGGTACTCAAGTGAAGTTTTTCAAATTTTAGTGGGTCAGTTGACCCCACTACCTATTGTGTTGATTAGCCCGGGGTGGTCGTTGTGTTAAGTTTCAGCGAAATTATCAATGATGGTTATTCTTGGACTTGACTGATTGCCTTATTGATTAGAAGAACAATTGAAGATGAACACAGCTTGCACGCAGCTCCTCATTGTGGATATAAAATTGAAATTGACAACTTGAGAGAATTCCTGGATGTGAACAATGGGCGCACACACATATACATGTGCTCCCTGAAATTATTTAAATGATCATCATATATATGTGGGCTGTCCTTGCCTTAATTAGATACGAGGTTCTATGCAAATAGGAAGACCACTGGCAGGGACTAGATTAGGGTTGTAGATGATTTTCTCATCGGGGATAGCTTTCTCCAATCTGAACTTGGTCACCAGATTGTGCATGAAAACAAGTATCTGTGCCCTCGCATATTCCTTCCCTGTGCACATTCGTGGTTCACCAATAAGGGTACGAAAGTGTATGGCGCTGGTCCACTCCCCTCGAATCGTGAAGGATCAAACTTCTCTGGATCGAGGAAGTACTTGGGATCCTTGTGCGTGGAGTGTGGTGTCCAATGAGTCTGCACATGAAATGAAACCAGCTCGACACGACAACTTCATTAGCAGAAATTGTAACTAATTAATTTTCGAGTTTAGTATAATTAACTAACCTTCCAACCCTTGGGAATGGTAAAGCCAGAGTAAGCGAAGTCTGTTATTGCCTCTCGGAAGGTCCCTTGAACTGGTGGGGCCAGCCTCAAGGCCTCACAAGCAACCATCCAGGAGTATCTCATCTTCTGTATGCCTTCCCAATTGAGTAACTCATCGAGGCGTTTGCTCCGCATGATTTCCGTCTGCTCTGCTCACAGGAGAACCCAACGTGACAATTTATATCAATCCGTTATATAACTGCTAGCTAGCTCCTCATCATAAACTTTTTTGCTTCTCTATTCTACTAAATTTTCCAGAATATTATTGGCTAAGAGACTGATGATAATAAGCAGGAAGAGGGGGTGTCACCCAGCCGAGCATGGAGAGGGCTATACATAAACATGACTTTTACCTTCCAAGACCTTCTCATAGACGTCGGGATACTCAGCAAGGTAGTTCACCACAAAGGTGATTGCTATAGTGGTCGTGTCGAGGCTTGCGATGAGTATACGTATGATATAAGTGGTCTGTGGAACCTGAGGTTCCTTACTCGGGGGGTTCTATTACATGCGAGCCTATATTCCACACGCCCTTTCGGCACTCTAATTTGTCCAGGGTTTACTATTTTATTTTGTTTGCCACTTGATTAAGGTATGCTTGCATTGCTCGTTTTGACACCAGAAATTCGTGAAAGCGATTGATTTGGTTTAAGGGACCAAAAGAGGAGCACATCCTCAAGTCAAGGGTTCGGTCCACCGTCCTCGCGTCTCGGTTATCCGGACCATGATGACCGGTTCATAGAGTAGATCGGGCCCGCGACTCGTGTGGTCCCGCTCATCTCTAGGACCCATAAACTGACTCAACCGACTTCGTCTCTCAACTCACGCTAGCTAACCGGGGTCATTACATGAATAAATTTACAAATAAATATCCTTACATTGTGCTCTTAAAATAAATACAAAATTACAGCAGATTGACCTTAGTCGGTTCGCATTCGGCCAATATTTCGTTCGTGCTAACCGTGAGGTTAGAAAGACCGAAATATAAATTAATGCGATCGGGGCTCGTGAGAGCCAGGAGTCGGGTCCAACCGAATCAGCAAATTATAGAAGAACCGTGTAGTCCTCGAAGTATTTGCAGGATTGATCGAGCTCCTAGGTGATCATCTAACTTCATTTCACACATCCCGACCCGAGTCATCCTCCACTTGGATACTACTCGGGTCAAAAGGGGTGGCTCAAGTTTAGACGCCATTTCGCACTCGGGTTGCGTGTGCTCGAGTGTATTGGAGCATTGGACCCCGTGATCAAGGGTTGGAGCGTTGGACCCCGTGTGTAACGTATCTTAACATAGTCAAGTTCGACCATCGAGAAAATAGACAAAAACAGAAAAACAGATGAAAACAGACAAGTTGTGTGTTATGGCCGGATTTACGTGATTTATCAGGATATGAATCGGGGTTAATTGACAAACAAGTTCCTACGCTAAATAGCCAAGATGAAGTGCGTGTAAGATGTAATTCAGTCATGGGCCGCCCCGAGAGGGTATGTAGCATTCGACAGTACCTTAAAAGACCTGACAGACATGATGCTTATAGTCAAGTCTCAAATGTGTGGGTTGATTTTAAATTGTTTTGTTTCACGACACTAAGGACTTAACATATTATGCTAGGAGTATGTTTTTGCCTAAAACCCGAAACCTGGTATTTTGCCTAACTGTTTACCCATGTTTGATTAAGTCGGGTTTGAAATTGATCTGTTTTTCATGTTTTGACCCATTCTAAGCACAAACTTAGGGAAATTGGGGCAAGAAACACCACGAGGATGCTAAGGTCTCTGCACATGCCCCATGAGGGACCGGACAACCTTTCACGGGCCATCCCCGCTCGTGCCTCCAATCCAATTCCCTAAGCGCCCGAATCTACTCAAGGATGACTGAAACATACAGACAGGAAAGGGAAGGTGAACGAGTGTCTATCGTACCTTGACAGGTGCCTACCCCTTCCTTATTCGGTATGTTTTGGTCATCCTAACGCCTAGGGTGTCGGCAAATCATGAATCAGTGGTCATGCCCTTGAATCGGAAAAATGTGTGAGTCTATGAAAGATAAAGACCACATGACGCAGACTATCGGAAATCAGTAGCCGATGTTGACTGATCCCTTGGACCTTTGCGAGGACCCCGAAAGTGCCGAGAGATCGGTCGCTCCGCCCAGAAATGGTCTAAGAAGAACTCATACATCCCAACTTCAGCAGCCTTAAATCGGGCCCAGACTTCAGTCAAGATACACGATTACTTCCTAGATATCCATGCTATGCGTATCACGTGTCTCCGTGCTTTTTGAAATTGTGAGTTTTAAAAGAGCGTGGCCATATGTTCTTGAACTGTTGACGCGATTACAGATTATTGATCGGTTCGTGCAATTTATTAGAAAAAAAGGCCGAGTGAATTAATTAGCCGAGTGAAACATCTCGATTGCCCCGTGTGTGTAATTATTAAATTAATTAAAAATTGGTCGAATGCTTTAAATTTTCTAGTTTTCGATCGTCAGACTAATAATGAATTAACTATCTAAATAGAATTTTAATCCCCGATCATCTTAACTTACAGAAACGACTTATGACACGAGAACCTAGACAGGTCCTCAAAGGCCAAGAGAACCCGGTCAATGTTGGCCGAGACACTCTTAGATCCTCATGAACCTGAGATAGGTCAAGGGGCACTCGGCCATTCCCTTTGAGGATGGGCGAGAGTCCCCTTGACTCGACTCAGGTCTTGCGTTGTCTCCTCGCCTCGATTCTAGTAGTTTTTCGTATGGTCAAGTCATCAAACATGATAATAACAAGCATTTACAAAGCCGGTTCCGCCATGATCTCGGCAAATACAAACAAACACTCAAAGATGCATAAAAAAACACTATATTACTCGGAATAGATCAAACGGCACCGACTCATAAAATCTCGAAAAACTCCATCTATTATGGTGTGGATGGCATGTAGGCCTATACCTCTTGATTTCAATATGACTCCTTATGAGTGTTCTATCTACTATTATTTAAAAATAATCAAGTTATTAATGAAGGAAAATAATAAAAAACATGGGAAGCGACCAAAATCGAAGAGGAGGAGGCCATCCTTGGCTTGGAAGAGCCAAAGAGGCTCTTGGCCACCTGCCTTGGAGGTGAGGCCGAGAGGCCTCCTTGGCCATCCCAAGTTGAGATAGTCTCCTAGGCCCCGATTCTATCCTTCTCCCGTCATGCGATTATGTAATACATCGTTATAAGAGCAAACAAATGAACTGACGTTATTAGAATTAAACGAAAACGTAGATGAAATCGGTCGGGACCGCCTTATCTCTCCACAACACTTAGAAAGCTAAAAGTCATAACTTTTCTAAGTCGAAAAGAGTTATACCTATGTTTCGGGGCATGAAAGAAGTGACTCAAAGTCAGAAATTAACCCTAAGAGAGGCTGCTGGACACTCAAGCTGCTAGGAAACCCGAGAGGAATGGAGAGGACCAGAGAGGTTGCACCGGCTGGAGAGGGTGGCTAGGGACAGAACCAACGGTCTGGCATAGTAACTCACGACTCCAGAGGGGACCTCGGACAAGGCTACAGGTTGCTGATCCCACAGCTGACCCGCCTAGAATAAGAAAGAATGAGGAAGCTCGAGTGGTTTGCTTGGTGGAACGGCTCTCGAAATGTGACCTCCTTGTCATAGGGAGAGTAATGGTCGTGGTGACCTGTTCAAGGATGTTGGCACGACTCGCCTAAGTCGTGGAAATGAAGAAATGCCTAGAAACTAAGAAAGCTTGAAGGAGACCCGATTCTGAACATGGCTTGAACATGGCTGAAACTAACACCACCAATGGACTCAAGAGACTGAAAACAAGGGGGGTATGTAGTTTATTTGAGAGTCGGGTTAGGTCGGGGGGTGGTAGCTGAAAAACTGATGATTTCTCGGTAAAAACAGCCTTGTTCGGCCTTAGGCTACTGCTGGACGAGCTGGGGAAGATGAAGAGAGTTTGAGAGGAATCTAGAGTGAGAATGGCTTGAGAGAGTGGAAGATAGGAAGTTATTAGATGGTCTTGCAATTAGGGATATATAGGAGGGCTAATGAGTCAAATTAGGTGAAATTAAGCACAATTAAAGGGGAATTAAGGAGGAACCGGTGTATTGATGAGGATTTAGGGGGCAGGCTGGTCAAGAATAAAACATGATGGAATTTGGAGCAAAATTCACGTTTTGTGGAGTTTGATGGAAGAGATGGAAGTGAAATTATAAAATAAGGGGCTAGTTTGAATAAAATAATTGTAGGGGGAAGATTTGCAAATAAAAAATATGGGGAGAGGACCAGCCATGGGGCAAGAGCCGCGGGTCCCACTTGCCTCGGAAGAGAGTTGGGGAAGCTCGGGTCTTGATCGATTGCATGTTCGAGTTTTGTGCCTCGAATGAACGGCGAAATGTCGATGTACGCGAAAAGACGATCCCGATAAGTCCAATATTGATATGTTTTGCTTTTGGGGATGACTTGGTGGTCTGGGGGTTCGGTAGTCAATTTTGCTTGATTTGGGTGTGTCAGCACCCCATTTTGGCTCACCAATTCAAATGACATTATCAGTAATGATCCAAGTCGCAGCTTGAGCAGAATACAGAAAAACGACTTAACAGAGCAGAAAATCACTATTCATCCTCAAGTCGGCGAAATCGGGCAAATGACACATGGACACGACAGAAGGACTCCAAGGGTCACTAAAGGACAACAGAGTGACTAGAGAGCTCAACAACGTCCAAAACCGGCATTTCCAGCATACCACGTGGACATCCCCATTTTCCGATAGTTTGCTCGACTATCGGAAGATAGCCAATATTGGACTCCAAAAATCCACTCCAATGCCAAACAGATGAAAAGTGTCCCCAAAGGCATTTTGCAAATCATCTGCTCTATACAGAACAACTTTCTGTATACAGACAACTTTTCAGTGGAAGTCCAAAAATGTCGGTTTCTCGGAGAAAAGTTAATTCCAAATAGCAGATGCGGCCACGCCCCACAATCATACAGAGCACGTGCAGAGCTTCAGATTATCTTTTGGAAGCCATACAAACACCCTAAATGACTTCCGAGCGACAAAACGGGCATACTCTTCTTCGAAAGAGCGTAACCGGAGACTAGTCTGATGGAATTACGGCCAACGAAGTTCACACTACATTGTCCTGAAAACTCCAGCGTACAATCGCAATTGGGCAAAACAGATAGCAAAACCCTTCACGGTTTCCCGAGTAACCTCCGAGGAGCACAAAAGGCTATTTTCAGTGAAGATCCATATCCGGAGGTCCTCTTTGGGGAAACTCGACGCCGGATGGTTGGCAATTCCAGTGCCGCTTATCTCAACCCTCAATGTGGAATCGTCGAAATGAATCACACAACTCATATAGACCCCTCGAGCAGTGCTTTAAGGGGCTCAGATGCACTTTTCATATCCTTAGAGGCCCAATCTCGGCAAACAGAGATCACAGTGATCTCCGGATCGCCCAAGAAACTCAGAAAGCAATCTGAGAAATCCAGTTTCGGCCTCCTAGAACATCTCCGGCTCCATATTTTGCATTACCGGCTTAAGGGTCAAGTGCCCACGTAATTTGACAATTTATATCAAAATGACCGACGTGGGATGCAGATACAAGATATGCTGTCAGACGTGGGCAACCTCGCTCTGAATGTATAAAAGGAGCAAAACCGGCTTCCAAGCCTCATATAGACATTTGGCAATTTCTCACGGAAAATGCCAATCTCGGACTCTTTAAACCCGTTTCCTCGCGTATATCGATAATTCAACATTTGGTTCGAAACACGAGCCTCGAATGCGCGATCAATCGAGACCCGAGCCTTTTCCCGGTTTCTCCTCTTCGGTCGTGGGACCCACGGGCTACCCAAGATGAGTCACCCTATGCTCTAGAAGCTTCTTCTTCCTTTTCAATGCAAGAATCCAACTTGCCCTCTCTTAGCCAAAATATCTTGGAGAGGTTGAAGACAACACTCAATGCTCATCAAAGCTTCTTGGCTCTTCTTCATCAAGATTGCATGGTCCACATTCATCCTCATCTCCTTGTCATTTTCTCCATGCAACTTGCATCCTCTTAGGAAAATATCAAGCCTACAATTTGAAGACAACACTCCATCTTCATCAATGCTCATCAATGCTTATCTCTTCTTCATTAATGCAATGGAAGAGGATGAGGCTTGATATTTTCTTAATCAAACCGAAATTTGCTAAGCATGGGGGTTAAGAGCACTTGCTTTTGCTAATTGTGTCATTAGCTTTGCCTATAAATGACCCAAAAGTGATTAAGATAATGACTTCTCCTCTTACACACTTCTCACTAGCTTTCTCCCTCTAAAAATCCTCTCAAACTCCATAGCTAAGGGCAGCCAAGAACCAGCAAGCTTCATCTCCAAAAAAATAGAAAAGAAAACATAGAGCAAAACACGAAGTTCTTAAGTCGGAAGCCGGTGTTCATCATCCCGACTTAACTTCAAAATTTCCCAAACTCCATATCCCACTTATTTTGGACCCATGGAGTTCATTGGTGAAGTTGGTTTTTCCATTTGAAATCTTTAAATTATTGTTTCAGGTCATTTAGAGCATTTCGGATGAAGAATCGTCACTCTCGGGTGAATAGTGTCTCGCCAGCGCCAGCCACGCGCACGCCAGCGCCAGCCCCGCGCGCACGCCCGCGCGCCCCGCGCGCACGCCTGCACGCCCGCGCGCCTGCCCGCGCCCCGCGCAAGCCCGCGCGCCCAGGGCGCACGCCTGCACGTCTGCGCGCCTGCCCGCGCCCCGCGCACGTCGTGCGCCTCCCGTGCATTCCAGCCGCACTCCCCGTGCACCTAGCTCCCCGAACGTGCATCCTTTGTACCCGAGCATCCTTCCAAGCGTTCAACCGAGTCACCCGACTCTCGAACACTTCCCCAACTCTTTCCTCGTATCCCGAGGCTAGGTAAATCACTCTTGACTTAGAGGAGTTAGGGCTTTTTATATTTTTGCATGGCTATGGAGTATTATGGTATTTTATGCATACTTAACTTGCAAGACTTAACTTTTATGCAATTTTATGTTATATTATGCATGTGTATTACCTTATAACTTGCTAGCATGTCGGAAAAAGGTTTGGATTGTTGTTTGGAAGACCATCCCGACCCGAAAATGGCAAGTGAGCTCACGGCCAAGTCTCTAAATGGGATGGCCAAGACTTGAGTTGCTCTTTTCGGGTTAAGATTAGTCTCCTTAGCCAGATCCAAGTTATTTTCCGAGTTTATTTTGTTATTCTTGCATGCATGAAGCCGGTATTATTTTATCGATTCCTTAAATAACATGTTTATGAATGTTTGCATGTTTAAATGAGTTAATCAAATCATGGTAATACTGGCTTTTGTCAAAAACGTGTTTTTCATCATGTTTGATGTTTGAGCATGCGAAAAATGATTAAACCAAGACAAGGAAATTATTTGTGATTTGAATCGAGCCATGAGAGTATTCGGCCATCTTTGAAAAGGTGAAGCCGAGGGCTTCTTGGCCTTTTTGGATCAAGAATGATTTCCTTATTTCGAGTTTAATTCATTTCTCGGATTGTACGAAATTGTAAGTTCGATATTTCCACGATTCCCATGTTAAAACATCGTTTACATGTCTTTTCAAAACAAAGCATGCATGGATTCGGGTATCGATGACTCATTCGGGTCCATTCGGTTACGAGGGTAGTTTCGGTCATTGGACCAAATTATCCTCGATCCTTATGGAATCATCTTGGTCTTCGAGTCGCGAATCGTTTTCACAATTAATGCATTCGGCACAACCCTTAAGCATTAATTCCACAAACAGGTTAATCGGGACGCTCACATGATTGAACCCACTTCACACTGATAAGGTTTACACGAATTGGCCATTAACTGATAACTCGCGTCGATGAGTTGTCAAATGACGTTGGTGCCCTTTTCAAACTTATCAATTTCAAAACCCGAAATGCGCGGTCCGATGTAGCATGGGCGTCTGAAAAGGGCTTCTGTGTCTCAACTTGAGTTTTTACCTGATTCCAAGTAACTCAGGTTAGAATACAAAAGATCTTTCTAGATCACTTCCGGGCAGATCGACTGGTTCTTTGGCTTTTTCGGGGTTCTTGCACAACCCTAGAAGATCCATGGAATTGGTCGACACCGGCTACAGGCCGAGGTGGCTCGCACTGCGATGTTTTCCCTTTTCTGAAAACAATTTTCAAATAAAGGGCAAAATCGTCTTTTCACAATTCAGCGACACCCTTAAGGTTAGCATGACAGAAACACTACAGTACGGGATAAGAACGGGCTACCTGTTCAGGTGCAGGTTCATCTGCATAGCCTTTTCTTATCTAACTGATGAGTTTCTGTCATCCTAACATAGACTCGGGTAACTAGAACGATTATCTCTGTCAGAAAACATGCAAAATGCTGATTAATCTTTCACTCGACCTAACCAAACACTAGATAATGGTTAGGAGGAATTCTAGATTCCAAATCTAGAGTCAAAACACGAGTTTGGGTAATTTAGTGGAAATTCAGTGTCACAATACAGAACAACTGTAAAAGCAATTCACACACATGAGATTTGACTCTCTTTGTCAAGTTCTCAAAACAAAGCCGAATGCTAAAACATTGGCACGTGCTTGTTTGTCTAGGGTAGGATTTGCATGCCAAAATACCCCGGATTAACAACTTGTTAAAACACGTACACTCGATAATAACAAACACCTTGTCTGTTATTTACCTGCTGCGCGTTATCTTTCCGCACCTGTTTGCCATGCGGGTCGAGCTTGATCCCTAGGCCGAATAATATTAGGGTTCAACGCCCTAATTATCGATCACAGGGTTCAACACCCTAATCAACACTCACATGGTCCAACGCCCTATTCAGTGAGAGCGTCCATTGAATTTCAGTTCTTCGGTCTTTTTCCCTAAACTCACGGTGAGTTAGAGTGGAATAATAACCGAGCGCGAGTCGACTGGAATTCGGCCATTTGTAATTTGTATTTATTGTGTTCGAGAGCATTGTAAGGATTTTATTTTGTACATTTATTATGTAAGAATTCCAGTCGGTGAGCGAACGATCCGAGAGTCGAATTAATCGAATCGGTCTAATGCTTGCCCAGATACAAGTAAATCCAAGAACTCACGGTTCTGGTTCACGCAGGGATTCAACTTCCATGGTTCGATGAACTGTAACGCAAGATTGTGAACCAACTCCCCGACATACGGGTTTACTTCTCTCTCGGCTTCTCAACCGACATCGTTTGGTTCACCGAATCTCCGGTGTCAAAACGTGCGAGCCAAGTGCAACTTAATTCATGCGGTAAATCATAAAACATGCAAGCCTAGCAAACCAGAGTATCGAAAGGGCGTGCGGGATATAGGTCCGCACGTAACATGAACCCCCGAACACGGATTTTCCGGTTCCGCACAGATCAATGCCTTAACGACAAACTAGGTGTTTCATACCCCTATACCCGGGTAACTTATCCGCCCTCGACCTTCGTGTCGTAAAATGATAAGTGGCGACTCCTTCTCTCACGCGTGTCCGTCACGCGTCCCCACAGGAAGGTGGACACTCCTAAGCCGCGCGATCCAAAAGCGCGCAATGTGGGCCCCGACGAGAGTCCACATTCGGGTCCGTACAGGGTGATCGGAGCAAAGTTGACTATTTTTTTCGCCCATTCGTGTGTCTGCGTGTTGTATTGACTGCATTGATGTAATTTGCCGCTTGGGCGGAACAGCTGACCCTGTGACCTATACTAGAGATCGGGAACCAAAGACATCTTGGTAATCTGCACCTGGGGCTTTCTCATTGTTTCCCAAGTGTCTCGATGTGCCTGGAGACCGCCGTGTTCTCCGTTTGTCGAAAATGAATCCCGAAGGTTTGCCTTGCGATGTTGAGACCCTTTTGAAGCCACTAGGGAAACCAGGATGATTTGTGCGATCCGAACTGAAATGATCTCCTTGGCCCTTGGGGTTGTTGGGATTAGGTGGTGCAGACTTCAGACATTAATATTTCGCCAAACAAGCTCCAAGTGCGAGAATCCGTCTGAAAGGGGTCATTTTTCTACCTGAATGGCACTCGGGAGATCTAAACAACTTGTGCAGCGTGATCAGGGATCACCTCCCTGGTCCTTGAGGTCTCTAGAAATGGTCAGACTTGATTTTAGGCACTAACATTTCGCCGAGCAGGTCTTCGATTAGAGATTCCCATAGAAAATACCCATTTTTCTGACTCTAGACTTATTCGGGAGACCTGAATGACTTCCGGAGGATAATCTGAAACCTATTCCATGATCTTGATAACCCATCGGTATGCGTAGACCTATCCTCGGGTGTCCCTAGTTCATCTTTTGAACAGGTACCTCAGGGGCCTCGCTAGAAAGGCCGTTTGCGAATACTCAAAAGAACCCTAGCTCAAGCAAATGATTTGTGAAATGTACTTAGAGGTAATATTCATCAATTTGGCACCATGATGGATTTTTAGAGTCTCATATTGGGTACCTTTTGATGGCATGGCGAGCCAGCGATGAATAGTACTATAGTGAGCCGGTTTCTACTAACTTGAGATTTGAAACTTATTTGGGCGCTCTAGCTCCTTTCTGTGACTTTTATGAGAACCTTGAGGTCTTCTCAGTCATCATGCCCTAGGGTTGTCTAATTGTCCTTTCTGGCCCGATTGTGAATAGTGATCCCGATTTTACAAAGCTATCTTCTATCGGAGCTCGGGTTGTCATTGTGAGCTGGAAGACCAAAACTTCCGTTTTAGCTGGATGCTCTGATAGAGGATCTAGTCAAAGACTTTGAGAAGTACCACGGTTTGGTCTCGGCGACCTCCACGGCACCTCCACTGGTCGTCCCTTCTCCTTGTATTTAGATAATGTTGGGTGAGGCCAAGCGAAAAGGCGGGCTTATTTTTGCGAACTAGGAGCTTCTCCTAACACTAAGCAGCAGTAATAAAAGGGAAAGGAATTGTGATTGGGAAAAAGGGAAAGTGCAGGGAATGGAAATTTGAAATTGCGCGAAGCGCGAATGGAAGGGAAGCATTCGGGATGATCCCGATTGTTCAAAGAATAAACTGACAGAAGGATAATGTCGGGATAATCCCGAGCGTGCAGGAAGCACATTGGCATAAAAGTAAGGATGGGATGATCCCTGCGCACACAGAAAGCGTGGTTTGTCGTGCTGAGCACGGATGGCAAGCAGTTGTCATGTTAGACACGTGTTGTGCCTGGATTGTACGAAGCGCTGAATGGAAACGAAAGCGCAGGAAGCGCGGGATGACCCTAAGAGGTAAGCGCAGGAAGCACGGGTTGACCCGAAAGCAAGCGTGGAAGCGCGGGATGACCTGAAAGCAAGTGTGGAAAGCGCAAGTGACCTAAAAGTAAAGAGCGCAAAAAGCGCGGGATGACCATGATGGCAAACGCAGGAACCGCAAGCAAGAGAATAAAACTGGGATGATCCCAAGATCGCAGGAAGCATGAGCTAAAAAGTAAAGTGTTTGATTAAGAGGAGCGCGCAAGAAGCGTGAGCAAGAAATTGAACCCGAATGATCTTGGACGCACAAGAAGCAAGAGCCAAAAAATAAAGCATTTGGTTATGGGGGTTCGTAGGAAGCACGAACGAGAAAATGAATCGGGATGATCTTGGGCACGCAGGAAGCGCAACACAGAAATGTAAAGTGTTCGATTAGAAGGAGTGCGTAGGAAGCGCGAACAGAAAAGCAAATCGAGAAGACCCCGGGTACGCGGGAAGTGCGAGCAAAAAAGTAAACCGGGATGATCCCAGGTGCTCAGGAAGTGCGAGCATAAAAGTAAACAGGGATGATCCCAGGTGGGCAGAAAGCGCAAGTAGAAAAGTAAAGTGTTTGGCATTGAGGAACGCGCAGGAAGCACGACCAGGAAAGCAAATCGGTATGATCCCAGGTGCGCAGAAAGCGCGAGCAGAAATGTAAATTGTTTGGTTATGAGGGACGCGCGGGAAGCGCGACCAACAAAGTGAACCGAGATAATCTTGAGTGCGCAGGAAGCGCGAGCAAAAAAGGAAAGTGTTTGGCTTAACAGGAATGCGCCGGAAGCGCAGGGATGCTAGGAAGTTGCACTAGGTGTGGAGCAGGGGCGATCTTGGTTCGCTTGGTGTTGGTTTAGCCGTGAAGGTAGGCATGACTAGCCTTTGGTAGTGTTCATGCTGCTGTGTGTGGATTAGTCGAGCTATACCAGTAGTAGGGTCTCATTGAGCATCGCGTGTAGCTCCGAAGGCCCCCACTAATCGAGTCGAGACTGTCATTCATTGCGCGAGGCATGCATGAATTCATCGGGAAGAGATGCCCTTTGAGGCCCAAATGCATATACGTTTGTACACAGGAAGATAGAAACTAACAGTCGAAGTCAATCAAGCGATATAGCCAAAGTTGCAACATGTAAAGGAATTTATGTAATGACATTTCAAGGACTTGGACTCAGTGACCATTTGAGGGGTGGTCGTGTCTATGAGTGTGAATTGTGTTGACTTATGTGGAAGAAAGGCCAATGTGTGGCAGGCGTGGCCCGCAGAGTTTGTTTGAGGGTAAAGGAAGGGATCTTTAGGATCCTCCAAATCAAATGATACGATGACTTGATCCCACATGAGGAGTGCCTCCAACCCGGAGAGTCGATGAGAGGAGCTTGCGTCGAAGACCGCCAAACTACTACTTGTTGTAACTTCACGCAAGGTACCGCTATTCTTTTGTGGTCAAGCCGACAAATTCCCTTAATTTTTGCTTAGACCGCAAGACTCATGATGTCCTAGCGGGGTATTTTTATTTGATATTTCCCTTATCAAAGCTCACATTTTGCTACGACAGCCCAGTGTTGGGATTCGATCGCACCTCTCAGTTCCTTTATTTTTTGTTTAAATCGCCCTTTATTGGTTTTCAATCTAGCGAGGATTTTTATTTCTGCTCTCCTTTAGCTACGGTCCCCCTTTGCGGGGATTTTAGATCGTGCCCCTCGTTCCCTAACTTTTGCCTAGACTGTCTCGAAGAGGTTTTTGACCTAGCAGGAAAGTGATTCTTTTTCTCTCAAAAGTATTTAGAAGCGTGAGCCACCTTCTACCATGCTTAGGAAACCCCTAGGAGCCGTGACTCGTTGGAGCTACCTCCTCCTTCCCGTCCAAACCGGTTTACCCGAGAGCACCTTCTTAGGTCCCCCTGACCTGTGCCTATAACAACACCTTCCCGAGGTCTTTCGAGCTTTTAAACCATCTCATACACACCTCGAGGCGTAGATATAACTTTCCGACTCTTAGAAGAGTAGGTTTCTTTGATTTTATCGCACTTGTGGGGGTAATAAGACGGTCTCCGACTAACTTAATGCATGTTTAGTTTCAAATTTCGTAAGTTTGTTTAAATGTTCATATAATATTATGGATAATACGTCATGCATGGAGGAAGTAGTCTAAACCGTAACGAGGAGACAGACTTGACTAGTGAAAGGCCAAGGGGCCTCTCGGCCATGTCCTTGAGGATGTGGCCGAGAGCCTCTTGGCCTCCCATCAGTCGGGTGTTGACATCCTCGTCTCGGTCCAATGTCGTTTTCAGGTTATTACATTATCTCGTTTTCCTTGCCAGTATCGTTTTATCGATTCCCGTTAAATTTCGTAATGTGTGCATCGTTATTCATGGCAATACCAACTTTATGCATGCTTGTTTATTATCTTGCTTGATGAGTGATGCATGCGGGAAGTAGTTTGAATCCGGATAGAAAGACCATTTGTGACAGAAGTCAGGCCAATAGACCTCTCAGCCATACCCCCTTGGAGGTGTGGCTGAGAGCCTCATAGCCTTTCTCGGGTCTGCGTGGCCTATCTTTCTCGATTATATTCAATTTCCCAAATTTTATGCAATTTCATTTTGCATGCCATCGTTAATTTGACGTTCAATCACCTTTTTAATATGTTAATAATAAATAAGTTGTAAGGATTCGATTCTTGAAGACCATTGCGGACCCACAATGGCCTAAAGGGCTCCGGCCATCCTTGATCGAGTCCTCATTGGTTGTCAGGTCACAAGTTGTTAAGACGGTCAGGAATTAGGGTCCATTCAGGCAGTCGACCCATGGTCAATCTAGGTCCAGAACCCGCAAATCCAAAAGCATTCGGTAAATCTCTCAATTTAACCAACCGCACACACATAGTAAATCGGGACCACTCACTCAGTTAATTAAATCCACTCGGCCTTAATTAAATCGCACGAACCGGCTAATAATTTGTAACTGCATCAATAAACTACGAACCAATATCTGTGTCCTTTTCCAAACCCACATTTTAATAAAGCGCCAAGACCTATGACGTGCATAGCATGGATATCTAGGTGGAACTCGCGCGTCCTGACTCAAGTTTGGGCCAGATTTGAGGCAGCTTGAGTCGGAACGCAGGAGTTTCTCCTAGACCACTTCTAGGCAGAGTGACTGATCTTCCGAATCCCTTAGGGTTCACGCGACCCTAGAGGACCCCGGGGATCAGTTGTCATCGGCTACCGACCTTCAATGGTCTGTGTCGCACAACCTCGATTTATCATCACGCAAACACAATTTCCGACTTAAGGGCATGGTTATCTGTTTATGGTTTATCAACAACCCTAGGGTTAGAGTGGTCGAAACACTCAGATTCACGGGTAAAGACAGCTACCTGTGCAGGCGCAGGTCTTATCTGCATAGCCCTCTCTACATGATTAAAATGTTTCCGCCATTTTGACATAGATTTGGGCGCTTGGGAACATGGATCAGGGGCGCGAGCATGGATGGCCCGTGAAAGGTTGTCCGACCCTTCAAAGGGTAAGAGTAGAGATCTTGACACTCTCGTAGTGTTTTCGCATCCCCACATCCCTAAGTTTGTGTATAGATCAGGTAAAACATAAAAATCGACTAACTTCGAACCCAGCATAATCAAAACACAGGAAAATGGGTAAGACAAGACATCAGGTTTTAGGGTCCTAGCAAAAAACACTCTGTCATAATATGTAATATCCTCAGTGACCCAAAACAGATTAGCTTAAAATAAATTAACACATTCAAGGCTTGGCAATAGACATCATGTCTGGTCGGACCCGACCCCCAGCTCTCACGTGCTCGCGTCAATTTAATTTCGTTTTCAGTCATTCAAATCTCACGGTGAGTTAGAATGGAATATTTGGCCGAACGTAAACCGACCGAGATCTCGTTGTTATAATTTGTATATTATTCGAAAGTATATTGTAAGGACATCTAATTGTATATTTGTGCTAGTAATGATCCCGGTCGGTAATTAAACGGTCTGAGAGTCAGAATCGATCGAGTCGATTTACAGGTCCCTGAGACGAGTGAGACCACACGAGTCAAGGGCCCGGTCCACATGGTAAACTGGCCATCATGGTTTGGTTAGCCGAGACGAGAGGACGGTGGACCGATCTCTTGACTCGAGAATCCGTTCCTCTTTCGGCCTCTTAAACCAAATCAATCATTTCCATGAATTTACCATGGTAAATCGAGCAAGGCGAGCAAAACCTAAGCAAGCCATAAATAAATGATAAAAATGACAAACCTTAGACTAATTAGAGTACCGATAGGGCGTGCGAGATATAGGCCCGCACGTAACAAAACCCTCAACTTCGGAACTCTTCGTTCTGCAAGACCATATGCCTTAGTAAACTAGGTGTATCCATTATCCCTAAACCCGGGTAACTTACCGGCCTTTGACTTTCGGATCGTAAAAAGGTAGTGGTGGCTCCTTCTTAGCCATGCAATCAGCGCACAAATATGTGGGCCTCAACGAGATGAAATTTGGGTCTGCACATGTAAGATATTGGGTTAATTGCCTAGAAAAACACAAACATTTCACATTTTATCAATTCTAACACGAATTTTTTTAACCTAAAAATACACAAACTATCAATTTGATATCAATGTTAGTAAAACTTTCATTTTTTCAATCGATAGGCCTCAACGATAACCATTGCCCGCCTAATCAGGGTTGTCTATGATGGCAAAGGTCTCTAGTGACCTCAATTAGGGGGATGGTGGCCGCTAATGAGACTTCCACCACCGACTCCCTTCATTCTTTTTCTTGATTTTGCTTTTTCTTTTTTCAAATTTGCGCAATGAGGGCCTCATCAAGGGCCCACTCCCGCCTCTATAAGGTCGCTAGTGGCCTCGCTACCTCGATTGGAGGATGTGACAATAGATTCTTATTTAAATTAACGGAAAAGTTGAGACGTGCTAAAATTGATATCAAATTGATAATTCATGCATTTTTTAGTTAAGAAAAAAACGTTCGTGCTAAAATTGATAAAATGTGAAAAGTTTGTGTTTTTTTAGGCAATTCACCCTAAGATATTTGATTTACTATTATATTTATGTATTAATTATTTCTAAATTTTAAATAATTATATAAATGAAAATTTTACATATTTATGGAGACTTGACATTTTTTATTATGAGATAGATATAAACTGAATTTATAATTCAATTCTAAGATGCATTTGTGGTGAAATGGTAAAGGTGCAAGACTAAAATATTATGTAAGAGGTCAAAGGTTTGAGTTGGGCTCAAGGAATAATATAAATATATAAGAGAGATTCGAGTCAAATGTAATTGACATAATTTACTTTTTGGAAAACTATATAGATAAAATTGCGATTGTCCTGAACTTTAAATACAGTAGCAAAATTTTACTATTGTATTTCCTTATTGGAGGCAAATTTAATCAACACTAATAATGTTCATTAGTGAAGTTTATTAAATTGTTGCCATGTTGCTAATTTGACCCTATAGTCCTAAAGTGGCCCACGAAAATGAACAATTTACTCATTTGCTTCTTATACTTTTAATGGCAAATAAATAGATTTTAGAAATAAATTTCATTATCTTTATTAAGAGTTTTCCTTGTATTAAATTTAGACAACTCATCTTTTGAGAAAACTATCAATTTGGTTCTCGAAAGATCATATTGCCATCAATTTGGTACTCCAAAAATTTTGGCCATCAATATAGTCCTTCAAAGATCATATTGCTATCAATTTAATCTTCTGTTAAAAAAAAACGTTTGAATTGCTTAATTTCGTCAAATAATTTTATAAAAAATAAAAATAAAAATAGAAAAGTTTTTTTAGGACAAAAGAAAAATTGCTCTGTCTCAATCTCTCTTTGTAACACTCAATCTATATATGTTGTTGTTGGAAATGTACGTGTCTACTTGATTTCTTTGTTCTTCTTCTCAATATCAATGGAGGTGGAGATGGAGACTATCAAGTGGTTGATAGAATCACAGCGCATGTGTTGGAGTGAGAAATATTACCGATTTTTTTGATTTGACAGATAATTTTTTCCATTTTTATTTTTTATAGAAATTATTGGACGGAGTTAAGAAATACTAACGATGTTTTTATCGAAGGATTAATTTGATGGACGGAATATTTTTGGAGGAATATATTGATCAAGATATTCAAATAATATCCTTTATATTCTTAAATGTTATTAATATTATTTGCATACACATCTATCAATTCTTGAGGCTATAAAATACGGTTTAGAATTTCGTTCGAGTAATGCATTGCTTATTTCGTTCTCTCGTAAACACCAAAATTCTTTTCAACAAATAGAATTTAATCATGACTTCCCAATCCGGTCATTAAGGTGCTCATGATTGGTCACAATTTTCACTTATATGAAGTTTTAGTGATTATAAGGTTTTTGGCCACTAATCCATTCACATTTCGCCACTAAAGATCTCTACTTTCAGTGATAGTTATTCTAGTTTGGTCACAAATAGACTTAGCGACAAGGCTTCTAGTGACGGGCTGGTGACAAAATTAGCTTTGGTCATTGTATATACAGTGACCATATTTTCACATTTTGTGACTATCTTTTTGGTAGCTAAAACCTTACTTTCTTGTAGTGATAAGACTGCATAGATTTCAAAACAACGCAAAAACTGCTAGTACATTCTTTCAAATTTGAAGTTTGTATCACCATTATATATGCTTGTTGACTAAAAAACCATGATGGAAGTCACGTGTTGCAGGCATGCCAGAGGCAACAGTCTCGAAAATATTGAAAGAACTTCAAATCTAACTTCTAACCAAACAAAAATGGAGATCTATGCCTAGCTATGCCAAAGGACTTCGAGTTTTTTGTGAAAATTTAAAGAAGCGTCAGAATAAACAAGTGCAGGAATTTAAAGTAGCAGAGAACCGGATGAAGGATACTTCATTGAATAGAGATGAATAATTTACATTGATCTGTTCTCGTCAAACCGAAGGAAATAAAGAAAAATACGGACTACGATGAAAGAAACAAAATCCTTTGTCGGATGACTGAAAGACTATGACTGGAAAACTAAAGACTGAGACAAACTCTGCTGCTGAGGACCTGAGGTTGTGTTGAGTGTTGTGTGTGCTACCATCTTCCATGCGACTGATTTCTGCTGAGAAGTTGCAATTCTTGGAGAACAATTGACCAATTAATTTTATCCATTCATTTCTCGTTCTAATCTCATGGATGAGCCTTACATTTGGCCCAAAGTTCGATGGACCTCAATCCAATTGCATTAACAGGCTGCAATTAATTAATATCCTATTTCAAGATTACCGAAATAGGATGTCAATAATGCTACTCGGGCATGCAGTTTA
Organism: Punica granatum; assembly: GCF_007655135.1. Classification (NCBI taxonomy): domain Eukaryota; kingdom Viridiplantae; phylum Streptophyta; class Magnoliopsida; order Myrtales; family Lythraceae; genus Punica; species Punica granatum. The sequence goes on from NC_045132.1 coordinate 5,234,959, forward strand.
TCACTGGCCACTCGAAGTTGATATTAGAGGTTGGAGTCTCTGCAATGACTAATGAGCCACTTCGACACTCCAAAATTTGCGTTTTAACGATAATAAAGGAGAGCAACTCTTGGGAGTCCTGTGTTAATACGGAATTTTCAGCCTCTCGTGGATGAACCTTTAGCAAGCCAAAATACGAAAACTTTTCGCACTTGAATGATAACATTTCGATATTATAGGGAGAAAAAATTCAAACAAATGAAACTCTCTTTTCCCAATAAGGAAATAAAATTGTAGCACGATTTTGAAGAAGTTTTTAATTTTTGAGAAAACTATCAATTTGATCCTTGAAAGATCATATTGTCATTAATTTGGTCCTTCAAAGATTTTGACCCTCTATATGGTTCTTCAAAGATCATATTACCATCAATTTGGTCCTTCAAAAATTTTTACTCTCAATATGATTCTTCAAAAATCATAGTGCTATCAATTTAATCCTCCGTTTAAAAAAAGTTAGAATTGCTTAAATTCGTGAAATAATTTCTATAAAAAATAAAAAAAAATTATGACAAAATAAAAGCTACTTTCTCTCACTCTTTTTGTAACACTCACTCTGTATATGTGTCATATTGGAAATGTACGTATCAGTTTGATTTCTTTGTTCTTTTCTCAATATCAATGGAGGTGGATATAGAGACTATTAGGCGGTTGAAAGAATCACAACGCATGTGTTGAGTGAAAAATATTATCGATTTTAGTTTTAGCAGAAATATTATCGATTTTTTTATTTCAATAGGTAATTTTTTCTATTTTTATTTTTTATAGAAATTATTTGACGGTGTTAAGCAATACTGACAGTGTTTTTATTGGAGGATTAATTTGGTGGAAGGAATGATATTTGAAGGACATATTGATAGCCAAAATCTTTGTTCAAGATCTTTGATAGCAAGAATCGCTACATGGAGCACATCAGAGGAAAACGGCACGCGATGCAAGAAGAAGACAACATACCCAATCTAGTTCTGCAGCTTGAGCCTTCAAGAATACCCACAGGACCCGATTGGAACGTTATTAGCACAGATGCAGCCTGGAACATCAATAGATCGTGTCTTTCTGGAGTTCTACACCACCTAAACAACCCGCCATCATTATCTTGGTTCAAGATCTCATGTGAAGACACATCGATCCAATCTGAGACTCGAGCAATTCTCATTGCCCTAAACATGGCTACCGATCGAGGATCAACGAATATCTGATTACGCTACGATGCTTTACTACTAGTAGAAGCCATTTTGCACCCACATTCATCTCCGTGGGAAATTAGAAGTAAAGTTTCTGACATTTTAGCGACTCTTAATTTTTTCTCGGATTGGATTTGCTCTTGGATTCCTAGGACTGAGAATACCCTTGCTCATGATCTAAGCCATTTTGGCGCAATGTCAAATTTTCAATCGCTTTATACTTTTGAAGGGTATTCGAATCTCAGTACTTCTGTAATCGGTACTAACTTTTAATTTCAATATTTACTTTATTTAGCGAAAAAAGATGGCAAAAATCTTTGAAAGACCAAATTGATGGCAATATGATCTTCAAAGGACCATATTAACGGTAAAAATTTACGAAGGACTAAATTGATGACAATATGATCTTTGAAGGATCATATTGATAATTTTCTCTTAATTTTTTAACGAGAGAAGAGATTCGGAAGAAAACGACGCCGCATCTTCTGCATTGCTGCCTTCTGTTTTTTTTTTTTTGCTAACCCGGAGTGTTCGGGTTTCGCCCGACTAATTTCCGGGGCTCCGTGAACCCCTGGCGACGCACGGAGCGGGTAATCACGCCAAAGGCGCTCCGGTGGCCCCAAGCAGATTCGAACCCAGGTCTCGAAGCAAACTTGGGTGCTCATTAATCACTAAACCAAATCCCTAGAGGTTCATTGCTGCCATCTGTTAACCATTCGCATTTGTTCACTTTTTCCCAAGAAACACCCACCGGAAGCGCGTGTCGTACAAACAACTCCCCACTCTCTCTCTCTCTCTCTCTCTCCCCATTATCAAAGGGGAGTCAAAACTCTCTGTAATCCTAAAGTCTCCCCCTCTCTACTTTCCCTTCCCTCGATTCCGAATCTATGCTCTGCTCTGCTGCTGCTCTCCGATCGGATTAAACTCCTCCGCTCTTGCATCTGTAAGCTCTTCCCACAGTCTATTGATCCTAGTGTCTCCGACTTTGTCGATGAGAAGAATTCGCCTTGTCTGCTTGCCAGTTCTGTTTGCCCCGGTGCCCAATTTATTCACCCTTTTCTGCAACTGGGTCTCCAATTTTGGCCCCAATTCTGCATTTTTCGTCTTGCCCACGGTTCGATTTAGATCGTGCTTTCTACCTAACGTTTGATGAGAAACACCCCGCTTTTCTTCTTGTTTTTTTTTTTTGCTTGAGGTTTGGTGCCTGATTATCGGTTTGGTTATTCTCGGTTTTATGTGCTCTGATGGTTTGCATATTTACTTGGGTGAGTATGAGTTCGGGCGAAGTTCGGAACATCGGATCAGTTGTTTCTTGCCTCTTGTGCGGTCTGCTTCTGGATCAAACTTGTGCTTCTCTTTTGGCCCTTTTGTATGGGGACAATCAATTGTATATTTGGACTCGGGAAAACTTTGTGCAGAATTCGGGGTTTTGTTCGCATTATAGTGTAAGTCATCGTTAATTTTGAAGTAGTGACTCAACAGTGGTTTGTATATATGTTAGCAAGCTTTCAAGACTTGATTTGAAGCTGTTTTACTTTTCGATAATTTTCTCTGGTAAAAGACGGTGGAATCTTTTTTTTTTTTTTTAATACTGCATTGAAATATTGCTCCTGATATCTTGGAAGTAAAGGACTGTCATTTATCTTTTAAATGCATTTGGTATTGCCGATGAAATTTGTGGACATGTAGTACAGAAGCGTTAAAAATTCAAGCTTGCAATTGATTCTTAGTTGTCAAATCCTTGTAAGATGAAATAACATGATCTTTATCTGGGCATACAGCTGCATAGCAAGTCTGATCTGATCAACAGGGAGAATGATCAAATTTTTCTAATCTCCTTGCATATGTCGCTTAGTTGTTTGGAAGCTGTGTTGTATCTAATGACTAATGTGCTTCATTTCTTTCTTTCTTTAGTCTCTTTGTTGCCATGTGAGTGTTGTTATATTGGAGTTTCCTTACAATGTCCTGATTCACTACATATTTCCCTTCATTAGCATTTACAGTCTACTATTTGCTGATTGTTGACTTTGAGACTATGTTATTTCTCTCCTCCAAAAGATTGGAGGATAGAAAATGGCAGGGGAGGAAGATACCCCCTTGTCACCACCCCAGCTAAGCGGAATGCATGAAAAATGGAAGCATGATATGGAGCTAAGGCAATCTCAGGTGGACGTTCTTCAGGCAAGGCTTCAAGAGATGAAGACTTGCATACGCGAGTCTGAGGAAGATGCAAGGAAGGAGATCGAAGTACTGTGGAGAAGGGTGAAAACAGCTGCAACTGTTTTGACTTACTTAAAATCGAAAGCCAGAGTGATGGCAGTCCCTGACTTAGCCTATGCTTCATGTGGCATTAGACAGTCAGACGAGGAGGAGGGACTCATCGATCGTGATGGAATCCCAATGTCAAGTTGGTCAACGACTGTCAATCTGGATCTCTCCTCCTTTGATGGTTCTGACGAAGATTCCTTGATCAGGATTGATGAGCACGATGGGGGTTATATTGGGGATTTACTAAAGTCTGTGAATATGGTCACAGAGGTTATGGAAAACCTCGTCAAGAGGGCTGTGATTGCAGAGACTGAGACTCTAGTGGAGAAGGAAAAGGTGAGCCTGGGCCGGGAGGAGATTAAGAGGAAAGCAGTTCAAATCGAGACAATGTCCTTGAAGCTGGAGGAGATGGAGAGGTTCGCTTTTGGAACAAACAGTATACTGACTGAGATGAAGCAGAGGGTCGAGGATTTGGTTGAGGAGACCTCGAGGCAGAGGCAGAGGGCCGCAGAGAATGAGCTCGAGCTCTGTCGAGTTAAGCGGGACTTTGAATCTCTGAAGTCTTACGTTAATAGTCTGATTAGTGTGAGAGAGACGCTGCTTTCTTCAGAGAAGCAGTTTCAGACTATTGAGAGGCTCTTTGAACGGTAAACATAGTTTTCTCATACTCTCAAGTATTTCCTTTCCTAAACTGCTCTTTCAAGTAACTGATGGGGGTGTTTATAGATTAGCTATGAAAGTGGTAAATATGAATTAAAGTTTGAAGTACTGCTTTGATATGTACATTATTGCTCTAGATTTCTTCATGACTTTAAGTGAAAGATCATCATTCTGCAGTTTTATCACTAAGGTGGTAATCTTGATAAGGTTGTCTGTCAAAGTTTGATCTGTTTGGTTTTGGAAATCTGTTTTCAATTTTGAAGAAAATGATAAAAATGTGTTTATTGTATAGTCAGTCTAACCCAAAAGGAACAATTGTAAAATGGACGAATGTTCTCCCCCTTTCCCAAAACCGAATAGTACGAATTGAATATCATAATTCATAATCTGCTTTAAGCAACAGAAGAAAAGGGGTCCAAGGGATTTCGAGAATTATATTATCTCATTCTGTGCTTAGCTTTTACAGTGAGAAGTTGAATCAATTGCCTTTGATGAACAGACTGGTAGCAAAGACATCCCAATTAGAGAGTGAGAAGTCTCAGAAGGAGGCTGAAGTGAATAAGCTGGTGGAAGAGAACGTGAGGCTGACAGCTCTTCTTGATAAGAAAGAGGCACAACTCTTGGCGATGAACGAGCAGTTTAAGGTGATGGCTCTCAGCTCCTCTCTTATGTAAGTTCACTCTTTTTGTTTGGAAACCAAATGAAATGACGTGGTGAGTCCCGTGATTCAGATTGACTATTTTCTTCAAAGTTTGTGCAACTGTGAAGAGCTCATCAGTTTTCTTTGTTTGGAGATATTTGTAAGTCGGTGAAATGAACACAAAAAATTGTACGTAACGAAATGTGTCTGCTACTGCAATGCAAAAGTTCGTGAGTTTATATAGAACGTTCAAGGCCAGCATCATGTTTCTTCCTTTCTCGCAAGTTTATACTACCTAGTGTGCTGTTATCGGGTTTTGGTGCTCTACTGCGTTCCAACATGGATGTTGAGATCCGAAAGTTTTCCGTCCAGTTTCAGCGAACTGTAAATGGTTATACTTTCACGAGATGCCTCATATGGGAGGGAATCGTGGACAGGAGGGATTGTATTGGTATGGTTGCATTCGGAGAAAATATGATTCAATATATGTAACTATCTCTTTTACTGTTTGGGCCGAAGAAAAATGCATCCATGATCCATATACAACAGAAATAAATAATTAAGTACACATACATACATAAATAGAAAGCAAGAAGCATCAAAGAAAATAAAAATCATTTTTTATAAGTAAGAAAAGAAAAATCATATTAATAATTTGAAATGGTATTAGTATGATACTTTCAAATAAATTACTTCGAATATTTCATGAAAACATACATGAGTCGAGCTCAAACAAATTAGCTATTCTTTATTTAAACGTCAATGAATTCGATGAAAATTACGCCTCAAGTATATTATTGACTTCTCAAGTAACTAAGTTGGACTATGAGTAAATACTGAAGAGCATGAGAACCCCATTCTCATTTTCGGGGTCTTATGGGCGCCACATGTGATGGAATGGGGACCCTAGTAAATCGGTGGCTCACTCCTCCAAAGGTAAAGTCCCAACTTCCATCGCAATTGTGGTACCCCATGTTTTTTCATATTAAAAAAAATTAAACGAAAATATTCACTAAACCCTTTATCACAAATATTATTAATTACGCATTTTTATTTTCAATTTCAATTAAACTATAATATTTAAAATTTTGGAATTATTATTATTGAAAATTAAATTTAAAAATTTAAATTGTGAACTTTATTTAGGGTTCGAGAAAATATTAATATTTCAATTTTTGAATTATTTATTAAAAATTAAACTTATATTTTATTTAAGAATCAAATCTCTTTCCATTACCTTTTTTTTTTTTAAAGGCTAACCAATGACAGGCGGTGTGGGCTTTACGGTCCACGTGGCTGCCTGTTCATTGGCAACCAATTAGCTGCAACCAAATAGGTACCGGTCCAGCAAGCCGAGCAGCTCCATCGATAAAGTTGGAGCAACTCCATTGATAAAGTTGGGACTCCCATTGGAGTTGCACTTAGGTATATCTTACTTTATACTATTATCGTATTTTATTTATACTATTATTTAAGCGAAAACTGGGATCGTCCTCATATATTCTTATAACATTTTTTATTGTAATTATTTACATTTTGAGACAAATTTTTTATTAAAAAAATTTCAATTATTAATTATAATTTCAAATATTTATCTTACTTTTTTGGGGTAAAAAATCAGAGTAAATTAATTATTTTTTACCACAAAACAAATTTATTATTATATTAATATTTTGAAACTATTTAATCACATTACAACCATACATACTTCAATATAACAATAACACCAAACAAACTCTATCAAACATCACATGCTTATACAATGACATCGGAGTCCACTTACCTTACCTCCATAAAACCGATTTATACACTCCATACAATTATTTACCAACTAAAGCTCTTGCAATAATCACGTAAACTTAAACGAGCAAAGCAAACTATTAACACAAACAGGCAACAAATTTCCAATTGGACCAATCCATCTCCATCTTTGGTAAAGCTTTAACTGCAGGCCGATTCTAAAAGGCCCAACTCAATCCTCTAAAAGGCCCAGCCCATAAATTTTTGTCCGGCTTTCGTCTCTTCTCTCCTCCTCCGGCTACTGCTCACCTCACCGTCCCTCCCCTCTCTCGCCCCCGTCTCCTCCGATTCTTGGCCATCTCCGATCTGCAACTCCGGTCGCAATTCCTTTCCCCGACTCCAATGCATTCCTTGAAAGAGGTAACGATTTTCATTCTAGGGTTTCACAATTTCTCATGGTTTCTCTCTGGCCTGAACTAATTAGCGAGCTGGGTGATTGATTTTGCCAAGGAATTTTCACCCCCTGATATATAATTGTGTATGCTATTGCTATCCTGTTAGTGTCACTTGCAGTTGGCGGGAAGCATCTGAACTGACGTTGATTGTCTCTGGGTTGTAGTGAATTTCTCATTTGGGCATATGTTTTACGTGTGTAGGGTACAAGCAAACGACTCAAGGATGTTGAGATCAGTGTCCCGATAGTGTATGGAACCATAGCGTTTTATCTCGGAAGAAAGGCTAGTGAGTAAGGATTTTTCTCATATTCCAGTTTGAATAATGGTGGCTGTGCTGCTCGGTTTTTAGTGTGGTTAGTGATATGAATTCGTATATCTTCTTGCATCGGTTAGGTCCCAATCGCATAAGTGGACCGTCTATGTCCGTGGAGCAACGAACGAGGATCTTGGACCGGTGATAAAGCGAGTTATATTCCAGTTGCACCCCAGTTTCAATAACCCTACGAGAGTGGTGGAATCCCCTCCTTTCGAGGTGTCTGAATGTGGTTGGGGTGAATTTGAAATTGCCATCTCCCTTTTCTTCCAACCCGACGTTTGTGAAAAGCAGCTGGATTTGTGAGTTCTCTGATGTGTTGCCACTTTGTCGAGTTTTTCAGGTGTCCAATTTAGTGATGCCGCCTGCTCTGTTTGTTTGTAGATATCACCATTTGAAGCTTTACCCGGAAGATGAATCTGGTCCCCAGTCCATCAAGAAACCTGTCGTCGTGGAGACTTATGATGAGATTGTCTTCCCTGATCCTTCAGAGAGTTTCTTTGCTCGGGTTCAGAATCATCCTGCTGTTATCGTGCCACGAATGCCTGCTGGTTTCAACATCTCACTTCCTGGTGAGTCAATTGTCTGCTATCTTCTAGCCGAGACCTGGATGGTACTGAATTTTCTCTCTGGACTTCTGCAGCATCATCTGAGAACATTGACGAAAAGAAGAGAGGTGATACCAAAGATCACTCACTGAGTCAGTGGTTTATGAATTTCTCCGAAGCAGATGAGCTGTTGAAGCTTGCAGCGGCGCGCCAACAGGTTAGCAAAAAACAGTTATTTTCCTTTTATATCTTTGGTTTGGAAATTTCACTGTACCCAGTTTGGAATTCTCTAACTCAGGCATGCCTTCAGTCTGTTGCCTTTAATTTTAGGGACGTTAGCTGATTTGATATGTCGTTCGTATTATTGGGAGCCTGTAACGAACAAATAAGAAGGACAATTACTTCTGGATGTCTAGGTCAAATGCTAGATTGGTATGATATGTTCAGGAAAGTCAAATATATGCAATTAGCTTCTTATGGCCTCCTGAGCTGATGACATGTGCTTTGAGGGTTTACAAGAACTGATTATTTTTGTGCCTTTTCTCACTTGGATTAAGAATCACTTGTTACCCGTTGAAATATTCTTGTAATGAGTTCTGAATTTTTCTCGGGTTTTCTTGCTAACAATTGCTAAGTATGGCCGGTTCAAATAAGATTTCCAATGTTGTAGGTGCAAGGTCACATGCACAAGCTCAAGAGACAGCTCAGTTTAATGGAAGGGCTGCCCCAAATTTTGAAGCCTGCCTCAACCTATGATTGAATACTAGGCCTGGCATTGGCACTTATGAAGTTCATCATCAGCGTTGTTCTTGGAGAAAAGTGAAAATTATTTCTGAAATTTGTAAATGTGGATTGAATTAGTTTTAGGTGGCTGTCTTTTCTCTGTAATCTTGCCTTTTAAGGTCATAGTGGTTGAAGATCAGAATTTCAGGGTGTGATTGTCAATGATGAACTAACATTGAGTGGTTATGACAAACTGCTTTATAAAGCTCTAGATCCTGCATTTACCACATTCTGAAGAAAGTGTATTTCATTTTTCTAATCTTAAAAGCTTTGGAGGGAGGGGCCTTTTGTGGGGTGTGGAGCTCGGGTTTCTGGGTGGTGTTACCATCACTATCACTAGGTTTTGTGCTACCCTTCATTCCTTGAATAGAATACTTGTAGTGACAGCTTTAGAATGCAAATATCTATTACCTTTCTCGGGTCTCTTGCAAGACAAAAGGAAGCTTTGTGTCATCTCTGAAGGGAGGAAACCAATCTCCTCACCAGTGTTGAGTTGGAAACTTGAGGTCCCTTTCTAAACGTGGCTTGCAGGCGAGCTGCCCTTTTTTTCCTAGGTGGAACTAATCCTGACAGCTGCAGAGGCAATATGAAATCCTTGTGGTTCATTCCCCCTAGTCAGGAAAACATTGCTGATAGAACTTTGGGACCATTTTCTGCAAAAAGTACCGTTCATGTGATGTCCAGTTAAACTTCGATGTTCATGTATTTCCAGTTATTTTCTATTAAATGCCATCTTGTTGTGCCAGTTTGGAAGCATCTTCTTCATCTTGATGCTTGAGATTGGGGTCTGGGAATTAAGTATTGACCAAGTTTAATAATATTCCTAACAATGCCTCAACTCCTTATTTTATGCAGTTCATGTACTTTAATTGGATTAAGGAGGAATATATTAATAATTTGCACTCAAATGAGTGACAAAAGTGGTAAACACTAGAGAATTTATACTGGGCGTTATCTTGTCATGTTATATGGTTCTAAAAATTTTATCTTATATTGCAGATCATGACACATTATGAAGAAGATTCTTATACTGCTGCATTTTGATATTTCATGTAAACATTCTTTTAGATGAAGCATGTTCCATGTCCTTCTTCGGGTTCTTTCATTAGATAATTGCCTTACTGTAACAAAATATCTGCCCCTAGCCGACAAACTTGATGTGATTGTGGATAATGTGCAGTTATGAAGTGTACTAATTCAAGCCAAATGAAATACGAGATGCAGATTATGACCGTGATCTGATTGTCTCTGCATACTCCAAGGTACACACCCTGAAGTCATTTTCCTTTGTGTTTTGTTTGTGCCTTTTTCATGACGTTTGTTATGCACATTTCTCTTTTCACTTCTTATTTTCAGTGGTTCTTTTACTTCGATCTTGTGTTCATGCTTGTAGTGCCTGGTAGATATGAGTCTTGTTAGATCTCGAAGCAAATTTATTTTAGCTTCTATTTCTGATCAATCCATATAACAGAGGCAAATATTTTCATTTTATTCTCGTTTGTTCGTTGTTTGACATAAGCCTAAATCCACTGAAAAGGAATAAAAGCACATCCTTCTACAATTCCACCCATACAGCTTCGCTTCTTGTTTTATGACTAGACAGTGCAGCTTCCCTGAATGTATAGGTTTTTAGCCCTATAGGCTTTAGGTTGATGGTATCAATACTTTCAGTGTTTTATATGCTATCGATAGCGGTGTTGTTATACTTACCATCTTGTTCACCATATTTCCTGGTAAGAAGTATGCATATCTTTTGGTAATGTAAACATGCCAATACAAATCTCCCGATATTCTTTGTTTGGAACATAGGATGATTATTGATAAGTCACCATTAGAATTTTGGACATAAGGGATGTTCTGTATGGTCTTAATGTTTTTTCCTTTTTAAAGTAGTCCCCAAGAGACAAGAGTAACATGGTCTTCACATGGTTTAGCATTCAACAGTCTCACCGTCTACTGGAACAAGGCTGCCTCGTGTTCATTGTTAATACTATTAAATTCTCCAAGGTCTATGAAAGAAAATGATAGGTTATTGTCCCATGAATATTGCAGCCCTGACATGCTACCCGTCTTTCTATCAAGGAACATGGGTCGCCCCCTTATACGAACATTCGTACATCCTCATTTATGAGCGAGATCCTCTCACACATGTCAATCTGTATTGATCTGGAGGCATTCGTACTTACGCCATATCTCTTCCTTACAATTGATTGGATTAAGCCATGTTTTTGTTTAGTCCAGCGAGTAATTCACATGCACCCGCAGACACAAGTAGGTAAAAATGTTCGATTATTTAGTCGGGTCGGGGCTGATGCAACTCACTTTTCTTGAAATGTTTGAAGGTGCTGTCTTGGCCTCAGAACATGGGAAGTAATTGAGCTTGAAAGAAATACTGGTGGTGCTCGTTTACATGAACTTTTGTCATCTTCCCTTTCTCTCTGTGTCTGTTTTCATCCTCTGTGGTGTGTTGCTTTGTGGTCACACTCTTTGTAGGGACACATGGGTCTGTAGGTCCTTTAATATGGAGACATTGGCCTTTACTAATTGTGAGCATGAAAACCTTTCTCCGTATGTGTTTGGCAATCTCCTTACAGTAGGTTTTCTGCCTAATCCGTCTCTAATAGAACCTTTGAAAGAGATTGGATTGGCATCTCTTTCTGAAACATGCGATCTTTACTTTGATTTGACGAGTCCGATGCACAGAAGCCTCATGTGATTGTACTCTTACCTGATGCAGGTACGTGAGCAGATCTTGGTCGAGAACCCAAACACAGGTTTTCCAAGGTAATTAGAAGGGATTCCAGGAATCATAGATTACCCAGTGGGAACCACATAACCGACTCCTTTGTGTATTTCATCAAAGTACCAAATCCGCGCGAGAATATGGGTAGTCTTGGGAACTTGGAAAATATAAGAGCTTCATTCGTAGAAATTTTAGTGACTGGATTACCATCCCCGAAGAGGTCGTAGGGTTGCTCCCCTTATAATTTATTTGGGAGTTTTTTCTACCAAACACGATGACGGGAATTCAAACTCTGTAGTATTTCGTCCGGAACATTAAACAGGGGCAATGGACCACATATGATATTGAAGTGGAGAGGACCTTTTTATTTATGGATATGAGGGGAGGGGCCATGCATATGGAAGCAGAATTTACGGGTAGCCAAGTTAAGGAGGAGGAAGTCATATGATGTTTGTTTCTGTGGGACATATTTTAACAGAGTATTCGTGGTGTAGCATTCCCTAGCATATCAATATCCGGATGTATGTCCAATACGAAAGTCGAAAACAAGTCCAATGAGTAGAAAAAGTTGCTTGATAATTTAATTAGGAGGCCCTCCCTTCTTTCCCTTTTTCTCTCCTTTCCGCAGGTCGATATCGATCATTTTGAGTTTTTAAGCATGTGATCGATCATCGAGTTCAAGCTCATCCTTCCATTAAACTGATCGAGGGGCTATGTGATTCTCTTTTGAAGCAATTGATTAGTCCTCGGGCTTGATTGTGATCCTTCTGTCGGGCTTGATTGTGATCCTTCTGTCGGGCTTGCGCCTTTCACTCTCTGAGGCCTCACGGGCGAACTCATGGTGGTCTTTTTAGAAGTAATCTTGCTTTCTTTGGAAAGGAACCGGAGGACTTCTTAAAGCATGCCATGTACATATTCATGGCAAATGTAATGCTCCATTTGTCTAACCCTCGACACCGGGTCAAATCGGCATCTGAGCAGTCTCTTTGTTTCTCAGCCTCGGTAATAAAACCTCTCATCTCGAGTATACCATGGGAGTATTGTACATTCTCATTGGTTTTATCACTGTAAAAATTTGTCTATGTCACAGACGCGTTTACGATTTCATCGAATATATCTTGATAAATATTTTATTTTTTGATGAGAAGACAAGAAGTTACTTTTGTTTCCACAAAACCGGTGAACTCAAGATGTTTTAACCATTAAGTTGGCATTCTTCAAAATTGTTTTCCCCTCTAGAAAATCTCTCATTGATTCGTCCATCCCATTCCTTTGCTTTTGTCGGGGCAGATCATTAAATGGGCCGACCCGTCTTAAGAAGAAATGGCAGCAGTTATTTGTTTTGTCTCAGATAAGCCCTTCATATGTCTGCCAAAAACAATATATATAATATATATATATTGGTGGCAACTGAATAAATTATGCCCCCCAAAAATTTGGCAATTAAATTCAAATAGGACCAAAGAGCTGAGACAACCAGCTGGACCAATACAAAGAGGCAGCAGCACACTTGGGCAAACTTGATACCAGTAAATTCAGATAATGCTCAACCTCGCCATAATTATATATCAAATATCAAACAATGATAAAAGAAGAAAAAATAATTATATATACGAGTCGTACATGTCCTATATCCTTTCATTTAAGGGAAATCGTTCGTTAGACAGGGATGAAATAGAATGAAATCACCTCTTATCGTATCTGTGTTATGTGCATGGCGATTCTACTGTGTTTCGTTTGGAGCAGAAAGGAAATGAGGACACCAACGATAAAGAAAGGGTTAATGAATTTTGTAGGGGATCAGGCAGTTAAGAAGTATAGTCTTTTAAAGAGCGAGAAGATGGCAAGGAGAGTTGGAGTTTACAAAGTAATTTCTTTGGGCCTATTTATAGCAAAATATCAAATGAAAATGTAATCAAGAAGTATGGTGTAATTAATAAATTACACTCAAAAGACAAAATTTACCAACGTGAGCAAAAGTTCTGGCTCAAAGTGACTTGTGATTAGACGTCTGAACAAGCATCGGTCTTAGTAGTAAGCTAAGGATACTTCGTGATTTCAAAAAAAAAAAAAAAGGAAAAAAAGGAGCATGAATGTTTCCTACTTTACTTTGTGCCCTAGCATATCCTTGAGTGAAATCCTAACCGTTTTTATTGATTTTTTTCAATGGGATAATTGCGTCATATAGCATAATATTTGAAAGAATTCTTAATTCTATCCCAAACTTGATTTTTTACCTAAGATATCTCAACGTTGATGTGTTGGTTTCACATCTATCCCGACGGTAATTTCCCGTCCAAAATTGATGGAATTACACACGTAACACGTTAATTTTGTAACAAGTGTCGAGATAGATGTGAAATTAAAGTGCCACGTGTGCAATTCCGTCAATTTTGGACGGGAAATTAGCGTCGGGATAGATGTGAAACCAACACGTCAACGTTGGGATATATCTCAGGTAAAAAATCAAGTTTCGGCTAGAACTAAAAATTTCTTCAAACGATAGGTTATATGACGCAATTAGTCCTTTTTCGATTACAATGGAGATCTGTTGGTCTAATATAATGAAATAATATTCTAATAATAAAGGGGCATGGGTATTCATACTAAGTATCGAACTTGAAACCTCTTATTATCATGCGAGGGCATGCGTCATTACGCTACACTCTGATACTATTTTTATTGATTGATAGTTGGATATGTTATAGGTATTTGATATTCCATTTTTGTATCACGTAATTATATATATATTTATATATATGTTATGGTAAATAAATGTCTATGCAACCAACGCTGGTTTATTCAACTGATTTGGCTCTTGATTATCTTAAGTAACATCTTGAGTTTGTATTTTGTAAATAGAGAAAATCCACGCTAGGAGTTTGAGAGAACTTTATCCCTTAGTAGGCTAATTTTATTCAAACTGAATTAATCGGAGCATTTTAAATTTCTAGATATCCGAGTGCACCACCAAAAAATAAATATCCATGCATTGTCCCCATATTTAACCCACAACAGGGCTGTTTTACCGTGAATTTATTCCTAAATTTTGTAGTGTTGTTCGACGGACTAGTTATTTTGGCACACTGTAGTGTACAGGAATTTCATACAGTTACAATGATTAAATGGACAAGTTGATTTGGCCCTCCGTAGGGTTATATTGCTAGTGTTTTAATAGAACAATGTAAATTATATTTTAATTTTATATAATAAAATAGAATATAAAATTCTCAGATTATCTTGCCTTTTACCAATAAGTTTTGGAAAATAGATATTCTTGGTCTTATAAGTCTGGTGTTCAGTCAATTTTAGTCCTATAAGATTTAAAACTACCGAATCAGTGTTATACGTTTATTCCATGAGATAATTTCGATCCTATAAGTTTTAAAAAAGATATAAGTTGGTCATCTAAGTGGTCCTATAAGTTTTAAAAAGGAAAATTACTTACGAATTAAACGTATAGGACTAATTCGGCATTTTAAAACTTAGAGGATTAAAATTGAACGAAAGCTAAACTTATAGAATTAAAAATGTCTTTTTCTCAATAAGTTTTTCATAATGATATAATTGGACACTTTCGGTTGATCTCATAATCTCAATGTTTTGGGGATAAATAAAAAAAATAAAAAAAGAATCCAAAGAGATTGGGAATAGGCTAGAGTGGTGTAGACCCTATAGGGACAAGTAGATCCTTTGGCTTGGGATGAATACCAAACTGAATAAATAAGATCGCCCATTATTAGTTATACTACATCTCTATATTTGATAGAAATTATTAATCAATTGAATTCGGTACAATTCATCAGTACAGACAAAATGTTAGGGAAAGAGAATTTCAGTTGGGTCCTACAGTGTCCTATGAGAAGGCAACAATGTATGGCACGGCCCCTGTGGGGTTTGGAATTTGGAAACTTACATTTTCATTCCATTTCCTTCCAGCCCAGTCAGCCCTGCCAACGAACAAATATTGACTTATAATTCCATCACTTCCAAGCATACAAAAACAGATGCGTGTCAGTGAATTACTGTCAGTAATTTTTTTTAAGAGAGTTTGTTGAGGGACCCGTATGCTTGAAGTTCAGTGCTAGCTGTTGGACTGATCCTCTTGAACTCCTGCACAGGAAGTGAAAGTTCACTAGCTCGCGAAAAGCATAATTTACATATTACACCGCACCTTCTAAGAATATTCATCCTAACCCAATTCAATTTAAGCATACTTTTTCTTCTATTTTATTTTTTGAAATAAAAAATAGAAAAATTGATGTAATAAAAGAACACGAAATAAAGGAGCAATAACCAAATTCTTGTTCTATCAAGAGTGTTGATTATTGCTCCTTTACTTTCAAATCAAAAACTCGTATATATACACTTAGACTAAGATCAAAGTCTTATCTTATCCATTTGTAGATGGAGCTTCGACAGCAGCTAGGTCTAGAGGGAAGTTATGCTATATGCTGGCAATTCTTTAGGGGGTGTCGTTCGAGCCAGTTGGAAGAATCGCGATGGTACCGACTGCAGCCACCCTATTTCTATATGACTAGCTTTATTCGCATAAAGTTCGATGGTCCTGTTTTCTTAATACGGTTCCATCGAATCTCGTATGTATAATAAAGATGTTTGGACAAAAAGTTACGATAAAATAGTGAAATGATCATGTTTTATGTATACAAAAGAGTTTGTCGATCCGACTATATGCCATGTGTCGTTGTCCCACCTCCTCTCCTCCCATAAATACCCTACCCATATCCCTCCAATTCTCCCCACCACCATTCCACGCAAGCCCTCTCAAAACCTCTCTACACTCCTTCCACCCTCAATTCAAACACATCAAAGGAAGAAAGAAAAAGTCTCCCAAGATGGCCATTAGGAAATCAACCACAAAAGCGCCACAGACAGCTGGCCTAAAGCAGATACTGAAGAAGTGCTCGAGCTTTGGGAGGAAGTCGTGGAACGGGTCGAGCGATGAGGAGGACAAGAGGCTCCCCCAGGACGTCCCCAGGGGCCACTTTGCGGTGTATGTCGGGGAGAACAGGAGCAGATACATAGTCCCAATCTCTTGGCTGGGACATCCTCAGTTTCAGTGTCTGCTCCAAAGGGCAGAGGAGGAGTATGGATTCAGTCATGACATGGGGATCACTATACCATGTGAGGAGGTTGTGTTTAGGTCCCTCATAACTTCCCTGGTCTGCTGATGACGATCGTATTCATGACACCAGTTCCTATGGCTGAACTGAATTGATGATCGTCCCCAATGATTCAGGTAGCGAAGAACCGGAGACAAGGAGCAGGACGTGCTTATGAGTGTATTAGGAATGCATACGGATGAGTTTATGCCAACATTGTCGATCTGTGATACAGAAACTAGGGATGGTTTTTATCAAGTTGTTGCATCTGCAGGGTTCTGAAAATTCACCCATCTCGTGATTGCTTCTTCACTGCCGATGCGGAAGATTACTATAGTTTTGATCATTTTATCTGGGAGGGTTCATGGACACCCATCATGATCTGTTGATTAAATTCTAGGAGTGGTTTGATCTGACAAATTTCTTTGTTCTAAGTAGTTTCATTAACATGTGTAAATGGATGCCTTTCTTTTTTCTTTTTTTTTTCCCTTCATTTTGTAGATTGTAGTGTTTGTGGTTGTTTAATTTGATTATTACTTCAATTTGTAAAAGGAAATGTTGACTTCTTTTTTTTTATTATTATAAAAAAGCCCGGGGAGTTAGTACGGAATAGGGTAATGGAAAATAAATTAGCATAGTGTGCACCAGAAAAAAAAATGACAGAGAAAGTCCCACTTATGAGAAATTATATATAACCTCCTGATTTCAAGTAGATAAATTGGTTGTGCAAAAAAAGTTTGGACTCCCGTATTGTCATTTTTATTTTCTCGTGGGATCACGAGTTGTCCTTAGCTAATCAGTTTAGACTAATTCCAAGTTAGATAAATTTTTAAATAAAATGGGCCTAATTCGAACTCGAACCCATATGCAACCCAAAAGCTTAAGCCAATGAGTTACTACGCATTTGTCTTTTATAAACTTTTCTCATATTTTCCTTTCAATCGGTGTGGTGCATTTTGTCCTCTCACACTCCCAATTTCTTCTCTAATATCCCGCCCTTACGTGGTATCGTGTCGTCTTACACGAGCCACGTGACCTTAATCAATCGACGGGACCACACGACTTAATCACACCCGCCCTCATTTCGATGTCCCACATCAGATATAACGGGTGTCTGTTTGAGGCACACGTTACGCTTACACTCGAGCCTACGGGTCACACGGACCCGCGCATACATGCGCGTTATGCGCACCTCACGGCACGAAGCCGCCCTACACACCCAGGACTATAACCTGACTCTGATACCAGTTAGATAAATTTTTAAATAAAATGGGTCTAATTCGGACTCGAGCTCATATGTAACCCAAAAGCTTAAGTCAATGAGTTACTGGGCCTTTGTCTTTTATAAATTTTTTCCATATTTTCCTTTCAACCGGTGTGGGATATTTTGTCCTCTCACACTCCCAATTTTTCTCCAACATTCCAGCTTGGCCATAGGTGTTAATCCAGTCTCAAGGTGCTTGAATTTTGAACTTCCGCATTATATATAAAATCAGCTCATAGAAAACAAGACTTTTTTTCGGTGTACACTCTAATATCCAGAAAGCAGAAGCCTTATGAACCCCAATCAATTTAGTTTGAATCGGATAAAATTAAAATTTATCCAATAAATTTTCTCAACACACAAAACATGATTTTCCGATTGTATCGCATTTCAACGATTGACTTGTTCTTTCTTTATTGGTGAGCATGATTGACTTCTTTGATCTATGGAGGTGCGTGTAGAGAGCGCATCGAGTGATGCTTCATGGAATTTTGACCGTATGATTATAATCAGAAAAATGGACGATGTATATGGTTTATTTCTTGTTCTACAATCACGCAGATATGTAATCTCTCGTGATGCGGAAGTGAATCAAACTGTATTGTTTATAACATGAATTTGGAATTGAAATTGACTGTAATATGTATTAGGTCTCTTGACTTCGAAGAGCGAGCCCAGTGAACCGTGCTCGTAAGTCTTAACCTTGAATAATTTCTAAGAACCGTGCCCAAGAATTTATGCTATTCAATATGAACTCAAAAGTATTTAGCCATTCGGATTTCACTTCTATTATATCTTGTCTATACGGTACAGTAAAAAGCGCTACGTAAACTTTTTAGTAAATTATTTTGAAGTATTGAATGGAATTGGATATCACCATCGAGAAATTTGTATAGAATTATCACATAATGTCAGGAAGAGGAGGTATTATTTTTTAAAAAAAAGTTAAGGGTTTTCATGAATATTATTATTTTGCCCATGACATTATGTATATTCTTGTTCTCAAGAAATATTTCAAATGTTGTTTTTCTATATCCATAACTACTAGCTAGCACGTTTCTTCCTTTCTTGTCGCATGCCGCAAGCAGGGTCGAAAGAAAACAACACAAGTAAAAATAGTCATGGGGTCCGTGTGTAGTGTGGGCATTTATCGAGAGATTTCGAAATATGCATACTTCTCCTCATAATGCTTTTTCGAACTAAATCGAGTGCATATAAATCGAAAAGTACATTAATTATGGCAACTATATAAAGCTAAATACATTAATGAGAATGATAGACTCGAATGGACAATTGATGAGGAGCTAAGGGATTGTTGAAAATACTTACGTGGCAAACTTTTGTCGAGAAGATAAAAAAATATATAGATATAGTAGATTGCAAATTAGAATTTTTTATTTTCCTGAAAAAAGAAAAAATTATATTTAATCTAGTAACACAATTGAACTGGCATGTGAAAAAAGATAATAGAAGGCAGAAAATAAAATCATAACTTAATTATCATATGAATTCTGACTTCTGAATTATGATTGATTATAATTATTATATTTTATAGGGTTAATATTTTTAATAACTTGGGGCAAGTGCCTACGCATTGCTGCAGGATAAAAGCTTATTCGATTAATAATTGTGTGATTCTAATTTATACAATATTCAATATATCACATAATCTCAAATATAGTAGTCTTAATTGTTAAAAAATCTTAGATTTCTTATATGGTATATAGATTAATTTATATTATACAATGTAGAAGCTAGTATCTCTTTATACTTTGTCTAAATTTTACTTTTAATAGTTAGAAAGTTGCGTTATATTTTATTAGGCCATTTTCTCAGTCGATATTTGTTAGGCTACTGAAATATATGAAAAGAATTTATCTGATGTTCTTATTAAGAAGAAAATCATTATGATATATCATGATTTATTATATAACCAAGGTGTGCACCGAAAAGTATATGGTACTCAAAATTTCTTCCTAACATCTATTACTATATATAAAACTTACCAAACAAATACTCCATTATATTTAAAAAAACTTATCACCTCTCAAGAAACCACATATAAAATTGATTTAATTAATTAACTTTCAAAAAAATAAAATGTCCCTCTCTCTTAACACCTACATTAGCGTAGAACACATATTTTAGTAAGAAAAGAAAAAAATACTTGAAGTTACCCCTTATTGAGCCATTTTTCTTTCTATATAGGTATAACTTAATTTTACTTATTCTAGTGATGTATTTATATATGATTAAAATTTTATTTATGACGTTAAATCAATCGTTATTTTTTGTTATAAATTACTATTATGATATATTCATCTTTAATAATTTTTTCATATTACCACGCATGGCACATGTGTATTCTCCTCTATACCTATTTCACTTTCTTAAATAATATAAATTTTTTAAAAAATAAATACTATATAATTCACAAAAGGTGGGCTATTATAAAAATTAATTTACTCCATTTTTAAAATGAATTTACTTTTAATATTATATATTTCACTAAACTTTCAATTTATAAAGAAGGAAATAGACAAACAATTTCTTTTCCTATACCTATTTTTTATTAATAATTTCAAATTTTAAAAATAAATAAATTACTCGATTCATAAAGACGGTCCATTTTCTTAAATAAATGCAAATATTACATATACTATTCGACTTTCGATGCATACAAAAAGAAAGAAAGAAAGCAACAACTTCTCTACCTATACCTATTTTGCTTTATCAAATAATTTAGGGAAAATAAAACCATATGTTACTATTTTTTTCGCCCCACATCATAAAATAAAATAATTTCATCGGATGTCATGGAAATTTTTATTTTTTTCACCATGCATCACTCAGTCCAAAAATTGATAGACTGGGTACCATAATATTTTTGTCACGAAAAGGTCAAGTGTGGATTTGATTTTGGGGCATGATAGGGTTTACAAAAATAATAGCAAGAAACATAGAAGGGTAAATGTGGAGAAACAAAAAATGAACTTGAATTTCACACTTTTATATTTAATATAGATTATGTACCATATGAGAAGATTAAAAGCATTTATGCAAATATAGTTGTGAAAAGGGACAAGTCGGTGGTTGTTAGGAGAAAAGTTACTTATTTTATTGTCATAGGGGTATAATAAAAAGTAAAATTTGTCCATATACATTGAAAGGATAAAATAGACATTTAAAAATATCTTCATATATATAGAAGGGCAAACTTGAAATTTCAAAAAATTGAGAAACATTTTTGTTAGTTTCACACTTTTATATATGTTTTTATTATTGTTGTTGTTTTTGCTATTATTATTATTATTATTATTATTATAGATTATAGATGATAATAGATAATAGATATACATAATTAAATTTCGTTATATCTCATTTCACATTAAAAAAATATTATATTGGTTCTAACTTTTGTCAATAATTTTACTTTAAACATAAAGAGGGTTAGTTTTGAAAATTAAAAAGAGACATAAGGGTATTTTTGGTAGTTGAATGCGGAGAGGGGTAGTTTTGGAAAATGAGAAGTAACATAGGGGTATTTATCGAAGTTAAATGTGGAGAGGGGTAGTTTTGGAAAATGAGAAAAGATATAAGGGCATTTATGAAATTGAAATGTGGAGAAACAAAAGCATGACCTCCACAACTTTATATTAGTAATAGATATATGTATCATTTTCTCTTTTCTGGATATGGCCAAAATTAAAAGTTGTTGTAAATTGAAGTACATACTGTCGAAATAATTTTGTTATAGCCAACAGTAACTCAGTCAACTTTTCCATCCATATAATTATTTTTCTTAAATTTAAAGTAGTAAAAATTAATTTAGAAAACACAAAATACACAAAATACAAAAATAAAAAATAGGAATTTTTACCTCAAATGGCCCATGATTTATTCGTTTTGTCAAATCTATCATATGTTTTTTTTGTCAGATATATCTCATGGTTTACTTTTTACATCAAATCTATCCCGACGTTATTTTTTCCGTCAACATCTAACGGCCGTGCTGATGTGGTACGTGAAGGGATAGTGGGCCACACTTGCCAAGTGGGTGCCACGTCAGCACAGCCGTTAGATGTCGACAGAAAAGATAACGCCGGGATATATTTGATGAAAAAAATAAACCATGTGATAGATTTGATAAAAAAAACATATGATAGATTTGACAAAACGGGTAAACCATGGACTATTTTAGGTAAATTTCCCTAAAAAATAATTAAAAGAAGAACCATATGAGAATAAAGAGAAGTAAGGTAGGAGTCCGGTTAGAGTGCCTACCAACCATTGCACTGGTCACCAATGAGCTCAATGCTTTCTGCCGACCTCGTCTGAATTAGTGTTGGCCTGCGCTACGTCCCCTCCGCGGTCCAACTCTCTATCTTCGTAAGAGAGTGAGTGGTGTTGTAAAGAGGTGATGGTGGCCCGATGTCGGTTATCACTGTGCCAGGAATGTCAGTACTATCCTTATGTGGCCTGCATCTTTTTTTGTTTTTTTAAAGAAACTTTTTGAAATTATTTTTATATTTCATGAAATTAAAAGATATAATAGGAAATAGGAAAACTTGAGGAAGAGGTCTTGGTGCATTGGCATAGAGCGCCGCCCGAGACCAAGAGGTCATGCGTTCGATCATCATCAGTAGGACTTATGTGTCACTTTATTTAGCTTTATTTCATTTCTTTGTACTAAGTCTATGTACTTCTCTTATTACCGAAAAAAATAGGAAAACTTAACTGAAAATTAGAAAACGTAAAATTGGTAAACCAAACAATTCAAAAAGTACGTACTTAGAATTATGAGAAGCTTCATTAGGAGTGGTAAAAAACATGATCTTTCATTGGAAACTAATCCTATTTTATATTACAATGAAAAAAAATCCTAGTTCTGTGCAGTTAAAGCTATTTAGGTACCAGAGCAAAATTATATACATACATTAGGCAGCGAAAGCTGATATCATGCAAAAATATATGCCGTAGGCAGCAAAGATGACCATATGCACTGCATAGAGAGCATGTGGAAAACATTTTTTTTTAAGTAACACCAATGGACATTGTGTTTGAACACAAACTTTCCTTGAATATATCTAGAATCGCATGTGCACTAGACGTGTTTCAATTCAAACATTTTGGAAGACCGTAACATAATCAAACAATACCATCTTATGAACGAAAAAAAAAAAAATTGGTACCATTCGCGTCTTAAATCCGTCACGAGAAGTTACTTGTGATGGAATTAGCACCTTTTATGAGGATAAGCCCCGTTTCCAAGTGATATTATCCAGTCTCAGTCAACTGTCAGAAAAGGGAAGCCTTAAACAAGACATTAACCAATCACATTACGACAGTGAAAGCAATATATAGAAAGAAAGTAGCAACCAAATCAATATTTTGATGAAATGGGCATACATCAACCAAATCAATGTTAGTTGCCTTTACTTAGTATTCCCATTTATATTACAAGAATGTTCACTCCCACTATGCGCGCATTTTATTATATATATGAAGAATCTTTTGACATATTAATAAATTGGATTTTTCTAATCACTCCCTTAGGGCATCAGATAAATTGCTAAACTTACCGTGAATATATGTATAAGAAAAATGAAATAATACATGCATTAAATTCGTAACAATTTGGCTAATCTTTTTGTAAGTTTAGAAATTCAGTTTATTTATTACTCTTTATCATGAACCATTGGGGAATAGTCTAGAAATATGAACAACCCTAATTTTACCAGCATAAATAGTTTCAAGTGATTTAGTACTTATTCCCCTTAAATAAGGTCTCATATTCAAGTCTTGTGAACGAAGAAAATTTACATTGAGAGAGCTTTACTCCTTATTGACCGATTGAGCTCGAATTGGATTAGTTGGGTGCCTATTGGACTTCCGAATACCAAGGTGCACACTAAAAAAAAATCCTAACTATATATATATATATATATATGCTGATATTTGATTGCATAATTTTATTTTTATTCATAAAATTAGACCCTAAAAATAATAATTACAATAAATTTTACTACTTATTAGAAGATACTAGCGAACAAAGGCCCCACAATGACTTTATTTTTATTATCTCTAAAATATAAAATTTTAATAGAAAATTAGGAACTAATTACAAATAAATTTCTATAATCTTGTTGAGGATTTCGTACTTTTTTTTCTCTCATAGATTATGAAAGATATATGTGCTAAACTATTAAACTAAATGTCTAATAGCCATTATTTAGCATGGATGATATATAACTTTTTACATACGAAAAATAAATATTTATTTTTCAACCATTAATGACATAATAGACACTCATGGGCATCGTGCTCTACCACTTGACGTATATATTCTATTTTATTTTCTTAAATTAAATATTTAATCTATACTAATATATAAAATCAAAAGTTTCATTTGGTCTCACTTTCACTTTTCCAAAATGACATTTTTACGAAAATTTCAATAATTATGGACCATTAGGTTGAAGTTATTTTGATTATTAAATAGTAAATAAGCACCGAGGCTATAACCCTAATATCATATTTGAAAAAAGAGAATAACCTACCTTTAACTATTATTCATTTTTTCGTGTTTAATAAATTATTTTTTATCTATATTATTATTTTTCACTAATATTACAATTCTCTAGAATATTCTGAGCATATTGTGTCATTATGTACATATTAGTATTTTAGGCTAGTTACTTATTTTTTCCTCTGTTACTTATAGTTTCCTATTTCTCCTTATACTTGGTCCTATATGTACACGTTCTCATTTGTAATAGAATTGACAGACAATTGTCCATTCAGTTATCTCTTACAAGTTATTATGGTATCAGAATGGGTTATGCTTCCGCGCGCATTTGTGTGGGTTTACATCACGCCATTTGAAAGTTTCTTTGTTGATAGGCAACCGAAGTGTGCCTGTGTTTGGCCCGAGTGTGGAACTCGTGGTCTCTTTGAATCTGAGTGCGGAGAAAAAAAAACCAGCCTCATATTAGTCCGGCCCAAGCGTGGCCTCATTGTCAATTGTTGTCTCCCCCTCTTCCCGAGCACGGAAGTCCAGTCCCGACTCGTAGTTAGTTCTTAAGGGCGGGTTGTTCTAGTCCACGTGGCACGTGTAGGTGAATGTCAAAACCACACGTTGCCACGTGAGGACAGGTGTTAAGAGTAAAAAATCTCACACGGAAAAATTAAGAAGAATCTAATGGGTTTATAAGAGATTAGGTACCACAATCTATTAGCTCGAGCTTTTGGGCTGCTGAGGTTTGGCGTAGACACTAGTGCCTCTAGGCATATGACGGGTTGCTCGAGTTACTTATTCG
The DNA here is from genome assembly GCF_007655135.1 of Punica granatum. NCBI lineage: Eukaryota > Viridiplantae > Streptophyta > Magnoliopsida > Myrtales > Lythraceae > Punica > Punica granatum. Next base: position 5,260,035 of record NC_045132.1, read on the forward strand.
ATGCATCACCAATTATTGGAAAGTCACCTGTTTTCATTCCGAATGGAAAGACGTCTCAAGCTGAACGGGTTGGAAAAGTGTATCTTGGTGGAGTTCTCAATTTATCTGGAGTATTATGCATTCCTGATTTTACTTGCAATTTAATCTCTATGTCACAATTATCTGATGAGATGGAATGTCAAGTAACATTCACTTCTGAATTATGTCTCATACAGGACCGTGCGAGGAGGATGATTGGAATCGATGAGCTTCAAGGGGGGGTCTATTACATGAAGTGTGTGGCATCCAAGGTCGACGTTAGTCTTGTTGCAACTGTCAAGACAAATGATGTGTGGCATAAGAGACTCGGACATCCGTCTCCTCATGTTTCATTTACCTCCAGGCAAAAAACCCATTAGTTGCAAGTGGGTTTACAAAATCAAGCGGCGAGCTGACGGATCTGTTGAGCGATACAAAGCCCGTCTCGTAGCAAAAGGGTTCACGCAAGTTGAAGGAATTGATTTTCACGAAACTTTTGCTCCAGTCGCTAAGCTCGTGACTGTCCGCTGCTTTGTTGCCGTTGCAGTACCTAAGCAATGGGAAATTCGTCAAATGGATGTGCACAATGCATTTCTTCATGGTGATCTAGACGAAGAAGTGTACATGTCTCCTCCGCTTGGTCTCCGTTCTACTCAACCAGGACAAGTTCGTCGACTTCATAAATCTTTATATGGGCTTTGCCAGGCATCTCGGAACTGGTTTTCTAAACTGGCTGCGCCTTATACACCTTTGGCTTCAAGCAATCTGGAGCAGATCACTCGCTTTTCATCTTTTCTAGAGGTATGGTGTTTCTTGCAGTACTTGTTTATGTGGACGATCTTATCATTGCTAGGAACTCGTCTAGGCAATGTGCCTCATTCAAGGAGTATCTCAATTCATGTTTTCACATCAAAGACTTGGGATTTTTGCGATACTTTCTTGGCATTGAGGTATCTCGCATGGATTCCGGCTTATTTCTCTGTCAGCGCAAGTACGCCCTAGATATCTCATCTGAATGCGAGATGTTAGGGTCACGACCATCCGATTTTCCTATGGAGCAGAATCATCGTCTTGCGTTTAACTCAGGAGATGTTCTCTCTGACCCAGGTTGTTATCATCGTCTAGTTGGAAGACTTCTTTATCTCACAATAACCAAGCCGGAACTTAGTTACTCTGTTCAGATTCTAACTCAATTCATGCAGAATCCTCGACAAGATCATTGGGATGCTGCTATTAGAATACTGCGCTATATCAAACAATCGCCTGGACAAGGCATTTTTATCCGGTGGAATTCTCTCGAGCTATCTGCTTTTTGTGATTATGATTGGGCCAGTTGTCCCATGACGACGAGGTCTCTAACGGGTTATTTCATCACTCTTGGAGGTAGTCCTATCTCTTGGAAGACAAAGAAACAAACTACTGTCTCTCGTTCCTCTGCTGAGGCCATATAGGGCAATGGCTGCTACGGTTAGTGAAGTAATATGGTTGCGCAGTCTATTATCTTCTCTCGGCGTTCTATCCTCCCGACCTACTCAGCTTTTTTGCGACAATCAGGCAGCATTACATATTGCCGCGAATCCAGTATTTCACGAACGGACCAAGGACAGTGAAATTGATTGCCACTTTATTCGAGACCATATTCGCTCCAACACCATCACTACCGCTCATATCTCCACGAAGTACCAATTAGCGGACATTTTCACTAAAGCATTAGGCCGAGAGCGATTTCGTTTTCTTCTCAGCAAGTTGGGCGTTTGGAACCCTCACGCTCCAACTTGAGGGGGAGTATTACAATTCTCTAGAATATTCTGAGCATCTTGTGTCATTATGTACATATTAGTATTTTAGGCTAGTTACTTATTTTTTCCTCTGTTACTTATAGTTTCCTATTTCTCCTTATACTTGGTCCTATATGTACACGTTCTCATTAGTAATAGAATTGACAGACAATTGTCCATTCAGTTATCTCTTACAAGTTATTAACTAATAGCAATTTTGCTATCCTAATAATATAATTTGAAAAGTATGTGCAATATCGTGCATAGTGTGGGTCCGAACTCTAGTTATAAATAAGCATTATAAAGTGAAAAAATTAAAATAAACATGTTTATATATTTTGTTTGCTCAAAATATTTTGAAGGGATGTAGGGGGAAAAAAATGGTGAAAAGAGGCCCCTATGCGGCTGCAGGGAATTGTTCACTTAGAAATATTTACATAAAACATAGTGGGAAAGCGACAGAAAAAAATGGAAGACCACACGCGCCTGAGTAAGAAAAAGGGCCATACTCGCCCTATATGTCATACGGTCGAGTTATAATTTTTTACTATAGTATAATACTACTGTTTGCGTGTCATTATATTTAAAAAGGTTGAGGTCTATATGTCAATTTTCTAATGAATCATGGAAAAATTTTGGGATGGTGATGAAAAAGAGGAGATAGAAAGGCTTGACTTGAACATGAGAGAAGGAAGAAGAAAATGGAAAATGAGAAAAAAAATGTGAAAATAAAACCAGAGAGAATGTTATTTTTAATTATTAAATTATTCAAAATTAGTTTATATTTAATTAGTTAGTTTCTTTTTGAAATGGATAATTTTATCTGTTTATAATATATATTCTGTAAAATTTCAAGAACTCTAAATTTAAAGTGGCTCTTTGTTTATATTAGTATAGATATAGATAGATACATATAAATTATAACGTACGAAAAGGTGACATTCACATAACTTATATATATATGCGTAAATTTGATGATCATGAGAATTATTTTTTGAGTAAATTTCACAAACACCTCTTTAGTTTTGTTCAAAGGTAGTAGCAGCTTCCAACTTCAGAATTGAACGATAATACTTCCTATTCAAGGACGCGAACGTCTCCTCAACATTTTGGAAGATCAAAATTGAACCTCCCTTATATAAGGGTTATAATGTCTATTAAAATTTTACAGGTGCTGTCAGTATTATTAAATTTTTAGAGGTATCAGAGTTCATGATATGAAAGTTTATTTTAAAAGTAGGGAATGTCACTGTCCTTTAAAGAGACTCATGGAATTTATTTAAAAAATTGTCTTATTTTATCCACAACTAATAATTTCATGCCAAATAATTGAACAAAATCCAAATAGGAGGGAAGCTTTGTTTTGGATCATTCTAGATGGGGCGTGCACATAGTAAATACTGTTTTTTTTTTCGGCGAAAGATAGTGAATATTGTCGATGTCCAAAGGGAATATTTGAACGACAATTAGAGGGATATATTAATAACTATCAATCAATATTTTGAAAAAAGATGTTTATTTGAAAAAGGCCCGTCATTCCATGTTTCACAATCATATATATCTTCTTATTCCTAAAAAAGTAGGATAAATGCTTTCAATTATTGTATGTGAAGATAACTACTGCAGCTAATTATATATTACATTATCGATCTCCTATTTAGTCAGTCTTAGTTAGCTGTAGTGTAGTTATCACGTCATTAATTGTAATAATTCTTTGCCAAATTAATCGCTATCGATTCATAATTTATTGGTTACTTCATATTCAGGTAAATTCTAAACCTAGCAACAGAGATCGTCCATATGTAATATATATAGTTCACGTCCACCAAATTAATCGAGGTTTTTCACGAGTTCTATCGACGATTGAGCGCCCGAATTAAGCCAAAACTACTTACAGGAACTAGTGGTGGCGGCTCGTTTCCTCAATCGACACTGATGAAGGGTGGGAATCAATAATCAACGTATGACTTTGTAAGTTCTATGAGATACGAGTAATGGACGCGACCTAAAAGTTACAAAGTCGTCCATCATATGGTCTGATTATATGAGTTCCAAGGCCTTTTGCTGGATTGCTGCTGGTCCGTTGCCCTGCTCCAACATATCATTGATTTATTGTGAACTATGCATTGAGCGCATGCATTGCTCGGTATGAAAAGTGATTCATTTTATTTGCCAATTTTAAAATTATTAAAAACTTGAAAAATATTTTATATTTTGTTCTGAAATATTTATTCAGATAACTAATCTTTAAAAAATATTAGAAATTGAGAAACTCATGATACATGTACATCTTAAAAGCTAAAATTCGAAAAATTTCTGCGAAAATTTTAAAATTATATAAGTTTGAAAAATGTTCTATAGATAACATATCTTGTTTGGAAATATGCATTTACATTGAGACTTTTATTTGAAAATCGAAAGATTTTAAAAGATATTATAAAAACAAACATAAAATATTAAAAAATTCAAGAGATATTATGAAGATAATAAAAAAAATTCACAAATAATTACCGATCTCATGATTTGTAATTTATTAAAAATTATATAAAAAATTCAGAAAGTCCAAATAAATCCCATTCAATAATCGGAGCATTTTGAGGAAATCAAGTTGGGACCACTATAACTCTACTTTTATATATATGTCCTTCCACACGGCGGATTCTCTGTGCTAGCAATTAGCTGTAAATTGTTTTGGCAATTCTTCACAACTTGATAACTTGCCAATTTTATAAGATATTTTGATTACGAAATGGAAATTAAGGTAATTACAAAATAAAGTTTTCGTTAAACAGTGTATAGGATAAGATGTAGATAATGATTATCTAAGAGAGTAAAATTAAGAAAAATATTCTAATGTGACAAGGATTCTAATGCAGTAGCACTTGTCCTTAGTAGCTGTAAATTTGTACTCGGAAGTTACATGACGAAATCAATAATAATTGAGATGATTTATATGATGGGTACAAATTTAACTGCATAAAGAAAGAGTAATTGGCTATTCCTACATCTTGTTTAGTACACGAGAATGCAATGAAACAGAATGGAACGAACAATTTCATCCTTCCACTTCATTTTCTCACTTAGTATCGCTTATGTGAGTTGAAAAGAGCATTTTTTCATGATTTTTTTTTAATTCGATGGAATCAAACTTTCCCTTAGAAAAATAAGTGATGATCGTTCTGTCATTTCAATTACTTTTTCTATAATGTTCATATTTTTTCCTTTTCATTTCATATATCTAAGAATATATATAGAATGGTATCTTCATAAATAAGTCCAATATTATAATTATATTCCTTCATATTGTCATATTCAACAAAGAGATTATAATTTTTCTCAATACTGTTACATTTCAATATGTAGAATCCATTTCATTCCAATTTCACGTATCAAACGAGACCTTACAATAAGAACCAAGAAGAGTAGGTACTATTCTTGATAAAGGGAAGAAAACATGGAAAAGAAAGCTGAAAATTATTTAATATATAGTTGAAGTGCGCTGAATGATTTATTGTACTGTATCAAAAATATTTATGTGCTTTTTTTTTCTAAATTAACTAGTTCCGGATGTGACCAATGAATTAAACAACAATACTGAGTAGTACACTACTAAAATTGATGACCTAATAGTTTCAAACTTACTTCTATATATAGTTTGGTAACCCAAAACATGATGGGAGAAGAAGAGGTTCATTGGAATTTGATCTTTACATTAGAATCCTAAGGTAGGGTCCAACCCCAGGATTCGAAGATAGTTTTTTTTTTTTTTGGGAAAATCCATCAAGCATTTTTTTTCGAGAAAGCTTTTCCTACGAATCAAAGTAATTTTAATTATAAGGAAAAGTGCCAAGAATCCTGAGAATCTTTGAACTTTCGCACTTGTTAAAGGACAAAACTGACTTAATACCCGAGGGAAAATTGGTCTCATGTCTGTAGGTTGAAAACCTCTACGGTTTCATCGGAAATAATGTATATAAGTATTGCTTCTTCTTTTTTTCTTTTAATGTGCATTACCAGATATATGAAAGTCCAATAAATTTTGACTAATTCAAATTCGAGTCAGATCGGTTTAGTAGAAAGGAATCTCCGAATCGTTATATGTCGTTTTTGGACGAGTCACAAACATACAAACACATGCGAGGGATTGTAATAAATGGTCGACGCTGCACACCATATTTATAATGTTCCTGTGGGCGCGATTAAGATACATGCATGAATCTAGAAACAAAACCTCAGCAAAATGTCAAATCATTTGACAAATTATCCAAATTTTAAAGCGTTGCATGTGCCCAATTCCATCAATCATGTCTAATTGTTCGACCCGTGGACGCATCCAACTCTTCGACGTGCCCCCATTCTGATCCTAAGATGATTTAACGGTCATTGATGGCGACCGTGGAGCTCAAAGATTACGCGACGAGATACTGTAAAAATTATTAATGTATAAACTTGGTCCGTAACGTCAGCAAAAAACTAGACCAATCGTTGGGTGAAAATTAAACGTACAGAAGTGATCCATCATTCATAGATGAGCAAAATCCACCACACTGGCATAGTAAGGTTTTTTTTTTTTTGGCTAACCCGGGGTATCCGAACTTCGCTCGACTAATCCCCGAGACTCTATGAACCCCCGGCAGTGCACAGAACAGATAATCACGTCACAGGCGCTCCGGTGACTCCAAGAATTTTTAACTCCAAATCATGATAAATACTTAAGCTCCCCTTACCACTAGGCTAAACTCTTTGAAATTCTCGCATAATAACGTATACTTTTATGTGTTTGTGACCCAACGATTAACTCGGTCGGCTACTGATTTGACGGACCGAGTACGTGTAATAATTTCTCCATAATGGGGGGTCGTGATGAGTTGTAGGATTTCAGACATGTTGGGTGAGTGTGAATATACAGAAAAAGCCTCCTTCAAATTTCTGCTTTCCTGCCTGCTTGAATGGCTCTGCTGACTCCATCAGTGGCTTCTCATACTAGTCGTATTTATATTTCTTTGTGAGGCTTCCCTCACCACAAAACCTTCATTTGCATACCAAACCCATATCTATCTCAATGCCTGATATTTCAATGGCATGTGACGGCGATCTTAGATTTTACATTTACCTTGAAAATTATTTCATATTGTCAGAGAAAAAACTACGTCACTGCGCCTCACTTTCGATCGTTTTTCCCAGACTCAAGTCCTCAAAAAGATAAGAATGCTGATACACGTGATCCGTTGATGTGCTCAATGTCAACAAACATCAAACCTTCAAGAAGCAATCTGATGTTTTGGGGACTGAGGCGATCCCCTTTCAGACCATATCTGATTTCTACTAGGACTATACGGTGTTGTAGGTGTATTATGATGGGCAAAGCTGTAGTTTACATCTATCGTGAGAGGCTCGTTCCATCTTCGACAAGGTTCCCTTCATTGGCTTGTAGGCCCTTTGTGTCTGAAGGCGAACGCAAGGCCTGCAATTGCCTGCTCAGGAGGTATATCGTCTCTTGACACTCAGCAAGTTTCTCTGCTGCTATCGCTATCTCCCTCTCCTGCAATGGAAGTGCAAAGGTAGATCGAGGGGACATTAAAAGCTTGGCAAATCATGATATAATTGATTCTCGAGAAGAAGACTATGAAAACATTCCCTTTTTTCTCGGAGTTAGAGCTATTGTTTCATGAACTGAAAATAAGCAATGTAATTGGCATAAAAGAGAACACAGGAAAATTCAGAAAAAAATTCCTTCATGAAAAAAAAAAATTACAAGACATATAAGTTTTGTGTATTTACTAAATAATCATACCGTTTCTTCCTCTTTTTCAAAGAAAAATAAGAGATAAAATCCCATCTGTAAATCCCTAAAATGGAAGCAATCTGCCCACCTGTTTGGTTTTGAAGTGAGATTCAGCTGCAGTAGACAATGAACAGACCGAACACTTGAATTCCCTGAAACAACGAAGGAAAATGTCCATAAGAGTTAAGAAAAAGATCTAAGAGTTTTTCATAAGTTCGATGAAGATGTGGCTTCACTTCGGACATTCGAAAATGTATTTCAAGAAAATCAATATCAGAAAATATAAACCGTTAGATTTCTAGTCTTCACACTTCTCTATCATAATAATGAGCCGAGAGGTTTCCAGTATTTGGCACTTCAATAGCATCTGCTGACATATTCTGCTTAATTGAGCTTGCTAGTAAAGATCCCTCCATCAGAATGTTAAAGCCAAGCCGGAGCTAACCTCTTGAATTTCTGCTGAAGGTCCTCGACTGTAGCTAGAGTACCCCGATGCTGGTGCTTTTCTTCAAGAAGCTCATTTTCTAGCTTCTCCGCCTTGTCATGTAGAACTTTCACTTCAGCTTCTAAATCGCGGGCACGCGCTTCAAGTAATTTGTAAGATTCTGTCATACATTTTAGCTGAACCTCTGCCAAGCTATGATCTCTCTGTGATGATTCCATTTGTGATTTCAGGGAAGCCAGAACCTGCTCAGTCTCTTGCAACTGAAGCTTTGTGCCATCGAGGTCCTGAAGCATCAGCTCACAAGGAGAATAAGGGGTCTTGCCTGATTCAGATGACTCATCTTGAATTACCTTCCTTTCCAACAGGGGGACCTTGTCTATGCAATCACCGCTACTAGGATCTTCATCATGATCAGCATAGTCTGAAATACCAGAATCAATTTCACGAGCTTCAGTGAGAATAGATGAAAGCTCAAGAACAAAATTGACCAAGCTTGAGCTGTTGCTTCTGAACTTCTCAACTGAAGCAGTGAAATCTTGTAATGCTTTTTCGGCTAAACATCTATTGGAGCAGGATGTGCCGTGTGATTTAGCAGCTTCCCTTCCTAGTGATAATACGAACTGATGTATCTGTGAAACTGCTGCACCAAGCTCTTTGTTTGTAATGATGTCGGTGCTGATATTAGGATGGCAATCAGCTAATGAGACCTCAGACTCTATCATTTTCATGGGATCCCGAGTACAAGCTTCTTTAGAAATTTGACTCTCTGAAGGCAGGTGCAGAGCATCTGGGCCCAGAGCTTGTTTGACATCCTCCAAAAGCTCTTTAACATCAACCTCTAGAGTTTGACGGTCAACCATTGTGCAGATTCTGGGAAGCAGTTCTGAGAAGCGGGAATGCACTGATTGAAGCTCAATTTTGACTGGTGATGAATTTTGATTTGCTGTTGGATTAACATTCTTGATAGCATCCACTGATGCAGTATCTCTTGCACATTTGCTGCTATCCAGCCCTGTTGTGCTCAACACTGAGTCCGCTGATGAACAAGCTAGTTTCTCCATTTCGAGGAAGTCGTCCATTAATTCCAAGGGATTCGCTGAAGACGACTTGGAAGATTTGTCCATACTCTTATCCTTCCACAGCTGAGAGATATCAGAGATTAATGGACCCCAAGATCCAGTAGAGCTTCCTTCATCAATTCCATCCTCAGAAATGGAAGTAACACTTGGTGGAGTATTCACAACTTCCCTTGAAAAGCCTTCAATTTGTACCCCAGAACCTGACGACTTAGCCTGTTGATTAGGTGCTAGAATTTGAGCTTCCAAGATCTTCACTCTGCTCATTGTTTTGGCATACATGCTTCTTGAAACTTGCAGTTCCGTATTACGAGCACCCAAGGCTTCTTTTAGAGTCTTTATTTCTTCCTCCATTTCCAAGAAACGTTTCCCTTGAAACTCCGACTCTTTGTGGCACTGTTTCAGGTCATCATTGGTGAGATGTGATTTTGAAGATAATGAAGCAACGGGATACTTCATTGAATTTCTCAATAATGATGGTTCATTCCAGTCTTGGCTGAAAATCTTGGCCTCTAACTTCATTCGAGCCAATGCAGCAGGACCAGGCAACTTCTTCCGAACAAGACCACGTAGCCTCTGGCATTCTGCTTCCAGTTTCGTGATTCTCCCGACATTCTCCAAGTGTTGCTTGTTAGCAGCCTCTGCCGCTTTAAGATTCATGTTTTTCTCTTGATTTCGAATATCAAGTTCCTCAGATACCACATGGAGTTCATATTTCAGTGAGTTAATCTCCTTATCACGCAACTGAATGTTTGCTTTAAGCAGCTCCACCTCTGCCTCAGCCTTTGATTTTTCTTCCTTTGTGGTCATTATTGTGTTGAAATGCTCTTGTAAAGATCGTGAAAGAGCAGCATTCTCCACACCTGCTTGAAGAAGAGCACGATCCAATTCAACCATTTTTGCTTCAAAATCAAGTTTCAATTGGTCCCACTGCTTCGTTTTGGCAAGAATGGTTTGTTGCAGTTGCAGCTCGCTTTCCTCCTTCACATTTCTTATCTGCCTCGTGCACTCTTTGAGAGCACCATCTAGGTGGGATACTCTGTCTTCAGCAACAAGTTTAAATAAAGTGACCGATTCAAGCTCCTGTTTCAGAGCATGAACTTCTGCATCTGCGTTTTCCCATCCTAAACAAAGAAGGCGACTTCCACATAAGTCTCTGTAGGTAAAACCTCTTATCTTTGCATAATGAAATGTTTGATAGGAGTCGGAATCAACAAAAAAAAATTTTCGACCAAAATATTATCATCTTGACTATATGTCCGGGAATTGCAAGGATGCTAATCTAACAGTTTTCTTCTGAAAATGGAAAATTTTTTACCTTTTAAAACCATCGTCAAGAAATATTGTGTTTTGGAAAGGCCATAATGTTGTTGAGAAGAGTGAATAATACATAACCGCAAACCCAGATATTTAATTTGATAGAAGAAGAAGCATGCATGGTATATCCAGGGCTCTTGACATACGGGTTATAAGGAAAAAAAAAAGATACTATATGTGGCTTTTATATCCTTCTCAGCTTCTTTAAGGGAGCGTGTTAGAATCCACACCAGTAAGGAGCAAACCTGAAACCGCTTCTTCGGCAACTTTTGCATGCTGCTTGACGAGATTTTCCTTGGTAGATAACTCCAAATGAGCAGTCGATAACTTTCCCTCTAAATCCTTCACTTGATTCTCCAATGTATTTACTTGATTTTCCAATGCACTGACTAGTTCTTCCAAACCGCTCAGATGCTTAAATGAATCCAGAGATATCTGAACATAGTTAACTTTTTTGCAATCCTGTACATAAATATCAAGAAAATTGAGGTAAGTTTGAGTGCATCAAGTGGGAAAGGCAAGACCTTTGTTCATCGTAATTGATAACTGACGTGTCAACTATGACACAGATGGACACCTAGCAAAACAAGTTGTATAAATGGTTAGTGTTTCTCAACTTCAGCGAAGGTACCTGGTTTCCTAGAGACATCGCTCTGGCCAAAGACATCCCAGCAGAATCGGATGGGGACACCGGTTTCTCAGTCAAGTTTTTCTCAGATGATTTTTTCTTCCATGGCCAACCGCGACGATCCATTTTAGTTAGTGCTACCTGCAAGCATGATAGAAGAACACAGCGGTGAGCAATGTCACCACCTGAAGAAACAAAAGGAAACCACTGCAAAGTGTAAACAGAGATAAAAAGCTGTAACAGTCAGCACGATGCTAAAAGTTTACGCACAACTATCTTCGGGAAGGCATCTTTTAATGCTATACACATCAAAGCAGATCAGACAAATTTGGGTTAATAAAGCATATCGTATTGCAATGGACATGTCAAATATGCGGTAAACCCAACTCCCCCGAAGTTAAAAGTCGAAATGTCATAAATGAAAGATAACAGAAAGTTAGCATTCGTCATCACAAGAAACAGCCGGAAGATGGTCCTTTAATTCCACTCATGGTGATATCTATATACATTGATAAATCGTAGAAATCTTTTAGATATTTGTTTGGTTAGCTTGCACTTTCCCGGTACAGAGGTACGTTCAGAGGTCAAATTGCAATGCCATCGAGAGCATGCCGCGGTGACAATTCAAATCAATCTGTTGGAAAGGAAAAGAGTTGATAAATCCACTTTAAAGTATACATCAGTCTTGCATCAGGCAAAGTAAAATATCATATGTAACCAGGTTTGAGGGTGTAATCTGCACTCAATAATACCAAACAAAGCCGTAGGATACCAAATACGGAATGCGCTAACAACAAGTCCAAAAACAAAATACCAATTTACCAAGCGTACTGCTCTGAGAATATATACGGAGCATTATTAGCCAACCAAAAAAAAAAAACAAGAAGAAGAAGGACAATGCAACGATCGCAGCAGAACTCACAAGAGACGTTGTACGTGTCCAGCCAAGAGCTATAGAGCAAAGATACAGAGCTACATTTCGGACGGCAACAGTAAACGCAGAAGCCATTGAAGGGGCAGAGAATCGCTGACATGACAGCGAGCAGAGGCGGATGAAGGCATATGGAGAGTTCGTGATTCTTACCCGAAGAAGTACGGACTGGACTCGATCACACTCACACCGGGCGATATGCCGCCGAACCGATGGAGCTTGGACTTCTGCTCAGAGCTCCGTTTGAAATGCGAGAGAGAGAGAGAGAGAGTTTTGGGTATCAGTGTGATCTGCTGCTGCTTTGATGGAGCGGTTGCTTGCAGAGTGTGTGACTGTCAGCGAGAGAGAGAGAGAGAGATGTAAGGAGGAAGAAGAAGAAGGCTGAGACGGAGGCGCGGAGACAGAGAAGCTTGAAATATGAGGGGAGTGGGGTCCACAATCAAGACGCTCCTCATTAGGGAAAAGTAAATATTAATAATTGTTCCCGGTGCACCGTCAGCCCCGTTCTGGACGAGCCTAGAACTCGTACGTACATCTGGTGCATGGAACACCGGGAGTATGGGTAAAATTTTGAGTGAAACAGCCATGCCACGTCAATGTCAGGGGGTTGAAACTTTGAAAATAGGATCGGATGGTCCTCCCTTTTAGGCAAGCTTTTTATTTTCCTCACTTATTATTATATGATGAATTTATTATCATTATTTACTCCTTTATTATTAGCATTTTTAATTTTTTTGTTAAAAATTTATTTATTTACTTATTTTTTTGTTTATTTATTCTTGCTGAATGTGAAAAATTTTATCTCATTTATCTACGGTAGGAATGGGGCTATTGTCTCAACTTCAATGTCCTCATATTAGTAAGCTTGTATTATCTCAACTCAATGCAATGATTACAAGTGTTGATAATATATTAATGTGTTAGAATATATATATATGAATATATAGATATGAAAGTGATAGGAAACTTATAATTAAACAATTAATATTATGTAGATGTGAAAGTAGATGGATAATTTATTATTAAAAATATTATAAAAATAGTTAGAAGAAAGAATGTGAGGGAATTTTATTATAAAATTAGAGAAAAAGATAAAAAAAAAATAATAATGATTATGTTGTCGAATTAAGGGAAAAATATAGTTAAGTTAAGTAAAATTTTGATTCGAAAACCAAATGAAGGTTAAGATATTGATAATAATTATCCTTCGTAGCTAGTTCGAAATCTCCATTTCCCTATTCAATTAAGTGTCATGTTATTGTTATCCTTCTTACGCTTACATTATACTCTAAAGGAAAGATTCTTTGGTGATCCTATCTCGCTACACGACATGAGAAAGTACCAATTAAATTGTTATAAATAGAATAATAATTAATAATTACTCTATTAATTGTGATAAGTATCATTAATTGAAACAATCTTATTGGTTTTTCATCATCACATCACAATCATTTATGATTTTCTCATTCTCAAGGGCATTGTTGATTTCTTTATATAGATAGAATATTGGAATTGTTTGTGATTGGTAACAAGTATCCATTCAAATATTAAAAATAGACCAGTGATCTTCTAAGGACTACTACGATTACCCTTTCCTCTTCTTAGTGAAAAGAGCACGTTTACCCTTCAAGAGCTAACCTTTTACGAAAAATGAATTCGTATAAGGAGAGATTATTTAGTGATTTTATCTCGTCACGTGACATGAGGAAGTTCTAATTAAATTATAATAAATTTAATATTAAGTGTTAATCATTCGATTAATTGTGATAAGTTTTTTTAATTGAAGTAATCTTATTGGTTTTTTCTCACCACATCATTATGAGGTATGATTATTTAAAATTTTATCCCATGTAAGTTTTACATTCAGAATAGATAATACCTCATGTATCGGATCTTTCCGTGTGGAGAACTCCGAGTCTAGGTGATGATTCAACCACTCAGTATCGATTAGAACCTTTTACTTGGGAAAATCATGTGCAGTTCGCATTAAACTACCCATAAAATTTATATGGCACTGGTCTAGACATTCTAAAATTTCTCTTTGTGCCGCCTACCGAGAAATATTTCTCTTTGTGCTGAACCACTTGTATAAACCTTATCCTCTATGCACTTTTTTATATTGTATAAATATAAATATATAAATATTCTGGCTTTAATTTAATGTAATTATCACAAAAAGCGATACTCTCTCTCTCTCTCTCTCTTTCCAAAGTTGATGATATAATGTGTATTGGTTATCGAGTATGGTAATAGCCCGTCCATGTTTGTCTACGTATCTATCTATATCTATCTATCTATCTATGTATCTATACATTAAAGAAAAACTTCATTTTGTAACGGTCGTGGATTCTCTTAAGTTATAAACTTTATTATATATAAAAAAAAATTATTAAAACCTCTCGTATGTTTAAGAAAAAATCTTTAAAAAAAATTAACTATTTGTTCTCTCAAAAATCTCTTTCATTATCTCTTTTTAAACCATATACCTTTTCTAATAATACAATTTAGCGCCAAATAAACAATTTCGAATTTCCATAGAGACGTAAAAGTAATCTTGCATGCGTATATATTTGTTTAATCTTTTAATCTCAATTTGCCATTCTTAGTTTGAATGCGTTCTCATACTTGAATATCTTCATTACATATTCGATTCCGCCATTTGAGAGGGAACAAAATTGGGCATCTGATCTCTCACCTAACTAAGGTGAAGAGATTAGCAATTTCCCTGTTTGTTCTGTTTAAGGTTACTGGTTCCCACGTTTAAAGTTTGTCTAAAGACGATTGTTACTTGTTAAGAAGGAAGGACCCATGCTCTATGTGTTGATGCCTACGAGTCTACAACTACTTCAAAAGCCCCCTCATCTCATTATTTACATTGGATGGGACTGCAACGGAACTTAAGCCCTATTTGGCTTTAGAAATTTTTTTAACTCAACTCCACTTAACTTTAATTCAACAACATAATTGTTACTTTTTCATTTTTCTTCAAATTTTTTAACCATTCAATTCAATTTTTAATACTAAATTCTCTCAATTATTTGTTATTTTTTCACAATTCAACACAATCATTAATTAATCATTACTCTCTCTCAATTATTCATTATTTTTTCACACTTTTTATCATAATTCAACAATACAATCATTACAAATAAATTAAAACCATAATTCAACTCACCTAAACTCTAATACCAAACACAACCAACTCATCAAGCACATATAGATTTATGTTGTTTGCACTCAAAATGTGTACTGAATGGACCCGCCAAAGAACGATATAATCGACAGTGCAAAACTAATGAAACCAAAATAATTGAACAGTATCTTTTCAGTTACAAAGGAGGCTTGTGGGCTTGAAATGGACAGATGGAAGAGGGGACATATAGAGGCACAAATAGTTGCACTAGAGGTCGGTGCAGCGGTATCACTTTCGACCTGGGACCAATAGCATCACGAGCGGGACATCCAAGCACATAAACATGACTTTAGTACTAAAGCTGCTAACCACCCACTCAATACCAAAATTTCATCTAATGACCTCATTACCTCAACTTTGGAGAACTTTTCATAGCGAATTAGTTTCTGCACAGCACTCTTATCCCGATGAAATAGATGACTGAATTGCTATCTTCACATCTTAGTCCCACTACCATCACTAGCAGTTTATCCTCCAATGGTATTCGTCGCGGCACCAAAAGAATCTGCTCACAAGGATGTTGATCTTCATTCTCATCAGTCCACATGTCCAAACGGACGATTCATGAAAGCCCTCTCACGACGGTATATAAAAGGGACTGAGTCATGACTATAGTCAAACTTGCTAGACACAAAAGATAATCGTCCCTCCCGAAGGGAAGCACCTACGAAATGAAAAGGACAAAGGATCCTGTTCCTGTATGATACCAAATTTGAGGGATATCAGGTTTAACCTCTGCCTCTGAGCATCCAAACAGGCAAGGTCTACAGATATAAACATGTACCTGGAAATATTGTCTGATAAATGCTCCAGAGTACGCGATCCTCAAGAACATGTCTTCATCCAGTCAAAGAAAACAAAGAGAACTGTCTGATTTAAATAAAGCCTTCCATAAAAGCTATAAAGGATACTCAATGAATTGGCTATTATCAAGCCAACTGCACCAGCTGAGTGTATTAAGAGGACATTTAGCAAAACATTCACCCATGAGAATGCAAACAACGAAGCATTTGAGTGATGGAGTTGGTTCTTGTCAGCAACTGCATGCAGGAAGGCCTCAGAAGTTCCTGGTTTAAGGGCAAATAAGAATTGACAAAAAGCGTCAGCATCTTCGAACAGCAGAGTCTTCAAATACTCACTTCTGAGCTTCATCTCCTAGATCCATAAGTGGACTAAAAGAAGTTGATGGTCAAAATATCAAAATAATACGTTAGTAAAAGTCCAATGGGAACTATCTTGATCAATGAAGAATGGGAAAGAGAAGTCCAGGAACTAATTATACCCGAGAGTGCAAAATGCCATTTTCTGACATCCATAGAAACTATCTATGAATTCACCCAAGTAACATCATAGACTAAAGCATAAAATTTCCAGTTATCCCATGAATAGATGAATGCAAAAGAAGGGGAAGAGGAGGAAACTTGACAACAGCTGCTATTTATACTTATTTTCAGTTCTCCCAAATATATAGCTCTATTCAGATCAGACTCAAGCACGTATTCAACAATTATCCCTGATCAAAATGAACAACTCAATACCAACCATTCATCGCCAAAACAAAGACATAGATGCAGTAGCAGCGGAGGACTGTTGAGGCTTCTCCATCACTCCATTTTCGACCATACAACAGCCTTATGAGAGAGTAGGAGTAGCTCGGACCAAAACCAATGAAAACAAGACCTGCAGGATTCATGTTTGAACCACCACACCAGATCAGATGATATATTAAAGTGCCAAGATGGAATCTGAATACTTGGATTGAAATCATAAACTTACTAAAACACATACCAACTAACAGAACGAGTTTCAAGGCCTCTGTAAGGGAATTTGCTACCTTCCTGCTTTTATCTGGACACAGTTCTGTAGAGATAGAGGACACCTTATACATCGCTTTCAAATCCAGAGGAAAGAAAGGGTGAAGATAAAATGAAAAACTCTACCATTCAGGAAAGTAATGCAACTTTCCTATGTATATGCGCTAAAAACCTAAAACGAAGTAAGAAACTTTCTGCTTTTAAATCAAATAGTAGATCCAAGAAAGAAAAGACAGCATGTGAAAAAGAGAAGTGAACCTGATGCAGACCTTGCAAATGTTGCATAGGAGCTCTCTTCGAAGGGAAGAAGAACCAACCTCACCACTAGGCTCCCTGGTATGAGAGAAGATCAACAACTTAACTATGCCCAGGCAGTTCAAAGATGGAAAACAAAAATATATCCCCTAAGAAGAAATAACATATGAGGAGACTTTCTCAGCCTATAAATCTCTCAATCATTTTTTGCAATGCGGCACAGGGCATTCCACCTGGGACTTACCTAGTTTGTCTACAAGCCCATATACTGCTTGGTTATATGGTGTATCAAACAAAACAAGAACCATCTTCTCTCCTTCTTGAAGTATCAATTTCCAACATGATTGCCAGGTTAACAGCATAGACATGTTCATAAGCGGTTTGTCGTAATTCAAGAAGCTTGTCAGTCTGCAGAAGTGTAACAATCAGCATGATTAGATGGTATAGTAGATAGGAGTGAAGCAAAGAAAGAAAACCAGCAAGCAAGCTCTAGATAAAACTGACTGAGATGTAAGAAATGCCTCATGAAAAAATAATATTGCTCTATAATCAATACTCTCCTCTCTAAGTGCAGTAGTTAGACTAAACCATCAATAAAAATGGGAATAAGAATATCTATAAATATATTCTATACCTGAAAGGAAAAAGATTAGATTTTCTGAAAGCACCCAAGGAAAGAAAAAAGCCCCAATAGCCAAGGAACAAGCAAGCTCCATATGCCACTTGAGATATTGCAAATACAATTCCCTTCTCCTGCAAACCATGGGATCATTATTGAGCATTGGCATTCCAATACAATCACCTAGGAACAAAACAAGGACGACTTCCATATGGGAAACACACAACCCAATCCTAAAATCTAAGTAAACCAAAGATTGGTACACAAGCCTTAGATATATTTAGTTAAGCAATTCGATCTTCTCGTCTAGATTTTTTGGCCAAATCTTATTGTCTAGTTTGAACATCAATTTTTACATAACATCACACAAAACAAAGGATACTTAAAAGAATCAATTGAAAAAATAAGTGCCATCAGAGGAAGTTTCAGAAATAGCTCAGTGCAAGATTTTCTCTAGATTTCAACTTAAAAAAGGAAACATACCATGTCAATTTGCTTAACGATGAGAATACACATTGTAATGCAACGAGAAAGTGTTGCTGCTGTCTCCACTAACAATCGCAGCTTAAGCAACAGAAGGTTCTGAGAAAGGATGTAAAGGGGCTCAGCCAAGAGCTCCAAAATGCAGGCAAGACCTGCATATATTGGGGAAAGCACTTCACTCTGTGATATGTCCTGCTTGTCGGTTAATCATCTTCTAACTTTGTAAATTTTGACACGGGGGAAATTACCATTTATCAGGATAGCTTTCGCATATGGCTCAGAGCAACTAAGTTCTTGCCACCAAAACACCAGAAAACATGCTGCAGCTGTAACAATTAGTCCAAGAGGAAGAGAACCCCAGGCTACTTTCAAAAGCTTCTCTACATTTTCTCCAGATGATTTATCACTGCAGTGTCACAAAGCATAATACTGAATGTCAAATATACATTCAAAACTTCGTGTATTCGAAATCTCAAATAAACTTCTAAGAAAAAATAGAGGAACCCCTTGGACCCTCTGCGTCACTATATAACAAAAAGAACCTAAGAGTTTGAAATTGCTGACTTGATGCTATAGAACAACGAAAACATAAAGGTTTTCATCTCTTCATTAATTTTCAGGACAAAACTGATTCAAACCCCTATTGTCACTATCTGTATGCGAAAGCCCAAATGAAGCTACGCGTCTCGAAGCAAAAACTAGACGAGCAAAGTTGTAGTCTTAATGTCTAATGGCGCCATGCCTAATATATATGTATATAACAGAGAAACAGGAGAATTAAGTAGCACCATCGAATGTCCGCTCGCATGCACGCTCTTCGGAACCCCTCCCGGCTGATAAACAAAACGCAGGTGACAAAAAGATGGAACTTTACTGCATACAGCTGCAACACGACCAAGTAAAGCAAAGCTCTCAGTCAACATTACAAGCACCAGCAAGAAGGCATTGAAGCTCTTAAACGGCCATGGAAGTCCCGGTCAGTACAAGACCACAACTACGAGTTTGCCCAGTGTCATACATACACATATCCTTTCCATGTTTGCAACAGCGAAACAGCAATAATCAGGGGAGAAGACAACAGCAAAGACAAAAGTACCGCGTAGTCCTCCTCGGTGAGATGCCTCACGATCCAAATGTTGAACATGAAGGGAATCCCCCTTGACAGAAATTGGGTCGCTGATGCACCAAATTCAAAGGAACGACGGAGGATCAATCTTCAATTATATTCACTTTTTGGTGATCCAAAAGAAAGAAACGTCGAACAAGATAGCAATACCCAGTAGGTACTTGAAGGTGTGGGAGAGACTGGTCCGGTCGCCATCTCTCGCTGCCTCCGGCTGGACAACAGTCGGATTCTGCGACATATCCGATCAGTAGCCTTAGGAGAGAGGTCTCGTTGGCGGGAACAAGCAGAGACTACGCGGTTCTGCTCAGAATTTGTGCGGCGGCTCTCCGTTCAGCCATGGATGAAACGAGCCGGTCGCCAAGGCAGGCAAGAAAAGAAAGCAGGGATGAGTCCGGTCGGAAATTATTCCACTCTACTCCGATTGTCCCCACTCGGCAGTTTTTAAAAAATTCGAAACGACCCAAAATTTTAAATAAATTGCACGATATGCCCTCTCTCTCTCTTCTGCAACTCAACCCTTCTTCTCCCTCTCTCTTTCTTCCTACCATTAGGCGCTGCAGATCAGGCATAGACCAATCCTTTAGGAATGCCAATGGTGTTTTGTGCAGATTGCGCACACGCCAAGGCTAGTGTGATGTGATTAATGCTATCGGCGAATTATTCTTTGAGCGAACGAAAAAGAAAAAGAAAAGTAATGCTATCGTCGGTGAGCCTGTCAAGTGATTTGCTTGAGCCATTGGGAATGGGATGCTCGAACTTAGCTTTCAACAGCAACGATCGGCTATGTCGATGTATAATGACATTCTGAGGAAGGAGTTACTCATCAGTTTATTATGGCCATGGAAATTCTCATAGACAATAAGAGCAGCCAATGCCAGTTTAGTTGGTTTCCCCTTGCAGATATTTCAATCTGCTTGGTTAATCTTTCCTTCATGTATCAAGAAGACGGTTTTCGGTGTTGGTTATCCAGTTATAGAAGCGACCCCATAGGCTTTTGCTTTCGCGTCTCTCTAAAATTGCAATCATGGTAAAATCTTGGTTTATTATGGTTTATTTGGTTTGCAAATGTGATTTTAAAATCACAACTTTAATATAATTCTACCCACAACAAAACAAAATAACTCATACAAAGTCAAAGAGTGTGCCTCATTTATACCACTTTTTTTCCACAACAAAACAAAATAACTCATACAAAATCAAAATGTGGGCCCTATTTATACCACTCTTTTTTAAAATCAAAATCTAATTTTAAAATCCTATTTTGAAATCAAATGCAACATCATCAGGGACTCCCTAGCACATGAATTCTCTATAAATAAAAAATAGATAAAAAAGAGAGAGGGAGGGGGTAGAAAAAGAAATCAAGTAATCATTTCTAACATCTACCCATCCCGTGATTCGGAATCGCGGGATTCATTAGACAACTCTTGAGTAAACTAATATTAAAATATAAAATAATAATAAATAAGAAAGGCGTCATGTAACTTCGAAACTTTCTTTGAATTCATATGGAACAAAATTAGAAAATCATCGTATTGAATCGAATCCATTTTTTTTCTTTTAGAATAAAAAGTGACCTTATAATAACTCTCATTTGAGATATTATGTGAATGAACCTGCTACCGAATTTTAGTCATAGCTTGCTCTGTCTAGGGCTACATGATCTAACAGGTGCGAGTAAGGCACGGTGAGAGAAAGAGGCTCGTTCCCGAGGGTAATTGTGTACCAGT
The DNA here is from genome assembly GCF_007655135.1 of Punica granatum. Lineage (NCBI taxonomy): Eukaryota > Viridiplantae > Streptophyta > Magnoliopsida > Myrtales > Lythraceae > Punica > Punica granatum. Next base: position 5,281,233 of record NC_045132.1, read on the forward strand.
AAGCCAACAAACCAAAGGTGTTACTCACCTGAAGTTCCAGCGGAGCAAGCCCTCAGTTGCAAAGGAAAGTGCTGGTCGGAAATTGGGAGGCCTCAAGGTTCTCAACTCCTACACGAGTAATGAGGTCATTTCATACTTTACGAGTTGATTCTCCTCAGTTGCTATTATTTCCTGAACTGCGTTCTGGCATCTGAAGTTGCACCACGAAAAGCTTGTATTCAGGTTGTCGGGTAACCGACACTAATGAAACACATTAGTGGATCGGATTGGATCAGATCACAGTAATGGATTGGATTAGTGACGGTTCATTGGTATTCCCGACACTAATGGTTCATTGGTACACCTGACAACCCGACACATTAGCGACGGTTAATTTGGAACACACTAATGGATCGGATTACCAAAAAGCTTGAGTTGGAATAAGTTGGAAGAGCATTTTGCTCCTTCTAGTTGGAAGGGATCACCGTCCATTTGTATACAAGGCAGCAGTTTCTAAATTAACTTTGATTCAGCTGTTTCGGCTCGGCACCTGTAATGGGGTTGGAGTTGCTGGGAAAATTACTGAAATAGATTAATTAGTGTGAAACAATCTGAAAAAATTTCAATCAGTAATGCTTGAACATAGCACTACTAAGAACTTGCTGGGCCAAATATGGCATGACATAGACCGATCATTTAGGTAGACCAATGGTGTTTTGTGCAAGCTGCTAGCCTGCCAATACTAGCGCGGCGTAAGTTATGTTCATGAGCTCGTCAAGTAATTTGCTTTAGCTCTTGGGATGCTTGAACTTGGCTTTCAACAGCCATGACCGGCTATGTAGATGTATAATCATATTTTGAGCAAGGACTGACTCATTATTGATGGCCATTGAAATTCTCTCGAACAATAACAGCAGCCGATGCCATTTGGTTTTGCCTGTTCGGCCATTCCCCCTTATGCATATTTCAATCTGCTAGGGTAATCTTTTCTTCATGTATCAGTTTTAGTAAGTTGTAGCTTGCTCTATCCAGGGCAACGGTTGCCAGTGAGGCCTGGTGGGAGAAAGAGGTTCGTTTCCCAAAGGTATTGTGTATGGTAAGCCGACAAAGGAATGTGTCCCCAGCTGATCGGAGCAAGTGCTAAGTTGCAGTAGAACGTGCTGGTCGGAAATTGGGAGGCCTCAAGGCTCTAACTCCTACTGGATTAATGAGGTCACTTCATACTTTACAAAGTTGATTTCCTCAGTTGCTATTAGTTCCTGAACTGTGTTCTGGCATCTGAAGTTAACCAAGAAAAGCTACGAGTATTATGAGGTCATTCTAGTGGATGCTGCTCACAAGGCCATCCTCGGCGACCCGGGGATCAACTGGATGTGCAAGCCCATCCACAAGCACAAGGAGATTCACGGCTGGGCTCACCTCTGTTGGTAAGAAGTACAAAGGGCTGCGCCGAAAAGGATGCCTTCACCACAAGGCTAGACCTTCGAGGAGGGCTACTTGGAAGAGTAACAAAACCCTCTCTTTCCATCATCGCCGCTAGTTTCCCTAGCCTCAATTGCTCCCTTGGTCTTGTAGCCCCATGGCAATAAGGGATGTGAACCTGCTTGGATTGCGTTTTACTGAGATGTATAATTTGATTTTCCATGTCATTTAGACTGTTGATATTAGTAGATTGCAAATTCATTGGGTTTGTACATTGATGGATTACTTAGCGTAATTCATACACACTGGGACAAAATCAAGGCTTGGGTGTAAATGTGATTTTGTATCACGTTGGAGGAATTGTTCAAACAATAACTGTGAATTGTTCTAGCAAATAAGTTTCAGATCACAATCTGAGAGCGGGAGTGGCGATTATTCCTTCAACAACGTCCATAAATGTTCAAACACCGAAAACGTTCCTCTGTGAGACTGATTTTAATAGAAAGGACATGTCCTATACGGAAAAAAAAATTGAAGAATAGACACTTGGTTAGTGCCCATTGATCATTATAAATTAAAGGCTCTTGTGCTAAAAGTCATGATTGAGATCATTGGCAATAAATTTCCAGATTACGAGTGAGAGTTCGTGAGTTTTTCGACTTTGCTAATAGAGAACTCTTAGGCTTCTTGTATCCTGGGAGAATCTCCATCAAAACCCATTAGCAACTAACGAGGAGGCAGATAATTCTCTTTTGAAAGCATTGATCGTGCCTTGAAGCTTTCTCCATCCTTTGTGTTAGTCCATGTTCGTTGGGTTCGTGTTTCATCTTCAGCGAATCTGTCCATCTCGGAGCCACATCCCCAACAATCATAGACTACTTGCAATTGCTTATCAGTTTTTCTGGTGAATTTGCAATTGCTTATCATGCCAACCTTTTGTGGTTCAGGCCTTTTTTTGCTCGGTTTTGTGCAAGTTTTGGCTCCTCGAGAGGTAGTCGCTAGTTTGTACCAATCAAATAAGTTTGCTTCTTTGGTTTGATTGCCTGGGATGGGGTTATTAAGGAATAGGTCGATTGGATTATGTCTGTTGATTGTGGTCTGTAGGGGATCTTGCGCATGAATATCGGACTGAACATTCTGCTACTATACTCTGGTGGTTTTTTCATTAAAAAGTAGTTTTTCATCGTGGATTTAGGACTAAGGATGCGCTCCCCCTTCCCAGATTCTACGGGGTCCATGATGAAAATTAGCTAGCGGGTATTGTTTGGATTTAGTGATTTCAAGATTGCAAACTGTAATTGTATATGTACTCTTTGCAGGTGATTTTTCACTTATTACTCTTTGTAGTTTGTCCATTTATAGAATCTACGGTTACCCGAAAAAAAAAAAAAAAAAAAAAAAAAGAGCTTTAGCTTATTCTTCTCGTCCTTTTTCAGTGAATTATTCTTCTCGTCTTTGATCGGGGAGATTCTCCTCGTTTGACAAAGTATTAATTATGTTAATACATTCAATAACAAATATTATTTACTTAAGAAGATTATTGAAAAATATTATTTACTTATTTATTCTATCTGTTGTTAATATATTTTAAATTAAATATAGAAAATTTATGATAAATGATACATTAGAACAGATAGTTTGTCAAATAATTAGCTCCACCAATTGAAAAAGTCTCGCGCGTAATGGGTATACCACGTGATAACGTCACAAGCCAACTAGGATTTGCCATTTTGATTTTTTTTCGATTATAAGAGATGTCTATGAATCAAGTACAATGAAATAAAAATCATAATGTAACTAATAAAGGGACACATGTAGCCCCACTAAGTATCGAACTTGCAACATCCTGATCTCCCGACCCCGCTGGCAATCAACCCCCCAATTGGGCTGGGATCCCCCAAACTAGGGGGTTAAGGGTGTCCCTGCTGGCAGTCGACCCCCAATTACCATCCTGATCTGAGGCAGTCGACCCCCAATTACCATCCTGATCTGAACCGGCCGGTAACCCCACTTGGGGAGTCAACTACCGGCGGGACCCCTGGCCTCTCCTCCCTTTCAACCCCTTCCTTTACTTTTTTTTTCCTTTAATATTTTATTTAATTCTGTTGAAATCCTTCAAGTTTTTTTGTGCAAAATTGTCCCTTAAAATGTCGTAACATTACCATTCAATCTAATTTTGGACGGAAAAATAACGATATGATGTGCGATAAAAAATTTTAAAAAAATTCGCGATGTGTCGTGAAAATTTATAAAAATATTATGTGTAGTGAAATTATTTCAAAAATCATGATGTATGGTGCAATTTACCTTAATATATAAAAGTCGTAGCTCCACGTTGCATTGACCTTTTGATTCCATTATGTTTTGAAACTTGGGTTTCCACAAATGAAGTTGCTTCCTTTAATTATCAAACAACCCTATTGGATTTATATCACATGATTATTATTAGTCGCGTTTCTATGAGGTTAAATTACTTATTGTTACACTCACATATTTTATTATTTATTAGGTTTACTTGATAAAATGGGTAACTTTTCACATACTTTTTCTTCATGTTTAGATTCATTTGTACGTCATATGTATTATCTTCCTTTGATCTTACAGAATTTGATAAAAGAGAGACAAATCAAATGTTATAGTACACATAATCATTAAGGGCCAAACTGATGTTGAAAATGGGAATGGCCAAATTAATACAAACTAAATAACCAAAATGATACTGAACCATGAAATAATATCGGTTGCCAACATGCCTATTTTCCCATATTTTTATTTGCCATCTCCATCTTATTGATGTTTCATATTACATTCAAGAATATCTATATTAATATATCGACAAAAATATAGATCAATACATGTACGTATATATAAAGTTGTAAACAATGCATTAACAAAGGGATAGAAAAGAAATTGTCAAAATAAGATAAATATAAAGTGGTAAAATCATTACTGATTCATATGTCAATATGATATATATTATAAAAAATATTCAAAATTGTACGAAAAAATATCTGAATGACTTATCATCATATCGTTAACAAATAAATATATATTCATCATTTTAAGAAATCCTTACTAATGCATATGTTAATATACTCTCTCTATATATATATTATAAAGAAAATATTAAAAAATGTATGAAAAATTATTTCATTCACTTATTATCATATCATTAGAAAATAAAAATATATTCATCATTTTAAGAAAATAACCAATGCATTAAGTATGGGTAGAAAAGAAAATGTCAAAATAATATAGGGGTAAAGTTGTAAAATCATTACTAATTCATATGTTAATGTAATATATATATATATATATTATATCATAAAAAATATTCAAAAATGTATGAAAAATAGTTCAATCAATTATTTCATATCGTTAACAAATAAATATATTTTCATTTTAAGAAAATAAATAATCATTTATACTTATATAAATTAAATTAAATTTAAAAAATTTAAGCATTATAAATAATCTTATAAAACCTTCAATAAGTAAAACTCTCATCTAAATGACATGGTCATTTTATCTAAAAGTGTTCAAATTTATAAAACTTAATATGTGAAATATCAGTTATAATAAATGCGCACAAGCAAATAATGAAGTTTAAAAGTTTTGATAGACTCAAAACTTCTTATTCTTTCATAAAATGAAATAACGATCTTATCTAAAAGTATTCAAATTTTAGATTAATTTTTCTTAGAAATTAATTTGATAATTGCAATACTATATATTATACATGAATTCCTTGCTTAAGAACTTAAACGGTGGAATGCCAGTATACTTCTTCCGCGAACCACGAGGAAGGCATTGTTATTGAGATGTCTGTGACTGTGGTGACTGTTACGTCTGCTATAGGAAGAAGCGAGTGGATAGGCGGCATCTGCAGCTAGGCCTTCGAGTTATCGCGTAGCCCTTCCTCTTCTGGCTACATCATCATCATAGTCTGGAACATTGGCGGGGTGGATGGCTCTAGGTTCTAGACAAGATAGTGATCAAAAGAGATCACGACCTTTCCGTCAAGATTTGGTCCAAACTTGGGCTCTAATACCATCTCACTACGAAAAGCTAGCTGTCTGTGTGAGGGCACATAATTCCCTAATACTAATCCCCGGCCCACTACGCTCCGCGCTATGTGTTTTAACGGCAGACGACCCCTACATTGATTTTCTGGATTTTGAATGCGTGACCTGCAAGACTTTCCTGGCTCTGATACCATCTCTAGGTGAGGTTAGGGAAATGCAATAGGATTAACGAAGCTCAGCTTGAAGAAGATGAAATCATGCCCTTTAGAGAGCTTCAATGCCATCCCTTCGGTAAATGCTCAAGCACAAGCTCCCTTTCATTCTCTTGGACCAAACACCGTTAATACTACTGATTTCCTATAATTACCTTGAATTGCATATTTGAGCGACATTCTTTCTTATGTGCAGGATCCTTATACGAGGCAATCACAGAGCATACTTGAAGTCAGCTCCTGGTATTAAAAAACTACATCGAACCCTAAGAGCCCTTAGCCCAAAAGGAAAGAACTTAGAAGAACATTGAGATAGAGTTTGCTGAAAGATTTCTTATTTAGTTTTCGTTGAGGAATACAGAAGGAGAGTTGTCGTTTATATAGGCAAAGCTCAGAGATAGGCAAACACATTGAATAGATATTTTCTAGCGGCCGACAAGTTCGGCAGACACATGCATAATGGCATAGGGCCAATTGCAACTAATTGCACAACTTTTAATAAAGCAAACTTATTAGATTATTTCACACCGATGTTGTGGGATCGTTGCCACGGTGACAATCATTGTCACTATCGTTATCTCTTCTTTTTCACTCTCTCTCTTCTTTCTACCTTTCAATCTTGTATAGTGCCCAATTGACGTCGTGTTCTGTCAAATCACACCAGTCATTATCACGAGAGGGTGTCCGCAGAACAGGTTGAAGCCAACTGTTTGGATCTTGTAGGTTAGCAGTTCCACTTGGTCTTGCTTGGCCTGTCTGATCTTCCATACTCTAGGTTGGTGGATGGTCTTGAGAGTCAGCTGGTGGGTCAATGTTCAGCTGCATGAGAGTCTCTGGATCAAGAAAATATGGGTCTTGAGAGTCTATAGGAGGAATACGATGTTCCTCGTTCTATTGCTCTAACGCCCTTTCAATGATTGGCTTGGTGATCAGATAATCTCCTAGACAATCCCAAGGGACTTGGAAACTACGTCGTTTTTCTCAGAGATGATCTTTTGAAATTCCCTGTGTTCGTGCTCATCATCAAGGATATCGATGGTTAATGTCTTCCAGACTTCAGAGGAATAGTTCCTTCGGAATTCTGAGGGTTTTCTTTGTGCTTGGGGAATTCTTCTTTTCTTGGGACCACCTACGTACCACATCTGACGGAATAGGACAATGGTGTGCCTGTCCATTTGTAGTAGTGGTTGCACCCATCTGGCTTCTTAGGTAAAAATTGCTTCTCATTCCTGAAGTGGTCTAAACCATTCTAGGAATTAGATAAAATGAGTATCCGAATTCCTATTTTCAGTAGGGTAGCTGATAATCTCCTTGACTGCGGAGTTATGCCTGAGGAATCTGAAGATTTGTTCTAGTTCAAACTGGATACTGATGGTATAGCAGTGGCACAAGTACCAATACAACTATTTCATGTCCTCAGGGTATGGTGAGACTCCAGAGTGTCTGAATGGGTGGATGAACGAGTAGTGCGGATGCATTCCAAAAGGTCGGAGGGTGAGTCCTCCATGGTAGCGAAAGATCTTCCGCTGGTACTCCCACATGAGGTTGCGCTCCTTGACTAAGAATTGTATCTCCCTAACTAGGTTTGAGATTTCCGGGGAATATCTCCCCTAAGTCTTCTTGGGTTTCTCCAATGCACTCCTACAGCTTGGTTTTGTGCCTGTAGAGTTGTGAACATGCAGATTACATGCAAAAGCTATAAAGTCTGTCGTATTTTCTCTTGTTCCTTCCTTGACAAGAAGTTCGCTAGCGTGTTGTGTTTCCCCTTGATGTGTTTGACTTCAAAGTCAAACTTGCAAAACCATTCTGCCCACCTAAGCAATTGAGGGTGAGGTAGTTGCTTCTGTTTGAATTGCAATATCTTGGAGAAGCTAGACATGTCCATTTCCACATGAACTTGTTTCCAATGAGGTGGGACTCGAACTTTTTTTTATCTCATTCATGATCGCTAGGATCTCCTTAAAAGTGGAGTGATAGTACTACTTTGCCGGTTTAAACCTTATGCTCCTGTATCCACATATATGACGTTTGCCGTGGATTTCTTCAATTAGGAGACCTCTCCAGTAGCCGTCACTTGCATCGGTCTGGAGGATCCTTTTTCCCGTAGAAGGAATTTGGAGTGGAGGCAAGGACTGTAATTGAGGCTTGAGCTCCTTGATCGCCTTGGTCTAAGTTGGTCCCCATATAGGGGGTATCCTTCTTTAACATTTTTTCCAGCGGGCGAGTAATCTTGACTATTTTAGGGAGAAAATCCCTGAGGTAGTTTATTGTACCAATGAACTGTTGGATTTGCTTCTTGGTCAGGACTCTTCTGGGTACTTCAGTATATGTATCTAATATATATTCTTTTATTGCAAGTTTGAATTTATGCATAACTTTTTACATGCTAATAGAAATTATAAATTCAAACAAACACATTATTTCATATTTATTTATACTTTTATAATAAATTTTCTTTATAAAATCCGTACAAAGTCAGGGTTCAAATAACTAGTAAATTAATAATATATATATATGTATACACATACAAACATATATATTACAATTTACAAAACAAAGAAAAAGGAAAAAAGGGGAAAAAAATCTCCCCTTTGTGGAAAATAGAAATGGGGACGAATCACGTATTTCTTCAAATCTTCGTAAAAGTAGGGACGAAGCTCCATCTGTCTCTCATAAGCTCCCGTTATTGATTGAAACATGAAGACTCCACTGCTGCTAGAGCGAGGGGAGCTTTGAGCTTCCTCCCGGAGGAGGAAGAGGAGAAGATGGTTTTCAAGAGCCTCACCTTCAACCCCAATGATCCTGACCTTGTCAACGCTCGCCCCAGCTCCCCTTCTCCCTTCTTTTATCTGATGTCCCGATCGGCCTTTTCTTCTTCTGATGTCTGGTGCAACTGTTGGGCCCCCAGGGCTGCCTCGGCCCACCGCTCGACTCCTGTTTTCCAAACTCCGACGCCTACCAACAGGTTCTTTACTCTTTCTCTCCTATGTGTCTTACTTATCTGCCAATTGGTTCATAATTGCTATATGAACCAATTGGCAAATAACTCGCTCCGCCAAATGAAAAAGTCGCGTGCGTAATGGATATTTCTCGTGACAACATCACAAGCCAACTAGAATTTGCCATTTTGATTTTTTTCGATTATAAGAGAGGTCAACGAACCTAGTACAATGAAATAAAAATCTTAAACGTGATTAATAAAGGGACATGGATAGTTCCACTAGGTATTTAACATAACCTCTTGATCATCGACCCCTATGGCAATCGATCCCTTAATTGGGCTGATATCTCCTAAACTAGGGGTTGAGAGTGCCCTCGCCAGCAATCAACCCCCCATTTGGGGTCATCAGCCTAGTCTGAACTGGCCGGTGACCCTACTTGGGGGGCTGACTATTGGCTGGAGCGTCGGGTGGCCGACGCCCACCCCCTATCAACCCTTCCTTTCCTCTTTTTTTTTTCATTTAATTCTGTTTAAATCCCTTAAGTTTTCTTTTGTACAAATTTGTCCCTGAAACATGTTGTAACATTATCATTCAATCCAATTTTGGATGGAAAAATAACTATATGATGTGCGGTGCAATTAAAAAAAATTCATGATATGTCTTGAAAATTTTTGAAAATTGATGTGTGGTGAAATTATTTTAGAAATCTTGATGTATGGTGTAATTTACCATAATATATAAAAGCCAGGGTACGTAGACAAGAAAGTGCGCAAGTGAAGTTATAAACTTGCAGTTCTATGTTGCATTGACCTTTTTATTCCGTTATATTTTGAAGGGTTAAATGCACTTTGCCTCCCGACTTATGAGGTGAAATTAGGTTTGCCCCCCAACCTATGAAATTTGGCAGAGTGCCCCTCACCTAATCTAAAAATAAGCAATGTGACTCCCGGATCAAATTTCGATCAAAATTCCTGCCAAAACAAGTATTTAGAAATTGATTATCATTAGGGTTAAATACACTTTGCCTCCCGACTTATGAGATGAAATTAGATTTGCCCCCCGACCTATGAAATTTGGCAAAATGCCCCCTCACCTAATGTAAAAATAAGCGATATGACTCCCGGATCAAATTTTAGTCAAAATTCCGGCCAAAACAAGTTTTCAGAAATTGATTATCATTAATCTGATCATCAATTGGTCTTCCTTTTTTCCTCTTGACTCCAAACGTTCACCTCTGCCCTTAAAAACCAATTATGAGATACACTATGCGATATATGATAATATATATATATATATATATATTTATCATGCAAGCATAAATTTGTTGAGCTAGATTTTAGACTAGACGAATAAACAATATTATATTAGATTGCCTGGGATTCATGGAGCCCAGATGATTAACCGGACGAAACTCGGACATCCGGGTCAGCAAAAAGAAAAGAAAAGAAAAGAAAAGAAAAGTATATATATATATATATATATAATGTAGTGGATAAAGAAAATTAGTCATAAATACAGATGTATCAATCAAAATTGATTTTTTTTAGCAATTTGAAATTATGAATTATTTTATTCAGTAGTTGTTCCTCGTTTTCGTAATTAGGAGTTGAGATTTCTCGGAACTACAACATTAATTGATTAAGGAAAACTTGTTTTCGCCGGAATTTTGACCGGAATTTGGTCTGGGAGTCACATCGCTTATTTTTTGATTAAGTGAGGGGGCACTCTGCCAAATTTCATAGGTCGGGGGCAAACCTAATTTCACCTCATAAGTCGGGAGGCAAAGTGCATTTAACCCTATTTTGAAACTTGGGTCTTCACCGATGAAGTTGCTTCCTTTAATTATCGAACAACTCTATTGGATTTATATCGCATGATTATTATTAATCGCGTTTCTATGAGGATAAATTACGTATTGTTGCACTCACGAATTTTATTATTTATTAAGTTCACTTGGTAAAATGTGTAACTTTTCACATGCTTTTTCTTCATGTTTAGATTCATTTGTATGTCATACTTATTATCTACTTTTTGATCTTCCAGAATTTGATAAATGTTATAGTACACATAATCATTAAGGGCCAAACTGATATTGAAAATACGAATGGCCAAATTAATACAAACTAAATGTTAATAACCAAAATGATACTGAACGATGAAATAATATCGGTAGCCAACATGCCTATTTTCCGATATTTTATTTGCCATCTCCATCTTATTGATGTTTCATATTACATTCAAGAATATATATATTAATATGTTAACAAAAATATTGATATATACATGTATGTATATATAAAGTTGTAAACAATGCATTAAAAAAGGGATAGAAAAGGAATTGTCAAAATAATATAGGTGTAAAGTGATAAAACCCTTACTAATTCATATATTAATATGAAAATTCAATATTGTATGAAAAAAATATTTCAATGACTTATCATCATATCGTTAACAAATAAATATATATTTGTCATTTTAAGAAATCCTTACTAATGCATATGTTAATGTATTCTCTCTATATTGTATTATAAAGAAAATATTAAAAAATGTATGAAAAAGTATTTCGATCACTTATCATCACATCGTTGACAAATAAAAATATATTCATCATTTTAAGAAAATAACCAATGCATTAAGTATGAGTAGAAAAGAAAATGTCAAAATAATATAGGGGTAAAGTTGTAAAATCATTACCAATTCATATGTTAATGTAATATATATATATATATATATCATTAAAAAAATTCAAAAATTTATTAAAAACATTTCAATCAATTATTTTCTATCGTTAACATATAAATATATTCATCATTTTAAGAAAATAAATAATCATTTATACTTACATAAATTTAAATTAATTTTAAAAGATTGAAGCATTATAAATAATCTTATAAAACCTTAAATAAGTAAAATTCTCATCTAAATGACATGGTCATTTTATCTAAAAGTGTTCAAATTTATAAAACTTAATATATGGAATATCAGTTATAATAAATGCACACAAGTAAATAATGAAGTTTAAAGGTTTTGATAGTTTCAAAACTCCTTATTCTTTCATAAAATGAAATAACCATATAAGTATTCAAAATTTAGACTAATTTTTCTTAGAAATTAATTTGATAATTGCAATACTATATATTATACATGAATTCCTTACTTAAGAACTTTTGATATTTATTTAATATATATTCTTTTATTACAAGTTTGAATTTATGCATAACCTTTTACATACTATTATAAATTCAAATCAACTATTGTTTCATATTTATTTATACTTTTACAATAAATTTTTCTTCATATTCGCGCAACGTCAGGTTCAAATAATAACTAGTAAATAAATATATATATATATATATATATATATATACATATATATTACAATTTACAAAATCAAAGAAAAAGGAAAAAAAAAATCCCCTTCGTAGAAAATAGAAATGGGGACGAAGCTCCGTCTGTCTCTCATAAGCTCCCGTCATCGACTGAAACGCGGAGACTCCATTGCTGCTAGAGCAAGGGGAGCTCTGAGCTCTCCCGGAGGAGGAAGAGGAGAAGATGGTTTTCAAGAGCCTCACCTTCAACCCCAACGATCCTGACCTTGTCAACGCTCGCCCTGGCTCCCCTTCTCCCTTCTTCTATCTGATGTCCCGATCGGCCTCTTCTTCTTCTGATGTCTGGTGCAACTGTTGGGCCCCCAGGGCTGCCTCGGCCCACCGCTCGACTCCCGTTTTCCAAACTCCGGCGCCTACCGGCAGGTTCTTTACTCTTTCTCCGCTGTGTCTTTCTTATCTGCCAATTGGTTCATAATTGCTATATGCTCATTGGACTATTGGAGGGAGGCCTTATTTGCCTGCTAGTGCTGGCTATGGTGATTAATCGAAGCATAAATTTGGCTGTGATGTTTTTGTTGGTTACTTTTGGTTTTACAGTTAGTAGGGGTGATGGGCATTGACGTGAAATGTCTTGCAAATTGAAAAGCTAACTGATCTATGAAGTGTTTTCTTTTTAAGTTATTAGTACGATGGAGATGTTAGATGTTTTACGAGCGATAGGACAATGCGAAATGATCTCATGATTTTTATTCGTTGAAATGTTGATAGGAGTCCAATGGCTCATGATGTGCCTGGACAATTTGATGCAACTCGAAGCAATGCAAATGTAGCGCGTCAGAGTGAAGAAACCACCAATCAAGTCAAATTCCGAGAACCTATGGACGATGATACTGATGCGGAAGCATTATTGCATAATGAAGGAGAATCTCCAGGTAATTGGAATTCGGAATTCAGGGAACTCTGCTTATATGAATCCACTGGAGGATCCAAGCTCCTCATACTCACCCTGCTTGCCACCTGTTTTTGGAGAGCCTTCAACTTCTTCTTCTTCTTCTTCTTCTTCTGAGGGTAGCACTGCAGTTATCTAATTTTGAATTTCGGTTCTCAGCCTTGGTGAGGTTGTTCATGAATTCAAATCAAATGGATGGCATCATGCAGGTGCAGATGATGACCCGCTACCTGCAATAGATTGCCTTCAGATTTCAGGTGATGCATTTCCTGGAAGGGAACTCCAGGCTTGTGGATACTCCATTAATGGGGCGACGAGCTGCTTCTTTGAGGTGCCTATATCATAAATGTCACTCTCTCTTTCTTTTTGCTGGTGTGAATTTTGCTTCTAGATTTTACCATCTAATTGTTTGGGACAAAAAACCTCATGCTTTTATGACGTCCTAGGATGGTGGTCTTGTAAATGTAATTTGAGGTGGAAAAACAAGGCCAGATGAAGAGTCTGGTTCCAGGGAGATTATACACCGAGCTGTGAGTGAGCCAAGTGCTAATATAGGACTTAGTACAAGAACTCCTTGAACCAGTTTCTGTCAGTTTAAGCAATTTAAACGATGGACTTATAAAAGGCCCTGCCTCTTTGCTGAATGAGCTTCTGTTGCTGGTAAAAGTCTCTGATATCCACCATAACAAAGTCAGACATACTTATCAACTACTTAATATTAATGTCTTTTTTATTTGGACCTTCTAAACCCTTACCCGAACAAACCATATGAGTACATCTGACTCTTTCAGTATCATCCACAGTGGGTACGGCATATGGAAGACGGATCAGTCAATTATATTAGAGGTATTCACCCCTTTGTCTCTCTCCTCCTTTCTCAAGTTCCCTGAAGATTTTTCTTAAAGACCGACCTTCATCCATCTTTGATTGATCCGGTGAGAATATGCTTCTTAACAGGTGCAAAAGACCGACCAAGAACTTCTTGTTTCCTTCCATTGACTTCATGAACCATCCTTCGGAGGCATATATTCCCCTTATCTTTGGTTGGTGAAATATGGGTGTTTCTCCTTCTCTGTAGACATAGATTTCAAGGATTCGCTCCATTAACTCGTAGCTCCTGCAGATACAATACAAGATGATGAATGCCCAGCCAATACAATGGCTTTTCCCCCAAGTATCAACATAAGAATTTGCAAGCATTAGAGAATGATGAGACCCTCCAATTTGTAGGTTGCGTTTGGTTTCATAGTAGAATTTTAAAATTAGATTTTGATTTTGATTTTGAGTGGTATAAATGGGGCCCACCCTTTGACTTTGTATGTGTTATGTTGTTTTGTTGTGGAAAAAAGTGGTATAAATGGGACCCACTCTTTGACTTTGTATGAGTTATTTTGTTTTGTAATTGGTAGAATTAAGTTAGAATTATAATTCTAAAATATCATCTTGAAACCAAACAGGCCCGTAATTTTGGGGCCCATTTCTGTGCATTTAGCAGACAAAGGGGAAGATCTAAAGAGATAACCATAAATGGATGCAAAAATGTTCTGATTTTTGTGGCAGTGTCGAATCTTTACCAAATTCATCATTGCAAGTCTACTTAAGGAATTAAAAAGAGTGAGAGAGAGACCTCACAAATAGGGAAATATTTCGATAGACAAAATTCTGAAGTCCTCGGGCATCTTTGCCTATAGGAGGAGCTTTCTCAATCTCCAGTTTTGCAGATAGCAGTTCTTGATCACGAGCTGAAGACCACTTCTTTCGCCTCTACTACCAGATATCGAAAAGGAAATAAAGCAAAGCACCCCATAAGCAAACAATGCCTTCAAACTTTGTTGAATCGACAACGCGGGCAAGAATCCTACCGTGGGATCTGATGAAACAGAACCATGTACCAACAACGAATTCATTTCAGAATTTGACATTGCCTGACCATTTAACCTCCTTAATGCCGATCCACTATCCACAGTTGCACTCGTATTTATCTTGATGAAGATAGTTTCCCCTTTTTCCACATTAATCCTTTTATTCTGATTGATTTCATTTAAACTGCTTACTTGAGACATGTTGGTAGCAGCCTCGGCAGCAGTAAAAGCAATGCTTTGTTCCAATCCTCTCATGGGGGCACTACCAGCACTTGTATTACCATTCGTCCAGACATTCTTAGTGACATCTGACTCTTTGTCCAAGTATTCAGTGCCTCTCGGATCATCTGATTTCATATTATAGTCCATGGCGGAATCCTCCATTACTTTATTGGGGATAAACAGAGAAATACAGAGAGGAATAAGGAGTTTTGGGCTCAAGAAGAACGATTCATTGAAGGGGGGGCTGCTTCTTACATTCCAAACACACCAGACTCATCTATTTATACAGCTCTTTTAAGACATTTCTAGACCCTTAATTAAAGACACTAACACAATTCCAAAGACTCATTAAGACTGTCCCGACTCCGAGGATAGAAGGCTCCTCAAACTCTCCAGAATTTACTTTAATGAAAATTAAAAATTAACTTTTAACATACTTCGCCTTCTTCCCCAACCTCTTCATCCATATCAGAACCATTACCATTGTCCACATCTGGTCGAACAATGACATTATTCACATGCCCACTAAGCCAATCCATATCCTCCTCCATGGTAACAGGCTCAAATGAAATGAAACAAACCCTTTTGCTCATTTTGCAGTGATTTGGACCATACAGGGAGGGTCATCTTGCAAGAAGTGAACATGGCCGGAGGAAAGCAAAAGCTACACAAGCATAATCAAATTACTGCTTTTGTCTGTTATTGTGTCGGAAGCTGAGTACCTGCCGGTGTGGCGGTCCTCTGAAGTCAGGGAAGAAGGCTTTGGAGCTCAGGCAGGGCTGCTGTCGGCTTACTATCTGGGCGTGGAGTGGACAGAGAGTTGAGCTTCGTCGAGAAGCGGTCATGGAGGGAGCCCAAGCAGAGCAGGAGAAGAGTGAATTTAAACTCTGATAATTATTGCCCCAACAAAGAGTGAATCTCCATTTTATTTTATTTTATTTTATTAAATATATATTTTATATTTTATATATTAAAAATAAAGTTACGATGAAAAGTGAGGTTATCCAATTTTTCATAAATATGTTAAAGTCCTTTTGGTATTGTAAACATATAAATTACTCACATTGTTCTTCTTCTTTTTTTTAATGGGAAAAGTATATTTTGATCTACTTATTTTTTTTTTCATCAATAGCTTTCAGTACTTTTCTGTTTTGGTATGCTAGTTATGATTTTTTCTCATCCTCATGTGACTTTTTCCGTTAGTTTTATCAATATAGTGGGATCCACATTATAATAAACTGCCAAGAAAACATTCAATTTGGTTATTGTAAGATCAGTTTGCTAATAATTTGGTTCAATGAACTTTGCCAAAAATTTAATCCTAAGATTAGTTGGCTAACAATTTGATCCTAGAAAGATTAATTTTACCAATAATTTGATCTCTCAATAAATTTTGTCAATAATTTAGTTCTGGAAAGATTAATTTTGACAACAATTTGGTTGTTGAAAGACAGTTTCACCGACAATTTAGTCCCAACGTTAACTGACCATCGATGCTGTGATGATAATTTGACTTGGAAACTTATATGGCATATCTTTAACTAACGGCAATCGAAAATTTGAATTTTTTTTTAATCCCAAACCGGATATGACGTCGTTTTGGTTGTCCCACACTCTTATCTTCTGCAACGAAAATAGGAATTTCAACTAACCTGGAGTCAATCGAGGTGGTCCAACCTGCACGAAACACGTGATGGGGCTATTGATTTGGCCACCCATTCACTGTGTCTCCACGCTTTTTAGAGAGATTTCCGAATTTATGGTTGAAATGGCTAAAACTCATAGCTGCACTGCACTGCAAGGGCTAAAATTTATCCCAAAAGCTCACTATTTTAAAGGTTGAATCAATTATGGTGATTTCCCATTTGTCTTGCTAATTGGGATTTAATTCAATAATTTTCCTTCTTTTTAAGTTTTTGGTTTTTCCCTTATTAAATTTTTCAGAAAAGAAAGAAATCCCCATTCCTTCCAGAATCTGATTGCCATAAAGTGAACCTCTACATTTACCAGCTTGATATCGGGTCTCTCAGTGAAAATGTGACCTGTAATTGAGAAGACGAAAAGGGGGATTTGTTTGGCGGTAAAACCCGGAGACAGGGATGCCATGGACGAAAAAATTCCGGTGACCTATTTGGTGTCTCTGTCTCTGTCTCTGTCTCTCCATCTCCCTCCCCGCCTTAGCCCCTTTCTTTCTTCTCCAGAGTTCCACACCTACCTCCTTCAAATCCGCTGCCGATTCACGATGTCGTTGCCCTATAACCTTTATTGAAATCCCATATTAACATGGCTAGAGAGTTCCAAATTCTCTTAAAGACAAATAAATTAAACAGAAAAAGAAGAAACAATTAAGTGAATAAGAGAGAGATAGCAACGAAATTGCTCAGTGAAGATCAGAGGGAAGGGGAGGAGAGCTTCTAACGTTTATGTTAAAACTCAAATTTGCACTGATTATTTGATCTTTGAAGGGAAAAAAAAAATGGATACATCGTTGTTTACACCCATTTTCTGTAATATGTGAAGATTACCGAGTCGTGTTGCGTAATTGTTGATTTCGGTAATTTTCTCGGGTTTTGGAATGAGTCGGTTCGACTCTAGGAGGCAAACTGCGGTCATCAAGGCGCATGCCGGGTTGGAATTGAGGTCCAAATGTGAAAGATAGGCCCAAGAATTGAAGAAATCAACCCATTGGAGGTTGAGCCCATTATGTTAAGCCCAGCAAGGAGGAGCCCGAATGAGGATCTATTCCCATACATGTGTGGACGTCCATCTCATGTCCAGGAGCGGTGGGATTGTTCTCTGGGCAGCCGAGATATTATTCTTGGAGAGCAAGCATATGATATTCTCCTGTTATTTCGTGATATCTTTGATTTTGGGAAGTCAAATAAGTTGGATATTTCATTGATATAGCTTGATATTCTATTTTTTTTTCTATAGTTTAGGCAATTTGGATTGTCTAGATTGGTATTTTCTATTTGATTTTATCTCAATATCTTGTAATTATAGGTGTACAAAACCGAGAATGGTGTGAATGGTTTTGTTACCCTTCATTGATATGCTATCTCTATACATATAGCCAACAGTTGAAGAAATACAAGGAAAGATCGCTAAATATTACGAGTAATAAATTCTGCCATCTATCTATCCTATTATACAGGACTATGTACAAGGAAAATATCATAGTACATTAAGGTAACAAATCATGGAAATATCATTAACCCGTAATAATAGGCATGTCCATTTAGAGAAATTTTCTAGGGTTTCATGTACACACCTATAAATACACTTGTCAAAGTTTATTTGTAAAGGTCCACGACCAAAACATCAATCGTACTCTTTATTTATCTTTTATTTTTTTGCGGTTTGCTTTTACCTATCCTTCATTTTCCTTGAACTTTTACCTTTTTTTTTGCACTTTACATTCATCTCACTTCCTTTAAAGCACTCTCAATTCCCGTACTATCCTTTTCCCTTCAACTGAATCCCTGTGGATCGAAACTAATTTCGTTCTTGGAGCTTCCTAGCGTTCAAGGCGAAGATTGCAATTCTTTCCACAATGGTTGCGGAAGTTGTTCAAGGAATTAGGGGTTCACTTAAGTTAGTGGACTTTCTCAAATTCACAACTCAATTTGCTAAGTGGGCTTATAGGCCACTTGTCTATTTTTACGACTCTGATTTGTGTGTGAATAATTGGTGGAAAATTCATAACGGCTAAATCCCCAAGCCGTGAAATCGTCTGAAGCGCACTTTAATTTCGAAGATTTAAAAGCTAACTGCCATTCAATTCCGCGGACTTTTTAAGGCCGTGGTACACGCTTTGTATCGGTGAGGCTGGTTAGTGACATGTCAATTCTTGAAACCGCTTCTCAGTATGCCTGCAATTATCACACGCGTGGCCGAATTGGTGTCTTGACGTTTTTGACGTGAACAATAATTTGGCGCGTCCGGTGGGACCCGCCTGTCCACCGAAAAAGTGCTAGATATCAAGATAGCAACTCGTCTTCATAATATTATTGACCACTCGGTGCTGTCTAAGGAGAACATGCTCGAGTGGGTGTTGAAGTTTATGAACCAAATCAATGGCGAATTCAAAAGGTTACATCCAACATCTTGATGAGAAGTTAGATTCGGCTTTCGCAATGGAACAAAGCTGGGATGACACCCATGGGAAGGAGGAGAGGATCAACAAGGAGTTAAACCAACAAGGGCCCCGAGGTAGCTCCCTCTTCTAATCATGGAGTATCAAACCTTACGGATACTCAATCAGAACATGGTGCCCGCCGTGATATCCCTCATCTTTCACGTTGTATGGGTCACTTAACTTGGTGAGTTGTGCTCCTATGGTCTCGGCTTACACCCTAGTCGAGACCCATGCCCCAACTACATCGGTTCTCTCTTCGGTGCAGCAAGCAACAAACTAACCGATGGCGCCGAACGTGTTTATGTTGCAATAACAAGGTACAGAGGCACATGTGCAACAATCGCAACACAGGAAGGTACCTAGGTAATCGATCCTTATTCTTATCCGACTCAATCTTTCATCCAAAACAAGCCGGGGCAACCTTATCTTGCCCACACTGTGCTGCATATGGCACCTTATTATGTGGCTCAGCCTCGAGCGTTGTCTCACCCTCCAATCCGGACTCAGCTTTCAAGATGGGCTCAGTCTCCTTTTGCGGCCAACCTCGAGCGTTGTCTCAACCTCTAGTCTGGACTCAGTTTCAGCCTCTGGTGTAAGCGCCATCCACTCCGTTATCACCATCATCTTCATCAAGAGAAGAAGTCAGTCAAGATTGTCACGACCGACGCTTGGGGGATAAGGTGGATGAGCTAACTAAGCCTCCTCAAATTGAGTTAGCGGATGAATCAGTTCCTCCACGACAAGCTAATTCAACCGAGGAACTTTCAGCTCAGCTTTCACACGATGAATATCTAATTGAAGAAGAAACGATCGATCATAGACCATCAATACAAGATGAGATCGTTTAGCCGAGACCGATTTCACTCAAGAGCTGAGCACAGTGTATTCTTCTCAGCTTTCATCGAGAGCTGATGCACTCGAGCCTCATGGAGTTAACGAAGCTAAAATGGAGTTCCAACTTGGAGAAAAGGCTGAGCATAAATTGGCTCGAGTCAATTTTGAAGATCAAAGTCATGTTGATATAGAAATCGAAGTGGCTAAACCTGGTCTCGAGGATAAAAATTCTTCCACTTCATCAACGAAGTTTATCAGGAGTAGTCGATTCTGACCCTTTTCACGGCCATAGCTCCAATTTTAATCGTTTCGGCTGATTTGGGGTCTATTTTACCAAAGCACAAATCGGAAGAGGATTTCTCGTTGAAGACCATCGAGGAAGTTACTAGGCTGCTTCGAAAGCTAAATATGGAGAAAAGATTGTGTTGGACTTGCTCCAAGAAAAGTTGCGTCCACCAAATTCACTTAGGCCGGCATGGGGTAGCAAAGCACATCGAATCAACAAGCCGCAACCATTGGAAAAATGGTTACTAAATGGATGCCACAAAGTAGTGGCACAAGTAGATGTCGAGCGGGTGAAAAGCCGCTTGGAGTCGAGAAAGATTCAAGGAGCTCTAATACCCAGGGGTTCGAGTATATGTCCCTTCTTGGATCCGCATGTAGAGCACGGGGGGCCAGACGTATGTCCAAACCTATGCTTCGAGAGCAGAGGTATAATGACTACAATGTTTGATGCTTAAACTACGAGAACTCTAAAGCTCGGTGGGTTGACGTAAGTTTAAGTCTTCACCCCGAGATTCCAGATGGACATCCAG
The DNA here is from genome assembly GCF_007655135.1 of Punica granatum. Classification (NCBI taxonomy): domain Eukaryota; kingdom Viridiplantae; phylum Streptophyta; class Magnoliopsida; order Myrtales; family Lythraceae; genus Punica; species Punica granatum. Next base: position 5,301,962 of record NC_045132.1, read on the forward strand.
TTCAATTAGATTGAGTCTAATGGATTGGGAAAGCCAGTTTCTTGTACATATCCCATTCTGCAGTTTTTGTTGAAGTTAATCCTGAGTAATTGTATAAGAGCATTCTTTGTAATCGAAGGAAAAAGAAATCAACAATCCATGCTCTTTTCAGTTGTTGCATAAAAAGAAATAGACTGGAAATTGAAAACGGGCTGGTTTATCTGCAGAACATTTTTCACAAAATTGAAGAAACTTTACTAAAAAAGAGAAATTAGGGGAAGATTATACCTACATTACTAAACCTCTTGCTATATAACACTTTGATACAAAATAAAAAATATATAACAATGTGATATAACAAAGTTGGAAAATAATTTAAACGGGAACGAGAGGCAGCCTTCAAATTACACTTCTACTTCTCCCTCCTCCTCCCTCTATTTGATCATTTCCCCGATTAACCTCTGTCACCCTAACTATCCAGTCCCCTCTCTCCATCTCACCCTATCTATCCTCCACTCCTTCCGGGCAATCACCAGCTTCCGACATGTGATACTAATAATTAAGGAATAGTGGGTCTAACGCTATACGATTTAGATGCCGAAGCAGACGTGTGGTCACTTATGTGATAAGTAGGTCGAACATGACGCACAAATAATGTACATATGGTATTTCACTAATGTCAGTAAAATATTATCTAGATCATATTAGCGCATATAATCCTTACTGAGATGACCCTAATATTATGCAGATAATATTAGAATTGAGTTCCAATATTATCTAAATCATATATGGCTAACAGCCCTAATATCATATGGATCATATTAGGATCATCTCAGTTCTAAGGATTATATGCACTAATATGATTTAGATAATATTTCATTGACATTAGTGAAATACATTGTGTACATTATCTCTGCGTTATGGTTGACTTACTTATCATATAGGTGCCCACATGTCTGTCTCGACCTCTAAAGTCGTATAACGTGGTACTCACTATTTGATAATCTTAGCATCACATACTAATCATGGATACAGACAGACGACGATCTTCTAGTACGATCGTGAATTGTTATTAAGAAACATGTACCACTCTATCGCTCATATTCTCAACTCCTCGAGAATCTAACAATCATCTCCTGAACTTATTCTGATAAATGTAAACATATTTTGAATAACAGAATAATAAACTACCATAAATAAGAATTATCCAAAATACACTTATCGACTTTAGGGCATATAACTAACATCTCTTTGTATCTTTCAAGAACCAACCAAGAATAGACTATACTTGCAAGATTTAGTAACCCAACATACTGCGGACTATGGTTCAAGGTCTGCATGCTGCCATAGGCAGCGAGAAGAAGGCTCTTCGGGATTAGGCGTGGCAGCAAGCCTCCAAGCAGGCTCTCTATGTTTTCATCAACAATACCGGGTATGATATCTATTAGAATATATTTCGGGTATTCTTACCCTTATTAAAAGATACACATACCATGTATAAATATTTACCTTGTAATTCTGATATTATAAATATATGATGAAGCCAACCCTATTGGGTACGGCAATAACCATTCACATGGTATCAGAGCAAAAATAGTGGTTCAAAAAAAAAAATCCTCACCGTCAGCCCCTCCAATCACCTCACATCGCCTGTCATGGCCTCAGAAAGAGAAAACCCCAACACCAACCCTTCTGCCTCCTTTTCACCTAACCCATCTTCTGCAGATTCAATATCCCTCAATCCACCAACTGCTCCACCATCCCTCTCCGCCCAAATTCTTCACACAAACACCGGAACCATCGCAACCCCTAACATCACAAATCTGATTACCATCACTCTGACCCAGAGGAACTACATCATATGGAAATCCCTATTTTCCACTTTCTTACTCTCTCATGATCTATTCTCTTATGTTGATGGCAGCTTCCCCTGCCCAGAAATCGCAAATGCCAATCACACTGGATGGATGCGCACAGATCAACACATCCGTTCTTGGATCTTTGCAACCATCGCTGAGGATCTTCTCGAAGAGGTGCACGACCTGCCGACTGCCAAGGATGTCTGGGATTGTCTCCAGACCCGATTCATTGAGCGTACACGCTCTCGGGCCGTCGACATCAAGATTCTTCTTTCCCGTGTGAAACTCACTGATCAAGGAACAGATAAATACCTTCGTGATCTGAAGGTGTTGGGCGATGAGCTTCGAGAAATTGGAAAACCTCTATCTGATGAGGACTTGGTTACATATGCTCTTGCAGGTCTCCCCAAGGAATACGAGTCCTTTGTCACCACAAATGCCAACGATCGGGACCCACTGACCTTTGAGACTCTTCGAACAAAGCTCACGCATCAGGAAAAGAGGCTCAAGCAATTCTATTCGGAGCCAACCTCCGTTTCAGTCACAACTCAGCCCACTGCGCTCCAGATCCATACCCAAAGTGCACGAGGAGGTACTGCTCGAGGGGGTGGCCATACTCGTGGAGGACGTGGCAATCGCGGTCGCAGTCGAGGTGGTCGTAACAACAATCAGTGGAGTAACAGTGGCCCCAACTGGGGCAATAGTCACTGGACACCCCAGATGTCTGGTGCTCGTGGAACTGGTGGACGAGGGACTTACAACCGAGGAGGCTTCTTTCAATCTCACATGTCCAGAGGTGCACCTTTCCAGTCTCCGAATTTGGTAAGGTCGTTCAATAATCCACCTTCTGCTAATGATGGAATTTTGGGACATGGCCCTACTGCTGTGATTTGTCAAGTTTGCAATAGCCCAGGTCACACTGCCATTCAATGTCCTGAGCTATATAATCATAATCCTGCCTTGAGTTATCCGAAGTCCTTGGCTGCCCTTAGTTTAAATGATACATCAACTCATGAGGCTTATCTTGACTCTGGGGCCTCCAACCATATGGTCAATACCGAAGGTATTCTCTTTCATTCGACTCCATATTCTGGTTCTGATGGTGTTATTGTCGGAAATGGATCTTTACTGCCAATAAAAAGCATTGGTTCTGCAACAATTCCTGCTATTGACACTAAACTTCAGCTTAAAAACGCTTTCTACGTTCTTGATCTTGATTACAATCTGGTCTCCATACAACGTTTGTGTAAAGACAACAATTGTTCTGTCATTTTTATTGACTCGGGGTTCTTTGTTAAGGACAACAACTCGGGGAAGATATTGCTCAGCAGCCATTCTGATGGGTCTTTATATCCGATCACACTGCCTCAACCTACTGCCCTTATCACCACCGCCACTTCTTCTACAACTTGGCATCGCCGTCTAGGCCACCCGAATAAAGTTCCCTTGGGAATTATTAGATCTCGTAATCTGGTTTCCAAACTCTCTTCTTTTAAGGATTTCTGCATATCTTGTAATTTGGGAAAGTCTACTCGTTTGCCTTTCTCAAATGTTGAGCATTTATCCTCTTTCCCTTTGGAAATAATACATGCCGATGTATGGCAATCATCTATTTTATCTAATATGGACTTTAAATATTATGTTATCTTTGTCGATGATTTTTCCCGATATATGTGGATTTTCCCACTAAAATGCAAATCTGAGGTATTTCATAATTTTTGCACATTCAAAACACAAGTCGAAAATTTTCTTAATCGGAAAATTAAAATTTTTCAGTGTGATGGCGGTCTAGAATTCAATAATTCTCAATTTCGTAATTTATTTCAAGAGTCAGGAATTTCTCTTAGAATGTCATGCCCACATACACCACAACAAAATGGTGTTGCCGAACGTAAGCATAGACACATTGTTGATATGGTTCGTACTTTGCTAATTCAAAGTCAATTACCTCCAAAATTTTGGGTAGATGCAGCCTTAACTGCGGTTTACATAATTAATTGTCTACCATCTCCTTTTCTTCAAAATCGGTCTGCTTTTGAAAAACTATTTAAAAAAATTCCTGACTACAATTTTCTAAGGGTATTCGGGTGTGCCTGTTTTCCAAACCTCACTCCATATGTTGCTCACAAATTAGAACCCCGTTCGAAAGAATGTGTCTTTCTAGGATATGCTACAGAATACAAGGGTTATCGTTGCTTTGATCCAGCTGAAAACAAAGTTTATACGTCCAGACATGTCAAGTTTAATGAGACTTGTTTCCCTTACCAAAAATTAATTTCGGTCGCCCATCCTTCTGTTACAACTCATTCTCAGACCACAATTCGTCCCCTGCCCATAATACAATTCAACCCAGCTCGCCACAGCCCACTACAGCTCAACACAGCCCAACAAAGCCAAACGCAGCCCACAGACATTAATCAGTCCAATGTTCCAACTGGACAGCCCGATCACCTATCTGCTGATCCATCTGTGGCCTCACAAGCCCAATATCAGTCAGCCCAATCCTCCTCCACTCAGCCCGTCTCTGCCCAGTCGCATTCTACCTCATCGAGTCGAATCTTGCCCAATTCTCCTGATCCGACCCGATTACCTCTACTCCCTACAATGGACCGAGCCCAACGCATCACTCTACCGCCCACATCCGTCAATCATCATCCAATGATAACTCGTGCAAAATCTGGTATTCACAAACCTAACACTAAATTTTCTTTATTTACTTCCTCATGCAATTCTGTTGTGGAACCAACATGCTACTCACAGGCAGTTAAAGATCCTAATTGGCGTCAAGCCATGGCCGACGAATTTAATGCACTTATTTAGAATGGTACCTGGAGTTTAGTTCCCCCAAATCCTCAGGTAACTGTGGTTGGTAGTACTTGGAAGTACAGGATTAAATATCGTGCTGATGGGTCAATAGAGCGATACAAAGCTCGTCTTGTAGCTCAAGGGTTTCGTCAACAATCTGGTATAGACTTTCATGAAACTTTCAGTCCAATCGTCAAGCCCTCTACCATTCGTCTAATTATTTCACTTGCTCACTCTTACTCATGGCCTATACGTCAATTAGATGTCAAAAATGCTTTTCTCCATGGATTTCTAGCTGAGGAAGTATACATGCGTCAACCTTCGGGATTTGTCCATCCTCAATTTCCACATCACATATGTCACCTTCATAAATCTCTATATGGTCTGAAGCAGGCTCCTCGAGCTTGGTTCACTAGGTTCAGCTCTTTTCTCTCAACTTTACAATTTCATTCTAGCTCAGTTTACTCCTCCCTATTTATATATCACAGTGGTTCTCACACAATCTTACTTCTTCTTTCTGTTGATGACATAATCCTTACAGGAAGTTCTTCTACTCTTCTAGAACGTTTCATCAAAATTCTATCAGATGAATTTGCAATGAAGGATCTTGGTCCTTTACACTTTTTCCTTGGCATTCACGCCACTCGTTCCTCTGACACGTTATTTCTTTCTCAGCAGAAATATATTTCTGATGTCCTTTCTCGTTTTGGACTTGGTAAATCAACAGCGGTCAAGACACCCTTACCGTCCCGAACTCACCTATCACTATCAGATGGTGATTTATTGGATGATCCTACTGAATATCGCAGTATGGTTGGTGCTTTACAATATATTACTATTACAAGGCCTGACATTTGTTATGCAGTAAACTTGGTTAGCCAGTTTATGCACGCTCCGCGCACCACACACCTGCAAGCGGCGAAGAGGATTTTACGATATCTTCGTGGCACATCCACCCATGGGCTTCGTCTCCGTCAGTCTCCTAATCTTCAGATAACAGCCTACACCGACGCTGATTGGGCTGGGTGCCCAGATACTCGGAGGTCAACAACCGGCTATGCTGTGTTTGTCGGACCAAACCTGATCTCTTGGTGATCTAAAAAGCAACCAACTGTCTCTAAAAGCTCGATGGAGGCTGAGTACCGAGCTCTAGCCTATGCGGTTGCAGAAACCTTGTGGATCCGACAATTGTTGCTCGACATTGGCCTGCATGCTCCAAGTCCAATAATAGCATGCTGTGATAATATTAGTGCCACGTATCTAGCCGCAAACCCAATTCAACACCAACGGTCCAAGCACATTGCAGTGGATTACCATTTTGTACGGGAACGAATTCAACGAGGGGATCTTCTTGTTCGCTATGTTCCTACATCAGATCAGTTGGCAGACATACTCACTAAGAATCTCTCGGTTTCGGCATTTCAAACACACTGTCGCAATCTGTCAGTGTCTTCGCCCCCAACAGATTGAGGGGGTGTATTAGAATATATTTCGGGTATTCTTACCCTTATTAAAAGATACACATACCATGTATAAATATTTACCTTGTAATTCTGATATTATAAATATATGATGAAGCCAACCCTATTGGGTACGGCAATAACCATTCACAATATCATCGTGGAGATCGTTAATGCATACGAGCCGTGGTACTACGAACATGCGGACATATTATTTCATAGGATGGTGCCTCGGGGACAGCAAGTGACGCTCGACAGGTCATGGCTCTAGAGGCCTTGCAGGAGGATGGCTTTGTATATATATTCGTTCCGGGATAAAAAAACACCACAAATGACATTTTTATGTAACTGGTTAAAGAATATGACGCTGTGCGGATTAATGAAGGGATGATACATCATTTCGAAAAAGTTACGATTACTCGAAGGTACGGTCGCTATTTTTCTAAGTTATTTTCTGCATTTATAATAGTGATATGGTTTTTCGAAAAAGATGGAGCTAAAATTAGTCATTTGCTAATAAATATAATTGGCCTAGTCGCCAAAGAGATATTCAAGATATTCATCAGGTAAGAGAGAATAAGGGTAAATTAGGCACAAAAAGTTAAGAATTTTTGTATTAATGATTAAAATTTCAAATTCCTAATTTAAGTTTGTGTATCCTATGCCCTAGATAGAAAAACCCTTTCTTAATTACGTGATAAATTTGGAAATTTCATAAAACTACGTTGTAAATATGAGAATTTTATAAAATCACGTAATAAATTTGAGTTTTTTTTTTCCGGTTACAAAGGAGGCTCATGTGCCTAGTATATTGAAATAGAAATAATAAATATCTAATAAATGGACACATGTAGTCTCACTAGGTATTAAATCTGAGACCTCTTGGTCACCAGGCAAGAGGTGCACCACTGTGCTATTAAATTTGAGTCTTTTATTAAACAATGTGTGAAACAATCTATGTTAATCCCCGACATGAGTCTGCCACGTCATTGTCTAACGGCCAAGCTAACGGATAATAACAACCATAAAAGATTTGGAACCAATGTTAAATCTCATGATTTCACGATGGACTTTTAAACGCACGTTAGATTTGAAAATTTTAGGAGATCATGTTATTTTACATGACATTTAACCTTATTAGTAGGAAAACACGTGTATTGCACGTGGTTTCTGAAACTTAAATAATATAACTTCATAAAATCGTCTACAAACCATTGAGTAGATGAATTTCAAAATGGTAAGTAATGGAGCTCACAACAACACGACATATGATGTATCTTGTCGAAAAGGCAAAAGAATTTTGAGCATGAATATCAACTATTCGTCAAATCAATTCTTCAAAGGATAATAGTCATTACATAATTACATTACCTGTACCGATGATTTCCATTAAGAAATCAGTCTACAAAATATTGATCTATCTACATGAATCTCGACAAGAACAATCCCTAATGCAGTGTAGAACATGATAATCAAGACCAAATCATATCATATATCAAAGGCAAGACATGCAATCCTGATCCCATTATGGCAAAAATAAGCTCATCACTAAATTCATCGAGAACACGATCAACCTTCCTAATCTACCTATGATGGTGAGATCAGCGAGTTTTACTCGAACCATATCTCATCAAGACCAAATTTAAACCATCGCAAAAGCATAATCATCAAGTACTAATCTAACCCATTTTACAAATTAAATTTAGAGCCAAACAAATGAGGTTAAACCCTTTTATTTTCAATTGGTCGGAATGTGAACTGTTGAGACTTTCCAGCTTATATCCGCACTATCAAAGGAATTAATTAGCCAACCGTACAATTCTGATCTCTCTCTAGAACTTCATCTCTCCAACCGATCGTCACTTGAGCATGAGGCTCAAATCGATCCGGCAACCCCTGATTCGAGTCCTCTTAAGTGAATTTGATTTCAGGAAGAATAATAATTTTTTAGCAATTTTAGTAGCTTCAAGTTGGTGAAAAATAAGCGTTCATTTTATAACAAATTAAAAGTATTTGAGAGGTAATAACTTGAAACGGCTGCCATTAAAATTAACGCTTAAAATGGAAAAAAAAAACAGAAGTAGTTTTTACGAGCAACTGCTAACCTGTTGGGAAAAAAAAGTACGTTTTTAATCGTTAAAATTGACTATATCATAGTTTTAAAACAATTCACCAAACACTACCTCTACTAAAAAATCAATAAGAAAGCATTTATTCAACTTCAACCGCACTCCCGAACAAAGCCTATGAGAGCATGATGAATGTTGAAGAGAGGAGAGAAAAACAGGTGGATAATATACTATGGGCAGGTAATTTTAAATTTTAGTTGCAGGATTTGCAAGACATTGGGTTTAGTAAGTCAAAGAAAAACGTTAAGGTCCTAGAGTGTAAATATATTAAAGTTCAAGACCACAACGGTAAATTTCATCGTTCCCGGGGGGGCCAGGCCGAGGCCCTTCAGCATCGGCAGTTGAGTCCATCCAACCTTCTTGTCCTTCCCGGCGGAAAGTGGAGATGAGTTCTTCCGCCCGATCAGTCTTCCCGCTCATCCTCCTGATGGCGTCGTTTCTTGACGGAGCGCAGTGCATCAGATTCCTCGGTCGGATATCCGAACAGCCGAAGGAACCGCCGAACCAGTCACTCAAGACCGCCGTCTTCGCTCTTGGAAGCTTCTGGAGGTCCGAGGCCGTGTTCGGTTGCTTGCACGGCGTCGTCCGGACCACTGCCGGATACGCCGGCGGATCCAAGACCAATCCCGAGTACCGGAGTCTCGGCAATCACGCCGAGTCCGTTCAGGTCACCTCTCTCTCTCTCTCACACACTCTCCCCGCCTCCCTCGTTGAAGATCTACATGTAGTTGAGAGCTTTGTGTAATTACTGCCGATTGGATGTGTAGAAAGCGGCGACCTTTGTCTCACCATTTTCCGTGATTCCTTTTGGTTGATTATGCATTCTTCATTGACGTTGTGTGCCTGTTGGCAAACTTGAAGTATGACGATGTTGACACCAGATTCATCGAGAGTAGAGATGCGATGATTGTGCATTTTTAGGATAAAATTCTGTGGCTTTCACTCTTCAATTGAGTAGTTTGACTCAGTGCTCGGAATTGGTCAGTAGAATCAGTATGCCGGGATTGAGTCGTTAAGATGATAGCGGGAGTTTTTGCTTGAACACTATAAGGTTGATCTATCATCCACGAGGGAGTGGATTCAAAGAGCAGAAGATGAATGAATGATTGTGCATTTCCAAATAATGTTTGATGGCATTCACTCTTCAATTGAGTAGTTTCACTTATGCTCGGAATTGGTCAGTTGAATCAATATGCTGGAATTAAGTCATTAAGAAGAAAGCAGGAGTTTTTGCTCAAGCACAATAAGGTTGATATATCTTCTGTGAGTGGATTCAAGCAGTAGAAGATCAATTTCAAATTCTAATTTTTTGACCTTCAAGCTGTTCTTCTCCTAATAAATTTTAGTGCTAGTGCGAGGAATCGAACAAGTGGTAAAAACTAGGTCCCTGACTTCTTCTTGTTACGAGCCTATGAACTGTAAACTGGTGTATTTGCTTTGTCGAATTAAACCCTTTCATTTATCATTTTATCTTAACCCATTTGACGGTTCGTGCTTTGGGTTTTTTAGTTGACTGTCTTCTGTGATCTGGATTTGCATATAAATGTGCTCGCTCTTCTCGGTTGCTTTCCAGGTTGAATATGACCCCAGACTGATCAGTTATAGGCAACTGTTAGAAGTTTTTTGGTCTAGTCATGATTCTCGGCAGGTTTTCGGGCAAGGCCCTGATGTGGGCAGCCAGTACAGGTGACCGTTGTACTCCTCAATCCAGCTTCTTTTCTGGTGCAGCTCCCATACTTATCGATAAGCTGTGTCATATGATCAGGTCAGTTATTTTTGTCAATGGAACCGAGGAGTCTAGATTAGCAGCATTCAGCAAAGAAAGAGAGCAGACTAAGTCAAAGAGCAGTGTCGTTACCACCCAAATTCAACAAATTGGAACATTCTATCCTGCAGAGCCTGAACATCAGGCAAGTATATATGCGATCAAATGGAGGCCATTACACACACACACACACACACACACACACACACGTGATAGATTTCGTTCGTTATTGCTGTGATCTTGTCCAAACTTGTTGCTCCAAAAGTTGCATCTGCCCTATTATTTCACATTTCGACTTCCAGGCAATTTAGGCAAAGACTCTGTGCTAGTGAGGCTTAGTAAGCATTTTGATAATAAGTACAACATTGTACTGTTTAAAATTCCATCTTCAAGCAAAATAAAGATTGATTATGAGTTCATCATATTCATTTGCTTTAGTGGAATTAGAATATATGCGCATGTGCATTCATATATGCTGCATATGTCTCTATTTGGGCATAGGCTTTTAATCATTATTCGGTTTTTCGTGATTGCCTATACCAATTCCAAAATGAGCCTAACAGAAGTGATCCTTACTGTTTTCTTTTTCTTGTGGGGTTCAGTTTAGTGGAGTTCAGGTTCAGCTCCATTCTTATGGTTATTTTCCCATTAGAAATGGGCAAAAATCTTGCTCGGATATTCCCAATACAAAGGCCAAAGTAGAACAGCTAAAACTAGGAACTGATTTAATGTGGTTTGTCTTGATTGGTTCTGGTTCAGGTTCTGGTTCTGGCTCAGTTATGTTTTGCCCTACTGTCCATGCATGGAAGTTAGAATCGACATGTTTTGCTGTTTCTTAATCTTCTCGATGAGTACCAAATGAAGTGATGTTTGTCTCGATCAGTCTTCTTTCTTCTTTTATTTTAGTTTCATTTGTGGGTGTCATTTTGCTCTGCAAATGTGCAGAAATTTGAGCTTAAGCGGAATCCCTTCCTCCTCCAACTGATGGGCAACCTGCCGGAAGAGGAGCTCGAGAGATCAAGTTTGGCAGCTAAACTCAATGGTTTCGCAGTTGATCTCTGCCCTCCGAATGTTCAGAAACAGATTGATGTGAAGATTAATGACATTGTTGAGAAAGGTTGGCCCGTCTTGAGAGAAATATAAGCGGTAATTCTTGCAGGGAGTTTCTGCTGTCAAATATGATAGTGTCCATTCAACTGATTTTGGATTTTATCATGGATTCTAGAAAAGGAGCTTTAGGATTCTGTAGAACTGTCACTTGTAACTTCTTACATCTTCAAATGAATAATCTCGAACCTCGAAATGATTGTATTATTGAAAATGTGATTCTTCTATACTTGAGTGCTGAGTAATCATGGATTGCGACCAACATGAGACCTTAACAGAAGACATGTATATACTAAAGTTTCGTTTGGGAGTGCTGTGACAGTTGAAAAAGTGTTTATTTTATTGAGTTTTAGCAGAAGCAGTGTTTGGTGTTTTCTTGGTTTGTTTGGGAGTGCTACGACAGTTGAATAAGTGTTTATTTTATTGAGTTTTAGCAAAAGCAGTGTTTGGTGATTTCTTGGTTTGGTTAATTTATGAGATTGGAAAGGTAATTTTGTTTAGCGGATTCTACTTATTCTCTATATTGAGCATTACTTTTAATTTCACCAATTTTAAATTGTTATATCTCAAAATGCTTTTACTTATCAGCACATATTTTTCTACAATTATATTTTAAGGCTTTTCTTTCAGCAATAGAATTCCCAAATCAAGTCTAAATATAAAACTGTTGTTTGTGGTCCATTCATGGAAATGAGGACACCTGTCCTACCTTTTTCTATTTTTACTCTTTTCTTTTCCCATTTTTAACAATTTTTTCAATAAACTTTAAATGTTTTTCAACTTTATCCGTTCTTTTGATTTGTTCACCCATCTTCCAAAACCATGTTTCGAAGTTAACATATCTTAGCTACATATAGATTTAACTAATCATACCACGCCCCATAAAAGTAGTGTAGAATATCATTTTATTACTCATGTACATAGTTTTTTTCCTTCAAGATGATATAATGCATAACTTTGATTTATAAAAAATTAGTGCATAATGAAATAATAAATTTGGTGCTATTAGGATCTTATAATACTTTTCAAGTATGATGTCTTGGGTTTCAACTAATCCTATAATTCTTTCTTCTACTTTTTCTTTTTTATTAAGCAAAATTCATTATCATTAAATCCTTATCTCCACATATATATTTTTATGGCATCATGAGTAATAAGTTTATAAGATCTCTATTAATTGATCTTTAACAATGGAAAAATATTATAAAATTGGTTGATTTCATTATATTTATTGAAGAACTCAAGCATCAATATATTTCGAAAATATTGTTGAAGCAAACTTTGGTTCATGTAAGTTATATTTGTTGTTTCATACAATAGCATAGATGTTTCGCAAAAATATTATAGTGTAGTATTGTAATTCAAGAAATAACGATATAAATATAAATAATATAGTTAATACAAAATATTTGTGACTAGAATAAATAATTACACAGTTCCTTTCTTCTTTCTTTCCTTTTTCTAACATATTTTCTCAATTTAAATTCTTCCATCTCTCAAGAAAAAAAATTGAGAAATTAAATTTGTTTATATAGATTTTTACCCAGTATTAAAAATATAAATATTTCATATTTTTAATATTCAAATTTCGTTAATATATATTAATATTTATAAATGTATGTGTAAATCTTTATTATATCCCATAAGTGGAAGTTTTATTCAAGAAACTAATTATTAATGTATCATACTTGAAACAAATTGAAAGTACATATAATAATAGGCATTTGGGAAAAATTAGTTTAATATCTAATGCAGAGAGACGAACAGGCTTTCAATTATGAGTTGAGATTTCTGAAAAGGATTATGTAGCATATTTTGGTTACACAAATTGATGATTCTCATTGCAAGAAACCAGAGAGCTACTTTATTAGCCTACAAAGACCTTAGCAATGCTTTAGCCTGACTTAGCGACAATTTTAAGCTCTTAAAAAATGATTGTCCCATCATAATGCATAGTAATAATCTTGGAAACAATTCAAATGGAGTCATAAAATGAAGTGCATCCACTCATCCCTTTTGCTTCTTACAGTTCAAAAGTTTGAATTATCTTTCATCTCGTCCTTTTTCATTACCAACACAGACCAGAGAATTTTTTGCAGATTAAGCAAGTACCTGAGCAATAATCTTTCATCTCGTCCTTTTTTTTTTAATAATCTTTTTATCAATATACAAGCAATATTCTTCAAAACTAATTGACTATCAATAATCGCAATTAATGTCTCTTAGTCATGTAAAAATTTTGAGATTAAGAATAGGTCTTCAAAGAAAAATACATACTAATGAAGGATTCCAAGGGACTATGATAATTTTTGAGTCTTGTTATGTTCTCTCACTAATTGTTTTTTAATTTTTTAATTCTACAAATAATTTGTTTTCTTTTTGTTTCTTTCATTGCTTTAATTAATTGTTTTCAATTTCGAGAATATAATTGATAAACATGAAATATGAAAGGACATTGCACTACGAGCTAATGGAAAGACCAATGGTAAGCTCTCGTCGAACGAACGAAGGGCTACTCGTTCGCGGGAGCCTATTTTAAATACATATAGTAAATACCCAAATTAGCCAGAGAAAACTATGAACATTGAAGTATCCAAATGGAGGCCCTGTTGGGTTCTCTTGGTGTATGGAACCTTGTGAATACCGGTAATATAAAAGCGGAGTAGTACAAAAGGCAATTAACCACTGTTGAGGATCTTCAACTAACGACGTCTCATTACTGCTTGTCGGCTTTTATATATTATAGTAGAAGACATATGTACAAAATGAATATGCAAGTTCATCATTTATGGAATTTTTAGTTATTGAATTTGAACAAGTATCTCGTATCTTAATCAACTTTTTAAATATTCGAAAAGCTTTTGAACAAGTTGATCATGGAAGTCCCATGTTTCTCCAGACCTCTCTGGTGAAGCCAGTCGCTCCTTGACGATTTTCCGTATTGTTGACTATGCCTTCTTGTGAAGGTGGAAGATTTAAGTCACGAGGACTCTCGACCCGTGCAATAGTGGGCAGAAGGTGCGGGTACTAGTCACTATAGTGGCGGTGGATACAATGGTAACCGATGCCGGTGGAGGAATAGAAAACCGAGAGAAGAGCGAAGGAAATAACAGAAAAAAGAAATCAATATCAAGGTGTCTTTCTCTCCTCTTAAAACTCCCCATCTCTCTCTTTTTTATTTTGTACTTTTCTTAATGAATACTTTTGTATCTAAGGAATTCCACGAAAAAACCCTTCGACATTTTCAAAGGAAATTATTGACAGTAGAATGTTTGTCAGGTATTTCATAAAAAAAATTTTGAACAATAGAATAATCTTTTAAATAAATTAATATAAATTTTGAAAAACTGTCGAAAAATTGTTTGAACTTCGTCGGTATTTTTCAAAGGAAATACTCATGGAGCATCCTAATAGAGTAAATGATTATCAGAATAATCAGAGATCATTGCTTTCCACGTATACTTAGGGCTATTTTTGTTATGTACTTCAATTCCTGTGATTACTACTCTAGATAGACACATGTACATAAGGGTGTAAACGAACCGAAATATTCGCAAATGGTTCGGGCTTAGCTCGATGAAAGCTCAAATCCGACTTGCTCTTATAAAGCTCGGGCTCACCAGTTAAACGAGTTGAGCCGAGCTCAATGGTATTTGGCTCGTGAAACTCATGAGCCCAAACGAACTTTTTATTTATATATATATATTCTTATAAGTTTTATATATTCTCATAAGTTATATATATATATATATATAAAATGAGTTATTACGGCAAATCAATCCAAGCTCATGCCCAATCTAAGTCCATGCGAGCTCGAGGTCACGAGCCTAGCACGAGCCTATAAGAGCTCGAGCTCACGAGCCCTTTGTGAGTCGAGCTCTGCTGGCGTGGCGAGTCTATACAAGCTAAGCCGAAGCTTGGCTAAATACATCGATCCGAACCTAAGCTTGAAGAGTTAGGCTTGCACAAGCTCGAGCTTGGGCCGGAGCTCGTGAACTAATAAACGAGCCAAGCTCGAGCCTAGTATTTTCTGGCTCGGCTCGGCTCATTTTCATCTCACTAATGAAGTGAGGAATTCAGTTGGGATTTTTACTCCATATATTTCATAGTTTCACATTTTTTCCAAATCTATCATATGCTTTTAAAATTATCAAAAATATTCTATGGTTTACATTTTTTGTCAAATCTATACCTGCATTATATTTTTCGTTAATGAAACGTAAGTAAGCTCTTAATCTATCATATGATTTTAATTTTTTTCTCAAATCTATCCTATGATTTTAAAATTTTTTTTTCAAGTCTATCCCATGGTTTTAATTTATTTCTCAAATCTATCATGGGTAAAAGGGTCACAATGGCAAGATCGTTAAATTTTGAAGGAAGATATAATGGCGGGATAAATTTGGAAAAAAATGTAAATCATGAGATGTTTTTGATAATTTTAAAAGCATATGATAAATTTGAAACAAATGTGATATTATGAGATATATGGCGTAATTTATCCAAATTCAGTTAATCCTTGTCTGTCCTTTGACATCCTTCAGCAGCTCATCAAAATTTTTTTATTCATAAAATAATTTTTAAAACTTTAATGTAATTTTTTCTTAATAGTTATTTAAATACCAGTGGAATTTGGGAAAATTGCATGATTGGTACAAAAAGTTTTAAAATGTTGCCCAATCAGTACAAAATCTTTTCTTTTTGTAACATCTATGGTACAAATTAAACCTTTCAAAATCTTGTAATCAAGTGCATTTAGCCAATTGCCCATTGAAACCATCAGCTTTTCCTGACATGGTAGATCACGTGTAATTTAAGTATATGACTTGGCACAAATAATATTATATATGTATATATATATATATATATATATATCAATTCGTTAAAATTTTTATTAAAATAAAATAAATGAAAATAAAAAGAATCAAATTGAAAGAAAAATCCCACCTCTCTCACCTTCTGATTTCCTTCTCTCTCTCGTCTCCTTCACTGCCCCGTCTGCGTTGAAGCACTCGTTGGAGCTCAGACCATTCTCGAAGCTGAGATCATTGTCAGAGAGCTCTCTCTCTCTCTCTCTCCCCCTCTCTCTCCCTCTCTCCCTCTTCTAGTCTTCTTTTTTCCGACTGTGTTGGCCCTATTGGGGGTGAGGGCGCCCCGGTCGGTGACCCCATCCCCTGACCAAGCTTGCTAGCAGGTTCTGAGTCTGCCCAGCGTGCTCGATCGTGGGGTGGGGGCTCCCCTACCGCAACCCTACCCATGACCGATCTCGGCAGACATGTAATTAGAAAATTATGCTAATGTATGGATACTAATTAAAAAGCCTTTAGTTGAAAATGATACTTAAAAAAAAAAAGAAGTAAAAGAAGAGATAACTCACTCAGAGAAAAAAGAGACTTATTGTTATAGATAGTCTAGAGAAATCAAGAAAATAATAATAATTATTGGAACCCGGAGAATATTGGTCAAGAAGAAAAGGAACGTACAAGAATAAAATAAATTTGTATATTACGAACACATGTTAGTTCAGACGGTTCGACATTTCTTCTCCTTATGTAGTATCTCAAATACATGTAATCTAAATAGAAGAAAAAACACGATTGCACCATTTAGTATTTTATCTTGAACTTGGACTATTCAGTGCATTGGGGTTCTACAAGGCGGTGCAAAAAGAAATAATAATGATAATTTTACATATTTATATATAAGGTATGGATATTACTCATTGCATTCTAATTTTTTTTTATTCACAAAAGTCGAACTTGAGACCCTATTTATAGAGATAAATTGTCGAATCATTTGAATGATTTCAAATTGGCACAATTTTTGAACTTCTTGTACATTTCTCCTCTTCCCAACTATTATAAAGACGGAAGAACTCCTTTTCTTCTTACTTTTATTTTCCGTTTTTTGCCCATATAATTTTATATTTTATCAATTAAGCACCATTTGATTTAAGGATATGATGGTAAATTTGCAGGATAACTACCACTCTCCCATCATTTTCCCCCCTCTCTCTTCCTCTTCTCCCTCTCTTTATTTCTCCCATTTCTAAACCTCAGCTAACAAAATTTGAACCCAAAATATTTTAATTTCAAACAGTTAATAAGTTTTTTTTTTAAATTTAAGTAAAATCCACGCATAGTGTATATGTCACACCTATAATTTATAATTCATAAGTTCTTAATATGATGTAAATCCCAATTTTAATACTTCATTGGTGGATCTATAATTATATTATATTAATGACTAAATAATTAAAAGGTTGTATAAAACCTCGGATTGCACAAGCACTATGCCTATTATTATTATTATTATTATTATTATTATTATTATTTGTAGAATCCTCTATACTATCTACACTATCTATACTTCTATACTACTATATAAAGGAAACCCTTGGTAGTTATCTTAGTAGTGATTTTACTAAGCCGCCCTCAATATTGCTTGGCAATGGAGTTAAATCATGCTCCACGTAACTCTAATTTACGTTTTCCTCAATTCAACAACACACATTATTACTTTTTTTTTATCTTTTATATTGCAAGTGGTATTGGAGTCCCTCTTTGTCTTGAAAACTCAGCTGCTCATATTTCTAGAGGAAGTACTGCTAGAGTCTGTGCAGAGTTGAGCTCCCCTGGTAAAACTCCTGCTGATATTGATTTAGTTTTGAAGATGGAAGTATGGCTAAAATTCTTGTTGAGTACCCATGGGCAAAGCAAAAGAAGGTAGTTAGCAAGAAATGGGTTGAGAAGACAGCTCTTATGGAAGTTTCTGCTGCTGTTGATAAATCCCATTGTCCATAGAGGTACAGGTGAGTGTCGTGAGGGATAAAGCTAGCATGATTGTATCTAAAAGTCCTCAGAAAGTGAAAGCTCCTGAAGTTATCTCTTCCTGTGTAACTAGGACATCTGGGAACAAGCTGGAGAGTAATGCTAATAGCAAGGGCTCTTGTCCAAAGCCTGTAGAGGATACTGGGATAGAAACTGCCAACTATTTTGATGTCCTGGATGATAAAGATGTGACTCAACCTACAAATGATCTCCCTTTATCTCCTGAGAGACCTCGAAATGCTGTGTTGGAATTCAATCAAATGTTGCAGAATATCACGCAGCTGCAAAGGAAAACTAGAAAAGGAAGCAAAAAGAATGAAGTTGAAGTAACTGGTAATGCAGCCAGGGATAGACCCATACATCTCAACTCCTCCCAGTGACTAAGATTTCAACTTGGAATATGAGAGGCTTCAATAGGCCTCTAAAGCACCGAGAAGTTAGTGGGTTAGCTGCTGCAAATAGAATCAATATTATTTGAATTCTTGAGACCCGTGTACAGGAGAATAAGATGCAAAGGATTAAAGACAGTTCTTTCTCAACTGTTCCATGATTTACAATTATTCCCACCTTCACCTGGGGCAAGTATGGATCTTCTATGACAACAATTTGGAGCTTTCAGCGGTGGAGAAATCTGATCAGTTCATCCATTGTGCTGTAAGGATTGATTCCTTTTAAGTTCTGGTTCTCTGTTGTATATGGTTTTAATAATGTAATTGACAGATTTAATATTTGGAATTCTGTAAGGAATATACGGAATCTCGTAGGATCCTTCCCTTGGTTGATTGCAGGTTCTTCAATGCTATTAAAGAGGTTAGGGAAGCCAGTGATCTCAGCGACCTATCTGGGATGGACGACTTCATGTTGCTTCTATTTCTTCAATGTCTGCAAGTATTGCAGAACAAAACTCTCACTTTCACTCAGTATATGCACTCTTGTCTGCAAGTTGTTGCAGAACTGCACTCACGCACATACAGAACAACAGAGAGATGGACAGAAGAGAAACTTTATTAACACATTAACACACTTAACTCACATCATTGACCCTTACATATAAAGCCATAACTGATTGAAGATAACTGTTTTCCACTGGAGAACATTTGAAATTCAAAATATAACCTGTCTAACTTAACTGCTAAATTACAGTTAATCAACAACACAAGACAGACAACATAAGTCTTAAAGACACAAACTAATACACGAGTAAATTAAACAGTAGCTGATCCACATCTCCAACACTCCTCCTTGGATTAGGTACTGATACATACTCCAACCATCCTTCTCAGGTGCTCAAATCTTCCCACATGAAATGACTTGGTGAATAAATCAACCATTTGATCTTCTGTCCTGCAATAAACAAGCTTGATTTCACCACTTTGCTGTATTTCCCTGAGATAGTAGAACTTCAACTTGAAGTGCTTTGTTTTCCCATGGAAAACTGGATTTTGAGAGATGACAAGAGCAGCCTGGTTGTCAACAAATATCTCAGTTTCATGGTCAAAACCCATCCCTAAGTCAGTCATCAACTTTCTTAGCCAGATTGCCTGGTTTGTTGCTGCTGTGGCTGCAATAAATTCAGCTTCTGCTGTTGGCTGAGCCACCACTTCCTGCTTCTTAAAGCTCAACGAAAAACAAGCAGAACCAAGAGAAAAACAATAGACAGAGGTGCTCCTCATGTCATCCAATGATCCTGCCTAGTCACTATCAGAGAAACCATGCAGCTTGAAGGTAGAGCTTCTGCAGAATTTCAAACCATAGGAAGATGTCCCTTTTAGATATCTGATGACTCTCTTAGCAGCCACAATATGTGCTTTACTTGCACAGCTTAGAAACCTCGACAGTACATTCACAGCAAACATTATGTCAAGCCTTGTTGCTGTTAAGTACATCAAACAACCTATAAGACTTCTGTAGGTTCTTTCATCAGCTGGACCTGATCCATCATCCTTCTGCATTTTTGTCTTCTGATACATTGGTGTGCTTACACTTTTGCACTCTTCCATTTCAAACCTCATCAAAATCTCTTTGAGATACTTTCTCTAGCAAACAAACACTTCATTTTCTTTCTGTTGAATCTCAATGCCAAGAAAGAAAGTCATCTCTCCCAAATCTATCGTTTCAAACATTTTCATCAGATCCAACTTCAATCCATCTACCTGTACTTTATTGTTTCCAGTGACAAGCAAATCATCAACATACAAGGGTAGAATTACCATGTCTTCCTTCTCTTTCTTGACATAAAGTGTGAATTCACTTAGGCTTCTCTCAAAACCCAGATTCTGCAAATACTGATCAATCTTACCATACCAGGCTCGAGGGGCCTGCTTTAAGCCATATAATGTTGGGAATTGGTGTATGCCCTAGATGCAATCTATCATCAGTTCTGTAATATGACATGTATTTCATTATATTACGAGGCATATCTGTTATTGTGTAGATTGCGCTAAATATGATTTTACACAATAATGTCCTTGGAATAGTAGGTTCAATAGGCATCAAGTGTGACTTGATTGTGAGATCCTATAATTACTGAACATTATTCCTAAATGTCCATAGTCAAAGTATTATCGTTAATTAGGACAACGATAATACGGTTAGATTAGTGTAAGTGTTGATTGATGATCAAATCTCATAGGTCATGGATATGGAGATATCAAATCACACCACATGTATACATTAAGAGTAATGTGTATAGGACTGATCCGCCATGAGATTGCTACATGGGTTGTTACGTGACTGTCATTAGCATATCTCAAAGTGACTATAGTGTAATGGTCCTTTGACTTGAGGTCACCATAGATTCCTGCATGTAAAGTCATATACTTTGATACTGTCAAACGCCACTGTAACAGGATGGTTATAAAGACAGTTATTGGGTATACCACAGAGTATGGAGAGGAATGTGAGTGATCAAGATAGGATTTGTCCCTCCTACGAAACGGGAGCGATATCTCACGGCCACTTGGTGGTTAAGTCTAAAAGTGTATGCATACCCAAATGAGTCGATATAATGATATCGAGCTCATTTATTCTGATAGACTTACCCGGTAAACCAAGAAAAAGAGATATTGAGCCATACAAGGATGTCATCGACCATGCCTTGGGTTCAATAGAGATATAGAGGACAAAGGGATTATATTACACGGTAACGGAGGTCACAAGGTTCGTCGAGAAATTGACTTTCCGATTACTTGAGTAACAGTGATGCATTGCTAGATGCCACTCACTGTTTGTAATATTGAAATAGAGATTTTGATATTACTGTCAACGTAATTGGGAACCTACAGAGTCACACACTACGACTAAATTGAAGAGATATCTTGAAACAAATAAAATCGTCTAATAGAGATTAGATGATTTATGGTGCGACCGATTAATCGGATATTTAATGAGATTAAATTTATTGATTAATTAGACTCGATTTATTAGATTAAATGGACCTAATTGATGCACGATCAATATGGTGACACATGGCTTTTACGTGAATAGACATGTGTATGGACACATGTAATGTGGAAACCCAATTTGGGTTAGTCCCACATCGGCCAGGGACTTGAATTGTCCCCCCCCATATTGCTTATAAAAAGGGGGGCAATGTGCATATATATAGATATCAGTAGAGACATATATATATATATGTGTGTGCTGCATATATATTTGCTAATATATATATATATATACACGTAGTGTATGCATGTGTGTGCATATAAGTATATATATATATATATATATATATATATATATATATATATATATATATATATATATATATAATTTGAGTTGAATTGTTCAACTCAAATAAGGTCCATTAGTCTAATAAATTTCGGGTGTCGCATCGGGGTGTTTCTTTCGAGTGTTGGTCGCTAGCACCGCCGATCTCGAAAAATCGTCGACAAAGTCGGTGTGGATACCAGTAGAGGCGTCACGCGTGGGACGCTCGGTCGACAACTTTAAATATTCCAGGTACGCTTTTATTTACTCTTACTCTTCTAGTAGGTCTTGGAATTAGTTTCACGGGTAGGAAATTTTGAATTTCTGTTCCTTTTTCGCTTCCGTTGCGCCCCGTGGAACTAGCATATAACGCTTTCTTTAATTTGTAGACTTTGCTTTCTTCTCCTTTAGCAATGAACCCTTCAGGTTGCTCAACATATATTTCCTCTTCGAGCACACCATTGAGAAAAGCAGATTTCACATCAAGCTGGTAAACCTTCCAATTCTTCTGAGCTGCAACAGCAAGTAATAACCTGATAGTGTCTAACCTTGCTACAGGAGCAAAGGTTTCAGAGTAATCAACCCCCCAAATTTGAGCATATCCCTTCACTGCTAACCTGGCTTTGTGTTTATTAACAGAACCATCTGAGTTTAGCTTGGTCCTGTACACCCACTTAACTCCAATGACCTTTCTATCTTGAGGTCTTTCCACCAGATCCCATGTCTAATTTTTTTAATCATTTTTAACTCTTCCTCCATTGCAGATACCCATCTCTTGTCTTCTTTTGCTTCCTCGAAATTTCCAGGTTCAAAGACAGCTACATTGCACCTCTGATACACTTCATTTAATGACCTGGTTCCTCTTACTGGTATGTTATCTACCAGTTCTTCATCATTCAAAGCTTCAATTTCCTCCACCTCAGATGAAGTCTTTTGAGGTGCTGCCTCCCAATTTTGTGCGACTTCCATTTCTCCTTTCTCTTCATCAGTCCACTTCCATTTTTCTTTCTCCATAAATCTTACATCCCTGCTTACAATCACCTTATTTCTTGAAGGCTGATATATTCTGTAAGCTTTTGACTCCAAGCTGTAGCCAATGAAGATACCAGCTTTAGCTTTTTTATCAAGTTTGTCCCTTTTCGCCTGAGGAATGTAGGAATAGCATATACAACCAAACACCTTCAGATTTGCCATTGAAGGTTTTCTTCCACACCAAGCTTCAACTGGTGTTCTCTTGTCCAATGACTCAGTGGGCAATCTGTTTAGCAGGAAGACTGCGGTATTTGCAGCCTCAGCCCAAAATTTTTTTGGCATCTCCTTCTCTTGTAGTAGACATTTGGCCATCTCCATTATGCTTCTGTTCTTCCTCTCACTAACCCCATTTTGTTGGGGTGAATAAGGCACGGTGAACTGGTGCATTATACCAGATGTTTCACAAATTTCCTTGAACCTCCCTGATGTATATTCACTGCCATTGTCAGATCTTATAGCTTTCATCTTGCACCCACTTTCATTCTCTACAAGCTTCTTAAACTTCATGAAGATCTCAGCTACTTCTGACTTAGCTTTCATAAAGTATATCCAACACATTCTACTGAAATCATCAATGAAGATCACAAAGTACTTACTCCCACTTAGTGACTCCTCGGGCATAGGTCCACATACATCTGTATGGATTAGTTGAAGCTTCGAGACAACTCTCCAACTTGATCTTTTAAAAGGAAGTAGGACTTGTTTTCCAAGCAAACAAGTTTTACACTCTGTTACTTCTTTCTGAATTGCAGGCAACCCATCCACCATATCATTTTTCTGCAGAAAATTTACTCCTTTGCTGTGAAAATGTCCCAGTCTTCTATGCCACAACTCTTCTTCTTCTTTCAGCAAGTTTTTCATAGCCATGTGCTTCTTATCTAAGGGATTAAATGAGAAGCACTTGTCCTTCATTGGTATCCTAAACAGTGTCTGCCCTTCACTGTCCATGATCACACATTCAAATTCTTCAAATACAACCTTATAGCCCCTTTCAACCAGTTGACCGACACTTAGTAAATTTTGGTCAATATCAGGAACAAACAGCACTTCATGAATAAGCTTCACACCATTAGAACCTTCAAGCATTACATCTCCTTTTCCCTCAACAACAATGTATTCACCATTTCCTATCCTCACCTTTGACTTTACTGATTTATCCAGGGCACTAAACAAGTCTGCATTACTTGTCATATGATTTGTGCACCGACTATCTACTAACCAACCATCTTTTATCACATTTGAAGTAAAGCATGAAGCCACAAACAACTGCTCTACCTCATTTGTTATTGCATTGTGTGCTTCTCCTGGCTGTTGGTGACCTTTTTCTTTGCAAATTGCCTCCATATGACCAATCTTGTAACATCTTCTGCATTTAACATTTGGTCTCCTCCAACACTTGAAATGTGGATGACTTTTTCGCCCACTTTTCTAACAAGGAACCTTCTGCCACTTTCTCTCCTAGCCACCAGTATTGGTGTTTCCAGTTTTTGAAGATGCTTCTCCTTGCTTTCTCGGCTGATAAGCCTTCTTCCCTTTTGCTTCACTGTTAAACTTCAACCTTGCCTGCAAAGCTGCTTCTACAGGTTCTTCTTTTCTCATCATTCTTCTCTGTTCTGGTGCTTGCAAAGCACTCAGAACCTCAGCAAACTTCAATTCTGATAGTTCCTTCGTATTCTCTAATGAAGCAATGGTTGCTTCATACCTTTCTGGTACTGAGACAAGCAGTTTCTGCACCAACCTTTGATCACTCAACTAAGTTCCCAACACCATTATCTTGTTTGCGATTTCCACAAGTTTATCTGCAAACCGTTTCATCGTTTCCCCCATTCATCTGCAACCGTTCAAACTCTCTCATCAGATTAAGAACTTTCATACCTCTGATCTTCTCATCTCCTTCAAACTCGTCTTCAAGTAATCCCAGATTGCCTTAGCAGACTGAAGCTTCATTATTCTGGTGAAGAGAGTGGCTGTTATAGCAGCATAAAGGCATGATTTTGCCTTAGCCTTCCTCGTTACTCTTTCCTTGTGATATCTTATCTGATTCACCATGGGGTTGTCTGGAAGAGCAGCCACTTGATAATCTTCTTCTACTGCTTCCCACAGATCAGCCCCTTCCATGTATGTCTGCATCTTCACAGCCCACACGTGGTAATTCTCTCCATCAAACACAGGTGGTGTTATGGTGGAGAATCCCGATGCTGAAGTAGCAGCCTCCATCTTCAACTGATTTCCTTCTTACTTTTCTCCTCCTGCTCCACAGATCCCTTAAGATTCTTCACAGCTCTGATACCTCTGTTGCTTCTATTTCTTCAATGTCTGCAAGTATTGCAGAACAAAACTCTCACTTTCACTCAGTATATGCACTCTTGTCTGCAAGTTGTTGCAGAACTGCACTCACGCACATACAGAACAACAGAGAGATGGACAGAAGAGAAACTTTATTAACACATTAACACACTTAACTCACATCATTGACCCTTACATATAAAGCCATAACTGATTGAAGATAACTGTTTTCGACTGGAGAACATTTGAAATTCAAAATATAACTTGTCTAACTTAACTGCTAAATTACAGTTAATCAACAACACAAGACAGATAACATAAGTCTTAAAGACACAAACTGATACACGGGTAAATTAAACAGTAGCTGATCCACATCTCCAACACTTCAGAGACTTATTAAACGATGCTGTATTGCGTGACCATCCTTGGGTGGGTAATTTCTACACTTGGACCAACAAAAGAGTAAAAGGTTATAGAGAGGAAGCTAGACAAAGTACTTGTCAATGAACATTGGTATAACCACTTTCCAAGCTCTGTGGTTAAGTTAATGGCTCCACTAGTTTATGATCGTTGCCCAAGTGTTACAAGAAATTCCTTTAAAATTTTCAACTTCTAGACCTCCCATCCGAAGTATGAGGAAGTTATTAAAAGGGGATGGTACAGAGAGGGAAGGGGTACTCCCATGTTCTTATTTTGTAAAAGTCTTAAACATTTGAAGGGGGAGCTTAAGACCTTTAATAAAGAGAACTATTCTGACATTTCAAAGAGAGTGAAGAAGGCTGAATGCAAGCTTAAGGTTGTTCAATCGAAGTTGCTCAATGGAGAAGAGTCTACTGATCTTTTGGCTGCTGAACAAGATCTTTATCATTCTTATACTGAACTTAGAAGTGCAAAAGAAGCTTTTTTCAAGCAAGAAGCTCTTGTGAGATGGCTTTCGTTGGGGGATAGCAATACTGGTTATTTTCACAAGATTGTCAAGGCTAGGAGATCTAGTCACACTATAAAGGTCATCTTTACTGAAAATGGCATCAAACTTGAGGATCTTACTGACATATCTAATGAAGCTGTTGGGTTCTTCCAGCGACTCTTGGGGACCAAAGATCCATCTGTAATTGGTGTTGATATTTCAACTCTTCAGTACATTCTTAATTTTAGGCTTACCTTGGAGCAGGCTGCTCAGCTTTCAAGACCTGTTACTGAGGTAGAGATTAAGGAAGTGTTATGGAGTATGGATAGCGACAGTGCTTCAGGCCCAGATGGGTTTAGTGCTCATTATTTACAGCGTCCTGGGCAATAGTGGGAAGAGACTTCAGCTCAGCTATTAAAAGCTTTTTCTCCAGCGAGAAACTTCTCAAGGATGTAAATAGTACATGTATCACCTTGTCCCTAAGGTGCCTAATCCTTCTAGGATGTCTGAACTTAGGCCCATTTCCTGTTGCGATATAACTTATAAATGCATTACTAAGATCTTTGTAAATAAACTTAATGTATATTGCCTTATTTTATATCTCCAAATCAATGTGCATTTGTGAGTGGTAGAAGCATTGGTGATAACATTCTCCTAGCACATGAACTGGTGAAAGGGTATGATAGGACGGGTGCTAGTCCTAGATGTGCTATCAAAGCAGATATAATGAAGGCCTTTGATTTTGTTGATTGGAATTTTTTGAGATGCATCTTTGAAGCCATTGGTATTCCCACTATATTTGCCACTTGGGTGTTTGAATTCATAATGGGATCTCGATTTTCTGTGCTTGTTAATGGTGGTTTACAAGGCTATTTTAATGGTCTTAAGGGACTAAGACAAGGAGATCCTTTGTCTCCTTACTTGTTTGTCATGACTATACAAGTTCTCACTAAGATATTGGATAAAGTAGCTATTAATGGTCTTATAGCTTACCATCCATTTTGTAAAAAGATTCAGCTGACTCACCTTGGGTTTGCTGATGATCTTTTGATTTTCATGAAAGGAGAGCTTAATTCCATCAAGGCTGTTCTTGACATCTTTGATATGTTCTATGAAATGTCTGGACTGAGATTAAATCCAGCTAAAACTAAGATCTTTTGTGCTGGGATGGAGGAGCAAACTATCAAACACATTTTGAACTTAAGTGGTCTCAAGAGGGGTTCTTTGCCAGTCAGATATTTGGGAGTTTCACTCATTGCGGACAGAATAATAGACAAGGATTGTAAACCACTTATTGAGAAGATTACTTGTAGGCTTCAACTTGTTAAATCCGTAATTCATTCCCAAGTGAATTTCTGGTGTTGTGCTTTTGTTTTACCTAAGAAAGTTTTGAAGAAAATGGAGCAAAAGCGTAAGGCTTTCCTTTTAAAGGAAAAGATGGAGATGCAAGGTGCAAAGGTGGTTTGGGATAAGGTCTTCCTACCAAAGGATGAAGGTGGTTTGGGTGTTAAAGACTTTTACACCTGGAATCTATCCTGTAATATGAAGTTGATATGGTTGCTTTTTCAGAAGGCTGGTTCTCTTTGGATTGCCTGGCTGAATAACTATATGGTAAAAGGAATGAGTATTTGCAGTTTGAAAATTCCAAATGGCAGTTCTCATGCATTGAGGAAACTCCTAAAGATCGTATCACTATTTTATCCCTTTCTCAAACATGAAATTGGTGATGGTCAGTCAACATTCTTCTGGTTTAATAATTGGACTGATAGGAGTCCCTTATTTGTTGAAGGTTCCTTGTATGACATTCCCTGTGATGCCAAGCTTGCTGATGCTTTGAATAATTTCGTCTTGACCAACATAGTAAGTAGTGAAGAAAGGAGGAGAGGTATTCAACAACTGATGACGTCTACGACTGTGATACCCAAGAAGCAGGATGAAATTATTTGGTGTGCAACTAGGAAAGGGAAGTTTTCCATTTCTGGGACCTGGAATGAGTTGAGGAATAAAAGTGGTAAGGTTATTTGGTACAAGTTGGTCTAGTTCAACCCTTGTATATTCAGACACTCCTTTATCAGCTGGTTCATTATAAATAATAAACTCAGTACAATGGACAAGTTTTGAAGTGGAATCCTACGGTAGACACTTCTTGGAAGTTCTGTGGCACTGGTACCGAATGGAGGGAGCATCTCTCTTTCTTATGCCCTTTTGTGAAGGATATGTGGAATGCAATTATGAGGAAATGTGGCATTATGAGGAGTGCTCGTGACTGGAGTTATGAACTCAATCGGGCTATTAGCAACCTGAAGGAGAAAGCAATTGATAAGATCTGCATTAAGCTTGTTTGGCGTGCCTTTCTATATTTTACATGGAGAGAGAAATATGGAGGTCTTTCAGGGTGAGGATCTTTCGAGGGAAAGGATTTGGCAAGCCATACATAGTTCTGCTCAAGCTCGTGAACTGGAAATCAAAGGATTCGAGCAGAGATTGTCAAGGACTACCAGAAGAAGCTTCTTTCTGCTTGAGGTATATTTAATTGATGTTCCATTTTATTCCTTTTTAGCTCTATAGCTCTGTAATTAAGGCTAGTTACACTATCTTTAATTATTATTATTATTTTGAATTCTTATTTTACCTCTTATAACAAGTGGTTTCGCTTAACCTCGCCCTAAGATATCTCTAGTTTCCACATGGTGGTTCATTTGCTAGGTGTGTTAGGGCGTTGTCCGAAGGGTTTTTTAATGAAACACTAGTTGACCTCACCAAGATTAACGCGTAGATCCTTGATCCAGGAAACTCGAAGGATCAATTGGCCGTAGGGTTTATTGCGTGCCATTGAGCTTGTGACCACAATTAGCTCAGATGATATTGCAGCTCGAGGATTTAGCCGCTTTGGCTCTCCCAAGCACACGCATGATGGTAAAAATAATTGTGGAAAACAAATTAAAAAGAGTTCGTGCGATGAACCGAAAAATGAGAGAAATACATTTTTTTTTTGTCATCTACATTACAAAAGGAAGAATGAAGGTAGTTGGGGTAACTTTCATTGTCCCAAAAATGCCCATGGTAAGAATAAAAGTTGTAATTCCAGCTACTTAAATTAGGCGAAAGCTAAAAGTACAAATTAGTAATTTAATGATTTTTAACTGAACATCATCACCACTGGACTATTATTGTCTCTCACCTATTATCTTTCTCTCTCTCATTTATATTCGGTGCGTATGTTAATATCCGGGAGCCCAATAGGGCCTGACTAATCCGGTTTGAGTCGGATAGGCTCACTAAGGGGCAAAACTATTACAATCAAGGATTTTCTCCATTCACAAGACTTGAACCCGAAGCCTTACACAAGGGGAACAAGCGCTGAACCGTTTGAACCAATCCTTGTTGGTTGCGATTTGCCTTTATTTTCATTAATCAACTTTTTTTATTACAATAGGAGGCTCGTGGCCTAGTACAAGGAAATGGAAAGGAAATCTAAATAAAGGGGCACGGGTAGTCCCATTGATGAGAATCAAACTCGAAATCTCTAGATTACCAGGTGAGGGTGTTAGCTACTGCACTGCACCCCCTTTCATTAAGCAACTTTGTTATCATAAAAAATGCTTTTGTTATATTTTATGGAAAAACTATTCACATTTTGTATTATTTTTAAAATGGGTTATTTCTATTGGAAATATCAAATAATACATCAGTTATTAAATATAATGTAGTTAAAATAATTGTTTTTGGTATATTCTACGCGTAGTTCGAGTAGAAATACAGTGTACTAAAAAGAAACAAAGATAAAGGTTATAAACCATTTTACCAGTGGGCCTAATGGAGGTGATGCTAAAGCCTGTTTTTTTTTTTTAGGTGTATACCCTGGTATCCAAAGCCTAATGGAATCTGACTAATCCAGTCGGGAGATCGAGCATTAAAGGTTATTCTCCCTCCCAACAAGTGCGTTTCCCGGGATTTGAGCTTTGTGTTCTTTTCTTTACGGGGGTGAACTGCTTACCACCCAACCAACACTTGGTTGGTTGCTAAAGCCTATTTTAATATACTACCAGACTCAAATTCTCGGAAACTTTCTTTTCTCAAACGTTAGGATTCCTCCCAACAAGTGCATTCCCGGTGTGCGCACTCGAATTTCGTCTCGTCGGGGCACGCATGTGCGCGCCTATGCAACGCGGCTTGGGAGTGTCCACCTTCCCGGGGACGCGCGACGGATGCACGTGACAAGGAGTCGCCACTTGCCATTTTACGACCCGAAGGTCGAGGGCCGGCAAGTTACCCAGGTCTAGGGGTACGGGGTACACCTAAAATGTTAAGGCAATGGTCTATACGGAACCGAAAATTCCGAATTCGGGGATTCTATTACGTGTGGGCCTATATCCCATACGTCCTTTCGGTACTCTAACTTGTCTAAACTTGCCATTTTAATTTAATTACCGCTTAATTAAGTTCCGCTCATCTTATACGTTTTGACACCGTAAATTCGAAGAAACACTCTGACCGTCCACTCTCCGACCAGGATTTTACATGAATATATGTATAATATAAAACCTTACATTGTTCTCACAAATAAATAAAAGACAAGCTACAATGACTAAATCCCGGTCGGTTCGCATTCGGCCATGATTTCACTCATGCTCACCGTATAGTTTTGGAAAAGACCGAAAATTAAATTAAATGCGCACTCGGTGTATGGGGGTATTGGATCCCGTGATCGACGGTTATGGGCGTTGGACCCAGTGTGAATCGAGTCCTAAGGGATCAGGCTCGATCCGCATAACAATCAAGTGCAAAAGATGTAACAAGCAAGCTCAAATAAACAATCAATGGGGTTTTGTTATCGCCGAATTTACGTGAATTAACTGATTATTACCCGAGGTATCTTGGCATACAAATCCTACCTTAAAACAAGCAAAAAATGGATGATGGATAGGGTATGTAGCATCCGGCATTATTTTGACGGACCCGACAGACGTGATGTCCATAGTCAAGTCTCGAATGTGTGGGTTGTTTTTAGATTATTCTGTATCGTGACAATATGGCTTTTACAGATTAAAAGTATTTTCACCTAAAACCCAAAAAACCTAACCCTCTAATTGACTATTGCCCATGTTTGATTTAAGCCGAGTTTGTGATTAATTTGTTTTGACCAATTCTATGCACAAACCTACGCTAGGATCACGGTAGGACAAGAACCGGTAATCATGCCCTTGAATCGGTAAATATGTGTGTGCATGAAAATCAAGATTACGTTGTACGTATCTCGGTGCTTTTGAAATTGTGAATTTTGAAAAGGGTATGACTAACAGTTTTTGAACTGTCGACGCAATTACAAATTATTAATCAATTCGTGCAATCTATTTAAAGAAATCAAGTGATTTAATTTAGCCAAATTTAACGTCTCGATTATCCCGTATGTAGAATTTTAGGTTAATTAAAAACTTGTCGAATGCTTTTAGTCTACGGACTTCGAGCCGTCGAGATAGCCATTAGTTGACCGACCGATAAACTCTAATTTCCGACATGGTCACATAATTACAAAAATGAAATATTTAAATGGGGCACATACATTGTCGGTGGGTGATCCAAGTAGAAAAGGGCCGGATATTTTTAGAAAATGTCCAGGGGACTGAATTGAACGATTTTAAAAGAGCAGGGATTGATTTGAAAATTATGAAAAAAATTGGGGACTGATTTGAAAATTATAAAAAATTGGGGACTGATCTGAAAATTCTAAAAAATGGGGACTGTGTAAAAAATTTATTGAAAATGTCCTAGGACTTATTTGAAATGAAATTGAAAATCGGGACTGATCTAAAAACAAAAAAATGGCCCCAAGACTAAACTGAAACAACTCGAAAAGTCCCTAGGGATTCTTGAAAAATTCTGGGAATTCCAGGGTTGATTGGAAAATAGTAAAATGACTGGATTTTATTGAAAAGATTTTTGAAATTCGGGACAGATCTGAAAAGGGTGAAAAATGGTCCCGGGACTAGACTGAAACAATTTGAAAAGTTCTTTGGGATTCTTGGAAAAATTCTGAAAAATCCAAGGATTGATTGGAAAATAATAAAATGACTGGGGCTTGATTGAAAATAATTTTGAAATTCGGGGCAGATCTTAAAAAAATAAAATACGTCCTCTGGACTGAAATGTGACAAAATAGAAAGTTCGTAAAATCGAGTTCGGGACAAATTCGATCACCACGCGACCCAAGAATACTCATTTCACATTATATCCATCAAGCAAGCAATAATATTCAAGAAAGGAGCCCTAATCATGCCACTAAGTCGAGAATTTACCTAGTTCGGAAAGTTGAGGGGCTTCTCTGTAAAAATAAAAAATATCGTCGGATGAATCGGGCCTGATCGGATCGGACTGAACCGCCCGAAGGAGAAACCGCCCGGAAGAACGCTGGGCCGGATTGGGGAAGTTGGGCCTGGTTGGGCTTGGGCTGGGCCTGCGAAAAAAAACGAACTAGGCCGAGGCCCGTTAGCTGAAGGATGGCCGGGATCAGGGGGCAGCGGCGGCGACGAGGCTGGGGGCGGCGGTTCTCGCCCCTGGACGCCGCGACGACG
This sequence comes from Punica granatum, assembly GCF_007655135.1. Lineage (NCBI taxonomy): Eukaryota > Viridiplantae > Streptophyta > Magnoliopsida > Myrtales > Lythraceae > Punica > Punica granatum. The sequence continues at coordinate 5,334,401 of NC_045132.1, forward strand.
GCCGGAATGGACGCGGGAGATAGCTCTGGGTGCCGCCGATGCTTCGCCGTGGTCGATCGGGACCTCACCGGCGCTTAATCAGTCGGAATCGTGGGAGTTATCTTGGTTTTCCGGCGATGGTTCCGAATTCAATCGATTTCCAAATTCCTTAAAACGGGAGCAAATTTTCCGATTTCTCTCAATGGTCTTGTTCCTCCCTCACCGAATTGCCGTTCCCTTTAATTAATTTCGATTCCTTCCCCTTTTCGTTAGGATTTCGGCCGATTTTCAGGGAAAATCGCGGATACCCGCGATTTGGGCGTTCTGGGCTGGCAGGGATCGCGGGCAGCCGACGAGCGCTGCCCGGCCTGCCCAAACTGCCCGAATCTCTTTTTTTTTTTTTTTTTAAATGCCGGCAGTCACGGGCAGCCGGTCAACGCTGCCTGGCCTGCCCGGCCCTGCCCGAATCTTTTTTTTTTACATACATAATTTAATTAAATTAAAAATAATAATATTTTTTTTAAGAAAAGGTGATAAATTAGGAAATGACGATTTTGCCCCTTGGAGTCGATGGACCGAAATTAGATGCTTACAGCTTGCCCCTCTTTGGTTGCGTGCTCGGATAGAGGATGCAGCCAAAGACTATAAGAAGCACCTTGTTTGGTTCTGGCGACCGTTTGGCAATTCTCCTCGTTTTTGCTAATATGTGGGCCTGTTGCAAAAATAGTAAAAACCATAAATTAGTAAATGTGGACGCATACTTGAAAGACATTAAGTGAGGACACGAAGTCCAAAAAGTAGTAAATGTGGACACGAAGTCCGGAATGCAATGAATGTGGACACGAAGTCCAAAATGCAGTAGATGCGGACGCGAAGTCCACAATGCAGTGAATGCGGACACGAAGTTTGGAAAGCAGTAAATGAGGACACGAAGTCCGGAATGCATTAGACTCGGACACGAAGTCCGGAATGCAATGAATGTGGGCATGAAGTCCAAAATGCAATAGATGCGGACGCGAAGTCCAAAATGCAGAGAATGCGGACACGAAGTTCGGAAAGCAATAAATCAGGACCCGAAATCCGGAATGCAGTAGACATGGACACGAAGTTCGGAATGCAATGAATGTGGACTCGAAGTCCAAAATGCAATAACGATGTGGACACGAAGTCCCGAACGCGAAGTCCGAAAAGCAGTAAAGATGGACACGAAGTCCTGGACGCGAAGTCCGAAAAGTAGTAAAGATGGACGCGAAGTCCGAAAAGCAGTAAAGATGGACGCGAAGTCCGTGGATGCGAAGTCCGAAAAGTAGTAAAGATGGACGCGAAGTCTGTGGACGCGAAATCCGAAAAGCAGTAAAGATGGACGCGAAGTCCGAAAAGCAGTAAAGATGGACGCAAATTCCGTGGATGCGAAGTCCGAAAAGCCGTAAAAATGGACGCAAAGTCCGTGGACACGAAGTCCGAAAAGCAATAAAGATGGACGCGAAGTCCGAAAAGCAGTAAAGATGGACCGGAAGTCCGTGGACGCGAAGTCCAAAAAGCCGTAAAAATGGACGCGAAGTCTGAAAAACAGTAAAGATGGACGCAAAGTCCATGGACGCGAAGTCCGAAAAGCCGTAAAAATGGACGCGAAGTCCGAAAAGCAGTAAAGATAAACGCGAAGTCCGAAAAACAGTAAAGATGGACTCGAAGTCCTTGGACGCGAAGTCCGAAAAGCCGTAAAAATGGACTCAAAATCCGTGGACGCGAAGTCCAAAAAGTAGTAAAGATGGACGCGAAGTCCGAAAAGCAGTAAAGATGGACCCGAAGTCCTTGGACGCGAAGTTCGAAAAGCAATAAAGATGGACGCAAAGTCCGGAAAGCAGTCAATGTGGACACGAAGTCCAAAATGTGGTAGATGCGGACATGAAGTCCGGAAAACAGTAAATGAGGACACGAAATCCGAAGAACAGTGAATGCGAGAGTAAGAATGATTGTTATGGGGTGGTGTAGGGCTATCTGTTCGGTGTTAAGCCGGTATTGTGCTGAAATAATGCAGTGATAACCGCGCCCTGTCGCTGGTCGTGCGCCTATGGGTTTGTTTGGCGAAGTTGACATGTGCTCCTTTTCGGGTCCTTCACCCGGATAGGGACTGCGACTTGTCGAACGAGACAGACATATGCCCGCTCGGGGAGACGCCTCCCGGGACCTGTATACTCAGACCTGTATGCAGGAAAACGATAACCAACAATCGTTGTCAGTCGCGCAGAACTTGCTGAAATTGCGATATTTAAAGAAATCTATGTAATGATATTCCGGGAATTTAAATTCAGTGGCCGTTTGAGGGGTGGCCGCGTCCCCGAGTATGACATGTATTTGACTTGAAGGATGCAAGGCGGGCATGACCCGCAGAGTTTTTGTATGAAGGTAAAAGGAAGGATCTTTAGGGATCCTCTAAATCAAGGACACGACAATTCGAACTCATTTCGAGTCATGTCTTGAACCCGAAGAATCGAAGATAATTTGCTTGCGTTGAAAATCGCTAAACCACTACTTGTCATAGCTCTACACGAGGTGTCGCAGCTCTTTCGTGGTTGAACCGACAATTTCCCCTAATTTTTGCCCGGGCCGCAAAACGCGTGACGACCTGACGGGGTATTTTATTTTGACTTTCTCTCATGAATGCTCTCCTTTTGCTACGACAGCCCAAGATAGGGTCCGATCGCACCTCTCAGTTCCTTTAACTTTTGCCTAGACCGCCCTTTGTGGGTTTTCAGCCTAGTAAGGATATAATTCATGCTCTCCTTTTGCCACGGCTCCCCTTTGCGGGATTTTAAGTCGTGCCCCTCATTCCCTAATTTTTGCCTAGGTCCCCTCGAGGAGGTTTACGACCTAGCGGGAAAATTATTCTTTTTCTCTCAGAGACGTCCTTATATGGAAGGATTGGATGGAGATGGCATAAATGCTGATAACAGAAAATGCGCTGAAGTAAAACGGGCGTGGAGCTTGAAGAATACGGAAGAAGACAAGTGTTAGAAGTGTGAGTTGTAGCTGCGGGGACATGCAACGGCTGTAGAACGACGAAGTACCCAATCAGGGATAGTACTTCTTAAGGGCATCAGCGTTGACTGGGAGCGCATTTTCGGTCCCGTCCATGTCGCTTAAGATAATTGCCCCTCCGGAGAAGACTTTCTTGACGACAAAAGGCCCGTCGTACTTGTATGCGAACTTGCCCCGAGAATCGGGTGTAATATGTAGGACTTTCCGCAGGACGAAGTCACCGGGTTTGAACTTGCGGTGGCGGACTATCGCATTGAACGCTCGGGCTATTCTCTATTGGTAGCATTGGCCGTGACAAAGTGCTGTTAGCCGTTTCTCGTCAATGAGATTGAGCTGTTCAAAGCGTTGTTTCGCCCATTCTGCTTCTTCAAGTTCGGTCTCGGCGAGGACCCTTATGGAAGGAATTTCCACTTCGATCGGGAGGACGGCCTCCATGCCGTAGACCAAAGAATACGGGGTTGCCTCGGTTGAAGAGCGGATAGATGTTCGGTATGCCAAGAGCGCGAAAGGAAGCATCTCGTGCTAATCTTTGTAAGTCACCGTCATTTTCTCGATGATCTTCTTGATATTTTTGTTTGCAGCCTCCACTGCACCGTTCATTTGGGGACGGTATGGAGTGGAGTTGCGGTGATGCACTTTGAATCGCTCACAAAGCTCGTCAATGATCCTGTTGTTCAGGTTCTTGGCATTGTCGATGATGATCGTCTCGGGGACTCCGTATCGGGTGATGATGTCACGCTTGAGAAAACGTGCCACGGCATTTGCAGTGACTGCAGCAAGTGTTATGGCCTCGATCCACTTGGTGAAGTAGTCAATTGTCACCAAAATGAATTGGTGTCCGTTGGATGCTTTGGGGTTGATAAGACCGATCACGTCGATACCCCACATTGAAAAGGGCCATGGGGCTGCCATCGGGCGCAACTCGTTAGGCGGTGCTTTGATCTGGTTGGCGTATACCTGGCACAAGTGGCAATGCTTGACATGTTTGACGCAATCGGCTTCCATGGTGGACCAAAAGTAACCCAAACGCATGAGTTTCTTGGCAAGCATAAGCCCGCCCATGTGGGGTCCGCAACTCCCTTCGTGTATCTCTCCCATGAGACGTTGTGCCTCGACTTCGTCAACACACCGGAGTAGTGTGACGTCGAAAGAACGGCGATAGAGAGTTTCTCCACTCAGGAAATAATGTGCTGCGAGTCGCCGAAGTGTTTTTCGATCACGACGGTTATCGAATGTAGGGTATTGACCGGTTTGCAAGAAATGCTTAATGTCTTCGTACCATGGCTGCTCATCGGTCGCCTCGATTGCGTCGCAGTGAGCAGGGCCTTTGGCGATCTCGATCTAGAGTGGTTCAATGAGGTTTTCTTTCGTGATGCTCACCATGGATGCGAGCGTCGCGAGTGCATCAGCAAATTGGTTCTTGATGCGAGGTGTGTATGTGAATGAGATTTTCTCGAAGTTCTCCGCTAACTCCTCAAGATACTCGTGATATGGCACTAGCTTTTCGTCCTTCGTCTTCCATTGCCCCAGTGTCTGGAAGATTGTAAGCATAGAATCTCCGAACACTTCTAGCTCCTTCACCTTGAAGTCGATCGCCGCTTGCAGGCCAAGGATGCATGTCTCGTATTCAGCCACGTTGTTGGTGCAGGGAAAATCGACTTTTGCTGCAATCGGATAATAACGTCCGTCGGGGGATATCAGCACTGCGCCGATACCAGAACCGGTGGAATTCCTTGCACCGTCGAAATACATCTTCCATGCGAATTTGTTCTCCTCACTATCTACTTGGAGGATCCCTTCGTCCGGAAAATTAGAGTTGATCGGCGTATCGTCTTCGATTGGGAACTCCGCTAAGTAATCCGCAATTGCCTGCCCCTTAACTGATGTGCGGGGCACATATTCAATGTCGTATTCTGTCAGCTGACATCGCCACTTTGAAATGTTCTTCATGGAAGATGGACTATCGAGCAAGTACTTTAGGGGATCCACTTTTGACAATAAGCAGATAGTGTGGTAGAGCGTGTATTGTCGAAGTCTGTGCATAACCCATACTAGCGCGCAACATATCTTCTCAATCTTAGGGTAGTTTGACTCCCCTTCGGTAAACTTCTTGCTCAAATAATAAATGGCGCGTTCTGCGCGCGTGGACTCGTCTTCCTGCCCTAACATGCATCCTAGGGATTGCCGACGCACTTTCAAGTAAAGGATCAGTGGACGATCTGCTGTCGGCGGAACTAGCACTGGTGGCTGAGCCAAATATGCCTTGATAGTATCGAAGGCCTTCTGACATTCCTCGTCCCACTCAATTGCCGCATTTTTACGAAGTAGACGAAAGAGTGGTTGACATTTGTCTGTCAGGTTTGCGATAAATCTTGCAATGTAGTTCAGCCGTCCCAAGAAACCTCGTACTTCGCGGGCCGTCGATGGCTGACGTAGCTCCCTGATTGCCTTCACCTTGTCCGGATCGACCTCAATGCCTCTCTCACTGACCACAAATCCTAACAGTTTCCCTGACTTAGCGCCGAATGTGCACTTCGTCGGGTTGAGTCTGAGCTTGTACTTCTTGAGGCGGTCAAAAAGGCGCTTTAAATTAACCAGGTGGTCCTCTCATTCTTTGGATTTGGCAATCATGTCATCAACGTAGACCTCGATCTCTTTGTGCATCATGTCGTGGAGTAGCGTGACCATCGCCCTCTGATATGTTGCCCCGGCATTTTTGAGGCCGAAGGGCATGACTCGGTAACAGAAAGTGCCCCACATTGTGATGAACGTCGTCTTGATCTTGTCCTCTTCGGCCATCCGAATCTGGTTATATCCGAAGAAGCCATCCATGAAGGAGAACAACGTGTGGCGTGCTGTGTTGTCGACTAAGACGTCAATGTGAGGTAGGGGAAAGTTATCTTTGGGGCTGGCTTTGTTGAGGTCTCGGTAGTCGATGCAGACTTAACTCTTCCATCCTTCTTCTCCACGGGCACGATGTTCGCTACCCACTCAGAATAATTGCAAACCTCCAGGAACCCTGCGTTGATCTGTTTGATAATCTCCTCTTTGATGCAGAGGAGAAGGCCGGCACGCTGCCACCGTAAGTGCTGTCGCTTGGGTGGAAACCTCTCTGTATCAAGCGGTAGGAAGTGCTTGACTATCGATGGATCTAAGCCTGGCATGTCGGCATAGGACCAAGCAAAGACCTTTTGGTAGTCCGTTAGAAATTCGATCATCCAGGCTCGTTGTGTAGGGTCGAGACCCGTCCCAATCTTTAGGATGCGAGGTTCTTCTTCGGTACCCACATTGATCTCCTCTGTCGGCTCCACGGAAGTGAGTTGGCGGTTCTCAAGGCGGCGCAAACTCTCTTCTATATCGGGCACTCGACCATCCTCGTCGAGTCTTTCCCCAGAGTATATGGGTTGTGACTCTTCAAGGAGTTCCTCGGATGGGTTCGAATCGACGCGTCGAAGACTCAGATTCGAGTGGAGCCTGGCGATTTAAATAAATTGTCTTAGAAAATTTAAAGTGCTGTGAATAAGTGAGAGAAGAAGAAAGTAGACGCAAGAATTCTGAAAAATGCATGTAGGGATTTTATTAATGATGAGGGCGCAATGCCATAACAAGAATCCATCTTCCGTCGTGTGGCTTATGGCTATGCCGACACGCGAGGAATATCAAAACATAGATGGCCTTACACATCGGTGATTACAGCCGAGTAACGCGGGACTGAGGTCCAGTTGTTGAGTTCCTCATTTTCCTGCGCGAAGCGGATGTAAGCCCCTGGAGTAGTCTCCTCGGTGACGGCGCATATGTTTGGCAAGTCAACAGGCTCGCTGTCTGAATCCGAGGAGGGACCGTCAAGAGTACCTCCGATGATGTGTGGAGGCCCAGGAAAAAAGTAGGAGAGCGGCTGATCCGGGATGCCCCCGTTGGTCTTCCCATAGCGTGCAGCGAGACGGTGAAAGTGCTTGCCCCTGCGGGCTTCAATAATCTCATGGCAGGAAGGGCGAAAACCGAGTCCCCTCCTGTTCTTGTACTCTCCGACCTCAATGGGACGTCTGATCCCTTGACCATGTGCCCCGAGTCAGGTGCCGGTGATGTAATTGTGGCGCAGCAAAATCTTCCCTACCATGCGATTAGCGCGGGTTGGACCGATCTCTCCGTAGTCCCGAATGACGGAGATGGTTTCAAATGAATGGAATGGGAGGTTTTGATCGTCCCCGATACTGATGTAGGGGACAGCCGTCTCCTTGTAAATGGAGTAGTCCTCCTCACCCTTGACCGTGATAAGTCGATCTTCTGCGATGAATTTGATCCTTTGGTGTAGGGACGAAGGAACGGCGCCAGTCGCATGGATCCACGGTCTCCCGAGCAACAAGCTGAAAGCACTCGGAATGTCTAGGACTTGGAACGTAGCAGCGAATGAGCAGGGACCCACCTCGATCACCAGGTCGATCTCTCCATTTACTTCCCTCCGCGAGCCATCGAAGGCTCGAACCGCAGTCTTGCTCGGACGGATGCTGTTAAAGTCCACGTTCATCTGCTTCAGCGTGGAAACCGGGCAAACATTGAGTGCCGAGCCATTGTCGATCATGACCCGACCGATGATCAAGTTATTGCACTTCCAGACAATGTGTAGTGCTCGCGAGTGTGCCCACCATTCTGAGGGAAGTTTATCATCTGAGAATGAAATGTTATTGGAGAAGATCGAACTGATAGTCTCTTCAATCCGCTCCGGAGCCGTCTCTTTGGGGATCTGCGCTGCTGTCAGGACCTTTAGAAGCGCTTCACGATGTGGCTCTGAACCCAAGAGGAGGGCGAATAGTGAAATGTGGGCTGGAGATTTGCCCATTTGTTCAACGACCTTGTACTCGCTTGCCTTAATAATCTTCATGAAGGTCTCAGCTTCTTCTTCAGTCACCTTCTTCTGGGGCATAGACGAGGCTTCCGGGGCGACTCCGGGCACTGCCAGGGCTTTCCCTTTGTTTGCGGCCTTCGGATTTTCGTAGACTCGACCCGAGCGCGTCACGCCCATGACGTTAAATTGACGCTCAAGGTTCCCAACACTTCCTTTTAGGTCCACGGGACCTTGCTATCTTGATATGGCTCTCGTGCGGGGACTTCTATCACGAATGGGGCGGGCGTGGCATCGAACCCTGCGTACCCTACACTAGTTTCTACAGGAACATATTCGATCACGAACGGGGCTGGTGCCTCCTGTCTGGTCTCGTACTCCCCTATAGCGTAAACACCGATCATGTTAATGCTGGGTCCCGAGCTTGACCCGTGATCGGGAAGAGGATTTGATTGCACGTTCGGGGGTTTGACGGCGTTGAACGTGAGTTGCTTGTCATCAATCATCTGTTGGATCCTCTCCCGTAATTTCCAACAATTGTCGATGGTGTGACCGGGTGCGCCCTGATGGTACTCGCAGCGCCGACTCTGATCCTGGATGGTTGGGTCGAAATCAGGGTTAGGTGCTATCGATCGGATCTTGTTACCCGCGAGGAGTTGCCGGTATATGTAGGAGAGCGGAGCCGGCAGGGGTGTGAACTGTTTACGCCGCGTTTGTGTTGCGATGCCCTGTTGGTCCTGCGGAGCCGGAGTCCGTTGCACCAGTTGAGGAGTTCTCAAAGCCGGGGGCCTACTTTGTTGAATCGAAGGAGGAGCAGGGGCATAATTATGGGCGTATTGCTGCGGGACCGGCGACGGAAAGGCAGCCGGCAGGGCGGAATAGTAAACTTGCTGCGTTGGGAGTTGTTGTTGATAATGCATCGAAGGTAGGGGATACGCTTGAGTGGCCGGTGGTGCAGGCGTGTAGCTTACGGAATATTGTTGGGGGGCCTGGCGCCCTGAGTTGACAGCATTGACGGACGTGTCTTTCCCTCTCCTATTTCCTGCTGTCCCAGTGGCGGCCCTCTTCGAGGACTCTCCTTCCTTTTTCTCGGCCGGACCTTCTATCATGCCGAGCTTAATGCCGATGTCGAGCTTCTTTACCGCGTCGATAAGGTTGGAGAATGAAGACGTGTGGGCCAATAAGTGCAAGTAGTAGGCCCCTTTAAGAGTGGAGCGGAGTAATTGGATCTGCTGTGCCTCACTGATCGGAGGGACATGCTTCGCCGCTCTAGCCCGCCACTTCACTGCATAGGCCTCGAAGCCCTGGTCATCGGTCATCTCTATCGTGCTGAGCTCCAGCAGAGTCGGGGGCGTCTCCGCACAGTACCTGTACTGGTCGATGAATTTGCTCGAGAGGTCTGCCCATGTGGGGATATCCGCAGCTTTCAGTGACATGTACCAATCCAGAGCCGCTCCTGCCAAACTATCCTGTAACGTATGGATGACGAACTCTTCGTAGTCCCAGTACTGCAGCATTTTTCCCCGGTAGTGACGGAGATGGTGACGAGGGTCGGTTGTGTCGTAGTACCTCTGGAATTCAGGCACCTTAATCTTTAGGGGTAGCTGCATACCTGGGAAAAGACTCCAATCGCCATCGCCGGCATCGAGGCGGGAGCCGCCTGACTGTAGGGCTCGGATATTCTCTTCCAACTTCTTCAATCTCTATTCCTGTTCAGTCCCCGTTTCCGGGAGAAAATTTGTGGGTGGAGCTCTAGGGGCCGCGTGGTTCAGCGTGCTCGGTTCAGAGTAAGCTATATTTATGGGAGATGGAGCTTGGTAAGAAAGGCCGATATGGGGTTGTGGAGCTTAGTACGGGGGAGGTTCAGCAGTGTGAGCAGGAGCCTGGGCAATTGTAGGCAGGAATATGATTGGCGGTGGGACAGCGGAAGTCGGAGCTGGGACCGACGCAGAGAGTGGAATCGAGACTGACGTGGAGATCAGTGGAGGTACTAGCATAGACGGTTCCAACATTGTCGTTGAAGCAGGTGGTGCTGGAAGATTGTTAACCGGATGGGCCGCTGGCGCGTTCACTATCGTTGGGGCAGACGTATCTCCATTATCAGGAATCAAGGTCGGCTGGGCCCATGGGCTTGGATCGACCGCTGGCCCGTACCCAGGAGGTGGGGTGAAGCTCGAAGAAACGCGATTTGGGCCTTTCAATAGGGCCATGAGCTCGGCCATATTGGTAGCCATGGTGACAGCCAGTTGATTGACCGTGCTCTTAAGTACTGCAATACGTGCATGATCATCAACTGCAGAAGATGGCTGCCCTCCAGAATATGCCGGGTGTGGGCCCGAAGATGCAGGTGGCAGAAGATGAGTCGGGGAAGCTCCCCGATGTGCTGGTGACACGCCTGCAAGGGGCACGTGTGGTGGTGGCGCATGCATAGTTGGTGCTTGAGAATGAATTGGAGTGGGAGGCGTATCCTCCTCAAAGACAGCTAGTTGATTTTCATCTGCCATTCTTTGCTGAAAACGAGTGGGATATCGGTGAGGTGCCGCTAGTTGTTAACACCTGGATTCCATAAGTGCGTGAGTAAAGATTCTCTTTAAAATGAATAAAGTATTGAATAAAAGAGGGAATGCATGAAATGCATGAATTTTGAAAACTAATGCTGTCATTTGCATTGACTCCAAATGATCCAAAACATAATGCAAATTTTAAAAAAAATAGTCCTAAATCGATCTTCCACCTCAGCCGGGGAGCAAGCAACCATTGCCATGGAGAGCCCTAGTTCGAGGGTCTGGCGGGGGCGTCATCCTAAGGTGTATATGGACCCCCGCGGGCCCTTTTCCTGGACCTCTCCAAAGCGGTGTTTACTCGTGCCAATTCCTGATCGCGCCTCTGTAGCTCGGCACGGGTCTGGGCGAGCTCTCTCTGTAGTTGGCATTGATCAACAAGCTGCTCGCCCTTCTCTGCGACTTCTCGATGAAGATGATCTCTTTCGGATCTGAGATGAGTGAGCTCGGCTTGGATGGCCATATTTGGAGTGGGAGTTGCGCCGGGTGACTCGCCATCTTCGACTCGTGGAGAGTTGACGAGATCCTTCTGTGCTGCCGGACCCCATCAGTAGAAGCGAATGATGTATTCTTCTATAGCTTGGAAATCCCGCTCATCAAGGGTCGGATGCTCGGGGAAGTATGGACGCTCGGTAATCACAGTTCGCCACACATCCAGGACCTGTTTGACGTTACTTTGGCGATCTGCAGGTGTCTGATCCTCCCGCCAAGTATGTTCAAATCTAGTTCGCGCCGTATCCTCGGAGACCGTCTGTAAGCCACCAAGCTGCCTCACTACTCGCGTCGGAAAATAAGTGGTGGACCCCGCATGACTCATGAGTGGGACTCCATAAAAATCAGGACACCTAAGGGCCATGGGTCCGGGTGGCATCCACGCGGCACGCCACTTGAAGCCCCTAGGTGCTATTTCACGAAAAATTTTGATCCACTCAGAGACCTTGCGTTCTTCCACACGCAGGAGGGGTAGCAATCGAGAAATAATTGACTCCGGACCATTAAAATACATAATCGAGCGCAACAGACGTAGAGGGTTTGCGTGACTTTGAAGCCAAATTTGTAAAAGCATAGGGGATCCTCTTATCCTTCGGTCGCATGTTCCCAAGACGCGGTCGAGGGACCGGATGGTCTCAGCCACGAGGGCTACCTCATAACCACGCCCTCCGACCACTTGGAGGACAACGCTGACCAAGGCAGCATCGATGAGACTATGCGAGCGAGGGAATAAGAGGGTCCCAAAGATTAGCAATAGAACAGCATGACATAAATCCTTTCGAAGAAAATCCCCCTGGACCCTATGCGCTCGTGACTCAATAAAAAATAGGAGTTTCTCGATTGCAATCTCCGTGCTGCCGAAGTATGCGAGTTCAGCATTCAAACGAGTCGTGGGAACCCCGAGTAGGCGTGAGACTAGGGTTGGTCGGGCGGTGTGGAAGTTGGGTTCTACAATGCCGTGGACAACTGCGGTTCGACCGATGAGTGTCCGGTACTCCTCAATGGTTGGCGTGAGCTCGGTACCCTGTTTGTCGAAGACGGCACGACTTGGGTTCCAGAATGCGATGGCGGCTTCGAGGAAATTCCAATCAACTTGCCGAGTAGCCAACAAAGGGATATCCCCTATGAACGTAGAGATGTAACGGCGGTCGACTGGGCGTAATGCTCCCCATATACGGGTAATCTCCTCGAGCGGTGGTGTGACTCTGTCGAGGCGCGGGCAGGAGATCGGGTGTGACATCCCTTACCAAGATGAAAGGAAAATCGACTTAAGACTAGTCAATACAAATGACACCCTAATTTTGAAATTGGATGATGCATGCATGTAGAAAATAAAAATGCCCACGGCTTAATGAATAGTATACATCACACATCTCTCTCAAGAACAGAAAAATTCAAATTGGCGCACAGGCCGACTCAAGGATTGTTGTTGGAGTCGGGTTAGAGGATGGCGTGGAGCTTCTGCAGAATGCATGGTTTTAGTACTACAGGGACCGTGCTACGTAAGGATGGGGGCTCCCGACTCAAGGGTGTCAATTCCTTGAAATCGAGCGGGGATCTTTGGGGGTCTAATCGACGGTCCAACCGTGCGACGTACCCTTACTCGGAACCCCTATCTAACCTGTGTTTCCTAAAATCGGTCGTGGGACACGACCGGTAGGTACCTGAATCTAGTATGATATGCAATGTGCGTGCGAGAAATAAAAGTGCGTAAAGTAGATAAGCGGGAAATTGCGAAAAGCGATAAATAAACAAGCAAACAAAGCAAGCGGGAACGAGCCCGAACCCTCTAAGTGTCTCCAGTGGAGTCGCCAAGCTGTGCGCACCCGAATTTCGTCTTGACGGGGCACGCATGCGCACGCCTATTTTAATATACTACCAGAACTCAAATTCTCGGATGCTTTCTTTTCTCAAACGTTAAGATTTCTCCTATATTCTTTTTTTGGAACTTCTTCTTTACTTTTTCTTTTTTTGTTTTTTGCTCAAGGGAACTCCTTTCAAACGTTAGTTATAAGTTCAACGAACTTTGCACATGTGCAATTGGTTTGAAATGACGAAGTTAATATTTACAACAAATTCAGCAAACATGGGACATGTATACTTGCAAAGACATGTATATGTGCATTCGTGGGGGAGAGAGAGGAATCCCGTGAGTGCACCCATATGCATTCAAGGAAAATATGTGCTATTAATCTTTTATTAAGACACGTGTCAACTCCTAGTTGAAGAGACATGAGACAAGGACAGTGGATTTGTGTCCACTAATCAATTCCTTACCTTGCTAATATCTTTCCGTCGTATACCACAATATATTTTGATTAATGGTCAATAATTGTCATGTCGGATTCATCCTGCCCCTTTTATTCCCATTTCTTGTCTCTTACTGGAGGCAATGCCACGCTATGAGCGAATATTATGAAATATTCCGTTGATATTTGAGGTTTTTGTATTCAATGACAATATGAAGTTGCATAGAAAGGTATAATTGATTACATAATGACCAAGAGTAGTGCGTTGAGTCATATATGATTTATTTGAAAAATTCCTAAACTTATATATTTAAATTATTAAGAATTCAAAATAATGATTATGGATGAGAGAGGACTACGGAAGGAGAGAACGTGGAGGGAGAGGATGGTGAGGTGATGAAATATGGGAGGAGAAAGATAATGTGCACAGAGGAAAGAGAATCTTTTTGGAAAGGTTTAAGGTGTTGTCATTTTAAAAGTTTGTTGCACAGTAATTGCAAGTAAAGTACATAAAGTTATCTTACCGAGAAAAGAGTAGTGAAGTTATAGAAAAATAGCTCAATTCTAAGTAAATTACGTGACTTTCAAGTAAATTACTTATATCTTGAGAAATACTTAAGATAAATTATTTAGATTCTTAGTCAATTACTTATATTTGAAGCAAATTATATGGATTTCGAAAAGTTGTACTTACATTCTTAGTAAGTTGCATAAATTTCAAAGAAACTTTACTTAAACTTTTAGTAAAATACTTGGTTGTGAGTTGTATTCACTCAATTAATTTCAAACAAGATGTGTACTCAACGTGTCCGAGCATTCCCAATAAATGTAGTGCCCCATGCCATCACTTTTAACAATTGCACCATAGAATTTGCCAAATTTCTCATTTTTTTTTATAAACTAATACTCGTCTCATTCGTTGCACGGACATTTTTGTTTATACTTATTAAATTCAACGTGTAAATTTACATTGAATCAATCTGAAGCAAAACCTAAAAAATTGATTGTAGAAAAATGGAATACCAATAAAATATCTCAATCAAAAATTTGTCATTTCGCAAATTTTCTCATCTAGAAATATTATGAGTAATTATATATTTAAGCAATTTGTTTTTTACCTATATTTGATAACTCCCCCCTCCCATCACTAGTGGGCTATCCCGAGCTTCTTCCAGTCCAGCCCAATATTGGATAATACCAATTTTGGGTGTTAGAAAATATTATATTTCTTTAAACTAATATCACCTTTAAATTTGTGTATCAGGTTAAAAAGACCAAGGCAATACCAAAACCTAAATGGATTGAATCATTTTAACGAATTAACAACTTAGCTTTCATGTTTGGCTTCCCAAAATAGGTTAGTGAAGATTCTCTAACCCCTTAGCTTTCTTATGGGCACTCAAAACGATACCGATGGTGCTCGGGGTGGGGTTGAAGTTCTATTATCTTATCCCCATCTAGTCGACATATCACCCATCATTATTTTATATACATGGAAAATTATCCTCATTTAACTTTATGTAAGGATTAACAATTGTCATTACATCAATAATGTGTTACAATATTAAGCCAAGCGAGTATATTAGTAGCATGATAGAATTGCTAATAATTATTGAGATTTGATTATTGTAACCACAAGAAAGGCTAGCGAAACATTCCCTCCCTACCTTTTTTATCATGACAGTTTATAAACATGATAATATTCGAATAGATTTTACTTCTTGCTTGGCAATGGTACGCTTTTTCGATATTCAGCAAGGGCCCATATTGGAAATATGTTTCTATAAGATGCGTAGTGTAACATGCAATTCTTCTTGAATGCTCCTGTGATTTCCTGCCAATAGAACCACAAAGCTTTCACAACACTGACAAAAACAAACATGCGGATATAATTACATCTTAAACATCCTAAGGGTCCTTTGGTTTTATTAAGGAAAATATTCAGTGAATGAAACACGTGTTTTTGTTAAGTTCTCAAAATTGAACAATAGTTTCCTAGGAGTCTAAACATTCTCTAATGGAACATACATGCTTTGGTCATATATTGATAGCTTCTTGGGGTATTAATACAAACCTGTTGGGGGAAATCACCGTTGTCAAGTTGGGAGTTGATTAGTAGCTTTGCAGCTTGATGAAGAGGGGTCGGGTCCCCTTCCGCCTGACAATAAAAGAGAAACTTCCATACGTGAGAAATTTTCACAAAAGACGCAATCGATTCTAAGATATGTGAACAAAAAGCCATTAAAAATTACCTGCCCAGAGTGAATCAGACTCATCATAGCCCATGCAGTAAGCACCAAATTCGATTTGTTTCCCTCCAAAGGCACATATTCCTACAACAAAATTCCATTGCGAATTGCTCAACATTTTAGCTCAATTTTTCATCACAAGGTCATTTAAATGAGCCTTAAATATATATATTTTTATCCACAAGCACCTTGGAGTCGCATAAAGTTTACCTTCTTTGGGCAAGAGAGGTAGCTTTCTCCCCATCCGCCATCTTCGAACTGGGTTCGGAGTAGAAACTCCACAGTTTTGCGAATCGCCTCGCAGTTGTTGTAGGTCTTGCCAACAGCTTCTAGTCCTCTCAGAGCAAACCATGTACCATATGTGAAACAAACTCCCCACTCTCCATACCTAATATCAGTTCTTTCATTAACTTGTATTTTGCAATGAGTCAAATGTCTTTTGTGAAATATACATGAGAAGGGGAGAGAGGCCTGAGGATAAGATAAGCATACCAAGAACCGTCAAGCATTTGCATACTCTCGAGATATCTTGAAGCATTTGTTAGGGAAATGTCAATCTCTTTATCCCTATGCTCTGGGTATAACTTCTTGAACAACATTAATGCTTGCATAGCTGCCGAAGTGCACTCCACATACTCGTGCTCAATCACAATATCTTCAAGGAATTCCATTGGATTAAGAAGCTTCAAGTATTAAACCACTTAATTTAGAAGAAAAATAAAAGGGAGAATAAAGAATATATTCAAAATAGGGTTAAATATATGAAAAGTAAATCCTTCAAATAAACGGTTCTCACCTCCAACCATTTCTCAGCTCTTGCAGGTTCCCACGCTGGTAATCCGCCATTTTTACTCTATCAAAAGATTTACAACGTCAAATTTGTCTAAACTTTTGCAATAATGTTCTTCTAAGAATCTCTACATGTAGCACTAAGATGCTTGTTTGATTTACACCTGTAGGGACAAAATGATGTTGACAGCATCATAGAGTTGCTCAGGTTCCATCTTTTCTCCAACAATTTTCCGGGGCATAAGTGAGAAAAGCAAGCAGCACTACATAAGAGAGATGAAAAAAAAATGAGAAGATTGAAATCGGATATCGGATGAAATGAAACCCTTTAGGGCCCATTACCGTCAAACCTTCCGCAGTGCAGTCTGAGACTTGCCACCCGTGATCTTGATCAGAGAAAGTCCATGACCCTTTAGAAATATGGCGATGCATGTTTTTGAAGTCCCCAGAAGGATTATCCTTGACCTTAAACATTCAAAATGATAATAATATTTTATTAGGCCTCTTTAAACAATACAGTATGATGGAAAGGCAAGATTGTTCACCATAAGGGAGGCAGCAACTAAATTACCTGAGATTGTTTGATATAATTAAGTCCTCTTGCTAGCACTGGTCCTATCTCGTCTACAAGATTACTAGCAAGTAATGCTTGGATTGCAAGGCTTGTATCCCACAGTTGGCTTCCAAAACTCTACGAGTAATATGAGAAGGAAAATACCAATTTGATAAGATCAACTTGAATCCAATTTTTCAAAATTCAAGAGTAGTAACCTGCATCTTCATTCCATCTTCAGCAACCCAAATGTAATCTGGGATCCTTGCTAGATGCTTTTAGAAATAATCTCCATTAGGGTCTTCCACCCAACATGCAAGTATGCATAGTACCTGTTTGAAACAATTTATATTATGAATCTCAGTAGAGCTGCTTTCTTGCAAATCTCATAAAGAGATTAATTTTAACCAAACCTAATTCTCATACCTTCTCAACACTTCCAATGGTGATACATCGGCTATTCTCATCTTCATAATGTATATGCTTCATGGTCACTTGCAGCGCCTTCTCTCTCAACTTGTGAAAGGGCCAACGATTTAGGATTAGTTCTGTGAATATGTAAAGGCTATCCCAAAGCAGGTTCTGAATTAAAGGATGGGGATAGTTGAGATCTTCCTGCAATGAGAAGTCCTCTCAAAGGGAACTGTTTCAGTGTTGTGATAGGTAATGGAAGCTCATGATGTAGGAAAATATACCTTGGCACAAAAATGGCGGGCTTTTCGCCAGTTGATGGTGTCATAAGGTTGAGTGTGAAGCTCTTCCCTTAATTCTTGAATGAGAGGTGTAATCGGTCCTACAAATTTCTCCCCGTACAAGTAAGACATGGGCATATAAATTATCCGACAGTAGCACTACATTTTGGCTGCAGGTTTGAGATTCAAGACACAGTGTAAAATATTGAACCCGAGAAAACATATTAGGGAATATAATCATAATTTTGACGAATGAAGGACTGAATAACCAACCTGGATTTATAGGAAGGAACGAAGGAAGCATCCAAAACTCTGGAGGCATTGGATTGCTTCCCGACCATTCGAAGAGTCCAAGTATCTAAACCCCAATCAAATGAAAATAAAAAACAAAGTAATGAATAAATTTAGGTCTCAATAGTCAAAATAGTTTTCAATCTTAGTAATTGATGTATCTCTATATAATCTAATATCTTTAAGGGCAAATAGAGATTACTCAATTTTTAAGCACTTGAATTGTTAAGTGACCAGATTATGTTCGAGTGATTTAGGTGGGACAAGAGGGACATACAGAGAGCCAAGTCTTGCCCCACGAGGGAATGTAGGTGACTCCGCCATGGTCACGAATCCACTTACGTGCCCGAGGACATGCATTATCTTGGCCACCGTTGGGGCCTTCTCCAAGGATGCGCATGCATATGTAGTTCAAGGCCATGCAAAACATATTACTTTGTCCTTCTATGTGCAATCCCCAACCACCATCTTCATTCTACAACCAGAAGAAATCCTCAACTCTAATTTCCAAAAACACAAGTATTTTGACGATAGGCAAATAATTATTATAGTCAAATCTACCAATATTCTTAAATGTATTTATAACACACACACACACACACAGATATATATATATATATATATACAACACATTCATATAAACTGGCTATGTAGTAGAAAGGTTCCTCTACTATTTTTTAGATATGGTACCTGATGGTAATAAATGTATCAAAGGATTTCTTTGCGATGCTCTGCAGAGAAGACCATGTTGAGGTGCCCTGTTATAGAGAGGCACATTACCAGCACATTATCAATTGGCGGTGGATAATCAGCAAGGCGTGCAAGTTTACTCGCTAAGTGATCAAGGTTGGTGAAGGAACTGACCAATGGTGGGAGGAAGAACAAAGGGCCAGCATTCTCAGCTGGCCAGTGCCCGTCGCTTCCCTGCAAGGCAGAGAAATAGTGGACTGCTCTCCTTAGGGAAGTTGTTGCTGTCTCATAAGTTATCTCCTGTCCTTCCTCTATCTTTACAGGCAGGATCATCTGCTCAAACTTTTTATCTCGCAAAAACTTCAAAGAACAGTGCAACGAGTTTAAAATTTTTATAGTTTAGGTGAACAAAACGTCCAATTTCATTTTGTGTGTTGTATGCTTGTTGTGGACTAGACGATGGCCCACTTGGGGCTTTATTTACAAAGTTCTTTTTCGAATGGATTTCAACAAAGTCGCACATTATAATGGAATCTCACTAGGTAGCACGTTAATTTTGAAGTTATTCCTTGTCAACTCTCTATAGAAAATCTGATCCAGACATAATTTTTCTATTAGATATTGATGCAGAATACGCCATGATAGATTTGAAATCAGATGTAAACCATTAGCATTTTTAAGTAATTTTTAGTGATTTATTTATATATTTCTTTTTTCAAAAGAGTTTTCTTATATATTCTGTCGTTCGAGTATTACGTACTTTAACCTTATCAAAGAAGGTTTCACGTGCAACGCATGTACAAATTCACTAGTATATATAAATGTGTATAGCAATTGAAAAATATTTGCACGAGTAAATGTAATACACCAGGACATGTGGTATATCTAGAATTTGTTATTAAACTTAAAATACTCAGTTGCACTATCGCCTAGAAATAAAAACATAAAATACTGTATGACACTATTGCCACGTAATGAAAGTCGTTCTATTTTTTATTTGTTGACTTCCTGTTCCGGTCTGATTATCACATTTTTCTTTTTCTTTTTTTAAGCTTCCGTTTTCTCTATTTTGTTTTATATTATTAATATTTTCCCCAAAATTTCCTTACTTCTTACTGATCAGAAGAAAATACTCCCGTTGTATGGATGTAGAGGAGGATTATTAATGCTCACCCAACTCGAGGGGAACAGGGAATTTGCGGTGTGCGTGTGTAATTGCTTGGGATCGACTTACCCAACTCATTGGGGGCGCTAAAGATTGATCTTGTGTGCATGGACCTCACTTGCAATGGACTCAAACAACCCCGTAAAGGACATTGAAAATTGACTGTCTGCACGCGATTGCTTAGAATCGACTCACGTCAACTTGTAGGGAGCATTTTATTCTCAAGCGAAATAATAAATATTGACTAATGCGTCTGCTGCTTAGAATCGACTCACACCAACCCCGTATTTATGTAATTTTATCAAATATCGAAGGATAATTTTTGGAATTTAAATGTGGAGAAATAATAAAAGGAGTTTCCAACTTTTATATGTTGTATATAGATAATATGCCGTGAGTTCTTACCTAGTCAAGTAATATTGGACGTACGCCCGAAGAACTGCGAAAGTTAATTTAAAATTTGGATCTTTAGTGGGGGGAAAAAAATGGACTGGTGTTTTTGTTTTTACAGTTAAAGGAGAAAAACGAAATGGATTTTACGAAACGAGTGTCCAAAGAAGAATTGAATGGTACGTTTGAATTCAGAGTTAAAGTAACTTTAATTTTTTATTTTGATTTTGATTTTGATTGTGAAAAAGGACAAATGAGATGTGATTATAAATTTGACTTGGGAAACGTGTGTGTTTTTGTTGTGTAGTGTGTTGAGATTAACTTTAACTTTAACTTTAACTCAACACACTACACAACAAAAACACACATTTTCCAAGTAAAAAATTTTAACTTTAACTTTAACTTTAACTCAACACACTACACAATAAAAACACACGTTTCCCAAGTCAAATTTATAATCACATCTCATTTGTCATTTTCCACAATAAAAAACAAAATCAAAATCAAAGTTACTTTAACTCTGAAACCAACCACACCATTATAATCCGATAACCACCGGAACAAAATGTTGCTCGATGGCCAATTACTAAGCTTCCGGTGGATGGGATAGAAAGTTACTGAAAAATGAGGGAGAGAATGCGTCGATGTGAACAGATAATCAATCGCATGAAAAAGATGTAGCTAGTAGCATGTACCTGGTACCGCCAGAGGAGGTCGGCGCTGGGCCTAACCTTGAAGCGATTGTTGTAGAAATTGAGGCGAGCGGCTTCAACCTCGGCCTTCTGTTCAGGAGGACCCGTCTCCGGGTCGAACTCCCATATCTGCCTGCCAACGTAGTTGTTGGTGCTGTACAAGTACGGGCTGTTGCCTCCTTCAGCTATCTTCAGCCTCCACATGTTCTTTTTTTAATGAGTTCGCCACCGAGAATACGGTAAAAGTTATAGACAGTACATTACTCTCTTGTCAATATCTCCACATTTGTGTATACATATCCACTGACTTGCTATAATCATAACCTCACCATGACGATAATTGTCAAACTTTTATTCGATGATAGAGAGTTCACAATGGACTGACTTGCTAATTAATCAAGGACCGTCTGTGTAAATATACACATAATAGGATGAATTAGGAAGCATTACCTTATTATCAGGGAAGAGATATCGGTCACTCGGAGGTAATATTATAACGAAGAGAAGCTGAAAGAGGGAGAGTGAGGGAGCAAGAAAGAAAGGAAGGGAGAATATATTATGGGTTTAAGCCTAATGGGATGGGCTCTTCTGCTTCGTCTTGAAGAAGTCACAGACCTCATGCTCCTATTTATACTTTAAGCCTCCCTTTGAATCGAGGGAAATGGGGTAAAAGAACAGGGACGGGAAGTTGATAAAGGAAATTTTTTAAAATTCTATAATACTTTTTAAAATTTTATGATTACAGTGTATGCTCATGGGTTTAGTACAATGAAATAGAAATTTAATATCTAATAAAGGGGCACGGATAGTCCTACTGGGTATCGAACTCGGAATATCTTGATTACCATACGAGTGCGTGAGTCACTGCATTATACTCTCATTGATTATTCTATAATAGATATTTGGGAGTTCTACTCATTGTGGATAGACTAATAGACAAGGTGACGTAGCGTACACGCGAGTAACCTATCACAGACCCGTTGATTCGCGCACGAATACCGGAACTACGATCTTCTACTACCTGTTGATTCTACGAATACCAAGAAATAGGCATCAAACTCGAATCAACTCCGAGATTGGACAAAGAGCACGAAAGTTCTGAACTTTATTGATAAATCCGAATTAACTCCTCCAGCCCTAGGGCTTACACAAAGTTTAAATAGGGTTTTAAAAAAAATTAAATTGCATAAAAAGAAATAAACTTTCCTAAAATTGTAAAAAGCACCCTAATTAACATAAAATTGCCTGTTTGAGACCCTAAAAGATGGAACTCGCCTAAAATATTGAAATTTCTTGGCCAAAGGCCGTGAGTTTTGCTCCTGAGGCCGTTTCCTTTGAAATATAGTCGTCAGAACCTATTTTTCTCCAGGTACTGACTTGCCAGGTCTTCTGCCGCATCACAAGGATTGTAAACCACTTATTGAGAAGATTACTTGTAGAATTGACAGCTGGATAGTAAAGAAGTTATCTTATGCAGGGTGGCTTCAGCTTGTTAAATTTGTAATTCATTCCCTAGTGAGTTTCTGGTGTTGTACTTTTGTTTTACCTAAGAAAGTTTTGAAAAAAGTGGAGCAAAAGTGTAAAGGGTTTCCATTGGAAAGGCAAAAATGGGGATGCAAGGTGCAAATGTGGGTTCGGATAAGGTCGGCCTGCCAAACGATGAAGGTGGTTTGGGTGTTAAGGGCCCGTTTGGTTTTTGTGATTTTAGAATCATGATTTTGATTTTAACTCTACCCACTACACAACAAAAACACACGTTTCCCAAGTCAAATTTATAATACCATCTCATTTGTCTTTTTCCACAATCAAAATTAAAATCAAAATCAAATTTAGTTTAACTCTGAAACCAAACGCCCCTAAAGACTTTTACCCTGAAATCTATCCTGTAATATGAAGTTGATATGGTTTCTTTTTCAAAACGCGAGTTGTCTTTTGATTGAGCTGTCGGCATTGACTACATAGCCAAAACCGATTATATTTTGATGCATAAGAAAATATCTTATACGCTGCTATACGTGCCGTGTGGTGATTTCAGGACAGAAGAAAAACGTCATAATCAGATCATTTCACTTACATGTGGTGATTTTGACACAAATAATTGAGATTTTCACTGCTGATATTTGGAAATTATGAGGATGACACGAAAAGCATCTCCGCCCCAATCAACAAATGAAATATCATACGGAAAGCAGCATCACTATGGGAAAAAGATCTTTAGGCAACTCATTTTCTGCCCACGGTTTAAAATGTCCTGAAAAGTAGTGCCATGACGATTTTTGGTGAAGTTTTTAGTAACGTGGTCTTAGGGCTAATCTGTACCGATATCTATCAAAAAGAATTTACAAGGTTGCATTTGGTTTTTCGAGTTGGATCATGATCCAACTTAACTTGAATTTGTATAATGATTGCAAGTGCTTGCAAATATATGGATGAATAAGAACATATATATATATATATATGTATGTAAACATAGGTATGAAAGTAAATAAAAAATTTATTATTAAAAAATTAATTATAAAAATGGTTAGGAAATAATTTGAGTGAAAATTTATTATTAAATGGAGAAAATGACAAAATAATAATGATTGCGATATTGAATTTGAGGAAGAATAGAGTTGAGTTGGATAGAGTTGGGTTGGATATAGTAAAGTTTTTTATTTCAAAACCAAACAAAGACTAATGCTGTTTTTGGTATCAAAGTAAGATTTTAAAATCAGATTTTTATTTTGAAAAAGAATAATATAAATGGGGCCCATCCTTTGACTTTGTATGAGTTATTTTATTTTGTTGTTGAAAAAGAGTGGTATAAATGAGGCCTACTCTTTAACTTTATATGAGTTATTTTGTTTTGTTATGGGTAGAATTGGATTAAAGTTGTGATTTTAAAATTATATTTGTAAACCAAATAAGCCATAAAATATGATATTTTTTATTAGAAAATACCTTGGCCCATGTCTTAAATCGCTAACTTAGGCTAACCTATGATGACGCTTATATAAGTGTTAGCCAATGGGTATTTTGGCCGACGCTTAACATAGAATTGGCCAAAGTACCCCTTTACCACTTATTAGCGGTGGCAAATGTACCCTTTAGCCAACGCTTCTTTTAAATAACTTGTGTTTGACACTACGCTACACTATCTTTAATTTTTTTTTTTGAATTCTTATTTTACCTCTTATAACAAGTGGTTTCGATTAACATCGCACTAACATCTCTCTAGTTAACACATGGCGGGTTAATTTGTTAGGTGTGCTGGGGCGCTGTCCGAAGGGAGGTTTTAACGAAACACTAGCCGACCTCATCAAGATTGACGCATATAAGTTCAGCGAACTTTGCACTTGTGCAGTTGGTTTGAAATGACGAAGTTAATATTTACGACAAATTCAGCAAACATGGGACATGTATATTTGCTTTGCAAGTGGTGGACTTATGGCAACATTCATGGCCATTATTTTTCCAAATTTCATAATGTATAAGTGCATTTGTAGGGAGAGAGAGGAATTCCATGAGTGCGTCCATATGTATTCAAGGAAAATATGAGCACTGATCTTTTATTAAGACACGTGTTAGCTCCTTGTTAAAGAGACAGGAGACGGGGACAAAGGATTTGTGCCCACAGATCAATTCCTTACCTTGCTAATATTTTACCGTTTTATCCCACCATATATTTTGAGTAATGTTCAATAATTTTCATCGTTGGATTTGTCCTGCCCCTTTTATTCCCATTTCTTGTCTCTTACTAGAGGCGATGCCACACTATGAGCGAATAATATGAAATATCCCGTTGATGTTTGAGGTTTTTGTATTCAATGAAAGTATGAAGTTGCACATTAAGGTATAATCGATTACATAACAACCAAGAGTAGTGTGATGAGTCATATATGATTTATTTGAAAAATTCCTAAAATTACATATTGAAATTATTGAGAATTCAAAATAATGATTATGGATGAGAGATGACTGCTGAAGGGAGAAAATATTAGGTGGTCCTACCTCACCAACACATCGATCTAGCTAGTGAGGAAATACCAATAGAAATTTGCCAAATTATTCAAGTGAGCCTCATGAGTGTCTAGCACTTAACTGTATTAAGTTTAACATTTATCCTATTAGAAGGAAAAAATATCCTTCCTTTTTCCTTCATCTTCTAGTCTCCTTTCTTGGACTTTCTTTTCTTGCTCTTCTCAAGACTATGCTTTATTCTTTTATTAGGTACTCCCTTTGGTCTCATTTGCATTGGATCAAGCACTCACAATTCATTTTCATGCCCAGAAACAGTAGTTTTAGCATCTCCATCCGCTAATATATTATGTTTTGTTTACCCCTTTGTTGATTTTAAACTTTTCAATTCTTTCTCAAGTTCATTCAAGCTTTGTTGCGCTAATTTTTTAGTATCATCATCATCCACACTCAAACTCATAACAACAAAAGCATGTCGCATTAATCTATTAAGACGCATGGTCTTTGATGGCTTGGATACATTTTTGGAGCAAGAGCCATCAATATCAATAGAAATTATTTCCTTTGCAAATTTGGTCCATCTTTTTAGAATATACTGGGAAGGAATACGCGGACACTTCTTTGCAAAGTTCAAGATGTGTAAAGCATGTCTACATAACCATCCTAAAGATTCGAATAGTTTGCAATTGCTGGTAAGAGTGTAATAAATTGAATTGAAATACACAACATGCTACGTTTTGCTTTCATTTGCTAAAGTATATGAGTGCATTGGACCGCCTGTTTCCGAACTCACAATGAATATAGACATGCTTTGTAAAAATTCATCTTGAAACTTCTTAAAAATTATATGAGTATACTCATCATACGCATGCTTCAATAAACCATTATCCCTTACTACAAGCTTTTATTTTCCTCTGGCACATTCAAAATCATCAGAAACTTCAACATCTCGCATATTTTCTAGTTGCTTTTCATAATGATTGACAAACTCAGTTAAGGTCATCACTTTACTAGGTATAGATTGAAAAACATTGTTTTGCTTTCACTTCTTTGAGTGGATCTTATGCCTGTTGAAAAAGTATCATTACTGAAAACATGAAACCATTTATGATGCAATTCATATAGATGATTCAACCATTTATTATTTGCAAGGTCTCATTGCTTAACAATTTCACTCCAAGTGCTTTCAAACTCACATATAGATTCACAACCATGCAATAGTTTTGAATAAAATATTTGCTTAAATTTGGGTTTAGATAAAAGTTGGGGAATGTGTTGTGTAGCGTTCTTAGAAATATGCCACGTACATAGATGATGCTTTGTTTTAGGAAATACTATTTCAATCGCTTTGGCCATAGCATGATCTTGATTAGTAAATATGGTTTTACGAGCTTTCCCCATTGCATGTAGAAAAGTTTGAAATACTTAAACTAAGGAAGTAATTGTTTCATCTAAAAGAAATGTACAACAAAAAAGAACGTTTTTCAAGTGATGATTGACACCTATAAATGGAGCACATATCATGTTGTATTTATTAGAATCAAAGAGCACGACATCTCCAAAACATTGATAATCAATTTTGGGGTATTTACCTAAAATGGCCCATGGTTTGCCCGTTTTGTCAAATCTATCCTATGCTTTTTTTTGTCAAATCTATCCCATAGTTTACTTTTTATATCAAATCTATCCCGGCGTTATCTTTTCCATCGACATCTAACGGCCGTGCTGACGTGGTGCCTATGTGGCAAGTGTCGCCCACTATCTCTCCATGTGCCACGTCAGCACGGCCGTTAGATGTTGACGGAAAAGATAACGCCGGGATAGATTTGATGCAAAAAGTAAACCATGGGATAGATTTGACCAAAAAAAGCATAGGATAGATTTGACAAAACGGACAAACTATGGGTCATTTTAGGTAAAAACCCCATCAATTTTTGATAATCCATCACACCAAAAAAGATTAGCCATTCTAGACTCATCATCCACTTGTAAGGAATAATAAACATTATTTCCTTGATTATGTAAGCTAATGAAATGATCCATGACATTTTGACAATCTTTCGCACTAAATGCATCTCTTCTTTTTTATTGTAAGAAATTATGACAGTCAAGGTTTTCAGAATCGCGATTCTAGGTAGAATTGGTTGAGGGTCGTAGAATCGTGAATCGTAAGATTCTACCTATAATTAAAAAAATTAAAAAAAATAGCATATATATATATATATATATATGTAGCATACTTTCCTGAGCAAAAAAAATCAATCATTGTTCATTCAATTAGTTCGGGCTTATCGCACATTATGAACACTTGAGTTGCCATTTCCTTTTGGTAATCTATCAGGCCATTTTTCAGATGATAAACGGAAAATAACTAGGACCTGGTGCTTACTATATATTCAATACGAGAAGTTCCACAGTTCATTCCCTTACCATTTCAGCAGTCATAAAAATGAACGAAGTGCCTCTGCAAGCATCAAACGTTAGAACCGTAAAATATAGCAATCCCAAAACAAAAATAAAAAAAATTAAGCAGACTGCAAGGTAAGATATATAGAATTGGGCATGCCTTCCAATGAAGAGTTACAACATTCTGAATGACTTTTGAGTTCTCGTAAGCAAGCGCTGAGGCCATGATAATGAGGTCCATGAGAACCCGATTACCCAATTCTCCTTTCGCAATCTTCCCCAGAGATACTAAATCAGTGCACTCTTCCATTGGGTTCATTCAAATCAGTCCTGGACGCTGGGCGATCAAAGGCAGTGGGCAGACTCTGGACTCTGGACCAAGCAACCGAATCGAGAGATCATCTTGGACGGAAGTCGAGGCATAGTCAGCTTGGATCAGATCCTGGACGCTGGGCGGTCTGAGGTCAAGGCACAGTCAGCTTGGACGGAAGTCGGTTGAAGCTCGGAACACCTTGGGCGGAAGTCGTAACTACGGACTCACGCTCGTCAGAGACTTGGGCGGTTGAAGCTCAAGCCGAGTCAGCTTGGACTGGTCTGGTTGAAGCTTGGAAGTCGGAACAACTTGGGCGGAGCGAAAGTTGAAACTACGGACTCACGAAGCTCGTCGGAGACTCGGTACAACCGAACAAGAAGAAATGGCTGAATCTTCACCTCGGACCGTCGGAGAGTCAGACGAATCGGAGACTGGGTAGTGGGTCAGGGCATAGAATTGTCAGGGACTCGGGGAGAAAGGGTACTGCCGGAGAAGAAAGGGAAAAAGAGGGGGAAAAAAAAAAGAATCAGTCGGGCTCAGGGCCAATGGGCTGGGCTTCGACCCGACTCTGGCCTGCCCTTCACCCGAGGGCCGGAATGAGGCCTGGGCTTCGCCCGAGTCTGGGCTGAATCCGAAATCGCAGAATCGGCCCGATTCCGCGATTCACTTCCGATTTTGGATTTTCCGAGTCACCCCTCTTAATCGAAATCGTAGGACCCCCTTGGAATCGTAGAATCGTAAGATTTTACGATTCGAATCATGATTCTGAAAACCATGATGACAGTCTTTTAAGGTGAAATTAATGTTCTTAGACCCTCCAGACTCATTCTTAAAGTTGGAATATGCCTTTGTAGCTCTAATGCCTGCTTGTGCCATAGAACTAAGAACACTTTGGCTTGTTTCAGTTATCTTCCTACACGATCTAATTAGATGTTTTTGACTATCATCAATAAATGGGTGATTATTTATACGAAAATTCTTAATCAATTCCCATATTTCATTCTCAATTTTGAATTTAATGTAAGCTCCACATCCACATCTCTTTATAGTCCTTTCATATTTTCGATCTTGTTCAAAAGAATCCTCAGGCCCAAACCCTTGACAGCTACACAAAAAAATGCAAGTTCGCAGTTCACCAGATCAATTGTAGTATTTCTTACCTTTGCTGATGTTGAATCCCTTGTTGAAGGCATACAAATTGTATGCATTGTAAGCCTCTTCCTCGCTATTAAAAATATGACCGACTAGTAATTCCAAGTCCTTAGTCGCTTCTCGTACAATTACGCTTGGAGTTGAGTCTTCTACATTTGCCAAATAAATAAAATCCAAGATATAAATCATATAGATACTTAATGGCCATTAGTAGAGAAAATAATACAAGAAGGATAAGGAGAATCATACCCATCAGTGAAACATGATGATCTTCAAAATTACACTACTTTTCCCTCAAAAATGATAAGAGCTTAAATGCAGAGGAATATGTTCATCCATGAAATGTAAACTGGAAAGTAAATATGAGTGGAGAGAACAATTGCAAGAACTACTTATAGGCAATGCATATCTCTAAATAATTATTACACAAAAAGTATATGCAAATTCAATAGTTTTGGCACAAAAATCTCAAGTAAAAACAATGCATTAATCCCTTCCCAAATGATCTCAATACATTTTGTCAATATAGAAATTCAAGATGGTATGCCATATAAGATAACTTATCAATGAAGAATGAATTATAAGAGAAAATTTCAAAGAGAAATGGAAAGAACATATGTCAGTATCTTCATGCAAATTTCTCTTAATTGCTCAATTTTGGTCTTCACTTTGAGTACTGCATTAACCTGAAAAAAAAAAAAAAAAGCTCGGCCAAATTAGAATAGCTAAGGAAGGGAAGAATCAAGAACAAAATCAACAAAATAAGAGTGACATAATGCAATTTCACATCTCTAATTTGCAGAGATTTCGATTTTCATTGACCAAAAAAGGAAAAAAAGAAAGACATAGCAAAATTCGTAGACCTTTCGTCTTCATGCGAGCTCTACTACTTATTCACTTCCCATAAGAGACCAGATTTCTTCATCTTCTTCCCCTTGGCTACATTTCTTCTCTTTTAAACAATTTCAATTAGCCAATTAAATTTGCCCTCATAGCCAGAACAGACCCAACTACACTTCCTTGCTGCCTTTCGACTTTCTGTAGATTGAGCATACTAATTTATTGGAGAGATACAGTTGAACAAGAAAAATGAGAGGAGGCTAGCTAGTCCAGCTCGTCTTATGCAAAATCAAGCAAAATTTCAAAGAGAAATGAGGTCTCCGAGGAGATAGCGGCCGATCTCCATGGAGGCCGATGAGATGGTGACCAAATTTTCTAGCGAGAGAGGCGAAAGAGAACATAATAGCCAGAGAAAGGAGGATAATGGAAGACACGATGGAGATGGCGGTCGATTTCCATGGAGTCGGCGATATGGCATCCAGATTTTCTAGAGAGAGAGAGAGAGAGAGAGAGAGAGAAGACTAGAGGAGAGAAGAAACGACGGAGATGGAGAGGAGAAAGGAGAATAGAAGATGAAGGAAAAATGAAGGATTTTTTTCCCTTTAAATAGGGCAAATGTTAAACTTAACACTGTTAAGTGCTAGACACACATGAGGGCCCACTTGAATGATTTGACAAATTTCTATTGGTATTTCCTCACCAACTAGATCGATGTATTGGTGAGGTAGGACCACCTAATATTTTCTCTATGAGAGGAGAGAACGTAGAGGTAGAGGATGGTGAGGTGATGAAATATGGGAGGAGAATGATAATGTCCACATGGGAAAGACAATCTTTTTGGAAAGATTTAAGGCGCTGCCATTTTAAATGTTGTTGCACAATAAGTGCAAGTAAAGTACAAAAAAGTTATGTTACCAAGAAAAGAGTACGTAAAGTTATCCTAGTAAGTCACAGAAATTTCAAGGAAACTTTACTTAAAATTTTAATAAAATACTTGACTGTTACTTGTATTCACTCAATTAATTTCAAATAAGATGTGTACTCAATGTGTCCGAGTATTCCCAACAAATGTAGTGCCCCATGTCATGAATTACCCAAATTTCTCTTCTTTTTTATTTTTTATTTTTACAAACTAATCTCTCATCTCGTTCGTTGCACGGGCATTTTTGTTTATACTTATTAAATTCAACTTGTGAATTTACATTGAAACAATTTGAAGGAAAACCTAACTAGAGTGATTATAGAAAAATGGAATACCAAGGAACCATATTTATGATCTTATCTCAATCACAAATTTGTCATTTTACAAATTTTTTGATCTAGAAACATTATGGATAATTAGATATTTAAGCAACAAACTTTACCCATGCGGATCCGAATTTCATCTCGTCGGGGCCTGCATGCGTGCGCATTGATTGCACGGCTTGGGAGTCTTTACCTTCCCTTGGGACGCGCATCGGACACACATGAAAATGAGTCATCACTACCTGTTTATGACCCGGAGATCGAAAGCAGGTGAGTTGCTCGAGTCTAAAGGTAAGGATAAACTAGGTTTGCTAAGACATATGGTATTGCAGAACTATGAGTTTCGAATTTGGGGTTTCTGTTACGTGCGGGCCTATATCCCACACGCTCTTTCGGTACTCTAATTTGTTTAAGGTTTGCCTTTTTTTAGTTTATTTACCGCGTTGATTAGGTTTCGCTCATCTTACTCGTTTTGACACCGTAAATTCGTAGAAATGATCGATTCGATCCAAGAAAGCGAAAGAGGAGCGGATCCTCAGATAAGGGGATTGATCCACTATCCTCGCGTCTCAGCTAACCAGACCATGATGACCAGCTCGCCATGTGGACAAGACCCGCGACTCGTGTGGTCCCGCTCGTCTCGGGGGCCCGTAAACCGACTTGACCAATTCCGACTCTCAGACTACACGCTTGCCGATGGGGACCGTTACATAAATAAGTGTACAAATAAATACTTCATAATGTACGCTCAAATAATAAATACAAATTACAACAAATGGATCCGGGTTGACTCATATTCAACTAATATTCTGCTCGCACTCACCATGAGTTTTGGAAAAATCGAAACTAAAATTAATGCGACGCGGGCTCATGAGAGGTGGGGGTCGAGTCAAACCATACCAACGGATCCCAGGAGGGCCAAATGGTCCTCAAGATAGCCATGGCCTGATCAAGCGTCGACTCAAGTTACCCTCCGCTTAGATACTACTAGGATCGAAACAGTGACTTGAGATTAGACCCCATGTCGCACTCGGGTCGCGCGCACTCATTGTGTGGGGGCGTTTGATCTCGTGATCGATGGTTGGGGCATTGGACCCCATGTGAGCCGCATCCTATAGGTTCACACTTGAACCGTCACAGAACAGACAAAAGCAGATAAAAACATATAAAAATGAATCAAAACAGATAAAAAAATGTAGGTCCTTAATGCCAAGACCTCCCTCAGCTAAGACCTTATTCCACACCTTGTTTTTTAACATACCATAAGTTTCTTAACACCCATACCTTGTTCCACAAATGTAGGTCCTTAATGCTAAGACCTCCCTCAGCCTTTAATAGACATACCGTTTCCCAGCTGACCTTACCCCCACCTGAATGTTGCTCAAGGCCTTTGCAGAGGAAGGATCTACACTTCTGTTGTACTAATTTGATGACTGTTTTTGGAAGAATGAAGTGGGAACACCAGTAGCTGGCCATACTAAAGACTATAGAATTGATCAACTGCACCCTACCTGCATACGACAAGTATTTCACAGACCAACTCTTGATTCTTTTCACAATTCTCTCTATTAGAGCCTCACAATTATTTGAAGAGAACTTTCCAGAAACAAGGGGAAGCCCCAAGTATCGCACAGGTAATGTGCCTCTCTTAAACCCTGAACAAGATAGCAATTCAAAAACGCTTTCCTCACTTATGCCTTCCATAAAAATCTCTGACTTCTAAGGATTCAGCTTTAGACCAGGCTAATTATAAAAGGAATTCAACACATTCAGAATAGCAGTAAGTGACTCCTTTGAACCATTAGTGAATAAGAACAGATCATCCACAAAACAGAGATGGGTCAGCTTTAAAGACTTACACCTTGGGTGAAAACCGATTCTACCTTCAGCTGCGGCAATATCTAAGAGGTTCAAGAAGACCTCCATGGCAATGACAAATAAATAGAGGGATAAAGGATCTCTCTGCCTTAGTTCTCGCTGGCCTGCAAAATATCCGGCTAAGAATCCATTGATTGCCATTGAGAAATGAGGTGAGATGATGCCGCCCTTGATTCACCAGAGAAATGTGAGGGGGAATCCCATAGCCTCCAAGCTGTTGAAAATGAAATCCCAATTTAAAGAGTTGAAGGCCTTCATAAGATCGATATTTATGACACAACGGGGAGATATCCCTTGTTTGTGATAGTTCCTCACAAGTTCATGAGCAAGAAAAACATTATCGAAAATTTTCCTTCCTTGCACAAAAGCCGTATGATTCAAGCTGATAACCTTAGGAAGCACTTCCTTGAGTCTGTTGGCAAGCACCTTTGTAATACATTTGTAAACCACATTACAACATGATATAGATTGGAAATCCTTCATGCGATCAGCTTTTTCTTTCTTTGGAACAAGAACTGTAATCATTGAATTCATCTCCCTGCATAACTCCCTTGTAGAAAAATAGTGTTGCACAGCTCCAATAAAATCCTGTCAAACAATTTGTCAGGCATGCTTATAGAAGTACACCGTGAAACCTTCTGGACTTGGGGACTTGTCATTCCCCATCGGGAATAAAGCTGCTTTGATCTCCTCTTCGGTGATAGGTGATGTAAGCAATTGATATTTGGTGTGAGGGACCTTCTTTTTAAGGATATAAGACAGTTGTTCAGCCGAGACCCCCCCAAATCTTTCATCTTGAGTACCCAAGAGGCCCTGATAGAAGTTAACTGCTTCCATTTTTATTTCTTGCACTCCTTCCAACTTGACACCTGAAGTTGAGTAAAGAACCCGTATGGTAGTTTTGGCATTCCTTTCCTTTACTGTTTTTGAAAGAAAGTAGTATTTTGGTCTTCCGCTTTCTGCCATGCCACCCGTGACTTTTGTTTCAGGAGTTTCTCCATTTTTTCAAGAGCTTCTAACAACTGAACCCTCAAGTCCACCTCATTCTTGATAGTTCCAATGGACACTCCATCATTGCCCAGGAGAGAAGCTTAAACCTGTGCAAGCTCTGTTTGCAGATCAACTATCTTTGTATGTACATTCCCAAAATGAGTTTTGTTAAAGAATCTTAGATGCCTCTTGAGGTTCCTCAACTTCTTGTACAAAACTGCCATCAGAGTGCCTTCTTGAACCTCCGACCAAACACTCCTTACTAGCACCATATACTCCGGGTGTTCAGTCCAAAAGTGAAAAGATTTGAACGACTAAGGGTCAACATTCTCCTTGTCACCAAAACTTAATAGTGATGGGCTATGATCAGGGATGCCCAATGGAAGAAACTCCATAGCTGAAGCAATATCCTTTTGAAGCCATAAATCATTAACTAGGACCCTATCAATTTTCTTGGGTTGGAACCCCTCCTGTCTTTTTTTTGCTCCAAGTGTAGTAGCAGCCTACAAAAGAATGATCCGTGAGCACAGCCGAGGAGATGAAATCAGCAAACTCCCTCATGCTCTGATCAATACCTACCTCCCTACCAACTGCTTTAACCTCTTCTAAATCATTAACTGCATTGAAATCACCCATCAATACCCAGCTATGTCTCATATTCCCAGCTAAGATCTTCAAATCATGCCATAATATCCTCCTTTCCACTAGGTCATTAGAAGCATAAACAATAGTGAATGTAGTCCAGCCAACTCCTTTGGGAACATTCAACAAAATGTGAATAAATTGACTAGATTTGATTTGCCAAGTATTTGGACTTGCAAATCCTCCCGGATCATTATCCACAACCTACTGTTACTAGAAAATTAATAATTCTTCACCAAATACCAGCCTCTCCACTATCCACAATTCTTTTATAGTTATTCCGTTTAACCCGCATCTCAATTATGACAAAAACCCCTATATCATGGTCCTTCATAAATTTATAAAGCATTTTATGCTTAAGAGGGTCGTTTAGCCCTCTAACATTCCATGAGGCAACTATCATGAGAGTAACTTAGAGGGTTTACCACCCTTGCCCACCCTCAACTTCCTTTTCCCAGCGCTTTCAGAACTGTTTGAGTTCAAGTGATCAGTTAAGCCGATTTTGATTCTTTGAGTCGATTTTATTCCAGTAAAGCCGAGTGAACATGAGATTGATTCTTGTTTCAAAAAACCAATTTGAAGTCCAATTCATTAATATATTTGGATTCGTGCTCATATCGGTTTTTATCACACGTCCCGGTTTTAAAGAGTCGACTTGGATTAACAAACCGGTTCGTGTTTTTCAATCAAAAACAATTTCATAATATCATCGCAATCATCGAATTAGTCAACAAAAGGGAGCCCTAGACATGCCACTAAGTTCGGGATTTAATACCTTTCTCGAACTAGGGTCGAGAGGAGCTCATATAGCTTCGAAAATCCATTGAAACAAACCAGTTGCGGGCTGTTTACGGTGATCACAGTGGTGATGAACACTGGAATGACAGTAAACGACCGCAGGAAGGGCTTTATGCAACTCAACAACGACCTCAGCAGTAGCACCAGAGCTCCCAGGACCAAAGATGGGTGACAACAGCTGCAGAAACTCGAAAAAGGGACCTAGTGAGAGCTATGATAGCAACACAATACTCCAGTGGCATGGTGACAAAGGCAAAGAAATAAGAGACGTGATGGACAGCAAAGGAGAAGAGGGAGATGTGTTTGGTGGCTGTATGGATCCGATTGAAAGAACTGAGGGTGATGGTGGTAAACAAGAAACGACAGAGGTCACAGTAAGCAGCAAGAATGGCTGAGGGAGGAGGTGGCCATGCTTCCTGGAAAAATGACCGAGAGGGAATGACAAGTATAATGCAGGGAAAAGAAGAAGAAAGGGAAGAAGCCCCGCAAATGAGGAGGAGCCGAGGATGGGAGTCGAGGGCCCTGGTTGCGTGAAGATGAAGGAGAAGAGGCAAAGGAGAGCTGGAGATGGCCGTTGCTACCTACTTTCTGCCGAGAAAGAGAGAGAGTTCACGATGATTTAAGGACAACAGACCAGCCTGATGAGTTGATGGCTGTGCTCAGCATGTCTGCTGTAGCCGAGAGGAAAAAAGGGAGAAATGGTGATGATAGCTGGTAAAAAAAAAATATAGACAGAGAGTAAGCGAGTCAAAAGATGGAGAGGAAGATCAGAGGAAGTGATCGAGCAGTAGAGATGAGAGGTGGCGTGAAGGAGATGGATTTGCAGAGGAAGAAGTTGGAGAGGGATGGGCACACGAGCATGGGCAGCCTGCCAAGGAAGAAGAAGAACAGAAAAAGAAAGAAAAGGAAGAAAGGAGCGATCAGCAACAGAACCAATACGGAGGGAATGGATCTGCAGAGCAGCTTGCATGGGAATACAGAGCAACCAAGAACAAAAAGAAAAGAAAGGAAAGTTACAGAGAGTGGCGGATGGGTCGGCCACTTGCACATGGGGCCGAACCCCATTAGCCGCATCATTTATTTATTTATTTTGGTCATTTTATTATAAATACTTTTTTATTACTCGCACGAGCGTATTCTGGTGAAATTTGATTTCTCGGAACCGTTGATATTTTCGGAACGAAAATATTTGAAATTGAGAAATTCGAAAAATAATCAGCTCTGTAAGAATTCCAATTTGCATCGATGGAGATCGAATCTTAATGAAAATCGACGTCAAACCTCTGACACCATTGATCGTAATTGCTCAATTATTTTCGAAATTCGATCTCTTTTGTTCAATATTTGAAAAATATTCTAGGACCTCTATTGTGTTAAAAAAAATTTGAGGATCAACATTATGCAGAAAAATATTTTACAATCCCGAGTATGGTCTTGAATTTTGAAGAAAATCAAAATTGATACAAGTAAGACCTGAAATTCTCGTATTTTAAATCGGATACCCCAAAAATGATCCTGGACCACCATTGTATTGAGAAAAATGCAGGGATCAATATTATGCATAAAGATATTTTTCGATCCTGAGTTTTGCTCCGGATTTTGAAAATATAACTTGGTGCTAGGCCCAAAAACTTCCCGTAAAGAATTTTTTATTGTTTTATTTAAAAAAATTTAAAATTGGGGTTAAATTAAGAAAATACCCCCATTTCAAAAGCAGTGAGTGTCAATAAGTAAAGAGCGTAGTCAGGTCCTCCTTGGTGGTCCTCGAGTACTGGTGGATCAAAATGGGGTGTAGACATTACCTATATTTGATAACTCCCCCCTCCTATCACGAGTGGGCAGTCCCGAGCTTGTTCCAATCGAACCCAATATTGGATAATACCAATTTTGGGTGTTATAAAATATTAAATTTCTTTAAGCTAATAGCACCTTTAAATTTGTATATCAGGTTAAAAAGACCGAGGCAATACCAAAACCTAAATGGATTGTATCGTTTCAACGAATTAACAACTTAGCTTTCAAGTTTGCCTTCCCAAAATAGGTTAGTGAAGATTTCCAAACCCCTTATAGGCACTCAAAACAATACTGATTGTGCTCGGCGTTGGGTTGAAGTTCTATCATCTTAACCCGATCTAGTCGTGATGCAGCGTACACGCGAGTAACCTGTCGCAGACTTGTTGATTCGTGCACAAATACCGGAACTACGACCTTCTATACCTGTTGATTCTACAAATACAAGGAAATAGGCATCAAACTCGAATCCGAGATTGGACAAAGCACGAAAACTCTGAATTTTATTCACTGATGAAAAAACAACTCCACTCCCCTTTGCCCTAGGGCTTACATCGTTTAAATAGAGAAAACGAGAATATATCGAAAGAAATAAAAATATTCTTAAAGATAAACTATTTTCTAAAAATATTCTTAAAAATAAACTATTTCCTAAAAATATTCTTAAAAATAAACTATTTTCTAAAAATATTGGGCAAATTACAAAAAAAACCCAAATTTTGTAAAAAGTCTCAGTTTCATCCTAAATTTTGTTTTATAACAAAAAAACCATAAGTTTTCTAAAATGTCTCAAAAATGACCTCCGTTATAACTTTCGTCAATTTTTGCTGCTGATGGTGGGTCCCTTTAACAGTCCACGTAGGTCACACGTAGGCAAAAATTGACGGAAGTTATAACGGAGGTCATTTTTGAGACATTTTAGAAAACTTATGGTTTTTTCTGTTACAAACAAAATTTCGGACAAAATTGAGATTTTTTACAAAATTTGGGTTTTTTTTTGTAATTTACCCAAAAATATTCTTAAAGATAAATTATTTCCTAAAATAGAAAAAAAAAGCCCTAACTAACATAAAATTGCCCGTTTGAGGCCATAAACGATCGAATTCGGCCAAACTCTCGTCTTTTCACAGCCAAAGGCTGT
This sequence comes from Punica granatum, assembly GCF_007655135.1. Lineage (NCBI taxonomy): Eukaryota > Viridiplantae > Streptophyta > Magnoliopsida > Myrtales > Lythraceae > Punica > Punica granatum. The sequence goes on from NC_045132.1 coordinate 5,372,228, forward strand.
GAGTTTTGCTCTGGAGGCCGTTTCCTTCGAGATAGGGTTGTTAGAACCTATTTTTCTCCAGATATCGACTTGCCAGGTCGTCTGTCGCATCATTCTCCCATGGGTGGAGAGAATTTGCCATTGAATTCGCCCTAGGAGTTTAGAGATAAGATCAGCATCATGATTTTCCCCATGCCCATCGAAGTCAAAATCAAGAATATATTCCATTATCTCAAACTGATAAACGACATTGCTATCAAAAGCTGAACGTGGTCCAGAGCGGGTGCAGTCAAGGTTCCCACTATCAAGATTCGACAAACATTCACCAAGATCCCGCAATTCCTTGATAGATTTAGTTATCGTCACTGCTGCCCCAATCCCAATTCCTGTCACATTCTCCTCTTCCTCGTCGAACTTGGGCTCTCCATTGCCTCCCACTACAAAAAATGCTTCATCGGATGGATCCTCTTCGGAAAACAAAGTCGCGTCCCCTTCAGAATTGGAATCATACTCAATTTCCTCTCGATCAGGGTCAGAATTCGGATTAGGGTTTCTCCGATTCTGATTCTCCAAAAGTGCAGCCATCTGCTGTGTGAACTGCTCCATCATACGATCTATCCTCTGCTCCATCCTTTGATCCAGCTGATCTAGCCTCTGCTCCAGATATCGCAGATTTTCACAGTCATGAACATCTTCCACACGATCCCTTCTCCTGGGCGGCATCGTTGATCCAAGAACGAACGCAGCTCTGATACCAACTGACGCAGCGTACACGCAAGTAACCTGTCGCAGACCCGTTGATTCGCGCACGAATACCGGAACTACGACCTTCTATACCTGTTGATTCTACAAATACCAGGAAATAGGCATCAAACTCGAATCCGAGATTGGACAAAGCACGAAAGCTCTGAATTTTATTCACTGATGAAAAAACAACTCCACTCCCCTTTGCCCTACTAAGGCTTACATCGTTTAAATAGAGAAAACGAGAATATATCGAAAGAAATAAAAATATTCTTAAAGATAAACTATTTCCTAAAAATATTCTTAAAGATAAACTATTTCCTAAAAATATTCTTAAAGATAAACTATTTTCTAAAAATATTCTTAAAGATAAATTATTTCCTAAAATAGAAAAAAAAGCCCTAATTAACATAAAATTGCCAGTTTGAGACCTTAAACGATTGAATTAGGCCAAAATCTCGTCTTTCACAGCCAAAGGCTGTGAGTTTTGCTCTGGAGGCCGTTTCCTTTGAGATAGGGTTGTCAGAACCTATTTTTCTCCAGGTACCGACTTACCAGGTCGTCTGCCCCATCAAGTCGACATATTGCCCATCATTATTTTATATACATGCAAAATTATCCTTATTTATCTAGAGAGGGAATAGTACAGTGGTGCACCTCTCGCTTGGTGACTAAAAGGTCTCAGGTTCGATACCCAGTGGGACTACCCGTGCCCCTTTATTAGATATTTAAGATTTCTATTTCAATGTACTAGGTCCATAAGCCTCCCTTGTAACTGAAAAAAAAATTCCTCACTTTATGTAAGGATTAACAATTGTCATTACATCAATAATGTGTTACAATATTAAGCCAAACAAGTATATTAGTAGCATGACAGAATTGCTAGTAATTATTGAGATTCGATTATTGTAACCACAAGAAAGGCTAGCGAAACATTCCCTCCCTACCTTCTTTATCATAACAGTTTATAAACATGATAATATTCGAATAGATTTTACTCCTTGCTTGGCAATGGTACGCTTTTTCGATATTCAGCAAGGGCCCATATTGGAAATATGTTTCTATAAGATGGGTAGTGTAACATGCAATTCTTCTTGAATACTCCTGTGATTTCCTGCCAATAGAACCACAAAGCTTTCACAACACTGACAAAAATAAACATGCGACTATGATTACATCCTAAACATCGTTAGGGTCCTTTGGTTTTGTTAAGGAAAATATTCAGTAAATGAAACACGTGTTTTTGGTAAGTTCTCAAAATTGAGTTGAATGACCTTTAATACAGCATGTTGCAAAATAATAGGAAAAGAACAATAGTTTCCTAGGAGTTCTAAACATTCTCTAATTGAACATACATGCTTATGTTATATATAGATAGCTTCTTGGGGTATTAATACAAACCTGTTGGGGGAAATCACCGTTGTCAAGTTGGGAGTTGATTAGTAGCTTTGCAGCTTGATGAAGAGGGGTCGGGTCCCTTTCCGCCTGACAATAATAGAGAAGCTTGTATACGTGAGAAATTTTCACAAAGGACGCAACCGATTTTATGATATGTGAACAAAAAACCATTAAAAATTACCTGCCCAGAGTGAATCAGACCCATCATAGCCCATGCAGTATGCACCAAATTCGATTTCTTTCCCTCCAAAGGCACATATTTCTACAACAAAATTCCATTGCGAATTGCTCAACATTTTAGCTCAATTTTTCATCACAAGGTCATTTAAATGAGCCTTAAGTATATATATTTTCATCCACAAGCACCCTGAAGTAGCATAAATTTTACCTTCTTTGGGCAAGAGAGGTAGCTCTCTCCCCATCCGCCATCTTCGAACTGGGTTTGGAGTAGAAACTCCACGGCTTTGCGAATTGCCTCGCAGTTGTTGTAGGTCTTGCCAACAGCTTCTAGTCCTCCCAGAGCAAACCATGTACCATATGTGAAACAAACTCCCCACTCTCCATACCTAACATCAGTTCTTTCATTAACTTGTATTTTGCAATGAGTCAAATGTCTTCTGTGAAAAATATATGATAAGGGGAGAGAGGCCTGAGAATAAGATAAGCATACCAAGAACCGTCAAGCATTTGCACACTCTCGAGATATCTTGAAGCATTTGTTATGAAAATGTCAATCTCTTTCTCCCTATGCTCTGGGTATAACTTCTTGAACATCATAAATGCTTGCATAGCTGATGAAGTGCACTCCACATACTCGTGCTCAATCACAATATCTTCAAGGAATTCCATTGGATTAAGAAGCTTCAAGTATTAAGACACTTAATTCAGAAGAAAAATAAAAGGGAGAATAGAGAAAATATTCAAAATAGGGTTAAATATATGAAAAGTAATCCTTCAAATAAACAGTACTTACCTCCAACCATTTCTCCGCTCTTGCAGGTTCCCACGCTGCTAATCCGCCATTTTTACTCTATCAAAAGATTTACAGCATCAAATTTGTCTAAACTTTTGCAATAAAGTTCTTCTAAGAATCTATACACGTCGCACTAAGATGCTTGTTTAATTTACACCTGTAGGGACAAAATGATGTTGACAGTATCATAGAGTCGCTCAGGTTCCATCTTTTCTCCAACAATTTTCCGGGGCATAAGTGAGAAAAGCAAGCAGCACTACATAAGAGAGATGAAAAAAAATGAGAAAATATAAATCGGAGATCGGATGAAATGAAACCCTTTAGGGCCCATTACCTTCAATCCTTCTGCAGTGGTGTCTGAGAGTTGCCACCCGTGATCTTGATCAGAGAAAGTCCATGACCCTTTAGAAATATGGCGATGCATGTTTTTGTAGTCCCCAGAAGGATTATCCTTGACCTTAAACGTTCAAAATGATAACAATACTTTATTAGGCCTCTCTAAACAATACATTATGATGGAAAGGCAAGACTGTTCACATAAAGGGAGGCACCAGCTAAGTAACCTGAGACTGTTTGATAAAATTATGTCCTCTTGCTAGCACTGGTCCTATCTCGTCTACAAGATTACTAGCAAGTAATGCTTGGATTGCAAGGCTTGTATCCCACAGTTGGCTTCCAAAACTCTACAAGTAATATGAGAAGGAAAATACCAATTTGATAAGATCAATTTGAATCCAATTTTACGAAATTCAAGAGTAGTAACCTGCATCTTCATTCCATCTTCAGCAACCCAAATGTAATCTGGGATCCTTGCTAGATGCTTTTTGAAATAATCTCCATTAGGGTCCTCCACCCAACATGCAAGTATGCATAGTACCTGTTTGAAACAATTTATAATATGAATCTCAGTGGAGCTGCTTTCTTGCAAATCTCATAAAGAGATTAATTTTAACCAAACCTAATTCTCATACCTTCTCAACACATCCAATGGCGATATATCGGCTATTCTCATCTTCATAATGTATATGCTTCATGGTCACTTGCAGCGCCTTCTCTCTCAACTTGTTAAAGGGCCAACGATTTAGGATTGGTTCTGTGAATATGTAAAGGCTATCCCAAAGCAGGTTCTGAATTAAAGGATGTGGATAGTAGAGATCTTCCTGCAATGAGAAGTCCTCTCAAAGGGAACTGTTTCAGTGTTGTGATAGGTAATGGAAGCTCATAATGTAGAAAAATATACCTTGGCACAAAGATGGCGGGCTTTTCGCCAGTTGATGGTGTCATAAGGTTGAGTGTGAAGCTCTTCCCTTAACTCTTGAATGAGAGGTGTAATTGGTCCTACAAATTTCTTCCCGTACAAGTAAGACATGGGCATATAAACTATCCGACAGTAGCACCACATTTTGGCTGCAGGTTTGAGAATCAAGACAGAGTGTAAAATATTGAACCCCAAGAAAACATATTAGGGAATATAATTATAATTTTGACGAATGAAGGACTGAATAACCAACCTGGATTTATAGGAAGGAACGAAGGAAGCATCCAAAACTCCGGAGGCATTGGATTGCTTCCCGACCATTCAAAGAGTCCAAGAATCTAAACCCCAATCAAATGCAAATAAAAAACAAAGTACTGAATAAATTTAGGTCTCAATAGTAGTTTTCAATCTTAGTAATTGAAGTATCTCTATATAATCTAATATCTTTAAGGGCAAATAGAGATTAATCAATTTTTAAGCACTTGAATTGTTAAGTGACCAGATTATGTTCGAGTGATTTAGCTGGGACAAGAGGGACATACAGAGAGCCAAGTCTTGCCCCACGAGGGAATGTAGGTGACTCCACCATGGTCACGAATCCACTTACGTGCCCGTGCACATGCATTATCTTGGCCACTGTTGGGGCCTTCTCCAAGGATGCGCATGCATATGTAGTTCAAGGCCGTGCAAAACATATTACTATGTCCTTCTATGTGCAATCCCCAACCACCATCTTCATTCTACAACCAGAAGAAATCCTCAACTCTAATTTCCAAAAACACAAGTATTTTGACGATAGGCAAATAATTATTATAGTTAAATCTACCAATATTCTTAAATGTATTTATAACATATACATATATATATATATGGCACATTCATATAAACTGGCTACGTAGCAGAAAGGTTCCTCTACTATTTTTTAGATATGGTACCTGATGGTAATAAATGTATCGAAGGATTTCTTTGCGATGCTCTGCAGAGAAGACTCTGTTGAGGTGCCCTGTTATTGAGAGGCACATTACCTGCACATTATCAATTGGCGGTGGATAATCAGCAAGGCGTGCAAGTTTACTCGCTAAGTAATCATGGTTGGTGAAGGAACTGACCAAAGGAGGGAGGAAGAACAAAGGGCCGGCATTCTCAGCTGGCCAGTGCCCGTCGCTTCCCTGCAAGGCAGAGAAATAGTGGACTGCTCTCCTTAGGGAAGTTGTTGCTGTCTCATAAGTTATCTCCTGTCCTTCCTCTATCCTTACAGGCAGGATCGTCTGCTCAAACTTTTTATCTCGCAAAAACTTCAAAGAACAGAGCGACGAGTTTAAATTTTTATAGTTTAGGTGGACAAAACGTCCAATTTGAAAGTTAAGGGAATGATAGGTAAAATGAAGTAAAGCTTGAGTCCTTTTATTCCTCTTTTTTCCTCTCGTTTCGTGTTGTGTGTTGTATGGGTGTTGTGGAACAGACGATGGCCCACTTGGGGATTTATCTACAAAGTTCTTTTTCGAATGGATTTTGACACAAATGAGCAGCCAAGGATTGGTACGAAAAAATAAGATTAAACAGTTTTTTTTACTTTTTTAACAAAAAAGCACATTTTGATGTAATCTCACTAGGTAGCACGTTAATTTTGAAGTTTTTCTTTGTCAACTTTATATAGAAAATGTGATCCAGACATAATTTTTCCGTTAGATATTGATGGTGAAAACGCCATGATAGATTTGAAACTAGATGTAAACTATGAGTCTTTTTAAGTAATTTTTAAACTATTTAATAGATTTGAAAAACGGATGAAACCATGAGATCTCTAGAGTAAAAACTTCTAATTTTTTTAACATCCTTGCACATGTGGAAGGTAAAATCAAGCTAGGTGACTTCAGTTTTTCAAAAATTGTTGGATTTGCAAAAAAGGTGAGAAAACGTGCTATCTGGTGTAGTTCTTCAAATAGTCTTGGCATTTGCCACCTCCTGGAAACAATAAGTCTTTTACGGAAAGTTGACATTGCACTATATGGTGAAAAAAATTCAAAATTGTCATACTAGTTGATGAAATTAAAGCAAACTATGGAGTCTCGAAGAAAAGTCAAAAAATCATGCCTTACTGTGTAATGTTCTGAAAAAATAAAGAGTGATCAAAGTTAATAACAACCACTAAATAATCATGTAATTAGATCCATCCGAAATTAGTTTGCGTGTCATTTTCTCACTATTGGATTAAGATAATAAGATAATTTTGGCATTACAAATGTTTTGAACAATTAAGAAAAAGGTTGTGAAATGGGAGGGAATATCCCAGAAGCCACCATCGACCTTGCCAAGGCAGTTGTGGTCGCCAGCGAACAGCGTAGTCCTCCACCACTGCATCTCCCTCTCCCTTCCCTTCTCTGATTTTCACATTCTCATTTTCTTTACTTATAAATTTTTTGGTTTCTGGGAAATCTATTATTAATAAATTATATTTTGATAATAGATTTAGATAAAAAAAAAGTAACTTTTTATCGAAAAATTGACATTAGGATTAAAATGAACAAGTGTGCCATACTAAGGATAGGACTGAATGATTCAGCAAAAAAAAAAAGGATAGGACTGAATGGGAAAAAAAAGGATTTAAAAGGAAGCAGAAGAAAAATTTATAATATTGAAGACAGAAAGGGGCTTTCTTTTTTTCTTTTTTATTTCCTTTCATTGCCTTAAACTAGGCCAAATAATAAAGAAACAAATAACAACGACCTACGTTGTAGCTAATACACTTTCCTTGGCATTAGAGTCCCAAGTTAGGACCTGACTGTCTCTTGTTCGCTCACTCCTCTTTTACCTTTCCCTCAATTTGTACTATAATAATATTTCGATTTTGTGCTTAGAATTTTCATATTAATAATATAAGATAGTGTTTTCATAAAAATAATCTATATGTAAAAGTATGACAAGTTTATCCCATTTTCAATATCTTAAAAATATGTTTATACCCTCGTGACATTTTCTCGTACCTTTTAGGCTCATAACTTTTGATCGCATATTTTCGCTATATATATAAATTGGCTCTTTCTATTCATTACTCAATTTCAATGCTTTATTGCCCCACATCTCTCTCAATGGAGTTAGTTCTTCATCACATATATATTTGTTCTTTTATTATTTCATAACGATTTATAGCTTCATAATTTCATTGCATCATATGTTCGTTTTCAACATCTTTTATCCTAACATGTTCTTATATTCTTTGTCTCATTGCTATGAATCACGTGGTTATTTTCAAAATTTCATGTTTTCTATATTATTGTTTTAAAAAATAACCGTATCCTTCATAAATTTTGACCTTTTTTTTCATACATTTTACTCCCACACTTTTGATGTGCTTTATTAGTATGACTTTTTTCACACACTTTTAACTCTTTATTCATTGCTCATTCTCAACATTTGTTGCCTCACATGTTCTATCTATCATATATTGCCTATTGAGTTTAACTTTGTACATTTCTTCTAAAGTACAACCCTTCCCCAAGTGTTTCTCCAACTTTTTTTCCTTTTCACCTTTGGTAAACTAATAATATTATTATTTTACCGTTTACTCAAATAATACGAATGATACTAAATATCAAATCTTTTCAATAACATGGCATCATTTCATTCGTTTTAATGGAAAAAATAACTTTTACGTATGCTGTCTCATGACATTTCGACTTCAAGGTACCCTTTCATACTTCTTTACTATAAAAGCTACATAGTGTATTCTTTCTTATAATTATTCACTTTGACAAACGCATCAAACATGAAATAACTTATCCATTCAACGCTCACGGTTCCTCTTTCCCCTTTCCTATTTACAATTTTATCTCTTTTATTTTCTCTTTCGATTTTTAATTACTTCTCCTTTAATTATTCTTATTCTTCGACTTTACTAATCGCTGAAAAAATTTCCCGTATTCTTTTTCTTCGACCATAATCCTTTTTATTTTTTTTAAGTTTCAAAAACCAACTTATACCTATTCTTTTTCATGACCTGATTTCAAGGCACCATTTCATACTTTTTCACTATAAAAACTACCTAGCATGTTTTTTCCCATAATTATTCACTCTGACAAATGTATCAAATATGAAATAATTTCCCCATTCAACGCTCACAGCTCCTCTCTCCTATTTCCTATTTACATTTGTATTGATGTATTTTCAAACTTTATGTTAAGAATTTTTAAAATTATTTAATAGATGAATTTTTTTGATGATTTACTGACATAAATCTTGTGATTGAAAAATTTATATTTTTTATTAAATTTTCAAAATTCATATTTATTTATTAAAATATTATTTAAGACATTATGCCATTAGTAATTTGTTTTCAAGTCCCAATAATACTTTTTATGGGATTCTATGGATACAAAAGTACATTGTTGGGAGAACAAAAGAAAGAAAGAGAAGAAGAGTTTCAAACAAAAGAGATACCATATCATTAATTTTTTTTATTTAATTTTGTTTTCTTTTATCTCATGTTTCTTTTTCTCTCCTTATTCTTTTTCTCTTCTTTTTCTTTTATCCACCGATATCGACTACCATTTTATCCATTGCCACTATAGTGCTTGCCACGCCCACGTGCTAATAATGTTGCACAAGCATAAAGTCCTCATGCTATTAATGTTCTCCTTCATGAGCTTTAGGTACATTTTCGTTCTTGCTCCTCAAGGGTACGTGTGTAAACTTGGAGATATAAGTTGCTTCTAATGCAAATCTAATATCGATTATCAATACAATTTATTAGTTTATAACTAAAATTAAATTACTTATGTGCATTTGGTGGGATCTAAAGTGTATTGTTTATTTTCTTATTTTATTTGTTATGTATAAATTATAATATATAATACGAATTACTAAAATAAATTTATATATACATAAAATCGAGTCCGATCACTTTCCTTCCAATTTTATTTCTTTAAATTTATATATACATAATGTATCTAAAGTGTATTGTTTATTTTTTATTTTATTTGTTAAGTATAAATTATAATATATAATATGAATACTAAAATAAATTTATGTATACATAAAATTGGGTCTGATCACTTTCCTTTCAATTTTATTTCTTTAAAACTTAAACCCAACCCTTAAGGTCTTTAATTTTTGGAATTTTTCGATCGATTTGGGTCGAATTTTTCTAGATATTTGAGTTATGGGTTTCATTGCAAGTCTATTCGTGAAAATAATATTTCTATTAATTATTTTGTAAAGTTTAAAATTTCGAATTCATTTCTCTACTTTTTCTTTAGGATATTCTATTGAAGTGAAAGATTAAGTCAGAAAAATATATCAACTGGAAAAATTTTCATTAAATAAATTATTTTTAAATCGCATTAATTTCATTTTTAAATCATTTTCAATATTTCAATTGTACTTATCAATTTTTTTATTCATACAGTAGATTATGCATCAGTGCTACGCGCAATATAAAAAAAAGTTTAAAACGTTACCTCTGTATTTTCATCATTACGTACCATGTGTAATTTTACATAGTTGTGCTGTTAATGAAAAAATTTAAAAAATTGTGATGAAAATTGAAAAAATAATTTTTTAGTGAAAGAGAAGAAAAATAACTTAGGTTGAGTTAGCGATGGAGTGGGGGTTGAAGAGAAATAAGTAAAAAGTAGAATGGAAGATGACCACGTGTGAATTGATGGAGGAGTGAGATAAGATATATATGTTTAAAATTTGAGCAGTTTGACAGTTTTATTATTGCCTTCAGTTTTACGATTCTTCAATAGAGTAAAAAGTAATGGGGATAATTTCGTAAATTTAGATATAGTGATTTGTCATTAGTATGTTAATTTTGTATATACTTTTTGTGCTACACATATGTAAATACTATTATTAATATATATACATATATATGTTTCCATTGAATTTAATATTATTTATTTATTTTATTATAAAATTAGATGATATTTTTTTTGTGAATATTATTAGTTTCCTTTAATAATTTTTATTTTTAATTTAATATTTAAATACGCATGGCCCACTTCCCCATGTGTCATGTCTACAATGTTAGTGTCACGTTAGAAAAATCCTTTAAAATTGACATGAAAGTGATGATACGCTAGACGTTATAAGAAACTAATAATTTGTAATTTTTTCAATTAAAAAATTCATGCTACAAATAATAAAAAGGCCAAATTTTTGCTTTTTTGGGGTCATCAACTCTTAAAGATATTATTAACTATTTTTTATTTTATTTATTTATAAATTAAAGTAAGAACAGATTCCTGATTAGAAATAGTCACAAATTCATTCAAAAAGATATTCTATTAATTTACTTGTACTTTATATATTTCTTTTTTTTTAAAGAGTTTTCTTATATGTTCCGTCGTTCGAGTATTATGTATTTTAATCTTATCAATGAAGGTTTCACGTGCAATGCATGTGTAAATTCACTAGTATATATAAATGTATATAGCAATTGAAAAAATATTTGCAAAAGTAAATATAATACGCCAGGACATGTGGTATATCTAGAATTTGTGATTAAACTTAAAATACTCAGTTGCACTATCGCCTAGAAATAGAAACATGAAATACTGAATGACACTATTGTCGTTCTATTTTTTATTTGTTGACTTCACGTTGCGGTCTGATTCTCACATTTTTCTTTTTCTTTTTTTAAGCTTCCGTTTTGTTATATATTTTTAATATTTTCCTCAAATTTTCCTTCCTTCTAGAGTAAAATACTCCCGTCGAAGGGATGTAGAGGAGGACTAGTAATGCTCACCCAACTCGAGGGGAACCGGGAATTTGCGGTGTTCGTGTGTAATTGCTTGGGATCGACTCACCCAACTCGTTGGGGGCACTAAAGATTGATCCTGTGTGCATGGACGTCACTTGAAATGGACTCACACAACCCCATAAGGGACACTAAAAATTGACTGTCTACACGCGATTGCTTAGAATCTACTCACGTCAACTCGTAGGGAGCATTTTATTCTCAGGCGAAATAATAAATATTGACTCACGCAATTGCAGCTTAGAATCGACTCATTCCAACCCCGTATTTATGTAATTTTATTAAATATTGAAGGTTAGTTTTTGGAATTTAAATGTGGAGAAATAATAAACGGAGTTTCCAACTGTTATATGTTGTCTATAGATAATATGCCGCGAGTTCTTACCTAGTCAAGTGATATTGGACGTACTCGCGAAGAACGGTGAAAGTTAATTTAAAATTTGGATCTTTACTCGGAAAAGGGACCAAAAAAAAAGATTGGTTGTTTTGTTTCTAATGAAGATTGTCCAATGAAGAATTTTACGAAAAGGAAAAAAAACGAAAAATGCTGATGAGAAAAACGAAAAATGTTAAAGGGGAAAAACGAAAAGGATTTTACGAAACGAGGGTCCAATGAAGAATTGAATTATTTGAATATTATAATCCAACCACCACCACGACAAAATGTTGCTTAATGGCCAATTACTAAGCTTCCGGTGGATGGAATGGAAATTCATTTAAAAATGAGAAAGAGGATACGTCTATATGAACAGATGATCAATCGCATGAAAAAGATGTAGCTAGTAGCATGTACCTGGTACCGCCAGAGGAGGTCGGCGCTGGGCCTAACCTTGAAGCGATTGTTGTAGAAATTGAGGCGAGCGGCTTCAATTTCAGCCTTCTCTTCGGGGGAACCCGCCTCCGGGTCGAACTCCCATATCTGCCTGCCGACATAGTTGTTGGTGCTGTACAAGTACGGGCTGTTGCCTCCTTCAGCTATCTTCAGCCTCCACATTTCTTTTTTAATGAGTTTGCCGCCGAGAATACTGTAAAAGTTATAGACAGTACATAACTCTCTTGTCAATATCTCCATATTCACTGACTTGCTAAATTCATAACCCCACCATGACGATAATTGTCAAACTTTTATTGGATGATAGAGAGTTCACAACGGACTGACTTGCTAATTAATCAAGGACCGTCTGCGTAAATATACACATAATAGGATGAATCCGGAAGCATTACCTTATTATCAGGGAAGAGATATCGGTCACTCGGAGGTAATATTATACCGAAGAGAAGCTGAATAGGGCCTAATTAGCAGAGTAAATTACTCAATATTAGAGACCAAGAATTTTAATTCAGGGTTGAAAGTGGGAGAGTGAGGGAGGAAGAAAGAAAGCAAGGGAGAATGTATTATGGGTTTAAGCCTAATGTGATGAGCTCTTCTGATTTGTCTTGAAGAAGTCACAGACCTCATGCTCCTATTTATACTTTAGGCCTCCCTTTGAATTGAGGGAAATGGAGTGAAAGAACACGGAAGGGAAGTTGATAAAGGAGATTTTTTAAAATTCTAGAATACTTTTTTTTTAATTTTATGATTACAGCTGATGCTCATGAGTTTAGTACAATGATATAGAAATCTTAATATCTAATAAAGGGGTATGGCTAGTCCTACAGGGTATCGAACTCGGAACATCATGGAAACATATTTTTAGTTTCTCAACCACTCCTTCCGTTTCTTTCTAACTTCACTTTCCATTAAATTTACTATATTTTTCTTATTTCATTTTAATATAGCTCTTTCCCTTAAAAAATTAATATAGTAATTTTGATTAGTTTATCAACCACTCATACTGCGCTCTCATTATCATTATTGATGATGAATCGGCTTGTCATCAGCCGGAAGTAAACACACCTTGATAATTCAGTGGCAGCGACCACAACAAATCATATACACAATGCGGACCTTGGGATTTCACTTATTTACATAGATGATTGTCACATGGGCATATATGAATTTAATATATTGCATCATCATATCTTTTCTTACTGGCACTTTGACTTATGTTTCTTGTACCAATTAGCTTTAGATATGAATAAATTATTGTTCAGCTGTCAACTTTGCATCGACATTTCGTGTCCCTTCTTTTCTTAAGGAAGCAATTGATTAAGCTGCTGGCATTGACTACATAGCAAAAAATTGATTATGTTCTGCTGCATAAGAAAATATCTTATACTCTAGATGACACGAAATGCATCTCCGCCCGAAGCAACAAATGAAGAATCATACGGAAAGCAGCATCATTCACTATGGGAAAAAGGTCTATAGGCAACTCTTCTTTTGCCGACGGTTAAAAATGTCCTAGCGCAATGAGGACTTTTGGTGAAGTTTCAGTAACGTCTTCATAAGGCTAATCTATGCCGATATCTATAAAAAAGAATTTAGAAGCTTGCGTTTTGCTTTCGAGTTGGATCAGGATCCAATTTAACTTAATTTTGTGTAATGATTGCAAGTGTTCATAAATATATGGATGAGTGAGAATATATTTATCTATGTATATATAGATGTGAAAGTAGATGATGAATTTATTATTCAAAAATTAATTATAAAAATGATTAGGAAAAAAATGAGTGATAAATTATTATTAAATGGAGAAAAAGACAAAACAATAATGATTGCAATGTTGAATTTGAGAAAGAATAGATTTGGATAGGGTAGAGTAGACTTTTTTATTTCAAAATCAAACAAAGACTAATGGCTTGTTTGGTTTCAAAGTATGATTTTAAAATCATACTTGTAGGGCCCCCATATGTCATAATGCACTAATTGAAAAAAAAAAGAAGCTTTGGTGGAATTTATTGGGAAACTGGAGCGTATCTGTTTTGCTCGGCAACATACGTCACAAAGTGCATTACTATTTAACCGATGCATAAAAATGGAATTACTCTCGAACTTAACTCGGCATGAAGGATGTCTCAAACTCTTATGCCAAATGTCTTCAGTATATGCTTTCATTGCTCGTGCTCTTTGAATCGAAGAAGACACTTGTCGCAGAAGCCAGACCCCCGTGAAGTTCACCCACTCCAATCGTACTCCCCAAGGTGCGGTCTTGAATCAAACAAAGACCAGAAAATGTAGTGTACACTACAATTAAGTTCCCGAAATAATTGAGCCACAAACAATAAGTTGCAATTAAAATCTGTCACGTAGAGAACATTATGAAGGACGATATCATCTCCAAAAGAGACCTTCCCAATGAAAGCGGCCTTTGTTGTTCCATTCGGAACATGAATAATTGGACCATCATTAATTGGAATAATATCAAAAAGACTGTCCAAGTTACCAGTCATATGTCGCGAAACTCTCGAATCAATGATCCAATCAAGTTGTGAAGTAATTGGCATAAAATTCTCACCACTTAAACGATGAACCTCACCATCGTCTCGTGTGACCATCGAGACAAGTTGCTGTAATTGGGCCTCAGAGAGATGTGCTAATTTGCTGAGGTCTGCTGTTTGTTCGCCATGGGCCTGGGCCTGGCCCGCTATATGGTTTGCCGGACTTTGGGAAGAAAAATGCTGGGCCAACTGAGTGGGCCGACTGAAGGGGCCTCCACTGCCCACGACTCAGTGCTGTCTGTTCGCCATGGACCTGGGCCTGGCCCGCTATATGTTTTACTGGACTTTGGGAAGAAGAATGTTGGGCCGATTGAATGGGCCTCCACCGCCCACGATTCAGTTGGGCCGTATGCATCTGAAATGGGCTGCCCAAGTAATAATTGCTGGATTGTCCCGGGTTGGATAAACCGAACCCGACACCTGCATTTCGACGCTGGTGTGGAACAGAGGGCGAAGAAGAAGTCCTGAACTTTCCTCCCCGCGATTGCCCCGACGAGTTCCCCTTCGAACTCCGTTGATGTTGTTGATTGGTGGTCGAACATCCATAGAATTGGTAGCAGGTGGCTCGGTGATGCCTGGTCCGTCCACAAGCCGTGAAGTCTCCCCGAGCCGTGAAGTCTCCCCTATTCGAATCGGCGAAATTAGGGTTAGTGCCCCCGAAATCATTCGCGATTTTGGCTGCGAAACCCATCGCTTCAGAGCTCGAATCCCTTCCTTGAGTGATCAAATGATGAGCTTTATTGAGAGATATTCGGGATATCCGAAATACATTTTCTATTATCTTTCTGTTATCTCGAGATATTGTAATATTCTAAAGTTAGTTTTCTTCTTTTTCGGATATAGAACAGATTGTATATATGTAGCTCGTTACCCCGATGAATAGATCAGAATGATTAATTCTAAATTGGAGTCTTAAGATGGTATCAGAGCCAGGCTTTCTCTGGAACTTCTAAGATTTGAGAATTAATGAGAAGGGATGACGAAGAGGGAAGAAAAGGTTGAAAACTCCGGGAAAGGGATGCAGGGTTCTGCGATTTACAGGATCGGAAGTTCGGATTCCACGGGGGTACAAATCACCTCATGTTTGCTTAATGGAGAGAATTACCTGACATGGTCAAGGGCAATGACGATTGCATTGACAGCGAAAGGGAAGCTGGGATTTGTGGAAGGCAAGGTCCCGAGACCACCACGAGGTGACCCGAACCTGGAAAACTGGGAGATGTGCAACTCTCTTGTTTTGGCTTGGATTTTTAATGGACTGGAGAAGGAACTTCAACCGAGTGCGGCTTATGCAACGGAAGCAAAGATGCTTTGGGATGATTTGAAGGAGAGATATTCTCAAGGCAATGAAACGAGAATATATCAATTGAAGTCTGATATCTGTATGTATCGACAGGGAGGGAAGACAATCCAAAAGTATTACTCGGGAATCAAGACGTTGTGGGACGAGCTCGAGAATTACCTTGAGTCACCGGGATGCTCCTGTGAGGCTGCTACACGGTATGCTGCACAGAGAGAAAAGGAGAAAGTATATCAATTCATGATGGGATTAGACGACCAATTTCGAGGAGTGAGGTCCGACATTCTCAGGACCGTGCCCTTACCAACATTAAGCAGAATATATCAGATGGTCTCAGAGGAAGAGAATCAACTTGCTGTTGTCCGCTCCCGCGAGACTGTACGCACACCAGAAGGGGGAATCGAGCTGGGAGCTTTCGCTGTGAAGGGGGCGAGCGAAAATCGACAGGGACAGCGCTGGACAGCAGAGGGCAAGCCGATCTGCGACCATTGTGGTCGACCAGGCCACATCAGAAACTCTTGCTGGACGCTCCATGGTTCGCCTGCAGAAGGAAATAAGGGCAAAGGGAGGAAGGCAACTGAACAAGGGAAGCAAGGAGGACAAGGGCAATGGAGAGCACCCGGGCAGACTACTGGGCAGCGGTGGAAAGGACAAAATACAAGTCAGAGTGGACCAACATTGGGGCAGTGGAATGGAGGAAAGTCAACCGGAAATGCACTGGCTAATGCAGTACATGAAGGAGCGGGAACCAGTGGCGGGGGTAATTCCATCCCGGGATTATCCAGCACTCAACTTGAAACATTGCTTAGCATGATCGCAGCACATGAAAGGGAAAATGAGCCACTAGTCGGTAAATCTAATAATAATTTTATTTTTGTTGAAAAGGGAGAATGGATAATTGATACAGGGGCATCAAGACATATGACCGGTTGTGTGAATTATTTGGATGATTCGAGGCCAATTGGAGAAGAATTTTCTATTTATATTCCTAATGGAAAGTCCACTCAAGCAAGGAATATGGGGACTGTGCGACTTGGGAATTTGTTCACTTTGCAGAACGTCTTATTTGTGCCATCGTTTAATTGCAATTTGATTTCGGTCGGCCAACTAAGCAAAGATATGGATTGCTTTGTGACATTCTTACCTGGGTTATGTCTCATACAGGACCGCATATCGAGGAAGATAATTGGACTGGGTGAGCTTCAAGGGGGGGTGTACTACTTGCGGTGGCTAGCATCATCGGTGTTGGCTTGTCAGGCTCAAGTGTTTGGCTCAGGAGATATCTGGCATAAACGGCTCGGGCATCCATCTAGTGGTATTAAAATAAGTGAGATTGATTTCGATTCTAACTCCATGAAGAATAAAGGCTGTGATGTATGTCTTCGGGCTAAACAAACTCGTTTGCAATTTAATTTGAGTTCAAATAAAGCTCCATCTCCATTCTATCTTGTGCATTGAGATTTGTGGGGTCCTTATAAAGAGAAGACGATTTCGGGAGAAAGTTATTTTTTGACTATTGTGGATGATCATAGCCGAGCAGTTTGGTTGTATATGTTAAAGGATAAAACGGAAGCACGACGAAGTTTGATGGGGTTCTGTAATTTAGTCAAAAATCAATTTGGAACTACTGTGAAAGTGGTACGAAGTGATAATGGGCTAGAATTCTTGTCTCGGGAGTTACAAGATTTCTTCTTTCAGAATGGAATTGTGCATCAGACATCTTGTACGGACACACCGCAACAAAATGGACGAGTGGAGAGAAAGCATAGGCACATACTTAATGTCGCACGTGCACTATTATTTCAGGCCTCACTCCCTACACGTTTCTGGGGAGAAAGTGTTGCGACAGCGGCCTATTTGATTAACATGATGCCGACACAGATATTGCATGGCAAAAGTCCGTATGAGGTTCTTTTTCAGAGAAAACCAAGTTATTCAAATCTGCGGGTATTCGGATCTTTATGTTATGCACATCATTGACCACGTAACAAAGATAAGTTTGCTGAGAGGTCTCGGAGATGTATATTTGTGGGGTATCCCCATGGAAAGAAAGGATGGCGGATGTTTGATTTGGAGAAGGAAGAATTCTTTGTTTCAAGGGACGTGCAATTTTTTGAGAGTGAATTCCCATTTAAGAAAAGTAATCACCCGAAGATGACAACCGGGAATCCTCTATTTTTCCCGAAGACATGGGCTGGAGAGAACTTTGTTTTTGAGGGGGAGGGAGATATGTGGTGGATCAGGGAAGAAATGGAAGGAGGAAAGGAGGCCCGTGATAGGCCACTGCCCAGTCCAGAAAATCCTGCGGGGCCTCAGAGAAGCACAAGTGGAGCAGCGTCCAGTCCACGATCAGAAAATCCTGCGGGGCCTCGAGGAAGTTTGGATGGATCTCTGCTCAGCCCATCAAATAATAGATCTAGTGGGCTGCAGAGAGAATTGGAGCAAGAGGCCCTGTCCAGTCTAGAACGGGAGCAGGAATTTCAGCCTGCATGCCGAATTATTCCGGCCCAATCCCAGCAAATTGCAACAGAGCTGAGAGGATCTGATGCTCAAGCTTCGCGACGATCGGGTAGAGAAATTCGAGCGCCAACATATTTGAAGGACTTTGTTGATCATGAAGATAAAAATTTTGTTACTCACGTTGCCACACATTACCCCCCCTGCTCGCCCATTCCATCGAAATCCTCAGGTATGTCGTATCCTATTGAAACTTATTTAGCTCAAACTGGATCTCCTAATTTGGATCTGTCCTATTTGGCTGCAATTGATTCGGATATTGAGCCTAGAACTTACCAAGAAGCAGTTCGTGATCCTCGATGGAAAGCAGTAATGGCGGAAGAAATACGAGCATTGGAATTGAATCGGACTTGGATATTGGAGACATTGCCCCCAGGTAAGCGACCTATAGACTGTAAATGGGTCTACAAAATAAAGCGACGTGCAGATGGAAGTGTAGAGCGATATAAGGCACGTTTGGTTGCGAAGGGGTTTACTCAAGTAGAAGGTATTGATTTTCATGAGACGTTTGCTCCTGTAGCTAAATTGGTTACTGTGAGGTGTCTATTGGCTGTGGCGATAGCAAAGGGTTGGGAGATGCATCAAATGGATGTGCAAAATGCTTTTCTGCATGGAGATCTAGATGAAGAGGTATATATGAAGCTACCACCTGGATTTTCTTCCCATAGAAGAAGGGTTGTGTGTCGTCTCCAAAAGTCTCTTTATGGTCTTCGACAAGCATCGCGCAATTGGTACTCTAAATTTGCGGACGCATTGCGAAGATATGGTTTTCAGCAATCTGGTGCCGACCATTCCTTATTTGTTTATTCAAAAGGAGATATCTTTCTGGGAGTTCTGGTTTATGTGGATGATCTTATAGTGGTTGGCAACAATTCTGGACATTGTGCTTCTTTTAAGAAGTATCTTAATAAGTGTTTTCGGATCAAAGATCTTGGTCCACTGAAGTATTTTTTAGGAATTGAGGTGACTCGTACAGATTCTGGTCTTTTTCTTTGTCAGAGAAAATATGCACTTGATATTATAACTGAGTGCGGGATGTTGGGATCTCGACCTTCTTATTTTCCCATGGAGCAGAATCATGGGCTCACAGCTGGTTCGGGCTCCTGTCTTGAAGATGCAAGCAGATATGACGTTTGATTGGTCGATTAATTTATCTGACTATCACCAGACCAGATTTATGTTATTCAGTGCACATATTGGCACAATTCATGCAAGATCCATGTCAACCACATTGGGATGCAGCCATGAGAGTGGTGCGCTATTTGAAGCAGTCACCTGGACAAGGGATTTTCATACAACCTGAATCTTTGGATCTAGTGGCATATTGTGATTCAGATTGGGCAAGCTGCCCCATGACCCGACGATCAGTTTCGGGGTACTTCGTCACACTTGGAGGATCACCGATCTCTTGGAAGACTAAGAAGCAGACTACGGTGTGTAGATCGTCTGCAGAAGCTGAGTACAGTGCTATGGCTGCCACTATGAGTGAAGTACTTTGGCTACGAAGTTTATTGAGCTCCCTTGGGGTTCGAACTGCTCATCCTACACGTTTGTTCTGTGACAATCAGGCAGCCTTGCATATTGCTGCCAATCCTGTGTTTCACAAGAGGACTAAGCATATAGAGATAGATTGTCACTTTATTCGTGAACATATTCAATCTCGAGTCATTGTCACTGCACATGTTTCAACCAGACTGCAACTCGCAGATATATTCACGAAGGCTTTGGGTCGAGATCGTTTTACATTTCTTCTCGGCAAGTTGGGCATTCCTCAGACTCATGCTCCAACTTGAGGGGGAGTATTGAGAGATATTCGGGATATCCGAAATACATTTTCTATTATCTTTCTGTTATCTCGAGATATTGTAATATTCTAAAGTTAGTTTTCTTCTTTTTCGGATATAGAACAGATTGTATATATGTAGCTCGTTACCCCGATGAATAGATCAGAATGATTAATTCTAAATTGGAGTCTTAAGAAGCTTCATCGTGTGTGGCCATGGAGTGGGCTCGATTGACATTCGGAAGAGAGTCGATACTCAGGATTTAGGACCGGATTGTCCAAAAATTGGGGTTCAGCCCGAGTCCATCCGAGGAAAAGAGGGGATATGCTAGAGGTATGCTTGCAGTAGATTTACTGCTCTCTGTATTTTTTGACATTTCAATAACTCAAGGAATTGAGATTGATTGATGACGCTCAGCTTTCAACCGGCAAGATGAGTGAACTGGTGATGAAAGACGCTCAGTCTAGAAACTGGCAGGACAGAAGCTCGACCTAAAACCGGCCGGCAAAACAGTGCTTGACGATTGCCCTTGCGATCTGCACTGATACCATGTAAAGAGACGAGATTGGGCTGAAACACTTGCATTTGTTATTCATTCCACTAGTATGTATACAACTCAGTCTTGATCAATAAAAGGAAAATTATGTCTATAGCTAAAATAGGCTATGCTAAGTATAGTATACATAGATATGTACAAGAATACAATAGGAAGAAAATCCTTCCATAATAGCACTAGTACCGAATACAGGGAGCATCTCTTTTTCTTATGCCAGTTTTGTGAAAGATATGTGGACTACAATTATGAGGAAATGTGGCATTATGAGGAGTGCTCGTGACTGAAGTCATGAACTCAACTGGGCTATCAGCAACCTGAAGGGGAAAGCAATTGATAAGATCTGCATTAAGCTTGTTTGGCGTGCCTTTCTATATTTTACATAGAGAGAGAGAGAGATATGGTCTTTCAGGTGAGGATCTTTCGAGGGAAAGGATTTGGCAAGCCATACATAGTTCTGTTCGAGCTCTTGTACTAAGAGTCAAAGGATTCGAGCAGAGAATTGTCAAGGACACCCAGAACAAGCTTCTTTCTACTTGGGGTATACTTTATTGATGTTCCTTTGCATTCCTTTTTAGCTCTATAGCTCTGCAACTAAGGCTAGGTGGGTTTGGGTTTTGGCCTGTGTGCTTGTCTTTTTCGGTCTTTGTAACCTGGTGGCTTTTACACTGGGCGTATGTACTCGATCCTTTTATTATTAATGAAGAGCGCTCTATTCTTGGATCGAAAAAAAAAATCTCCTACATATTTTTTCTTAATTATTATTATAATTAATTTTTAATGTTAAATTCTCCAAATTATTCATTATTTTTTCGAAAATTCAACAACATAATTATAACTTTTTATCTTTTTCTTTAATTTAATAATAAAATATCTTACACATTTTTTGAACGATTATTATAATTAATTTTTTAATAATAAATTCTCTCAATTACTTTTATCTTCATCTTGTTGAATTATGTGAAATCATGTTTTACTCTATTACCAAACACCATCTAATTGTATTGGAGACCATAAATAAAATACAGAAAAAAAAAAATTGTAATTTTTTATAATTTTCTCTCTCCTCTCCTTATGCCATGTGTCCCCGTCCCCTTTTTCCTCTCCCCCACCGTTTCTTTCTAGCCTCACTTTCCAGTAATTTTGATTAGTTTATCAACCACGCATATTGCGCTCTCATTATTATTATTGATGATGAATCGGCTTGTCATCAGCCGGAAGTAAACACACCTTGATAATTCAGTGGCAGCGACCACAACAAACCATATACACAATGCGGATCTTGGGATTTCACTTATTTACATAGATGATTGTCACATGGACATATATGAAAATAATATATTGCATCATCATATCTTTTCTTAATGGTACTTCGATCTATGTTTCTTGTAGAGTCAGGTATGGTTTTGGTCCCTGAAAGATACCAGAACCAAGGGTTTGATCCCTAAAAAATTTTTGCCATGGTTTCGTCCTTCAATCACCATTCCGTCAGATGTTTTAGTCTCGCCGCCTTCTTGCGCGTGCCAACCGTAACGAAAATCTCACGTGGCAAATGAGCTGGATTTAACTCCGTTAACCACCGCTAAATTGCCAAAAACGACGCCATATGTCTTTTTCGAACAGCTTCAGAACACTTCTTCGTGCTCCTGGCTTCCGAAAGGCGAAGAGGACAGCGACAAGTGGGGGTAGATCATGACGAAATCGGAATCCAAGTCCTTGAGGAGGGGCATGTTGAGGGAGGAATCTGAGGAGCTCGAGGCATTGGAGCCTCTGTTGAGGAAATTCTTGAAGGATTTCGAGTTCGAAGATGAAGACGACGTCGAGTTCTAACAAGACACAGTGGACTCGGCGGGGGCCTTGGCATTTGCTTCTGAGACTGCTTCTTCAGGCCTAGGAGCTCCCTCAACTGGTTGGAACACCTCGGAGCCTTAGGAGAGGAGAGTAGAGATCCATGGCGGACATATCGATACTTTTGAGCCTCTCTGCCAGATCCGATGAGCTGACCTTCATCGAGGTCACGACCCTAACAGAGGGCTTCAGCAATGACATCTGGAGCGGCACGAATTTCCCGTTGGAGAAGAGCTCGTCAGCGGGCAGCATTGCCACCGGATCTTCGAGGCAGAACTCGAAGTCCCCGCCGGACGGCTCTGGATCCGGATCCGGAGGCTGGTGTCCCTCGCCTGCTGCTGAGGAGGCGACGGGGGTTGCCTCTGGAATGCGGTGGTAGAGGACATGGAATAGTCGTCGTTAGGGGTGAAAGAGAGGCGGGTTTGGCTGAGCCAGTCGTAAGTGGGGTAGGACGGGGCGGGGAAGTTATCCGGCGACATGCCGATGTTGTTGATGCAGGTGGAGGCCATTGCCGGAGATCATGCAAGGGAGGGGTGGGGGAGGACCAAAAGATTGTTGCAGTAAAAGTTCTGAACATGTCGAAGAGGGGAGCAATCAAGAGCTTCTTAGTTGAGTGTGAGGCCCTGAGAAACATCCGACACCGCAATTTCGTCAAAGTACTCACAGCCTGTTCAGGGATCGATGACAGAGGTAATGATTTCAAGGCCCTCGTTTACGAGTTCATGGTAAGTCGACCCTTGCCCTGAATCAGAGAGAGAGAGAGAGTGAGAGAGAGAGAGAGAGTTTTCAAGGAAGACAAACGGCGTCGTTTTTGGCAATTTAGAAGTGGTTAACGGAGTTAAGTCCAACTCATCCGCCACGTGAGACTTCTGTCACGGTTGGCACGCGCAAGAAGACGGTAGGACTAAAACATCTGACGGAATGGTGATTGAGGGATGAAAATCATGGCAAAAATTTTTGAGGGACCAAACCCAAGGTAACGGTATCTTTCAGTGACCAAAACCATACATGACTCTTTCTTGTACCAATTAGCTTTAGATATGAATAAATTATTGTTCAACAGTCAACTTTGCATCGACATTTCGTGTCCCTCTTTTCTTAAGGAAGCAATTGATTAAGCAGTTGGCATTGACTACATAGCGAAAAACTGATTATATTCTGTTGCATAAGAAAATATCTTATACTCTGGATGACACAAAAAGCATCTTCGCCCGAAGCAACAAATGAAGAATCATACGGAAAGCAGCATCATTCACTACGGGAAAAAGATCTATAGGCAACTCTTCTTTTGCCGACGGTTTAAAACGTCCTAGCGCAATGAGGACTTTTGGTGAAGTTTCAGTAACGTCGTCATAAGGCTAATCTATGCCGATATCTAGGGGTGTGCACGGATACCGGGTATACCCGGAACCGGTTGGAACCTACCCTAACGGGTAGGGTCCAGGTAGCTCGTATTGAAAATGGGGTAGGTTCCGGGTATTAAAATTAGGAACCTGTGAAAATCGGTTCCGGTTCCGGTTCCTGCCTACAGGGTACCCGAAACCGGTTATTTATTAAAAAAAAAAGGAAAGAGTAAAGTTACTATCTCCTCTAATGAATCAGAACATAGGCACTTTGTTGTGTGAGATCGTATTATGGATGTTCAATTTTGTCGATGGATTGATGAGACATATTATTATTTCATTATTGTGGATTAATCTAAATTTTGTTGATATTCTATTTGGCGTAATTACTGATTATGTATGTGATATTTTCGATTTTATTTAGCGAAAAAAAAAAATTTACAGGTTCCGACAAGGTACCCGGAACCTGTGGTATAATACAGGTTCCGGGTAGGTTCCGGTTCCATGATTCAACAGGGTAGGGTCCGGTTCCAAAATCTTGGAACCTGTCCCTTACAGGATAGGGTCCGGGTATTATGAAAAATACGGGGTACCCGGAACCGATCACCCCTACTGATATCTATATAAAAGAATTTAGAAGCTTGTGTTTTGCTTTCGAGTTGGATCATGATCCAATTTATTTAGATTCACAATATTAAAGTAAATAATAGTGTAACAATTATACAGAAAAGTAATTATTCTGGATAAATATAAAAGATTAAACTGTTCTTATGTAAAGAAGTCATCTCATTAAGGAGTAGCATCTATGGGTCGGATCCTCTGCCACTTAAATCTCGAGCAAGCATTGGAGACCCCCGAACATAGTGGTGAAGATCCACATGTGACATTCATCTCAAAAGAAGAAATAAGAGAATGGCTTTCATTTGAGAATTTACGGATCGTTACTTGTCATAGAATACGAGCAACATTTAACACATATATAGTCAATCGGAAAGAGAGAATCGAATTTTAGAAAAGGAAACATGATATTTAAAATTATATAGTAATATATACATAATGTAGTAAGAATGTATCCCTACACTATTACATATTTTGTTGCCATTTATATATGGACGACTTAATGTATAAGATATATATACATATGTATTTATTAAAAAATATATCAAGTACAAAAATTTACTATAATTAAGTTATATAATTGGGCTATATTCTTGTGGTATATGATCTATATATTGGGCGATGTATATATAATATATATATCTTGTACTGCATATTCTTGCCTTATGTATAATGTATATAGCATTGTTATCAGAACCGGGCCGGACCGGCCGGTTCGACCGGTCGGACCGGGAACCGGCACCAAGTCCGGTCCGGTTCGCCTAAAAACCGAAATGGCAGCTTTGAACCACCGGACCCATTGAACCGGCCGGTTTTAAGTAAAATTTCATTAAACCGGCCGGTTCTATGGGTTTTTATGGGTTTCCTATTTAATGTAAAAATTGGTTGGTTGTGTAAGGATTTGAACTCATGACCTCTTGCTTTTCATATTAGCATACTACCAACCAAGCCACCACCACTTTTTTGTTCTTTTAACTCTACTTTTAAGTACTTATTAAAATAAAATATTTATTTTGAAGTAATAAATATTAAATATAGATACTTTCTTATACTATTGTTATATTTCTTTAAAATCATCATACTTTTATCTTAATTATCATAATTTTTTTAATAATATGAATATTTATTTTATTTTAAATAAACGAGCGGTCCGACCCATCGAACCCCCGGTTGAACCCATAAACCCATGACCCCGTACCCCTTCCGGTTCATCATCCGGTCCGGTTCTGATAACACTGGTATATAGTTCGTTGAGTTATATGTGGATATAATCCAGTGTTTTTAAACCCAGCCCAAGCATTGACCCAGCCTCTTCACTGGGTCGAGGGTCAAACGGTTCAATCGGTTCAACTGCCGGATCAATTACTTTTTGTTTTTTAAATTTTTAATAAATTATAAGTAATTAAAATAAATGAAAAGTTGTAACATTTTATGTATATTGAACTATATATTGAATTTATCCTATTAATATAACCTAACAATAATTAAAACTAGAAATGAACACATTAAATAATTAAAAGTTAACAGCTATAATTCACTAACATAAGATACGATGATATAGCCATATCCTTTTTTGAGAATAAGAAAAAAAAGTGTTGAAGTCTTGAAGAAAAGAATGGAGATGGGAGTATAAATATGAAATGAATATCGACCTTGCTTTTTATTTTTTGTTTTTCTTTCGATTTGAATTTCAATTGGAAAGGAGTAAAGTATCGGACCGTGATTTTTGCCATGTGCAATATTAAGGGAATCTCTTAAAATTTCATGAGTGTTTCAAACTAGAGAACGAGAAGTCAATTAGTCTCATAATAATTCTCGAATTCTCTAGCTCAATTGCATTCAATATGAAAAAGTACATAAATAGGAGATCAAGCCTTTACATCAAAGGAAAAGAAGCAAACAAAATACTCTATGCTAGGGAAGAATAAGAAGCTACCTAATATACGACGCATCTCCACGATTCCCGTAATATCAGCATATATATACACGAGATTCCCTTAATAACCGATTCGGCCATAAAGAGCGAGTCAATTGGGCCGATGGGTCAAACGGTTTTGATCAGTTTTTCAACTAAATTAGTTCTTTGTTAAACCCGGCCCGAAGAAGGCAGTTGGTCGCGGGCCAACCGGTTCAATAAAATAAGAAAATATTATGTATATATTTCTTTGGTGGATAATATTTCTTGATAAAAGAATATTAAAATTTCCTTATTATATAAATGATGACGTGACATCGTGAGAGAGTTCCGTTTTATATTTTGTATGATGTGACTGCGTGAGAATTCAGTTCGGAATTTTGTTTTCATATATATATATATATATATAGATGTGAAAGGTGAATAACAATTTCTATCAATGAAGTAACTTTGGTTAAGATAAAGCAAATGGTTGTATATAATCACATTGCAAAATGTGAAGAGTATTGTACGATCCGCATCAAGCGACGAAGCTACATGTCCCTTAAAATTTAATCAATTAAAAAGATTTTAGGATTGTAAGTTTTGCCCCATAAAAAATATACATGACCTCCCTAAAAATTCCACTACTTTATTTTGCCCCCATAATAATGTTGCAAGTCGTACAAAAGTTAAATTTTTAGCTTACCCAACTTAATTGAGAGCGAATTAACCTTTTGATTATAAGTTTTAGAAATTTCATGGACTGGTAAAACATTTCCTTTATTGATATAGAAAATCTTATAAAACTCATTGAGAATATTTGTAGATATACCTTCCAAATATAACAAATTTTGATTTATCTCGACACTTTTTATATTATAAAAATAATTTTATATATCTATATTGTGCCCCGAGAAAAGTTTCTCGCTCCGTCCCTGATCTACATCAGCTCGACTGATGCATTTGCGCCTTGCTAGGGGGGCCAAGTCATGGGAGCCATGAGGTAACAAGCAATCTTGTGAAATGGAAACGGAGAAAAGGAAAAAGCAAAAGAGCAATTCTCTAGATAAAGAATGGAATAAATTGTATAGGCAGAATTCTCATGACCAGATATTCGAGAGAGTGAGGGGAACAAATCCGGTGGTGGTGGCGGCATCTCCCATGCAACCACTGCCGCTGGCGAGGTCGACGAAGGCCCCAATGGCAATGGGCAATAACGCCAAGAGTGGTGGTGATCAACTGTGGGCCACCACTGCTCCCTTATCTTCACGAATTTTTTGCTTTCGTTCAAAGAGAAAGGCCCAAAAAAAAAAAAGTTATTGCTCTCGTTTTAGAAAAGATCTAGCATTTCTTTATTTACATTAAAAATCAATAAATTTAAAAGAGATACATGTAGTTTTCTCCCCGATGTATACGGCGTTTTTAGATTTGCCCCCCAAACCTTCAAAATTTTCTATTGTACCCTCGCCCTAAATGACAAATAAGCACGGTGCCCTCTCTCACTGGAATTGGAGACTTTTCTTCTTCCTATCCAACGGGCCAACTTCCAGGACATCTTTTGACCTCATTTTTTAATGTCATTCCTTATTATTTCGAACTTCCAATTGATTCTAAGTTGTTGTACTTCGCGCAAGGTTTCCAAAGACACTAAGAACACGCCAATCGGAGTGTTAATGCCAAAGAAAGATTTTTCAGAAGTTGGTCTTTTATATAGAAAGAAGAAAAGTTTATTTCCGTTGAAAGGGATCACCATGCTTATTTTTCACTTAGGTCAAGAGGTTGGGAGGCAAACCTAAATACCTCACAGTTTGGGGGCCAAACTGCATTAACCTCAATTTAAAATGAGAAGTAGATATGTAGATGTGGCACCGAATTAACTGCCACATCAGCAATATTGATCACGATTAAATAAAACAATTTATCATAACGTGAGGGATGACATTATGCCAAAAAAAATGAAAAGAACAAAATGAGCATCAAACCAAATGTATAGGATAAAATGTATGATTTTCCCTCGTATATCAACTCAAGCACCACCCTCATATCTCCTCAAGAGTTAAAAAGGGAAGTTTACAGCAAACCGAGCCCCGTAAAATTAAGAAGCAAATGCCCTAACTTTTGTTGAAGGTTCCCCGCAGGATATTAGCGCCTTTCTAGAAACAAACCTCATCGTTGATAGTCGATCGGATTTTGTTTCATTATTGCATTAGATCTGGAGATCATATGATTATTAGCGATCTTATCATGTCAGATATGGTTGAGTTTTTCCCTCACCTATTCAATTCTTCTGCAGGCATGGTCATAGGATTGTTCCTGCACTTGTCATCAAGTTTCAGTCCTATGTGACATATGTTGATTTAGTTTTATTTTTAGAAGAATACACCTTTCGTCATCACCTACAAAGAAGAAACTCTCTCTCTTTTCTTAACTATTGATTGTATATGTTCTTCTTGTCTTGTGATCAAGTTTGTTTTTCGTGTATAGAGATTTCAACAACATATAGCTAGAAAGACACGGTTGGAAAGGTGCTTTGCTTTGTTGGGTGAATTATCTCAAGACTGATTAAGCTGAGACTATTTGTTGCCGAAGATCACCCGAACATGTGCGTGCCATCAATTTATTTTTCTATCGTGAATCAAAACTTTCTAAGAGCCCCCATCGCCGGGGGTTTCTTCCGGATCTCCCCCTGAATAAACGGATCCATATGTGGGATTAAGATTTATTTTCTTTTTCTTTTTCTGATTATTTATTTATGATGGTTGAGTCCAATTTAACGAACCACTTGCACATGTCGATTAGCTGAACCGATTTTCAATGTCCACGTGACAAATGTATGATATGGCAAGCACACTTGGATCCTATTCCGTCAAATTTAACCGTTGAATTAACAAAAATATCATATAGAATATATTAGGGTAAATAGGCAATTTGGTCCTGACCTTCGGCATTTATATCTTATCGGTCCCTGACTTATTTTTACATCAATTTGGTCCCCGAGTTTTTCAATTTGCATTGGACAAGTCCTTGATATATCACTTATGTCCCCTAATCATATCAATTGCATCGTCCACTGAAGGAAATTACATCAGCTAGATCAACGCTACATTCAGCTGGGTCCTTTTTGACATTGAATACATTAATTAGATTCTTTTGATACATCAATTAAGTCCTTTAGTCAAAATTAGTCCGACTGTGTTAATTGGGGAGAGTGTTACATTGTTTACATCCCTTCTTTGATTTTTTTTTTCATTTTCCATTTTTATTTCTTTTTTCCTCTTTAACAAATAGAAAAATAAACCTTTCGGCGACCTCGCGGGGGAGGGGGGCGGGGGAGGGTAGGTACGTCTGCGGGGGAGCACCAGCCGAGCTTCCCCTCGGGTTTTGGGGTTTTAAGCCCCCTCAGGAACCCCATCGGAGGTCCCCAATGTTCTTGTTTTATTAGTTTTTTGGTTATAAAGGAAAAAAAAAAAAGAAAAAGGAAAATGAAATAGAAAAAAAAAATCAAAGAGGGGATCTAAACGATGTTAGTCTACTTCTTAGTTAACACCGTAAGAATAAATTTGACGGAACGACCTAATTGATGTACCAAAAGAACCTAGTTGATGTATTTTTATCAAAAAGGACCCAATTGATGTAACATTAACCTAATTGATGTAATTTCCTTTAGTGGAGGATGCAATTGATATGACTAGGGGACTTGAATGAATTATCAAGTACCTATTTGATGAAAATTGAAAAACTCGATCAAATTGATGTAAAAAATAAGTTAGGGACCCAATTAATATAAAAGAAAAAGGTCAAGGAATAAATTGCCTATGCACTCATGTATTTAACGCAAGGTAACTGACAAGTTGAACTAAAAAAAACGAAAAAGAAGATATCGAATATCTAACCAAACTTAAAGAACAAAAAGAATACTTATTCCTTCTTTCATGAAAAATCTAAGGTAAATTATACTAGTGGTCTAAAAAGTTTTAATAATGTATTAGGTTGGTCCAAAAAGTTTTTTTTGCTACTTGATGGTACAAAATGTTTCAAAGTTGTAACATGATAGTATAAATCGTTATCTCACCATTGACGCCGTCATCTCGCCATTGACATGGGTGGACCTTTAAGTTAATTAAAGAAACATTTTGTACCATTATGTTACATCTGTAAAATATTTTAGATCATTAAGTGACAACTTCAAAAGAGTTTGAACCATTATGTAACGTTCCACCAACTCTTAAAAACATATCAGAGCCACGTGTCGGTCACGTTAGCTTCGTTTGACGGCGTCAATGGTGAGATAACGGTTTGTACTATCATGTTACAACTTTGAAACATTTTGTACCATCAAGTAGCAAAAAAACTTTTTGAACCAACCTGATACATTATTAAAACTTTTTGGATCACCAGTATAATTTACCCAAAAATCTATGGATTTTTTTTTTTGGATAGAGAAACTGGGCTAACGTTAAGAAAAATTAAAGGGTACACAAAGCGATTTTCATCCTATATATGATAATTCCATATATAATAATCTAGATTTTTTAAGAATAAATATATATAGTAATCCCATATATATAATAATCTAGACTAGATTTTTGGGTAAAAATATTTTGCCGTTTTCAATGTTATCGCGGAAATGTCCTTGAAAAGTGGGATTGGACTGAGAGCGGTATTAGCGGATACATACATAGAAGATTTATGATAATTCCTCGGAGATAGATACTATTTTATTTTTGAAGATTCATGTATTGCAATCTATGATGGAATTCTCATGTAACTTTAATTATTAATATATATATATATATATGTATATATGTATAAATATAGATGCGCAGTAACTCAAATTACTTTCTCTTGATCAGTTAATCTCGTTATCACCATGTTGGTGATCAAAGGGAATAAACAGGGAAGGGAGATCAGAAAGAGGCCAACGGGAAGAACACATCATTGAACGTTGATCTTTACTGGTGCGGTCCCCTGAAAGGGCCTGCATTTGCTGTAAGGGTTCACCACTCGATATTGGTAAAAGCAAGCCTCTCGTCCTCGAGCAGGTTCTGTTTCACTTTTTGCATGAAATCAGAAGATTATTTGTGATATTGTCAGTCATATTATATGGTTGATTTTTCGTTTTTCTCCTTCCTCCTATTAAATTCTTTTGCATGCACATAGTCGTGGGAGTGTTCCTGCCCTTGCCATCAAGTTCAAGTCCTTGTGACATATATATATATAGCCGAGCATCGTCAACTAAATTTTGTAAGTGCCACACGTCTACCTTCTCTGGTTTGGATCCAAGGAACGTATATTATTTACCCGGATCGAGTTAATAAGAATTTCTTATGTATGGTACTTTTGTTCGTCCTCTTATCTTTTTAATTTATTGCCAGGTATTTGATAATACGTAAGAGTTCTCTATATGTTCCAGTAGATTGGCTTTGTTACTTGTCTCGTCGCCTATGGTAAGATTCATGAGGATTAACACTAATAATATTTTTGTAGATTTTTTGGGAAACGAAGAAAATGACATGTTATGGGGAACTTTTGTTTGGTTAAACGGCCTCCTCCTCCTTGTTCTTCCTCCTCCTGGGATGAGCGGAAAGAACGATTCCAGTTGGCTAGAAATCCATTGGTTCTATAGTTTTTAAACATTAGTTTAAATATTTCACCAACTTTTCCCTTCTAAATTTTATACTACAGTTTCATAACAACTCATTTAATCGTGTAAACATAAAATCTGAGACCTCATTGCAAAATAGCAAGGGAAACAAATCAACAAGAGAAAAGATCCTGACTCTCTAACGACCAAATGTTTAGGGGGGGGGACAAGAAGAGATCTTTTGGAATTAATTAAATCGTTCTAGCCAAGCAGAATCGTTCTTTTCACTCATCTTTCGGAGAACAAGGAGTTAAGAGGAGGGGAAGGAGGTTCCCTTGCCAAAAGTCCCACAATAACATGTCATTTTACTCCAAAAATGAGGGGAAAAAAGCATTGCCATCCTCAAAATAATCATAATTAATCAAATATATAATCTCACCTTCCCCAGCTCTCACCAAACCCATCCGGACTTCGTATAGTCTCTTCCCGGTCACGATAATGGCCCTCTCTCGGCTAGCTCTAAGCCACTGAGGGCCACACCATCGAGAGCACAACATTACCAATTAGTTCCTCCCCCCGGCATTCCATCTCAATCAAGTACAAGGTATGTACAAGCATCCACTTTGATGTGTGAACCCCCATCCAAAACGAACCTACCTAGCATCCTAGCTCGGTTTGTTAAGAACTGGCCGGCTTCCCCTCATCTCTTTTTTATTATTATATTGTAGATTAGTGGAGCATATATATCTCTTGCTCCTCGATTTCATGTAGATTGGTCTTATACGGGCCTGGGCCCATTTCCACTTAAAAGGTCAAGTTGATAAGTGATGATACCCAAGTCATATACTAATCCATGAATTTTCCTTTTCTTTTCTGATGTGGGATTTATCTCATTTTACTCCTCAATACCCTCCCTCATGTGCAACGTGTGGTCTATTTCTGCCTACACGTTGTCACGTGCCCTTAAACACCCGCCCTCAACAATTGACCTTGAGCCGAACTCATCTTCCGTACTCGGGCGAGGGGGGACACTAACACGAGACGCACTCTTGGCTGCACTCGGACATACTGGGCCTGGCATGGTGTGGATACGCACACGCACGTAAGCGTGCATATGCATAACCCGAACTTTGATACCATATTAAATTTCTATTGGTTTTATACGGGTCTGGGCCCATTTCCACTTAAAAGCTCAAGCCGATAAGTGATGATATCCAAGCCATATATTAACCCATGGATTTTCCTTTTCTTTTCCGATGTGGGATTTATCTCATTTTACTCATCAACAATTAGTGAGGATGGAATGTATATGTAAAGCCCTTGGTTAGTCAAGGGGGTGAAGCCATGTATTGTATGATCATGTTTGTACATGGATTCAACCTAAATCACAGGTCTGTAACATTGGCGCCATTTGCAGGAATCGTGCGAAAAGTTTGAGCTTTTTCCGGTTCTTGTTCATGTTTGAAGATACCAAAGTTGCAAGAATGGTTTTGACTAGAAGCCAGGCGAATTTGAGGGCGAACCCTGCATATAACATAGCTGATCAACATTCGAATCACCCTCCAGAATGATGCATAGCCCCCGAGGGCAATTCCTAGCATAGCAAGCGTTGTCCCACCTCTGTACAACAGCCTACCCGATGCTCTTAGAGCAGGAGTCCAAGCCATGATCAAGCGTTGGGAGGATGCTATGACTAAAATGATCATGAGTGAGATGAGAGGATCAGAGGAGGATGCTCCCAACAGTCTTGCAAGCTCGATCCGTTCACAGTATTCTGAGTCTCCTGAGAAGCAAAAGAAGGTGTTGAAGCAAAAGAGGCTTCTCAACCTACAAAGCTCCTTTCGGCCATGGTGACGCCTCTGACCTTGCTGACACCAGAGGAGGTCAATAAGATAATCGAGGAACGCTTCACGAAGATGGAGAGGAAGAGGATGGGGGTCCTCGTGTTCAACTCCAACATCACTCTCCCTCTGTCCGCAGAGATCCAGAATACTCAGTTGTCGCCCAGATTTTCCTTCCCCAAGATCACTACGTATGATGGTAAGACGGACCCCTAAAACCACATACGGAGGCATGTTACATCTCTATTGGGAAGGATAATAGATGAGAATATCAAGTGCCTCTCATTCCCAACCACGCTGACTGGGAGTGCTGCGGAGTGGTTCAACTTGCTCCCGACTGGATCCATCAAAAGCTTTGAGCAGCTGCGATACAAGTTTGTTCAGAAATTCGCAAGAATGCAGGGGATCAAGAAGGATGTGAACTCCTTGTTTGGAATGGAACAACGAGATGGAGAGATGCCTGCGCTTGGTATTACAGGTATTTTGGAGTCATCGCGGAGGTGCATGAGGTCACTTCGCGTGAGACGATCTCTGCGTTCTAAATGGGTCTAAGGAATGTGGACTTGAAGAAGGACCTCTTAATCACACCAACAGTGGATCTTGCTGACTTGGCAGTAAGGGCTAAAAGGTTTATGATGTTGGAGAAAGCCCTAGCAACAGAGAAGAAAACGAAGGAAAAGGTTGGGGACAAGCAAAATGAGCTACCCAAAGAAGAGCGAAGAAAGAGTGCGCTGAGAGATTCATTCACACTCCTGACAGCTCTGTGTATTGAATGAGATAGAGAGGCTAGGCTTGCTAAAGCCACCTCGGCCTTCCAAGAAGCGGGAAATTTTCGGAAGGGACAAATCAAAGTTTTGTGCCTACCATAAAGCTCTTAGGCATGCAACAGACAGATGTAGAGAGCTTGGTCAAGCAATTAAGAAGCTCATTCGGCAAGGGCACCTCTAAAGCTTTGTGTAGGGCAGGGTGCACGAGAGGAGTCCGCTGTGATGGGTGTCTCCTAGGAGGTCTCCGCCTGCAGAACGTGAGGATTCGGATAGAGGGGCCGAGAGGTCGAGGATTGGATACTATGCTTATCGTCAAGAGGAACGAATGGGTGAATGAAGCAAAAGATAACGAAGTCCCAAACACGAAGGTACCCCCTGCGGGGTGATCAACGTGATTGCTGGAGGGGAAGCTTCGGGTAGATCCTTTAGTAGCACAAGGAAAGCCTATGTGAGGCAAGTCATGTCCGTAGACACATCGAAGAAGCATGCTCGACCGGGGGAGAATGAAGAGGCGTTGTTGACATTCACGGAGCGCGATATGGAGCATGTTCGGTACCCGCATGATGACGCATTTGTCATTACCACGCGTATTGGTTCGTTTGATGTGTAAAGGATACTGATCGACACCGGTAGCTCTGCTGACATCTTGTTTTACGAGGCCTTTGTTTAGATGAAGCTCCCGCATGAAAAGTTAATGTAGCTTTACTGGAAGCGTAGCTCATCCTATAGGTGTGATTGACTTGCCTGTGGCGCTTGGGAAGGAGCCTCGTATATAGACAGAGTGGTTAGCTTCTTGGTTGTGCACTTGCCCTCTGCTTATAATGCTATTATCGAGATACCAATGCTGAATGCCATAACGGTTGTAACCTTAACGTTTCATCTGAAGGTAAAGTTCCTATAAGTAACGATGTGGGGGAGATATGCGGAGATCAAGTAGCTGCGCGAAATTGCTATGTGAAATCCTTGAAGGGGAGGCAAAAGGCAGAGAAAACCATGGCGTTGGACTCTGATCCACGCGAAGAGATTGGATGTCTTGCGCTGGTGGAGAAACTAGAGGACGTGCTGGTGAGTGCCGAGGACAAGAAATTGAAGGTTGGGTCCTTGCTTTCCCTAGAAGCCAAGGGGGAGACTGTGGACTTCTTGGAACAGAACCGAGACGTCTTTGCTTGGAAAGTCTCTGACATGCCGGGGATCGGCCTGGGTGTGATTATTCATTGCATGAGCATCAAGGAGGGTGTAAAGCCGATAGTCCATAAGAGGAGACCCCAACTAGGCTAAAGGCTTGATGCTGTGAAAGCCGAGGCCGCGAAGCTTAAGGCAGTAGTGCTTCATCCCTGAAGTAAGGTTCTAGACTCGGGTCGCCAATACAATGATGGTGAAGAAAAGCAATGGAAAATGGAGGATGTTTGTGGACTTCACATATTTGAGCAAAGCATGTCCAATGGATGCATATCATTTGTCGCGTAATGACTTGCTGGTAGATTCGACAACCAACAACCAGCTCCCGAGCTTCATGGACGCCTACTCTAGGTATAATCGAATCATGATGAACCCTGCAGACAAGGAGCACACATCATTCTTCACAGATAATGGGGTGTGTTGTTATAGATTCATGCCTTTTGGCCTAAAAAATGTAGGCCTTGACGTATGAGAGGTTGGTCAACATGATGTTTGCGAAGCAGCTGGGACGGAACGTGGAGGCTTATGTAGATGGCATGATTGTGAAGTCCCGCCTCGCGAATGGTCATTGCATAGATTTACAGGAGACCTTTGACACTCTGCAGAAGTATCGAATGAAGCTGAATCCCGAGAAGTGTGCTTTTAGAATGCAGTCAGGGAAATTCTTGGGGTTCATGATCAATCAGCAAGGGATCGAAACCAATCTCGAAAAGGTTCCGACCATTCTGTACATGGCCTCCCCAAGGAATGTTCATGAAGTGCAGAAGTTGACTGGAAGGTTAACTGCGTTGAATAGGTTTTTGACAAGGTCAGGGGACAAGTGCTACCCGTTCTTCCAGGCTCTCAAAAGGGCGCGGAACTTTGCCTGGTCTGAGGAATGCGAAGTGGCATTTGAAGGGATCAAGGAGCACTTGCATACCTTGCCTGCATTAGTGAAGCAAATGCATGATGAAACCCTGTCCGCTTACCTTAGAGTCTCTGACACAGCTGTTAGCTCAGTACCGATCCGCGAAGAGAGGAGAGAGCAGCAGTCAGTTTACCATGCCAGTAAGTGCTGCTCCCAACAGAGAAGAACTACATGGCTATTGAGAAGTGGGGCTTCATGTTGGTAATGGCCTCCCGTAAGCTCCACCCGTATTTCATGGCTCACCACGTGGTTGTGCATACTGATCAACCTCTTAAGCAGGTGTTCAAGAAGTACGATGCGACTAGGAGAAAGGTAAAATGGGCAATGGAGCTCAGCCAGTTCAACATTGACTATACACCGAGGACGGCAGTCAAACCTCAAGCCTTGGCAGATTTCATCAACGCAGCCACTGGTGGGGACATAGAGCCTCCGCAACCAGACAAGACAACCTACAAATGAATGATGGATTTTGATGATTGATGGGTCCTCCACAGTGAGGGCAGGAGGTGTTGGCTGTGTAGTCCCACTAGAGGGAGACTCGCTGAAGTATGCCTTCGTATTGACTTTCCCTGCCACCAATAATGAGGCGGAATATGAGGCATTCATCATAGGCCTCGTGATTACTAAAGGGTCTAGAGTTACAAAATTGCATGTAAAGCGTGACTCGCTACTGATCATGAACCAGGTGTTGGGGGAGTGTAAAGCCAGGGAATTAAATACGTGGAGTGAGCAATCTGAGTTAAGAAATCAGCAAAGATTCTATCTGTTGAATAAGAAGTTGGTTCCTAATCCTGCAAGATCTTCTAGTATTTATAGATTTTCCTCCCTCCTTGGTGGTTGCAAATATACTTTCTGATCATTTTAGAACGTTGGCTCCTTGTTAACTGCTTTCAACTGTAATCATGTCTCCACGTGATAATTATCCAAAGTTTTGACCCGGTCCACGTCGAATAATCTTTATTTCCTTGATCTAAACTGCCTAGTAATCGCGACTCAAAGACGACACCGTGACTACTCAGATTTTGAGACAGTCGTGATTCGGATACGATGTCGTCACTATTCAGATTCTATGAGACAATCAGTCACAGAATCTGAGTCATGCAGCGCCATGCACACATCTAATTTCTGCTTATTCACAGTCTCAAAATCTGGATTTGCTTGTTGTGTCAAAAGTGACATCGTTCTTATGGGGTTCCACTAATATTACGTTGATAACTCAGACTTTCATAATTTGCGAAGATGCTCCCGACACGCCTAATGACCTAATTGGGTCACGTGGTGAGGCTTTGAAATTATTTTATTCTAGTAACATGCACGTAGCGCAAGTTACGCTCTAGTTACTACAAATTGGAGAAGGGAGTAAGTTTGTCTAAATTTTCTCTGCCAAAAATATCCATAAAGAAATATGAAGGTGATTGGTCACCATTATATAAGTGAAAGTTAAAGAGAGATTATGCAAATTTAAATTATTTTGTAAGCAACTCTCAAATACTCTAACAATTCTCTATCTCCCCCTCTCTCATCTCTTCCTTACTATCCTCCACCATTCTCTTTTATTTCTATTTCCTCAACACAATAATATATCATTTTTTCTATTAACTTTTCAATATCGGTAATTTGGCAAGGTAAATATATGTAGCATTTGATAATAAATTATATATATAATCCACGAAAATAATAAATAATATTTCACATTGGTTTAATTTCAAATTAAAATTGCCTTTGATTTTGTGTATAGCTCAGGACATGCTCTAGTTTTTATGATGTTAAAAACTTTTCTTGAAATGCCACTCCTTATTTAATATTGGAAAAAAGAACACTTTTAGTCCTCAACCCGCTTTTGCCATTTTGGTCCTAAACCTTTTTTTTTGTCGTTCTCATCATCAACCTTTCACTTTTTTACCACTTTAGTCCTCCTTCCCTTAAAAATTCATTTTCCGTCCAAAAAATATTTTCAAAAATAATATAATTTTCAAAAATAAAAAGAAATTACAAAAGTTCTTTTAATTAAAAAAAAAAGGAAGGATATCGACAGTGAAAGGGGAGGGGCGATACGGAGCCCTTGCCGACAATCCCAATTAGGGGGGTGGTGGTCGCCGACAAGGCCATTGCCCCTCCCAAATCAGGATCCCAAGAACCCTAAAACCAGGATCCACTAGGATCCAATTTGGGAGCGGCCATGGCCACCGGTGAGGCCTCCACCTCCCTCAACCTCGATTTGTTTTTTTTTTTAAATGTAAAATTTGAGCAATCCATGTTGGCGACCACCACTACCATGTTGGGGTCATTGATGATCACCCGATTGGAGGATGGTTGTCGACAAGCGCCCCCACCGCCCCAACAACACATTTTTTTGTAATTTTTAATTTTTGAAAATTATATTATTTTAAAAAATATAATTTGGACGAAAAATGTATTTTCTATAGGGAAATTGAACAGGGGTAGTAAAGTAATAAAAAAGCAAAAGGCTGAGGATAAGAATGACCGAGAAAAAGGTTTAAAACAAAAATAGCAAAAGCAACAAATATTGAGGATCAAAACTGTCTTCTTCTTCTTCTTCTTTTTTCGTTTAATATACTTTGTTTCAATGTGTTTCTTACAACCGCACCTTTACAGCTTAAAAAGAAAAAGCGAGGAGACATTGAAGGCAAGGCTTGAAGTTAAATTGAGAGATTTTCATCTCCTGTTTCTTTATTTATTTATTTTTTTCAATCTTTTTTCTATAGATTTATAATCTCCTTTTTAATTGAAAAGAAAAATAAAATGCACATTTATAATACCAACCTACTCAGCGGGCGTAACCTAAAGCCTTGTAACGGTAAAAGATCAGCCTTGTTAGGTAAAAGATAGTTGGGAATTAATATCCGGAGGCGTCGGATATTAATTCCCCTAAATGCTCATGTCGAGATTAGTTTGGCTAGAAGCTCGATGCATTCGTCTTTGGCTGCGAAACGCACCTAGTATTAAATTTGCCATAGTTCGTTCTTCTATTCTTTCTTTCTTTTTTATACTTCAAGCTTCTTCTTGTTTTTTTTTTTTTTTGCCTTTTTTTTTGTGTTCTCTAATATTTAGAAATTCAACGAATCCCGACCAATTTAGTTCAAAACGCGTTTACCATCTCAATAAACTATATTGTCATGTTACAATCCTTTAAAATACCATAATCTTTACATTCATTATGAATAAAAATGCCATAATATTTATTTTAAGTTCGTGATGAATAGAGATATCAATGACGGAAAGATTTTCTTTTTCCGGTGAACAATTACCGAAAGGCCTTAACCAAGATACCGCCCATCAATTTCGTAATCTATTCAAATATGTTGTCTCAATTTCCAATTTCATTATCTTTTTTCCTCTTTTTTATAAGTGAATTTACAATTTCAATATATTACTAAAATCCTGCAAGTTTCGAAAATAAAAAAGGTTAACATTAGGTGGATAATAAAAAAAAAAGAATCAAATAATTTCCGCATTGTCCATATCTTTTGACCCTAATTAGTGGAGCTTTTCCCTCTTCCAATTCAATCTCAATAACCATTGCGCTCATTGCTAAAAGCTCTGTACCCTCTCAAACTATCAACCTTTTGCTCTGATCGGATCGCGGCTTTACCGTTTTATATTCGACTGAGTCAACTGGTTTAGAGGTTGCAATCGAGTTATCAAACCATAGTGTAAATCTTTAATGGAGTCTGACTCAGCTCCACTTTCACCGTCCAGTAACCTCGACCACTATTACCTACCCATGATTTCATCGCCCAACCTCATCCTCTTTGCACTCGGTTCGTCCATCAAAGTACCAGTCCGCCACTGGGGCAGGATAGGCCCGTGCTGGAATGGGCAATTAGAGCCCCTCCGGCACCCCTGTGGGCTGTTATAGAACATGCAATGCTTCTGCTGATGCTGGCGTTTAGGGGTCATTTCCATGGGTTTTAGTTTCTGATGATCTGAAATCGAGTTGTCCAGGGGATTCTGAATTCCATTGATTTGAACCATGTCCTGTTGTGTTTCTACTCCATGTTGCCTTATAAGGTTTTTATAGTAGTCGATTCCTTTCACAGGCTGTGGTTTCGCAGCTTCAGCAGAGGACACCGGGGCAGGAATTGGAGCAACCACAGGGGTTAGATTCATCGGGTTGGTCTTGGTGAAGGGGACTGCTGATCTTGAAAATGGAACCTGACCATTAGCGTGAGCAGTAACAGGAATAGGAACCGAAACCAGACCTGGAGCATGAGCGGTTTTGATCAGATCCGAACCATAAGATGGAATGTCCAGCTTTCGCCCTGAGGGAGCTTGAGGCATGTCCAGCTTTGGCGCTTTGATGTCCGGAACTGGCAAGGAAACTGTCGGATTTAACTTGGGCAAAGAGAAGCTCCCCGCAGAATTTTTCATTAGCTTCTCAACCATCTTCGGGTCGCTGAGGATCTTGATGAGCAAATTCGTGTCGATCATGCTTCCCCGCTCAGTGCTCTTGAGGAGAACAGTTAACGCTGCAGAAGCAGCAGCAGCAGCAGCATCAGTGCCTGCGGTAGCCACCACCGTCAGCTTCGGGGGAGATGTCTTCTCAGTTGGTGGGGGGACTCGTTTACGAGTTTCGGGCTCTGAAATTTGACGGGCTTCAGGGGCACAAGGTGGCAGCTTGAGGTGCAGTTGCGGATCAACAGTCTCGACTTCCTCAATGGGAATTATCGGTATTACCGGAGTTAGGTTATCATTGAATCGTTCTGCTTGAGCTTCCAAAGAAACAGACGGACTACAAGGAAGATTATGGCAAAAAAGTTAAATACAGAAATGAGAAGAAGAACTGAAGTTTGATTCATAGACTTAAGAGAACAAAGAAAATAACCCAACCTAGATGGGATTGAGGATGAACGAGGATAAACTGATTCTAGCTCTTTCGATTCTCTGAGAAGTTGGGCTCCCACCTCTTGACTTTCTTCACTGGCTGCAACACGCCAGTTGGGGTTTACAGCAAACTACAGCAATGACAATAATTTGATCAATCAATAAAAGACTAAGGCCGAGACATGAGTATATAACCCCAAAAGGAAACAAACACAAAA
This sequence comes from Punica granatum, assembly GCF_007655135.1. Classification (NCBI taxonomy): domain Eukaryota; kingdom Viridiplantae; phylum Streptophyta; class Magnoliopsida; order Myrtales; family Lythraceae; genus Punica; species Punica granatum. Next base: position 5,413,922 of record NC_045132.1, read on the forward strand.
CAGAGAGTGAAATTAGAAATCTATTACTTACTTTGGGAGGAGAACTCCACTTGACGGCAGGGACATGGGAAACCTGTAATGTGGAACATCCAAACCCAGGGGGCAGACAATTGGGTTGGAGACCATCTGCATATGAATTGCATGATGTGTGGATCTGAACATGCTTGAGTCCAACACTGGAAGCAGGATCGTCTTTCTTGAAGAGAGCAACCTGTTCAAAGACGAAAGAACTAGTCAACAACTGCTGTCATCATTGATTAAACATTATAGGCTCAGGAAATCAGGATAAAAAGTTCGAAAACAGAATACGAAAAGCAGGCTCCATGCATGGATGGGGATAAAATCAACCAAAAAAAGGGGATAACAGCTACGATAGTTTGGCACAGCTCCACAAGTGTTCCAGAAATCTGCTTCACTATCAACTAAATAGAAATACGACATAACTAAATAAGATAAGACATTTTTGCGGCTTTAAGTCTCTAGCTACACCAAACTGATGCCTTTTATGTATCTCGAATCTCTCATGCCAATCAGTTCTAGATGGCTTAAACTAAAACAGAATTATGGTAAATTATTATACTGAACTGATGCCTTAAAAATTTAAAGCACATCGTGGCGGCATGCTGTATTGTCATAGATCGCTATAATCTTAAGCAAGAGAAGTCTAGTACAACAACACATGCGACAATAAAGGCAATCTGCATATACCACACTTGACAAGTCATACACAACGACAAACTTTGTGACTTAAGTCAATTAATGTTCCTTATATCACATTATCCAAAAGGGGAAAAATATATATGCATATATTCTAGATGAACTCCACAACTAGCTCTATCCACAAATATACCAGAAAAGAAACTACAGTAATAAACCTATCCCCTTCGCCCAGAGCTTTCAATCTAAGAGTTTCACCTATTTCCCTTTATCCTTCTCCAGAACAAGAACTCTGCAACATCACATGGCAGTCAGATACTTCATCAACCTCATAACGCTGCATTTTTGTCTAGTGCCCTTCGAGGGTAACACATGATTTACCAGTCGGCCTTGCTCGTACATATGGAATGAGCCCCAAATCCGACACAAGTTTAGAAATCTTAACCTCGAGTGTATATTAGAAAGGACTCCTTGTTTTGTTTTATTGGGTGGCTTAAGGCAAGATTTCACCACTCTTTTATGCAAACTTGATCATAGCTAAAGGCAAGATTTCCTTCATTCAGCACAATTCTTATACTAACAAACAATACCAGAAAACAGCCACACGAATTGCAAGTTCCAATTTTCGGTATATAATGACCTGAAAAGCTTAACCTTGTTGGATTTAACTTGTTCTTGTTCCTCCTCCATCGCCCATAAATATGACAACTTTCAATAATCTAAAAGATACCCAACAGGGAATTCGATTCGCCTCATTGATTACATCCTTGCACAAAACAAATAAACCATCTTCCACTGATTCAACTGAAAAATTCACTAAAAGAACAATCTTTTCTTAAAACCAAAGTTCCCCGTTGAATCAAAACGGGAAAAGGAATCAATGGGTCCGGCGTAAATTCCTTCAGATCGACTCAAACAGGAATCGAACCGACAGAAATCTCACATTCATTAGTTTTATACTGAAATCTTTCAATCAATCTGTACGGAGTACCGCTCACCAACATCAGCCAAACTAATATAAATCCAATTAGTCAGTGTATATAATATGATCAGATTCAACTTATGCTCGAAATCGATTGCGCAGAGTATGTTTACGAGATCGAAAGTTTTCATTTTCTTTAGGTAAATACCTGACAAAGATTAACCCCCGGAGCCCACGAGACCCGTTTCGATTTCATCGATCGCTTCATCGTGTCTTTCTTAAACACAACTCCGTTTCTTAAAAAATCAAAGATATCAGCGGCCGGAGGAGCGAACAGAAAACCCTAGAGAGAATTTAAGGAAACGAAACCCTAGAGGGCCCGATTGCGTCGCAGAGAAGAAAGGAAGGTAATGGGAGGGGAAGAAGGGCAAGGAGGAGAACGGACGCGGCGTTCCACGCGATGACGAGGTTTCGCCGCTCCCTTTGACAGTAAAATTAGTGGTGGCGGACAAAGGGGAGTAGGGGGGAGGGCCCATTTATAGTGAAGGAAGATTCCAGGCGTGCCTGGGATATCTATCTATCTACCGTCACATGTACGATATAAGTAACAAATAAATTCATAATTATAATCTTTCCTAATTCTCTCGAATGTGTGGCGAGTTTTTTTTTTTTCCTTTTATTGTTACCAGTTTTTTTCCGTGCGATCGTGTTGTTAGTTAGAGTTCCCTTTTAGATGGATTTTTTTTTTAAATGATGATATCACGATCACAGTTGAAATGTTAGTTAAGTTATATATATTGATAAATTGAGAATATTCAAATATCAATATATACAATAACAAACTAAGGATAATGAAAAATGAATTATAATACCAAATATAAATGAAGAAAATAATATTACTTAAAATAAATATTACATTTTCTTACCTATTAAATTTTAAAAAATTATAATAGATGACTTTCATGTATTTTGTAAAAAATAAAATGCATATCATCTATTGTCATATATTCTTCTTGTAAATTCTTTTTTTAAAAAAAAATTATATAGGTTTATCTTTCACTTTTACATAAGTGTTCGATATTTAAACATGCTTATTGCATATCAATAAATTTTTCTTTTAATTAGTGATTATGTTGCAAAGTCTTTTATAGATATGATATTTTTGTATTTTTTCTTAATAAATAAAATTATTAAATAAAAAAGTGCTTCTATAATAAAATTATTATTTAAAGGGTAAATCAACAAAAAAATACAACTTTTATACTTTTTTTTAATTCTAGCACGACCTTTGAATAATAGTACAGAAAGTAACGACATTTGAGTTTAGTTGCGAATTTAGCACCGCCGTCAAATGTAAATGATTAACATGGACTTAACAATGCCACGTGATATAATATTATTGGACGAGTGGACCCCACATGATTTTATATAATAAAAAATAATACAAAAGAAAGAATAGAGGAAAGAGGGAGGGAGCCGACGTTGTTACCACGCTGGCAGCCACCACCCTCCAATCAGGGTTGCCGACCATATTTGCTGTGACTAACGATCCTGATTGGGGTGGTAGTGGACGCAATCGGGGCCCTCACCGTCGGAATCAATGGAGCCCCAAATGATTCAAGGCTCCTTTGATTAGACATTGGGGCCCCAATTACTGCCACCACCCTACAATCAGGGTCATTGACCACAGCAGCAGTGGCCGACGACCCGATTGGGGATGGTGGCTATAATCAGGGCCCCTATCACGAGAATTGAAAAAAAAAATCCAATTCTAGGGTTCATTCGATTTCGACGATGGGGCCCCAATAGAAGCCACCATCGACCCCTTCTTCCTTTCCTTCGTTTTTTTTCTTTTTTATTTTTAAAATTATTTTTATTAAATAAAATAGTGTAGCATATACTCGTCCAATCATATTGTGCCATGTGGCACCGCTAAGTCCATGTTAGCCATTACTGTTACGTTTTGCGACGTACTAGATTCGCAATTAAAATTGAAGGTTATGCCTTCTGTGCATTATTCAAATGTCGTGCTAGAATCGGAAAAGAGCTCAAAGGTCTTGCTTTTTTGGCGGTTTATCCTTATTTAAACATTTATCTTTATGACCTTATAATAAATGTAAAATTACCTTTCTAATTCTATTTATTATGGGATACAGCTTTATATATATAGATTTTCTATGTAAAATCACAATTTCTTTTTTGGGTTTACATTGTGGTATTTGAAAACTCAAAGATTTTCTATTAATTTAATTCGAACATTGTAAAGTGTCTCTCAAACTTCAGATCTAATGTATAATCAGTTTTTCTATTTTATTATAGCTGATATGGAACGTATTTTTCAACTTTATTGCTGACGTGCCATGACAAGTCATCATAATAATAAAAAGAGTTTTGTTAATAGTAGTCCTTTTCATCATAATAATCTCGTTAACTCTGTAAAATTTTAACTATTGTTAACAACTATAATCTATATTTAGATTTAGGTTTAGATTAGTAAAACCAGCTCCGCTAAGTAGAGCCTCCCATTTGTGTGACAAAAATTCTCCATGTAAGTTTTTTTCCTCAGTTCATGATTGGTCGACTCTTCAAATCCCTTATACATTATTCAATTAATTACTTTTTCACTCCATAAATTAATTGCTTCCCAAAGCATGTCACGAAGTCATTAACACTCTCGGAAAACCTTATCGGCCACCACTCACTCAATTATCCTTTTAATAATTTTGTTATAATTATCACTTAGTGACCGGAATCAGTAAGAAATTTAGTGAATTACTTGTGTTATGACCTGTGCCTTGCACGGCTTTATTTCAACATAATCATTCATAGTTTTTAAAAATAAATTGAAGTATAATAACAATTTGCAATCATAACTGAACATTCTGAATTACAAACCTAATATATTGGACTAATTATTTAAATAGTTTAGTGAAAGTTTGCTATTATTCTCCTATTAATTGCATTGCATATTTATTTAGTAGTTAACATTATTTAGATTCACTAAAAATGAAGTGCAAGTATACAAATTTGATTTCACAAATAATCTTTATATAATATGTGTTGTTAAATCCTTGCTTTCATAAACTATTTTTACTTTTTTTTTGTGACCCTCATTCTTAGAATTAGAGTCATGATAATTATTTTATGTATAGGTAAGTATACTACTCAACAAATGCTGAATATTGTGATTATGATACGAATATATATTAAATATATCACTTTTAGATGTATATAAATTTCTTACACATTTTTTGAACGATTGCAACCACAATTCTTATTTTCACATGATAAATTTCTTATTTTAGTCTGCTAGTAAATTTATATAATTAATTCTGGTAATTTATACATTTGGTTAACTAATTATTTTCGAAAGTAAAATATTCTTTTTTTGTTCCAAAAAATAGGTATAATTGTTACATTTATCGATATCATTTAAAAAATAATCAGTTTTGCATATGTGACATATCTTTAAGTAGTCTTTTAATTTCAAAAATTAAAATTTATTTTTTCCTCTATTCTCAGTTACATTAATTCAAGAGCATTTATTAAGTAACATTTATTGATATTCAAGTAAATTTTACTTATATATAGATTTATTAATGACTAAGAGTCCTTACATATATCATTATTATTTCAAAACTTACATAATCCCGCATGAAGTATGAGTCTATGCCCTAAGTAGTCGTGTTTCTAAAATTATTTCCCTTAATAATCTTCCCCACAAAATATTTCCCAAAATAGTCTTATATAATTTTTCATTTGTTTGCAAAGTCCCTGAAACTATTTTACTGTTATACTTCAGGTCTCATTCAAATATTTATAAATTGAAAAATTTAGAAATACATAGAATTAAAAAAATATTGGGTGCATGTGCCAAATTTAATACTCAGTGGGACTATCTGTGTTCCTGTATTAGTTATTAGAATTTTTATTTCATAATATTATACCCATGGACCTTCTTTGTAACAATACATATATGTTGGATCGGTAGGACATATTTACTTAGATATATAACATGCAATTAAAATGCATAAAAGTTGAAAATTGACCTATATCAGACCATCAAATTCCCACTTGACAAGACTTTTATCGATTGGTACTCATCCACGATCATAGTGGATGAGTAATAGTTACTAAATATTTAGTTGGTTCCCTTATATTTGAAAAATCATGTGAAACTGAGAAGAAAGGTATGCTTCGGTTCGAGTAATAAGTTTGAATTTAATCAGCTCGCAAGAAAAAATCAGCCATATAAATTACAAGAATATGGTTATTCTAATCTACACTATCCGGAGTTGTGGTGGTCGATCTTGGGTGGGATCCAAGGAATGTAAAAAAGAAAAGCAAAAAAATCCAACAAATCGCCTAGCCAAATTTTATCAGATGAAAAATTATTGAGCCTCAAACAATTGTAATTAAATACGATTTTTAACTAAAAAGCGATGTGATTAATGATTTGTTTTATTCAATATGATTAATCATAATTCGCTGAACCAAATCGCTTTAAATTGATTTTTTAAAAATGAAAATTTGCTAAAATAAATAAAATAAGTGAAGCAACTCAAAAAATTTAACAACAAAACAACGAATAATAATTGGTTTTGTTTACGATTTGAGTCATAACAATTGTATCCAATTAAGTCAAATATGTTTATTTTTATCTAACAATTGGATTTATAACCTCGAATCAACTTGAAACATTTTTTTGATTCAACATGATTTATAAGTCAAACAGCGGCATTCCATATCCTATCCGCGCCAGCGCCGCCGCCCCCCCCCCCCCCCCCCCCCCCCCCAACCGTCTCCCCTTGTAATTTTATCTTAGTCTTTTTTTTTCCCTTATATATTTCAATTTTCTATTTTATGGGTTTTAGACAGGGACTTAGCATAAAATAGTGAAAATGTTTCAAGACTTCAGAAGCAAATAAAAGACTATATCAGACTAATCTGGGGAATAGTTTGCCAGGAATATTATTGTGGGAAATAGTTACAAAAACAAAACTCTTTCGGACACAGAGTCTGAACTTATTTCCATTCATGAATTTCTCTAATTCCATATGTACTTACAATTCCTTGGTTAAAATAATTCCAAACTAATCGCGGGCTTTTTAAATTAAGCTTTCAAATTTATATATCAGATATCCTGTTAGATTTTTATCAAGGGATTCCATTCAAGTTATGAAGGTGTCCCATAAAAATTATTTTCATTAAGTAAACGTGATATAGTAAAACATTATTTATACCCTAAAAATATTCAATTTTCTTCCGAGTGTGACAGGTTTAAGGGTTCTTAATTGTATGTACTTTCATATAATTCATACTTTAATAGACACGTTCATGATATTTTTACTTTTTGTTTTTTATAAGCATGAATAATAATAATAATAATAATAATGTGGATTTAGAAAAATAAAATGCTATATATTTAATGTATAGACTTGAAGAGACTTTCAATCTTGAGTTGAGGATTTACAATAAAAGGATTATGTGGCATGTTACCTTGCATAAAAGCCTCTCATTGCAAGAAACTAAGGAGTCTACTATATAGTTGGCTGGATTAGCCATTGGACAAACAATTTCATAAAGCATGATTGATGGATCTCATGTTCATTCAAGATATCAACGGCACTTTAGATAACTAGCTTATTAAAATGAAGATGTCCAATTCTACATCGAAATGTACATGATGAACAGGTTTGCTCCACATTTCTAATTGTATTGTTATTCAATTTACGATATTTATTCATTTATACACTAACCAGATGAATTTCTCCAATTTCAGGGCTTCGATAATTCATGTTATTACGAGGAAAATCCTCATCACCAATGTAAGCCTCCACTAGATGCAAGCCCGCGCAACGGATAATAATTTGATTTAATTTTTAAGACAAATATGAAATGAATTAGATGTGATAATTTGTTTGTAATTATATTTGAACTGCGTTGACTTGGTTGCGCTTCTTAGTTAACTTAGCACTTAGAATTGGTGCCATTGTCTCTGTGTTGTCTTCGTCCTCAGATACTTTTGTCATTAACATCGCTCAGTGTTGCTGCATAGAACCTATAGATTTAAAATTGAAGTCAATTTTCCGGATTTGAGTAAACTTGGATTGATTAAATTGTGGAGCAATAACACAGCTCTTGCAAATAACCAGGTCGGTAGAATTCTTTCCGTGGTAGAGAGGGTGAAAGGCAGCTCTGCAAAGAAAATGCAAACTTGGGCGTGGTCAGACATAAGGAAGCAACATCTATTATAATATATTGAAGCCGAAAAGAGCTTATAAAATGTCACCCTTTACAAAAAAGCAAAATCCTTAGTTCCATAGTTGATAGCCTCTTGGCCTATTCAAAAATTGAATTTCTAATAGAAAAATTCGTGCGTCTATCTATTTTTATAGATTGTAAGAAAATAATAAATGCAGAAATAGATGTTGGAATTAATTCCATTATTTGTGGGCTTCCGTTAATTGCGGATTTCAATTTTAATAAACTAGATAGAGATTGTGTCTGTAACAAGACATGCAAATAACTCGATTTTTGTGATATTTTAGCGAATTAGCAGTCATTAATTATTAGGTGTTGTGGTTAGGCAGCAACGTGGCTCTGTTACTTAATGGGCCCTTAACGAGAGAGCCCGTTAGAATAAATAACTATTGTGAGCTAGGTCCTCTCTCCACCCCTAAGCAGTTTTTGCCGTCCCATTGAGGCTACCTGATCCAGAGGGTGAAGGAGATGAAGTTCCTGGTGCAATTGATTGACCAATCAAAGTCCCATAAATCTTAATCCATAGTTCGGCATTCGACATGGCTCATTCAAGTATGTTGTTTTAAACTTGTATAACTCTGATCTATCTACGGTATCTTGGGAAGAGAAATCTATTCGATTTTTATCACGTGGGATCAGAGCCACCGTTTGATGGATTAGGGTTTACCTTCTTTTAATTTCGTTAACCTGAAAGCATCCTGGATAAGGTTGCCTAGCAATTTTGCTGTGTTTGATGGATTGTGAACAGTTAGGGTTTCGTAAAATTAGATTAATGGTTGATTAAGGTGATTGCCGAGATTTTGTTCGTTGATCGTCGATTCAATCCATTTGGTTGAGGAATTTTGTCAATGAGCTATCCGTCATGGATTCCATATCTAGACCCATAAAGATACTTTGTGATAACCATGCTACAATTTTGTTCTCTAAGAACAGTAAGAGTATGAGATGATCCAAGCATATGAAAATAAAGTATTTAGCAGTCAGTGATATGGTAAAGCAAGGAGACATCAGGTTTGAGCACATAGAAACAAAAGCTTTGATTGTAGATCCATTAACAAAAGGTCTATCGCTTGGAACCTTTAAGGGGCATGTAGACCATATGGGTGTCTTGGAGTCTTTTGATGCAGTTTGTTAGTGGAAGTGTTATCTATTGTGTTTGTTTTGGATGATTGCATATACAGTTTGATTGTAGTCACTTTGAAATGATAATAAGACAATTATTATTTTGACATATTAATGACTGTCATTCAGTTTTGACGTATTTCTCTTGTCTTATTTATTTAATTGATATTTGCTATAAGGTCTCAAGATTTGTGTCATTCTTGAGCAAAAGGCTTGAGACTTATTTGTTGAGCTTTATTGGTATGTCCTTTGATACATTCAGTTATCTCGAGATAAATCTTATTGGACATACAAGTTTTTTTGTTGAAACGATAAGGGATTTCTCTACTTCTATTTGTTGCATCAAGAGAGAAATTGAGGACCGACAGTGAAATTGTATTTTTGATCACATTATACTATTTTCTTACCACATTACCACATCACTAATCCATGTTGACGAGGTTGATTGGCACTTGTAAATATGGAAGGTGTTGTATCGCTTAAAGATACAACGCCGCCATAATTCAGTGTCGAGGGCCTTGTTGGACAGGATAATATAAGGATGTCCAGGACCATTGTTTCTAAAATTGAACTCATAAGGTTTTCAAGTTCTCTATCTGAGAGTTGTTTTAAATTAACGAAATTATTTTTTAAATATTTACCACAATTAATGTTGCCCAAGTGGGAGAATGTTGGAATTAATTCCACTATTTGTAGGCTTCCATTAATTGCGGGTTTCCATTCTAATAAAACCGATAGAGATTGCATCCGTTATGAGACATGCAGATAACCCGATTTATTATGATCTTTTAGCAGATTAGCAGTTCTTAATTATTGGGTGTTGTGGTTAGGCAGCAATGTGGGCTCTATTACTTAATGGGCCCTTAATGGGAGAGCCCGTTAGAGTAAATAACTATTGTGAGCTAGGTCCCCTCTCCAACCCTAAGCAGGTTTTACTGTCCCGTTGAGGCTACCTGATTTAGAGGGTGAAGGAGATGAAGTTCTTGGTGCAATTGATTGATCGATCAACATCCCGTAAGTCTTGATCCGCAGTTCCGCATTCGACATGGCTCATTCAGGTATCTTGTATTTAAATTGTATAACTCTGATCTATCTACGACATCCTAGGAAGATAAATCTATTCGATTTCTATCGGTAGATCTATGTATTTATTAGTTTAAGTTAAATGAATTTGGCAAGTTTTTGTATGTATTGGTTCAACAAATTTTAGATATTCGTCTACTTTATTTTTACTTATAAGGGATAGAATTAAATATTCTTTTTGGAAAAACAAAAATTCTCTCAATAATTTTAATTTTTTTCTCAAAAATATGAAATGTATATTGAAATTTAGTGTGCTCTATGTCCTATAAATAGAGAGCGGGAAAATTCATTTTCTAGGATATTTTCTTTCTATTCTTATTTTATTTACACTTTATCTCGAGTATGTTTCTCTCACGATTGGTATGCTCTTGCATAATATACATTTTCTGTAATAGTCTCCTACGAATCAAATTACTTGTTCTTATCATTGCAATTTTGTCTTTCTTAATTTTATTGGATAAATTTTCTTTTTATAGTAAAACAATATTATGTATATTTTATAATACCCTTTGTTTAGATTAGATTGTTGCAACTAAAATTATCTATTTTAAACACATGTGATAATTATTAAAAAAAAATACTGTGCAATATGCAAGTGCTCTATTTTTTGTAATTTTCAATTAAAATTTTTATTATTTATTATTTTATTTTTAATAAAATTGTAACATTTAATATTATATTAATTTTTCAAATAAACGTTAAAAATTCTAAAGTGAAAACATTAAATCAGTTCATGAATGTATTAAAAGTTCTCTAAAAAGTAATTTAAAAATTACGTAGATTAAACTATTTCTCAAACTCGCGCAACTTGCAGGGCAGTACCTAGTTATAATAATAACTTGCCAAAGGAAAAAAAAGATAGGAAAAAGGAAAAATATGTGGCGGGGAGGTTAGATAATGGTTAGATAACTTTACCCATAGAGAAAAGAGAAGGTTATGTAACCCCCAAAAACACACACACAGAGAATGGTTAAATAACAACAAGGCATAGATTTTCTTGACCGATACATTAGGTAGGTCGCTGGCATAGTCCCTATACATCTTCTGTTATATACGTAGCCGGGATCGAACTTTCCATGAGATTCATTTGGTCCCATAAATGTTGACTCATATGAGAATCTCATCAAACCAAGTTCTTAGAGAAACTCCAAACTAAAGTCAAGCGGAGCTTATTGATAAATACTAAAGGCTTGTTTGAATTGCGGGTTAAGAAGGATTATAATAAAGGATATAATCGAATCAGGGATGGATTTAGGGGGTACTCACCCCCTTAGACTCAAAAAAATATGAAATTTATAGTATACTTTTGATCGAGATTTTCATTTTTTTAATGAAATAATTATGTTCGTCCTTTGACTAGAAAATTATACTATTTCCTTACCTTCTATTGAGTTTCGTCCCCCGTGCAAGAAATTTCTAGATCCAGCCCTGAACTAAGCCATAAATCAAAGTAGGTGAAATTGCGTGGAAGTAGAATTGGTTAGTATTAATCAAATTGATCTGAAGACTAAGTTTCATCATCTGGTGCTTTCTTGACAATTCACAGAGCAAGAGAGAGCAGCTCAATGAAATTTGAAAAAGCAAGTGCGATTGCAAATATTATGTCACAAGCAACAAATAAAATTAAAAATCGACATTTGAATATTCAAAATTTTAAATAAAAATTTACCTTTACTCGAAATTAATTTGCAAAACAACCCTAGAATTTGAGAAAATCAATATTGTATATATTTTAATTTTTGTAACCCCCCTCCTGGTCGGAATTTCTATCTAGCTGAGTTATTTTTCCTTAAACCAAACCAAGCCCAGACTAGGCAGCGGATCAACTTGTTGCTGTGCCAGGACGGCATTAAATACACTGCTGCATGTTTGATGGGCATCACGCATTGTCATTTTGTTCTTTATTTAAGAATACCTGATGAGGGTTAAAATTAAAATGGCTGGGCCTCCGTGTTCCAGCTAGCGTGGGACCGAGCTGGTCCACGCTGCCGTCAAGGTAAATTCGGGTCGATCTCGAGAAACCCCTCGTTAAAGATCTAACCAGGCATCATGCTCTGCGTATCCGCAGATCCTAGGAATCAAAATTAATGCCGAGCGTGAAATCTCTACTGAAAGCCTCTTGTGATTACGGTCAAATCGGTAAATTACCAAGACATATGACAGATAGACGATTACACCCCGTGTTGCATTAAATGAAAATTGAATCGTGTGTTTGGACTTGCTATTTGATTTTGTGTGTGTTGGGCAGGATATATAATATTTGGGTTGATACCAAAAAAAAATTATCATGGTTACTTTATTCTTAATCGTCGAATTTCCTAACATAAGATCATGACCGTACAAATATTCTATATTTTTTTATCTTGAAGATTCACTCTTGATATTTTGACTATTTATAATGTCGGCCACATATCTTGTTGTCAAGATTCAGTCTCACCCATGAATGATCGAATCCAGTTCGATATAAAACCGATTAAATTGCACCTGTACAACCCAAATCAAAAAATAATTTAATTGCTTTGAAAAAACAATTGAACAAAGGGAACACCCCAGAAGAGCAAAAGGCACCTGATGGATTCTTGAGAGAACGAGTAGATTGGCGAATCTTGATTTCGTGGGGGGAGCGAGATCCAAGAACTGGAGCTGGGTATGCTCTCCTGAGTTCAAATGGATGATACTGAGCACGAAAGTGAAGAAAGCAAGGAGCATATTGTTTTTTTTTTAAGTATAATTCCTTTGTTCGATTGTTTATTTTTTTTTCAAGTAATTAAATTAATTTTAATTTGGGTTGAATCGGTGAAATTCGGTCGGTTTTATATCGAACTGGATTTGGTCTATCACGAGCGAAATCGAATGTCGACGAAAGTGGCCGAAATTATTGATAGTCAAAATATCATAGGTCAATCTTCAAGATACAAAATAATAGACACTTGTATGGTTATGATCTTGTGTTAGAAAATCCAACAGACAAGAATAAAACAACCGTGATGGTTATTTCTGGGTACCAATCGCCGTAGAATCTCCATATAATATTTTACTAATGACTACCGAATTTAGAAAATTTTATTTCCAAGTCAAAGGTGAGTACTCTCTCCATTCTTGACCAACAAATCTTCATTTATGACCGCATGCTGGTTCAGATGGTTTGATGCATGATCTCTTACTTATTGTAAATAAAAAAAATTCATGATTATAAAAGTTTTACCATTTTTGTGTGCCGACTTATTCTTGAACTTGGAATGATTAGAATCCGTTAAATTTCCGAATATCAGGTGGTACGTATACTGATAAAAAAGAAACCCTAATGGATGAATGTTGTCTGTCATGATCAAAATCAGAAAGAACCAAAAGCGAAAAATAAATATATGTAGCTGTTACTTACCAAAACAGGCGCGTAATTATAACATTATTGTACATCTTGTAATTTCTTATTGTTGCTTATTTCTGATAATAAAACGAGTAATTTCCATAATGTTGCTTATTTCTGATTTAAAAAAGGGGGTAATTTTCTTTATTATTTCTGAAATTCAAATTTCAACATAGCATGTTATACATTGCGATAGGTGCAATGCTAATAAATGAAAAACGAACGCCTTCTTAGATCAACTAAATTTTGAAAATACGTAAAAATTAAAATAAGGTAAGGGCTCAAGTAGTTGTCCCATAACTATCCGTGGCGATAACAGCACGTTGTTGCAGCGAATAACACTACATTTCTCGTACATATCCGATCTCCTGATATACATGATTGGACGAGATGAAAAGAGAAACTATATTCAGGACCGACAATGTTCTTTCTCCCAACAAAGAATAGGTCAGTTTCCACAATCAATGTTTTCTAGACGGACTCCACAAAAACTGTGTTTGATTCGAGGTCACGTCATATAAAATGTTAAGATCACTTGTAAAATTTATTATTGAAATTTATTTTTCTGCCTTATAGATTGAAATATGAGATTAATATATTATGAAAATGATAGTAATAATATAAGATTCATTTTTGCAGAGATAATATATGGTAACCATGGGGCCGTGATGTGAGAATCACAATGGCCATAGTAAGTTATTCCGGTTATAATGATCCCTTTTTCTTTTTTTTTGATAAACGGTTGTAATAATTTTTAACCTAAAAATTGTCGCACCGTTTGGAATTCTTCAAAATGAAAAAACAAATTCATAAAAATTTAATAAATTTTTCTTTTAAGAATTCAATTAACAAAAGCTTTCTTTTAAAGTGTGAGTTTTATTCAGATTTTAAATAGGACCAAAATTAGGGGTGACAATATATGTCGTGTCGTATTTAAACAGGTCGTGTCTAAACGAGTTCGTGTCAAAAATCTCTAAACTCGAACACGACACGTTTAATAAATGTGTCACGATTTTCAAACACGGACACGACATGTTTAATTACGGGTTGACACGGATACGATACGTCTAACCCGTTTAACTAAGCATGTCTAAATGTGTATGTATACTTATCTACACGATATGACACTATTATCTTTAGGTACATATTATACCTATATGATATGATACTATTAACTTTAATTATACATTACTACACGATTGATATGATAAAAGTATCATAAACAGGTGATTTATAAAAACAAATTTAAATAATTTTAGTGTACTTTCTTCTATTAATTAATGTGAAACAAATTTATTAACACTATAACACAAAATATAAACCGGTCTAACCGTGTCTAAACGGGTTACAAGAGTTAAATCCGTTTAAACATGTTTATTTATCGTGTCTAAACAGGTTTGACATGTTTAGACACGAAACACATTTAGTCTTAATCAAAACCCACTTAACACCATGTCGTGTTATCGTGCCATGTCAAATACTGTCGGCCCTAACCAAAATCAATTTGGACATAATCGAATTGTAACTAGTTGATACTCGCGTGTTTTGCTATAATTTTTTGTCATAAAAAAATTAGATAGTTAAGAAATATTACAATATAGGCATGAGCATGAATATAACAACGCCACTAAAACTACATATTTTATCAAATGTACATAATACAAATATCATGAATGGTAAAAAATAGAAACCATGACCATGACAAATAAACACATAAAATAATCTTATGGAAATAAAATAAATTATTTATTAAAAATTAGTAAATATGTAATATATATACGAAGAGCGGACAATATCACATAGAGTTTATAAATATAGAGAAAATTACTGTGACCAGTAAAAGATAATGTATAAAATAAACTTTCTTATATCCTATTTATCGGATATTTAGCATGTTGAACTAGACAAATCATATATCTCAAGAAATTTTTTCAATTATCAAGAAATATTTTTACACACAAAGGATACAAATAAATATACGAAATATGTTGAATATAATTCAAATGAAATATTGTAAGAGTTCATTTAACCATAATTGAAAAGCCAATCGATGTGGAGCTGAGGGGTTGTGATTTGACTTACGTGGCACCATTGCATAGGCTTGTCGAATTTTATATATTATAATAATTAGATTGATATATAAAAACTGAACAATGCTTATAAGACACCGTCTTTTAAAACCCTTAATTTCTTTTGAACTATTCGAAGAATTTAATTTTTAATTGGAAGATTAGTGTGTTTGACTTTTCAATTCCGGTTAAATGAATTTTTTATGCACAGCTGCATTACATGCATTATGCACAGGATCATCTCCTGGAATCGCACAATTATCTTTGAACCTTCCTCTTGTCTTGTAACTTGGAAACCTGGTTGTCTAGGTGGAATTACTCTTGCTCTTGTCACTTGCATACTTCATTTTTAACTCGCAGGGACTCTGAAATCTTCTCCCCTTTTGTGAATGTGACTGCTCATCAGTGTGCTCCTGTCCATCATGTGCTCTGCTTCTATCGAACTCCGCTAGTCTAGGTTCAGTGGAATTTAAAAATTCTTCAAAATCAGCTTCCACGTTAAAATCAAACAATTCTGGTCCCATTTTGTAGGTACTATCCTCTGCACTACCATCATCATCATCATCACGATTACTAGAATCGGCTTCAGGAGGTTCCTCCCCTTCCGTAGCTTCATCTTGTTGCCCAGCCTCAGCCTCAGCCTCATGTAATTCAACTTCATGTTGCCTCTGAAGTTCCATAGCCTCATCTTCAGTTGCAGGTGCGGGTTCATCTACTACAGCATGGTCAAAGGACAAATGGACCTCATTTACATCTTGTGCCACACTCACCAGAAATCTTGCATCATCATCGTTCTTTAACTCCTCCATGGACACCTTAAAGTCAGAAAATATTGGATTTTTAAAGTAACAAGTTGTTGGTTTGGTGCTATAATTCTCACCCGATAATTCTTCTATCCTAGCAGCTGTCATGGTATCAAGATCCACATTTTTCTTCAACTCTTCAACAACACCTACATATCGCAAATTAGGATCTCTAACGAACTTTCCCCCGTGATGGAGCGCCAAATCAACTTTCTTCCAAATGCATGACCTGTCAAAAACCCAAAAATAAGAAAATCCTAACATCTAGCAGCTTTCATTTCATCGAAATGCAAAATAGAACCAGCCATACTCATTAAACTCAATAAATAAGCACAAATCATCGTTGTCACAACAAAAAAAACCCTCCTTTGCCATTTCCACATCATGTAACACGCTTCTTCACTAAGATAGAGAGCGAGAGATAGGAAATACCAGGGATTATTCCACATTCTGTCACGGGCAGACATGATGACGAGAGGGATTGGAACAACCCCTAGAACTTGATCGCGTGGAGTTGCATCGAAGGACCTTCTCCTTTGGCTCTCCCTTCAATTTGAAAAACAGAGAGACACAAACAGACAGTTTTCTCGCCTTCAACAGGAGGCGAGGGGTTTTATATGGTGGCGGGAAAAAAATAAAATAAGGAAAAATAAGGGGCCAAAACGACTAACTTGACATAATACGGTTTTTCCGTTAACCTCTAGCGGTTTTGTATACGGGAGGATATTTTTGATGTAATCATATCATTTGGGGACTACTTTCAAAAGTCAAGGACCAAATTGGTCTCTCAGTGATCAAGTAGATAAGTTACGGGACCTAATTGATACACGGCATTTCCAATTGACGTAAAAAATAGGCGAAGGACCAAATTTACGTAAAGTCAATATCTTATGGACGAAATAGTTATTTTACTCTTTGAAATCATAATAATATATTTTTTTTAATCATGATATTTAGAAGTCCAATTGAGTTCTGAATAATCCAGTCGAGCCATATCCGCCCACGAAGGGCTAAAACTCTTATAGTATAGATTTTTTACATTCATAAATATTTTTATTCGAAATCTTATTTAAGTGGAATAAGCGCCGAACTGAATCCATTAAACCCATCAAAGGAAGCTGGGAGTGAAGATCTCACAGTCGCTACGTGGCACTGTCCCATTGGCTATTCTGCAGAAAACACACAAAAGCGCGTCTTAGACCATTTTCGCTCTTCTTCTTCTTCTTCTCCTCTTGCATCTTCATCAGCTATAATAAGCTGCCCCGAAGTCCGCCATTGATTAACCCCTTTGATCTCTCTCTCTCTCTCTCTCTCTCTCTCTCTAATAGGGACATCACCGACACCCGGGAGATCACTGACAATGTCGACCGAGTCCGAGGCGCCCAGATCCGGGTCTGATTCCTCCGGCGCTGCCAACGGCCCGTCTGGGCGAGCCCACAAGGTGGCCTTGATCACCGGTATCACTGGGCAGGACGGGTCGTACCTGACGGAGTTCCTCCTCGGGAAGGGCTACGAGGTCCACGGGCTGATTCGGCGGTCCTCCAACTTCAACACCCAGCGGATCAACCACATCTACATCGACCCCCACAACGCCCACAAGGCCCGCATGAAGCTCCACTACGCTGACCTCACCGACGCCTCCTCCCTCCGCCGCTGGCTCGACACCATTCAGCCCGACGAGGTCTACAACCTCGCCGCCCAGTCCCACGTCGCCGTCTCCTTCGAGATCCCCGACTACACCGCCGATGTGGTCGCCACCGGCGCCCTCCGCCTCCTCGAGGCCGTCCGGTCCCACATCTCCGCCACTGGGCGAACCCACATTAGGTAATTCACTATCCGCAGTTTGACCCCATTGACGTGGGTCCACAGCCTCGTCTCATCTAGCAATCATTCTTCATTTCTGCTAATTGCTCTGCTTTGTTCTGTCTCTGCCTATTCATCTGAGTGATCTGAATCTATTTGGGCTCAATTCTTCCATCTGGATTGAGGATATAAGCAGTCTGTTAATTTAACAATTCTAGTCAGACATACGGAATGGAAATGCAATGAAATGGAACCATATCGCATATCGGAAAATGGTTGGATCGTATATGGCAATGTCTTTCTTGCTCATTTCCTTGTCTGCTCTGTAGAACTTAAAAAGTTTCAGCTATGGTTCGTGATTCTTAGCACCATAGTTTGATAGTTAAGCAGGAGAATAGTACCTATGATCTAATTATTCGAGTAAATGTTTGATAATGCATGAGATTCATTCCTTGGATTACAAGGCATGAGACCCTTCATTCTACAGTAGATGAATCTGGGCCAGATCGGACTACTCTGGTCTCTCTTTTTTCTCTTTTTCTTTGAATCTTCTGTTGGGTTTTTCTTACCAAGAGTAATGCTTTTATCTTGAATTCAGATATTATCAGGCGGGCTCATCTGAGATGTTCGGGTCCACACCTCCTCCGCAGTCTGAGACCAGCCCGTTCCACCCCCGATCTCCCTATGCTGCCTCAAAGTGTGCTGCCCACTGGTACACCGTGAACTATCGAGAGGCTTACGGACTGTTCGCATGCAATGGGATCCTCTTCAACCACGAGTCTCCTCGTCGGGGCGAGAACTTTGTGACCCGGAAGATAACCCGGGCTGTGGGTCGGATCAAGATCGGGCTCCAGAGCAAGCTCTTCCTTGGGAACCTCCAGGTAGGATGCTTAGAAACGATTCCTGTTTTGAACTATCCAGAGCAAGCTCTCCGCTGCAACTACGGCTTTATATTTCACTGGTCCAGAAGTATCGCATTTGTTCTTCATGGCTAGTTCGAATTGGACTACCTTAGAAAATGTACAGTCAATCTGATCATTCAGTAAAGTAATATGAGGGATGCTAACATATAAAAAATAGTGACATCCCACCTCCTTTAACATGTGCGCCAGCCAAACAGAAGGCCATGTTTTGTATGAAGAAACAGAACTGACTTGAAAAACCAGGACGGATTTAAGTTACAGTTTCATTCCATTTTCTTTCCATTCAAAATTGAATATTTGCTTGCTCCAGGCCTCTCGGGACTGGGGATTCGCCGGGGACTATGTGGAGGCCATGTGGTTGATGCTCCAGCAGGAGAAACCCGACGATTACGTGGTGGCAACTGAGGAGTCCCACACCGTGGAGGAGTTCCTCGAGGTGGCCTTTGGATACGTGGGCCTCAACTGGCGGGACCACGTGGTGATCGACAAGAGGTACTTCCGGCCTGCTGAGGTGGACAACCTCAAGGGGGACTCGAGCAAGGCCAGGAAGGTCCTGGGATGGAAGCCCAAAGTCGGGTTCGAGCAGTTGGTGAAGAGGATGGTGGACGAGGATATCGAGATCGCAAATAGGGAGAAGGTGCTCGTTGATGCTGGTTATATGGACGCACAGCAGCAGCCCTGATGGTTCTTTCCGTTCTAAGTTAAGCTTTTGGTTTGTTCGTTCTTTCAGGGCCTAGGCCAGGGTAAGTTGGGTGGGCGATCGATTTTATTATAGTTTCCGTGAGATGAGTATAGCTTGCCAGGGAATATGCTGGGATTATCGGGTATTGTTTGCTGGTGTTAGTCCTTGGTCTTGTGTTATCTGTTTCGTTTGATTTTACTGTAACAAATTCCAATTCATTCAATTTCAGTCATAAGAATATAAGAGATGATCCAATCTGTTCCTCACTTCGTTTGATTAACGGACAGTTCTTTATTTATTTGTTGGGAATTGGAAAAGAAAATGTTGGAATATTATGGTGGCATTTAGTAACGGAGCAGAGTTTGATTTTACTTAATTCTATTGGATGAAGGCAATACTTAATTTCATTGGACGAAGATAAAAATAGTTGAAAAAATTTGTTATTAAAAAATTAGTTGTAATAATGATTAAGAAAAAGTATATGAGATAATTTATTATTAAAATGAAGAAAAAGATTTTAAAAAAGGTAATAATTATGTTATTGAATTGAGGGAAAAGTAAATTAGCCTTAAATGAAGTATGACTTTAACTCCATTGCATAAGAAAACTCCATTGTTGGCGATCACTTTCAAATCTATTTTAATGTTTCAATTGTTGCAAAAATAGGCTTATAACATGTAATTTTTGCTATTATGTGATTATTGATTTTAGTCGACTTTTACTCTCTTTTTTTGGCATTTTAATGGCTTAAAATTGCATTAATCTAATGAAAATGTGAAAAACTATTAATATTTTTTGTAATTTGAAAAAAATAAATTTCCATTGTATCTAATACAGAGTATCATGTTGATCACTGTCTAATTGAATTTTTCGGAAAGGTCTTTAAAGATGTTTGCGGCCTCAATAGAAAGAAGGAAAAAAAAAAAGGCCGTAAATGTTAGATGCGAACCATTATAAACTTTAAAGACATTGAATTTGAAAAATATGAATCAAGAAAAGCAAAAGAAAAAGCATTGCCGATAGTCCTGTTTTATCAAACATTTAAAACGTTACAACTCGAGATAGATTTATGGGTGAAAAAAGAGATCAGTTTGAAACTGACTGCAATCTTTGTGTCTTTTTGCACAATTAAGGGATTAACCCTTCATAAAACTATATTTAAGATGAAAATTGTGCTATGTTTATTCTTTAAAAAAAAAAAAGGGAAACCGCAGTGTGAAGGAAATTATTTTTGGGGGCATGGTCCTTTTGGTATGAAATATGTTTAATTGCAGACTTGAATAGGGAATGAGTACTCCCAGTGGAACCACAAAGATGTTCAACCCTCATCAACTGTAAGACCTACTTAATTACGAGTTTGGTACGATACAAAATCAAACAAACATTTAATTAACCGACATGAGAACCATAATCTTATATATCAGACCCGCCTTGCTGGGTGAAAGAATCAAACATTCAAACAATAACATGAGAGGTTTGGCTTTTATCCAACAGAAGCTCTCCTGGCCTAACTATACAGACAATAGTCCATACACCAGAACTCAAAGAATTTAAAGTTCTATCTACGACCCCCCAAAAAAAAAGAAAAAAGTGGAAGTCATTCAAGTCAATCTTGTTTGGGCTCCGAGGAAGGTGAATTCCTATCATGAACTCTCTGAACTGAACGGGCATTATGACTCATCTCCAAGTTGGCTGCAAACGGAGTTATTGATGAACGGAGAGATTCGGGACCTTCCGAGGCTATTCTCTTGCACAAAGCATCACAATTACTAATAACTTCTGTCAGCCGCCCTTTGAGTTCCCCGATCTCAACCTGCAATGCATGAACTGTACACATTTGTGAAGGACAGAACACAGAACGATGAAGCTCTGCGACTGAAACTCATTGAAGTGTGTTTTATTAATGGTCAGGTTAAGACCTTTTCATCAAAAGGATCATGAAAATCAAGCTGCTGTCAAGAGAGTCAGATTGTTACTGCAAGAACCTCTACCCTTCCTTTCAGAACCACTGTGCTGCAAAATAAACAGTATCCTGCCCTACAATCTCCTAACGTTGCCTCGGTCATCAAGAATACTACAACATGGAGAATCATCGCACAGTATCTATACTGAGGCAGAAAAGAGGGTGTGTATTGAAATTGCAGATGACATCTTCACATGGTTAATAAACTAGTCACAAGGGCTTCATGGTACTTTTTTGCTAAGGTTGTCAATTCATGTCAGAGATCATACATGATTAATCAATTGGCCCAAGGTTAGATTTTTCTATACATTACATAATCAAAACTGACGTCCATGATAAAAGGGAAGGAGAGGAGAAAGGAAAAAAAAAAAAGTGGAAGAGTTTGAAGCTTCATTGTCAAGCTCTAGTTGGCTGAAGAATTGAAGATGTGAGTTGATTGTTACATTTACCCTCCTAATATTGCTGTTTCAAGTTCTAACTTCCTAAATAAAATGTTCTGTCTATAGTACAGTTCAAATTTGTTCAGTTAAAATTGTGTATTGATTATTGACTACCGGAAAAGGCAGCAATTCTTCATGTGCTAGCCCTCATAAATTTCAAATTGTCTGTGCCATAAAACAATTTGAACTTGCGACATGCTTGCATTTTAAAAGATGACCCAAACATTCAGACCAAAAACAGCAAGTAGAATTAACCGACCAATTATGTAAAGATATGTTCTACCTCCTGATAAATGTTGTGAAGTAGTCTTCATCGTTGATACCGAGTAATTAAACCGTTGGAGAAGTTTGACGGACAATGCATCTGCAAGTTCTATCTTGTTTTCAATATCTTCCTGCAGATTGCAAACAATCTAGGTCAAACATTTCAGCTTCCTGGTCCAGCAATATACCAAAAACCATCTGATATAGACGCATCTTATAATGGGAGGAACCTCACAAGCAATTGAAAAATCTGCAGAAAACACAAACACAAGATATCCTTGTAGCATCTCCTTCCATGACCAAGGCCATAGTGTAACGACTTTGTGTAGTTTAAGAGGCAATTGCTGGTCAAAAAGTCAGATTAAACATTAATAGCACAGTGTTCTAGACAGTCAAACCTGTTTCTTACTGATCTTTTGTGCCTTGTCCTCCTGCCAATCTCGGTACATAGAAAATAGCTCCAACAACACCTTTGGGTTGACAGTACCTAAATTACCGTTAATACAAATTTCTGGTTAGGCGGTTAGACCTTCACCATCGGCAGATGCCATATAACAAACAAAAGATGTTGTTTGGAGAAAAACTCCAAAATAAATAGATTCTTATGGAGCTACCGGGGGAACCACAACCAAGGAAGCATAACGTAGAAAAATTTGCCCATGAGGCTATAGAAGCATACACTTTCACCCTTGAAGGGGAAAGGTGACACAACATGGGAAACACATGTGGAAACTACTTCACTTTCTCCCCCGATTCATCTAAAATTGTCTAAGCAACAGATGGAAAAAGAACTGCAGGGAGGCAACTTTCCAAACTGTAAAAAATGTAGCCAATTTGGTGTTTTTGCTGACGAATCCCTCAGTTTCTTAACCAAGTTGATTGATTCACATACACATACCTAAAAGATATACCGGATCATTCTCCAATATGCCCATCCAACTCTCAGGTGCCATAAATTACCTTCTTCTTTTTTTTCCCCGTGGAGTAGTGGTGGAAGAAAGTTACGGGCATGAGTGATATATTCAAGCCTTATTATTCAAACACCATAGCCTTCGCTATAACTCGACTTCATATATAAACACACAAACATAATTTCTATTTCTACCCATTTAAAAAGCCTTGGTTGTATTTCAATTGACAGCTAACTGGGGATTCCCAACCGATTCAGTAGTATTTCTAGTATCCTAGTTTACAAAGTCAAGTGGGCAATGATCCAATTCATATGAGCACAATGAATTCCCAAACTAATAAGATGATACAAAATGCACCAATTCAAAGGGCAAAGAAACAGGAAACTCACTCGGAGCAGAAGAGGACGGCTTCCTGACCAAGATGTCGGTCAAGCTACTCTCGGCCGGCGGGGACTTGAGTATCGGTGCCGTCTGCATTCCAACATCAAATCAAATCAGTCATAAACAACAGAAAGAACAAACTTTGAAATCAGGCAGTAAAAACAAACCCTAGAAATTTTCACCCACAATTTTGAGGGACCTGAGCTTCTCCAGAACCAGGTCCGCGCCCTCCAGCCTCTCCGATATGGTGGTGATCTCGTCATCCGGTATCTTCGAGATCAATCAGACGCAGTGTCAATTCGTAATTAGATGATAAGCTTGGGATCGAGGAGAGGATTGATTGAGGGAGCAGAGAGCTGGAACGACGGAAATTAAAGAACCTGTGAGCCTGAGATGGTGGACTCTGATGCTCCCATCGGAATACTTCTGATTCTGAAGCTCGATCCGGCTGATGGTTTGCTTTCGCAGTGCCCGAGGATAGGGGTAGAATGGGATCATTCCCAGTTCACTGGATCGCCATGGAAAAGCTTCACACTGCTTTCCGTTATCGGTTGGTGTGTGTCAGTGTCACAATGGGAGAAGAGAGGGAGAGAGAGATGACAGAGTCCGACCGTCGGACGGAACGAACCGGTTAGACAACCCGACCCGGATGGTTGAAATAGGGCGAAAATCCGACCCGTCATTGAGTTGTGATGCGCCCAACAAACTTTCGATGTGATCACCGAGTCCTACCATTGGTTTTTCCGCGCGAAGATCTCATGGTTGACTTAAACAACTCGGCGTCATGACTAACTTCCAATCTCACATATAAGGGAACGGTACATGGCGCTCGAAAATGAGTCGATAGTTTGTCAAAGATGCATAAATCCTCTGCTTGCCACAATTGAAACCACTACATTTCTACCAGGCCGATCCACTCTCTCAAATTCAATACTATAAAATACACAACGTACCAAGTCCAAGTCCAATTTCGATCAACTTGAGCTGACTAAAACAGCAGAGAATCACATATCTTGACATAAAGAATGATCAACTTAATTTGGACTCGCAAAAAATTTCCTGATGCTGCCAGACTCTATTCAGGACCACCAATCTCTCTGTTAATTTTGTTTTTCTCGAAGAAAATTGAATGCGTCACTGTTGATTCTGTGGCCTCTGCTGTGAAAAATTGGGGTGGTGATTCTGGGGATTGTTCTGAAGGGCTACCATATTAGCCTGCAAACTCTGAGCATTCGGCTGCTGCATATTACCGAATGCACTCTGTGAAGTGCCTTGTTGCTGTATCGGGAGCATACCAGTTGGGTTGGCCCCTCCCATGTTGAACACTGCACAGGAAAAATTCACATCACCACAAGAAGAAAGCAATGCATGTAAAAGAAGAATTGAGGAGAAAGTTCGGTAGTAGCTCTTACTTTGGTCGTTGAGAAGTTGGGATGGGTGAGTCCTCTGTGGATTGGTTCCCGATAATCCAAAATGAAAGCATAAATCAATTCAGAAAATAATAAGGAACGCACTAAAGAAGCCATTTTACGTGTATATATATAAGATGCAGAGAGTTGTTCCTGCCCGCCACTGCCCGTCCCCTTTCTTGACGCTGATCTTTCCCTCCCATAAATAAAAGTTACAACCCATCTTATTGGGAAAAAAAAAAAAAAGAGCCAAACCTGCATCCTTGACTGCAAAAGAGACTGCGATGGCATTGTCCCTGACATGTTAGGAATCTGAAGAACATGAAGACAGGAAAACACCAAACTATAAAACCATCCTCTTCTAAAAACATAATGCACAAATTTATCACAAGGCTAAAAGAATGCATTCTGCATCATTCAATTAAGGCCTGTATATATTATTTTGAGTTAACGAACTCAGGACAGGTTAATTAGCAGCAATATTCTTAATTGAGGAAATAGAAAATATGTAAGCCATCAAAGTTGAAATGAAGGAAAGTGGAAGGCATGTCTTGGACGGACCATCTGCGTGTTTTGCGTAGTCTGAGCTGCATTAAACAATGCACTGTTAGCAGCGCTGGAGAACTGGCTTAGATGACGGGTCATCGGGTTTCCTTGACCGAGCTGGCTTTGACCGATACCTGAAGCCATCTGCCTTCCCTGAAATTGCTGATGGGTGCCCAGAGCCTGAGAAAACTGTTGCATCTGGGGCTGTCCATGTAGCTGTCCGACAAAGAAAGGAGCCAAAATTGAGCGTTCGGAGGTAACAACGTTGTCAGCAAAATCAGCAGTCAACTCTACAACTCATTCAATTAGACCAGAATACATACAGAGTAACAGGTAAAACTAGTAATTATGCAAATTATTAATGATTGAAACTTCTGTTGAGCCTGTCCCAGCAAATCATGCAGCTGTGACAGCTGGTTCTGCGCACGAATTTATACAGCATCAAGTGACAAAGATGACTTTTTCCCATCGATTTAAAAACAACTATTTTCCACATTTGCCCCTCCAAACTTGTGGTCCCATTTGAGTGAGACATTTATCATTACAATATATCTTGGTCTACCATTTATCATAGGGGAAAATTTTCGATGTAGAACAGGACATTTATCATTTGCATGCCAGGACATCAATTTGTGGAAGACAAATATAACGGTCTAAAAATATATCTCCTCTAGCTCAAAAAAGTGCAGATTCAAAATAGAACTACACCTGTCCCAGTCCTGGCATTGCAGATTGCCTGAACTGTTGTTGAGTGAGAAGTTGCTGTGGATGCTGTGACAATGGCATCATTTTTGGCCGTTGCTGCTGCTGTTGCTGCTGTAGCAGTTGATGCTGATGATGCTGCTGCTGCTGCTGCTGAGACTGTTGTTGAGGAGATGGTGTATTCATGTTTGTTCCGGACCTAGGAGAGTTGGCATATGGCAGTGGAGATGCTGTTGTATTGTCGAAGGAAGTCCCGGCAGAAGGAGAAGCAGCAGACCTTCCCATGAGTTGTGCTCCTGTAGCCTGACTTACCAATGCAAAGTCATCAGCAATCTCAGAACATTTTAGACAGTGAAAGAGCGAGTAGCTCGAGAAGACAATCCTCATTCAGGCAAGCCACCGATAAAACTAATGAATAACCAGATTATGGAGCAAACAGATTTCATGTTTACTAACCGAGATTTAAGTATATGGGACCTTTCGCATAACCAAAGGGATAATCAGGAAGAGAAATAGATAATAGAGTAAATTAAGCTCATAGAAAACCATAAATTCCTCATATTCAAGAAAACTATAGTTAGGTTGAGTTGGGACCATGAGTACCTGCACTGAATATTGAATAAGATCGAAAAAGCATAGCCGATTATCTCACCTGTAACAAAGCATTCTGAGCAGTCAAAGTGTTAGATTGGAGAGGGGTATTCCTTTGGTACATACCTGACAAAAAGAGTATCGAAGTTGCTTAGTATCAACCCAGCATGCAGGATTTCATATTCCTTAGAAAAAGGCAAGGAACGATAGAATTGACACTGAACTATTTTTACCAGAAGCGTCAACCACATTTTGCATGCCATCACCCACATGGAGCACATCTACTAGATGCATTGGAAGATCAGGTGTGATCTGTCTTTGATCTCCAGATACTCTTAAACCTTCACATGTATACAGCACATAATGTGAATAAAGTTCCTTTCTCCACGAACAAGAACCAGCAAGGTCATATTTCAGTGTCGGTGCTGTACTATGTGTTCCGTTCTGTTCAGCTCTAGTTCATCTTTACCAAAAATGAAGATTTAAAAAGATGAATAATAGAACAGCTCCCCAATTAGTATGCTAACTCCCATCTTATGAAACTAGAACAGCAAAGGATTGATAGATAAAATAACATAAAAACATACAGCACATCCTAACGTCGTTACAATCATAGTATGTATTAGAAGTATTTGTCACCCAAGGGACCCTTGAAATATTACATTTTATTCAGTGCACGTTTTACAGTGCCCAGCTGGTCCACCTTTCAATTATAGAAAGGTAATCTAGCAACTTCTATATCTTTACAGCAGGACATAATATCTTCTTAAATGGTCTCATATAATTCTAATCTCATACTTAAGAAATCATCAACGACCGCAATGAGATTTAACAGCTGCAAAAATGATTTACACAAAGTATTGCACTAAGAATGACATATTAATACCTTCTCCATGATTTACAGCAGCTCGAAGTAAATTCTCCTGCTCTTGGATTTTGGCAGCCTGAGCCTTGTCCAAAGTCGGAGTGATAGTGGGACCTTGACGAGTACCAAAACCATACGCTTTACGGGTATCAGAAAGCACCTTTTCAGCACTTTCACAGGCAGCTGCAATCATGTCTATTCTAGCCTGCAGGGACACAGAAGCTCCAGATATGAACGGAGGAAACCGAAGGGTGTCGAATTAAAGATTCTCATCGATTTCAAATCACCTTCAGTTTCTCAATCTGCGAGGCAACAGGCAAGTTCTGCAACCCTTGGAGTAACTGCTCTTTCTTTGAGTTGTCATCAATCTCCATCTCAGGCAGTAGCTTCGAGGACAGCATAACCGGAAGAACTACAATCGCAAATCCGCAGATTAAAGGTCCAGGCTTACCCGTGTACAAGAATTTGCTTCCTCGGGAGAAAACCAAGTGCGTAATCAACAATGTTCATGGAATTAAGGGCTTACTCGTGGAATTTTCCGCATTGACATTCTTTGGATGGACGACAAAAGCCTTTGAAACCTTCCTTATCTCATCTACAATGTTGAAAAGCTCCAGATTTACCATTGAATACTGGCCCAGAATGTCTTGCCTGCATGACCAATGCAATAATATCAATAATCATGTGAACGACGCAATCATAGACACGAATCCTTTAGATGTTAAAACGCTGGGCGGAATGAGAGAATGAGAGAGAGATGGAGAGGACAGGAGAGGACCATTTAGGCGTGGTGTTGGTGCGAGCATAAGCGTCAAAGTCTTCGAGAATCCGAGAGATGGCCTTGAAGAGGCTAATGGCGCGTATCTTGACGTGCTCGAGATTCAGCTGCTGCTGCACGGCCGCGTTCAGGGCCTCCACAGCCGGCTGCTGCGGCGGCTGCTGTGGTGGCGGCTGCTGCTGCTGTTGCAGCTGCGGAGGGTGAGGCTGGCCCTGAGTCACGCCTCCTCCCATGGCTGCCATCGTCAAACCGAAGAAGAAGTATCTCTGCATTGGCAGTGAGTTCAAGTATCAGCATAGTCTCAGTTCAACAAGAAATCAAATTCAAATCTTCCCGCAACAAACAACAGAAATTAAACCTAGAAATTTGCTCGAGGACTTGCGAATTTTGAGGCGCTGAGCTTTACCAAAACCTAGTCAACACCATTCAGACCCTCCGATACGATGGCGATCTCATCAAGACGGTCCCTCGAGACCAATCAAATGCGCGGCAGCCCGTGGCTCGCCGATTGACCAATTCCGAGGATGAATGGAAGGCGAAGGAAAGGGAATTCCTGATTGCCCCGTTTGCAGCCTCCGTTGATTGGGAGGGGTCCCGGGAGCACTTTCAAGTTCTACAGGACCGCCATGGAACGAAGGGGAAGCTTTGAACTGTTCCTCTTTCCCTTGGTTTAAACTCAGACCGTCGGGTCAGGACGGACGCATCGGTCGACCCGACCCAGTGAAGAACTGTGCATTTGAGACCCTCATTTTCTACTTCTTTTCGATTGTGGAGGCGATGCTTTTAGCTTGTGTTCGGTTTTCAAATCGGATCATAATCTAACTTAATTTGATTTTGTACAATAATTGTAAATATCGACAAATGAATGGGTGAGAATATATATATACGTATATATAGATGTGAAAGTATATAGAGAATTTTTTATTAAAAAATTAATTATAAAAATAGTTAAGAAAAAAAAAGTATGCATGAAAATTGTTAAGTAATGATTGTAGCATTGAATTTGAGGGAGAGTAGAGTTGAATTTGGTAGAATAAAATTTTTTATTTTAAAAACCATACAAAG
Source organism: Punica granatum (assembly GCF_007655135.1). NCBI lineage: Eukaryota > Viridiplantae > Streptophyta > Magnoliopsida > Myrtales > Lythraceae > Punica > Punica granatum. Next base: position 5,443,532 of record NC_045132.1, read on the forward strand.
CCAGTTTTTCGCTAGTCTAGTCCTTCGATTTAGCAAGTATTTTCGACTTGATCACTCGGGTCGAGTGGAAGTTCGTTTTCTAACGAATTTGCCCTAACTTACGATAACTAATATGACGAAGTAAATTCACGTAGAAGTAGGTTCATCTTACTATACCTATGAAAGCGGTTGGTCACGTCGTGCACTGTATCCTCCTATTGGTTGCCTCATATGGAGCTCGTGGAACTCGATCGCTATGCTTGACTAATCTGTAAGCTTGTGTTTGGTTTTTGAGTTGGATAAATTATTCAACTTAACTTGATTTTGTGTAATAATTGCGTATTGATAAATTTATTGATGTATGCGAATATGTATGTATGTACATATAGATATCAAAGTAAATGAATAATTTATTATTAAAAATTAATTTTAAAAATAGTTAAGAAAAATTATGAGTGAGAAAGTATTATTAAATTGAAGAAAAAATAAAATAATAATATTATATTATTAAATTCATGAAAAAATAAAGTTAAGTTGGGTAGAGTTGGATAAATTATCTAAAAATCAAACGAAGCCATATAATCATTTGTTTGTATATCACTTAGGAAGAGAAAGGGAGGAGAGTAAAGAAAAAGGGAAGGAAGGGGGGGGGAGATAAATTGAAGGTTAGTTTTGGATAAATTATTAAAGGAAGTAAATGTATGGAAGGAAAAGTTACTTAAATTAATATACTAGCATTTTTTTTTCTATAATATAGTGTTGTATTTTAAACGGAACAAAATAGTCTTTTTCAAGTTTTTGATTTTTTTTTAATTTTCTTTTCCAACAAATTTTCCCAATTTAGGAAAATTAAAAGTTGAAGAGGCAAAAAAAGGGATGTGTTAAATTGATCCTATTTAAAAACGGTGTTTGGCGGAAAAGTGTTTTTCCAAGAAAATTGTTTCGTGGATTTTTCTATCGAAAAAGAAACCCAGTAAAATGGATTTTTCTCCCATTTGATTCCTCTTCTCATCTCCAATTCCTAATTTCCGAATCACACTAATCCACCTTGAAAGTTCTTCCATTCCTCCATTGTAGCAACAAAAAGCAGCACCGGCGGCAGTAGTTCAAGGGCCATGCTGATGTTGATTACAAGACCAAGCCCTCCTCCCATTCGATAAGAATATTGCCCAGATTCTTAGGTTCAACGGTTACAACAAGAAGTACAGGTTCGCCATGGACATCGTCTCATTCTCGATCCCGGAAGGTATCGGAGTTCAAGGAAGAGCCTCACTGGATGCTTGACTTTAGGTTGAAGGCCTTTCTTAAGTTCAGACTATGAAAGAGCCTAACCAGTCGGACAACCAGTACGTGCCGATTAATTTCTAGGACATTTGCTACTATTCAACGACTCCGAGCTGCTCAAGTACTTAAATAGATTAGGCGTGCCCCTGAGCGAGAGAAGCCGATAAGCGAATATCGCAATAGGATAGTGTTTCCATCGCCACTACTCACAGGGAGAAATTGCAGAATAGCATAGTCAACTAATATTTGGGAGCAGAGCATGACTGCATAATTTCTCATTTTTCTTTTAAATATATTTGATTACCAAATAAAGATCATTATTGAAAAATAACAATCATTTTCCATCAATTTATTTTACATACAAAACATCATAAATTACATTCTATATTCTCAATAATTCAATATACTTACCAAATATAACAGTTTCATATTCCATCCCACATTCTTTGCAAAATGTTAAATGGATCAATTTCTGTGTAGTCTAAAGTTTCCACTTATTCTAAAAATCTGCAAACGAAACTGCCCCAAAGGAGAAGAAAGGAAATAGAATGCATCCATTGCCCTCCCCTCTTTAAATTTTACAATACCAGCCGAAAGAATTGCAATCCCCTCTCTCTGGCCTCAATTGAGGCTAGTTCGATCTCAACTAGATTAGCTCATCGACTAGGCTAATCTCGCTTCTAAAACTTCCAACTAGTGATGAACCCACTAGCTTCGTATAGGCCGATCGAGTTGATGCCCCTTTCCTAATAGTTTTTCCCCCCCTCAGACAATTTATGTTAATGTTAAGGAAAACAATTTCTGTAATATTACTGTTCTTTTAGTTTTAAAACAACTCATTTAGTACCATAAACGATATATATCAAAATTACGGATTTTTTTCAGTTCCATTTGTCAAGTATTAAGGATCAAGAACGTAACTAATTCTTTTATCCAACAAATGAAACTCTTTTGTATAGATATGTCATTAAGCGAATACATAATCAACCTGATGACCATATGATCGTAAGAATTGTACTATTGTTAACTTATCAACGGACGGACACGAACGGAAAAAAAGAAAAAGAAAAAGAAGTATCGATAGGAAATGAAGAAAATACAGAACATAAATGACTATTTATATTCGAAAGCATGAAATAACACTCGAATCTTGACCATCTCCCCTCGTTCGAACCACATTGTGATCCAAACTTTCTCACCTCAACTCCCAAAAAACTGCATCATAAAAAATCAAATCATAACCCACAAAAATTGGTCTCAAAACCACCACAAAAACACACTCCCCCTTATGCATCTTCGTGCGGTGACCAAAGTGTAGGGGGCAGCAAAAGGAAAAGCCACGCTGGACATTCCATCCCATTACAATCTTATTATCAAACAACGCTCGGATCTCTTCCACGTGTGGGTTCTAGATTGCTCTGACGACACGCTGGCAATCCGCAATGTAGAAGTCGACCAATCAAAATCGATATTCCTGAGCTCACAGAGATCGTTGCTCTGATATAAATGGCGAGAAAGCCATAATCACATATCATCATCATCGTCAGAGCACAAGATTTCCCCATTACGTATCAGTCAAGAGCCTACTAATGTCGGCCACCGGAGAAGGTGAGGCGGTTCCCGTCGCCGTTGAGGAGCAGCAGCCGCCGGCTCCCGCTGCGGCGGAGGCGGAGCAGCAGCCAAAGCAGGCGGAGGAGCCGGCGAAGAAGGAGAAGAAGCAGAGGGCCCCCAAGGAGAAGAAGCCCCGGAAGCCCAAGGCAGCCTCTCACCCCCCATACTTTCAGGTAAAGGGAGTCTCGATCGAATCGTATCATCATAGATTCCGATCATGATTGAATGAACGAATCATAAACGTCATTTGAGCTGTGCCCTTTTAATCTCCAATGGAGATTTTCGCAGAATAGGCCCTGTTACATGTGTTGAATTTTGGGTCAGTTTTCTGATTGGTTTTGGGACTTGCAGATGATCAAGGAGGCGCTGCAAGCCCTGAACGAGAAGAGCGGATCGAGCCCGTATGCGATCGCGAAGTATATGGAGGACAAGCACAAATCCGTCCTCCCATCGAACTTCAGGAAGACATTAGCCCTCCAGCTGAAGAACTCCGCAGCCAAGGGGAAGCTGATCAAGATCAAGGCCTCGTACAAGCTCTCTGAGGCTGAGAAGAAGGAGAAGGCCCCAAAGGCAGAGGCTGCGAAGAAGCCCGCAGCGAAACAGAGCAAGGCGAAGCCGACCGAAGCAATTGCCCCCAAGAAGCCCAGGACCACGAGGAAGTCCGAGAGAGCCGCTGCGACGAAGAAGGCTGCGGCGAAGAAGCCGGCCAAGAAGCCGAAGAAGGCAGCTGCTGCTGCGAAGCCTAAGCAGCCCAAGTCCATCAGGTCCCCTGCAGCGAAGAGGGCCAAGAAGGCTGCTGCTGCTTAGAGGGGAGAGTGAATCTAGTCGTCTTGTTTTTTGGGGTGGGGAATAAGCAAATGATGTTTCTTCCTCTGTTGCGTCGGTCTGTGAATATGGGTGGGGGATCGGATGTAAGGTTGCTTTTGTTGATAGATAGTAATGGCTGATCTTCAACCTCTGATGTGTTCTGATCATGTCTTCTAATCTAATCTTGAAAGAGTGTGCACTGAGATGAGATGGAGATGTTCTTGTGAGAGAATCTTGTTCTGTTTCAGTGAAATGGAGAAGATGGAGGACATAACTGTTGACCGTAAAATAAAGGAAAACCTTCGGAAGAATGGACCATTCGAAATCCATAAACAAACAACGACGTTTCTATCCGTCGGAGTTTCTTAACATATACACCTTCACGCGAATCATAATCTAGAAGAGATGAGGAGTTAAACGCGACGCGGGTCACGAAGCAAGACGTGTGTAGTGATGCATAGAGCGGAACCCCGAAATAAAATGTGTAGGCAACGCACTAGAGTAGACACGGGAAGGCTAAGAATTGCGTGTCGATTGGATGTGATTCTAACCCTTAAATTTATCCGAGTTGTATCTGATTTTGATACCATTTTAAATTGTTATTTTGTTTACAAGTGATTAAGTTGTATGACTAGCTATTATCGGAAAACACCGCATGTCTAACTTAGGACTGTTGAAACTAGTGACTAGTGTTGATAGTTTTAATTTGTTCTATTAGCATGTTTCTCAGTGGGGGCACCTAATATTGTCCATGTCAAGGGGCGTTTTATTTGTTTAAATTTCGACAATTGCAACTATTTTCTCGGGGATATAATTGAAAATAAAATTTAAAGTGAAGACAAGGATCAAATCAACACACAGATTATTAATTTTGGCCTCGGGAAGAAAGATCTAGATAATTCTCAGGTCATGATGAGCAGGGATAAGTCCGTTGTAAAAAAAAAAAAAGGGTGAGATTAATGAATACACGATGGTATATATTTTTCAATCAAATCAGACATTCTTTTTCTTTCAACGGGAAGATTAGAATATGTTTGATTTTAGAATTGAGTCGAGTCGAATTTTGATTTTAATTGGTTTGTATTAATTGTGTCGTTGATTTATGAAAAAAAGTGTGAAAATAATAGATAATTGAAAAAAAGTAATAGTTGTATTTTTAAATTGTAAAAAAAGTAATAAATAATTAAGAGAATTTAGTATTAAAAATTAAATTGAATAGTTAAAAGAATTGAAAAAAATAAAAAAGTAATAATTGTGTTGTTGAATTGAAGATAAGCGGAGTTCAGTGGAGTTAAGCTAAACAAATTTTTGAATTCAAATAAGGCCTAAAGGGTCTCGAGTAATTCAATTCAAGCTAAGTTAATTCACTCAATAATAAAGTTGTTTCGATCACGAAGTTTCTCCAATTCAAATCAAACATATTAATATGTGAAGTCGATAACATCTCTGTCTTTTTTTAAAAAAAATTATTTTTTTGTTAACATTTGATGTCACCTTCATGTTTTATTAGGATGTGTAATATTTTCTCGTACATACTATTGCCGTTTCCGGGCGGAACGGCCCGAAGGGTGGCAATGAGACTGCGCTACAGTGAGTGACCGGCGGCGGCAACATCGAATGGGAGCTAGGGCCGATCAACGTGGCATTCTACCAATGCTCGGTTTGACTAAAAGGATCCACGTGGCAATGTCTGGTTCACAGATGGGAGCAATGATCTTTCGATCGCAGATTCATGCGTCTTTTCATTCTGTGGGGGGTGTGGAATGGGATCATCCCCGGTCTTCCAGTCTGCAGCATATTATGTTATAGTATTGATATGAGTTAGTAACACAAAATAAATAAATAAATAAACTTTTTACATTTTAATAATTCTAAGCATTATCTTCCATAAACTAAAAGTACACAAACTTTTAATTTGATAATAATTCTAACATAATGTCAAATTTTTCGTTAATTTGGATGAAATCGAGATTATGAATGGTGCCGACGCTTCCAATCAGAGGGGATGATTGTTGGAATCGAGGCTCCCACCCCTAAGATAAGGAGAACCCTCAAAATGGTGATTCTCCCGATTTCGATGGGTATAGCCACAATCCCGACCATCACCATCCGATTGGAGTCGCCGGCGCCCTCCCTTCGATTAAGGTTACCAGTACCCTCTGTGACTTCAATTCCGTCCAAATTAACGAAAAATTTGATCTCGTACTATAACTGTTATCAAATCGAAAGTTTATGTATTAATAGGTTAAGAAAAAAAATTCGTGCAATAATTCTTAAAATGTCAAAGTTTGTGCTTTTTTTGGGGGTAAATTGCACTGGTAGTCCAAAAAGTTTTACAAATGTTTCAATATGTTACAAAAATTTTTTTTTGCTAGTTGATGATACAAAATGTTTCAAAGTTGTTTCAGTATAGTATAAACCGTCATCTCGCCATTGACGCCGTTAAGCCGTCCTTTACAAGACTGTAAATTTTGCATCATCATATAACTTACGTAAAAAAATTTGTACGATTAAGTTACAACTTCAAAATATTTTGCACCATCATGTAATGTCCTACAAAAATCGATTTTGCACCATCAGCATCAACTTGACAGCGTCAATGGTGAGATGATGGTTTGTACTATACTGAAACAACTTTGAAACATTTTGTACCATTAAGTAGCAAAAATTTTTTTTGTACCATATTAAAATATTTATAAAACTTTTTGGACCATCAGTATAATTTACTCTTTTTTTAAAGTTAATATTGATGTAATATGAACATATGCTTTATTTATCCTTTTAATTTTTTTTCTCGCTATATTCTATCATTTATTCAATTTCGTAACAATAAACATGACCGATTTGACAAATAATATTGGAAGGGAATTTGCTTATATATCTTTTAAATTTTGAGTTGGGATGTAGCCAGGAGGTTGATCAATATTATGTCGGGCCCTCGATGTAAATTTGCTGCCAAAACATCAACCACTAAACCAAACCATCCAATTAAGTGAGGGTCGAGACGGGACAAGAGCTTTAAGAGATGCAAGGGGTTCTCAGCCGACCCAACTTATTATAGCTCTTTAAATAGCAAGTTATTACCCGCGTATAAGGTTGTGGATCAATTTAAACTAGAGTTATGCCCACATCTCGTTGCTGGTGCTCTTTTTTTTTTTTCCTAATTTATAGGAGTTATAAAAATTAGGGCAAATTACAAAAAAAACCCAAATTTTGTAAAAAGTCTCAGTTTTGTCCTAAATTTTGTTTTATAACAGAAAAAACCATAAGTTTTCTAAAATGTCTCAAAAATAACCGCCGTTATAACTTCCGTCAATTTTTGCCTACGTGTGACCTACGTGGACTGTTAAAGCTTACGTGGACTGTTAAAGGGACCCACCATCAGCAGCAAAAATTGACGGAAGTTATAACGGAGGTCATTTTTGAGACATTTTAGAAAACTTATGGTTTTTTCTGTTACAAAACAAAATTTAGGACAAAATTGAGACATTTTACAAAACTTGAGTTTTTTTTTTGTAATTTACCCTAAAAATTAAGCATATATCGGTGAGGTTGACTTGAAGATGTTTATTGCAATTCTTTTAGAACAATCCAAAACTCTTAGGAATGTTTATGTGTATATATCTATAAAATATTTAAGCATAAAATTATTATATAGTCTACCGAAAAAAATATTATATAGTCAAAATCAAGTTCATACAAATTACTTTTATCTATGTTAATGATATATTAAGTATAAATTTACTGAACTTAACATTGACACCAAATTAATACTTAGACTATCTCCAATGTGAGACACTGTCCCAAGTCTCCGTTCTGGGAGAAAGTTTTGTATGTAACAGTGGTGTATCACGTGGCAATGGCACAAGCCAATAAGTGTTTGTCATTTTGAGTTTTAATATACAAAAATGAAAAAAGTCTATTGTTGACAAAAATAATTAATTATTAAAAAAATTAATATTTTTATGTGTTTGGTGACATAATACTACGTGGTACTATCGTTACACACAAGACCTTCTCCTGATCTGGATCCATACACACTCAAGGAAAAGAGACTTCCCACTCAAATGGAGATAGTAACATGAATGATGCACTAAGATGTCTTAAAATCACCATGCAATATGCTACATTGGGGTTTTGGGATTTAAAACTTCCAATTCACTAATTTACAATATAATGAAATTCACATAATAATGAGTTGGTCCATTTTTTAGATCACTTAACTTTCGATAGCTTAACTAAGGCAGATTTTCTCTAATAACGGAGGCGTGTTCAAGTATTTCCCCCCACAACCCACATGGAACAGGTGACCATTCAAGTCACGTAGGTTGTGCAGATGGTCCATTGAGTAGTATTCTCCTCCATCTTATGGGTTGTCCGAGAAATTAAGTCGCGTCCTTAGGCCAGCTCTGTTGGATGAACTAAGAAGATTTGGAGAAAGTTGAATTTATGTGTGCGTGTGTGTGTATAAACATGAGGTGTACCTCAGAATAAGGTTATGCTGAGGAATATGGTATAGGCTCATTTATGCAGAGTGAATTAAGATGTTAAGCCCATAATAAGGTTCGGCCTGGCTGACCCATAATTTTGAGATTGGGCTCATTGTAGCCATCAAATAAACCAGGGAAAAACAATTACACTAATTCTATACTTGTAATTTCAATCTATCCAGTCATTTTAAATTCCCACTCAACCCTTTTCGATGCGGGTTGATAAAAGGGAAAAAACCCTTTCGATGTAACTACATTTTTTTGAAAAATTAATACTATTAAACGAATACTGAATTCTCCTTTTATATATCTCCAGCATTTTATATTTTTGATGTGTATGAACTATGAACTATTTTTAATTCTAATTTCACCCTCTTAATATATCTGGGGTAAATTTTCTTTTATTTGTTGGAAAATTATTTATGTTCCTTTTTCCATATTTTTGTTGTTCACTTCTGAGAAATTTATTAGTATGTAATATGAACTAAATGAAAGGCCCGTGCAATGCACGAATTAGATTTGATAGACATATAATTAACTAATCACGGGTCATTATTGGATTGGACATATGCGTAACACAAAATTCCTTCCATAATTAAGATTTGTTCACAAGAATTAGCTTTTAATATATTTTTTCATTTGTAACCACATATTTGAGTGCTATTTATCCTTTTGGGTTGAGAAGAGCCCAAAGACTCAATGGATATTTTATATGGTATTGGAGTGTAAGTTATCTTTTAAATATGATTTGATTTATGCGTTTATTACTCAATGCTCCCCTTACGTGTGGGTTGGATTAATTATGAAGACCATGCGTGTGAAATTAATTAAATAAGAGTATCAAACTTAATTTTCAGAATTTGATAATTAGGTGTACTATTTCAAGTAAATAGCCAACAAGTATCCTTGCTGATTAATAATTTTTTATTTCAGGAAACAAAAATACTCAATTCTCTTAAAATATGTGCATAATAATCATCCTAATACTCACATATATTAGATACATTTTGGAAGTCGTGTAAATTACAACTCCTGCCAATGAAATTCGGTATTTTTTTTTAATTAGGATGAATTCTAAGCTGATTGTTAGAAAGATATAACAACACTCTTCAAGAAATTCTTAAAAATGTACCAAATTTATTCGATAATATGATATTCATAAGTAGAATAATTCAAAGTTAGATTCAAGTTCCTATAAAATATTGAAAGATTGTTATGTAACTAGAATAACATTCGCGCTAGGAGCGGGGATCAAATCTAAAAAAATTATGAGTAAATTTATTTTTTAAGAATAAAAAGCTTTTTGTTAAAAATATATTAATTAGCAAGTAACTAAAGGAATCAATAAATGATAGAATTGAATCGTAATGGGACTCACCGGAGAGAGTGTAGAGGAGGGGGAGAGAAAATGAGGGAGAGTAAGTCGGAAAATGGGTAGTCATTTTTTGTAAATTTATCTTTTTAACCCTATCTAATCTAGAGGTTATGAAAAACTAAAATATGTCCCCTATAACTAACGTGGGTTGGTTCAAGTGGTTCGGCGCTTGTTTCACTTAAGCGAGGTCATGAGTTCGAGTCCTTATGATGCAGAAAATCCAAGCTGTGAGAGCTTTACCCATAGTGGGCCGACCTGACTTGATTGAATTAGTCGGTGTCCAATTGAGATTCTGGATATCATGGTTTACAAAAAAGAGAAAGAGCCCCCTATGGTATTTTGGAAACATAAAAGTGAGACCAAAAGGGTGATTTTCTCCCTTTATATGCTGACGTAGATATTATACAAAATATATAAATAATATATATAATATATAATTGAGAAACGAAAAGAGAGAATGAACATCGCCACTCGAATTTCTAAGCCCTTAGCTCTTAGTTAAACGACTCTTCACTCACCAATATCTAATTAATTATAGAAAGAATCCTTAAAAATATTAAATAACTATTCAAAATGTTATTTTTCTATATTCATGCATGGAAAATTATAGAAATTAGAGAAATTTAGAGAATTGGAAAATCCCTTCTTGCATGGAATCTCCTACAATCCCCTCCATCTCTCTCTCATTCATTCGTTCGTTCGTTTGTTCGTCCATTAATTATTTTAATGATTTTCCATGAAAATAATTAACCCCAAAAGAGTTTTTGGTTGGGGGAGGTGATGTGTTGTCTTCTCATGCAAAAACATGGAACCCCAAAAGTCTTTAAAACCTTTTTCTTGCGCAGTTTATATTTGACTATGGTAGTGGAAAAGATTTGGCCGATATCGCCTATTAATCAGCTCAGTAATTAGCAGGATTCTTTTCCAAGAATGTGAAGCAAAAATAATTTGAAATAAAAATAAATCAAATATGTGAATATATATGTATGCAATAATTAATTTTTCAAGACAACAAGCAAACAAATGCAACGCGAACTTATTTTTTCTTTGATTATATGTATGGATTTTTCTCAGTTATATATATCTATATATATATATATATTGCCGCCCTAATGTTATAAGGTAGGATATTATAAATGGAGTAATTTTCTAAATTGGCAGCTACAATATGTTACTTTTTTTAAAAAAATTATATTGCATGCCTTTTAAAAAATCAATTTCAGGGATTATTGAGGAAAAACACAATATTCATTAGTTTTTATCAATTTAAAATAAGTATTTCTTTGATGTTAAATTAATTAGTATGATTAGTGTTATAAGGTAGGATATTATAAATGGAATACTTTTCTAAATTGGCAGCTACAATATTTTAATTTTTTTTTTAAAAATTATATTGCAAGCCTTTAAAAAAATCAATTTCATGGATTATTGAGGAAAAACACAATATTCATTAGTTTTTATCAATTTAAAATAAGTATTTCTTTGATGTTAAATTAATTAGTATGATTAATGTTATAAGGTAGGATATTATAAATGCAGTAATTTTCTAAATTGGCAGCTACAATATGTTACTTTTTTTTAAAAAAATTATATTGCATGCCTTTAAAAAAATCAATTTCATGGATTATTGAGGAAAAACACAATATTCATTAGTTTTTATCAATTTAAAATAAGTATTTCTTTGATGTTAAATTAATTAGTATGATATTCATGATAAGTTATGTAGATTAAATTTATCATATATGCTAAGGGCATTGGCCAAAAAACAAATTCTTGATTGATATATTTTCTTTCAAGCTCTATATGATATTCATGAACTTGTAATGATTGATATTCACGATAAGTTCTGGAGATTAAATTTATCATACATGCTAAGGGCATTGGCCAAAAATCAAATTCTTGATTGATATATTTTCTTTCATATCCCAACACGGTTTCCTCTATTTGGATTCTCCACAACATTTTTATTGGCGTAAGTTTCTCATAATAACTAACTAGTCATTTCACCCACCCATCATGCGGGATTGTTATTCAAAGAAATTTGTATATTTTATTATTTAATTGAATGTTTAAACATATTAATTAGTATATGATTGTGTAATTTATTCTTTAATACTTATTAAATTAACGTTGAACAAAAGAATATTAAATTTACAAAAAGTATTATATTTTATAAATATGATTAGTAAAATCATATATTTTTAATTATTTTAGTTAAAATTAATGTTGTTAAACCACCACATTAATTTAAACATGAAATTCTCAAAACGAAAAAAATAACATAACAACAATTAATGCATAATATTAATTTATTCCATACACAATATAATAGAATTATTATCTAATGATTTATATATAAAATAATATAAAATATGTAATCTAATAATAATCTTGCGAAATGCGGGATGAAGCGATTATTCTATTAATCCAAGTTCCTACAAGCATTGCAAGAATGTTTTGTAATAAATTCAAAACATATAACTATTGAAAAAAGTGCTATACGTCTAGACAATTCAAAAACTGGAATATTTGATGAACAATTATGTCGCCCCATTTGATTATTTTTATTAGTTAATTGAATTTCTCAGCCTAAAATTTATATAAAAATGAAAATTGATTGATTTTCCATTCCTATCCTCATTCCTTGGGAGATCCCATGGAATTGATGATTCCCCGATATGGGGGAATCGATTCGCCAATACAAGAGAACCGGAAATCGAATTCTTTCAATTAAACAACTGCAATCAGAACGCTTTATATATATTATGATTTTCTTCTTATTTGAAACGAACCAAACGAGCTTACATATATTCTTTTTAGTGTGTTTTTTGATATTTAAAAGTCCAATGCGTCTCAACTAATAAAGTTCCGCAAGTCAACTCTCTACAAGATAGATTTCTCTCAATCAATATTTTTTTTTTCCATTCACAAGACTCAAATATGAAACCAAGCTACTTAAATCAACACTTATTGGTGCGCTTACATATTTATTTTTCAAGAAAATGTAAAAGATTGAAATTAGTTCGGTTGGCTAGCATTTTTATTTGTTTTAGTCGAAAAATTACGGGAATCTCCTACAATACATATATATCTCTTTTTAGTAAAACTAAATAGCAATAATGAAGTTTTTAATGCAGTCCCGAACTCTGGTGAATTCCCGTTTGATTTTTTAAATTTTTTTAAACTCGATTTAACTTAATTTATTTTTAATTTAACGATACAATCATTACTTTTTTCTTTTTCTTCAATTTTTTTAACCATTCAATTCAATTTTTAATATTAAATTCTCTCAATTATTCATCACTTTTTTCACAATTCAACAACACAATTATTACTTTCTCTAAACTATTCATTACATTTTCATATTTTTTCTCATAATTTAACAATATAATAATTACAAATTAATTAGAACAAAAACTCAACTCTACTCAACTCTAAAAACAAACGCAAAATATTCTTTCGTTTTCAATGATAAATCTCCGAGAGTTCTGCCTTGAAATCAAAAAGTAAGCCGAGACTCGGTTGACGGCCATATTTTTTATCCTTTGACGTTTAACCCAAAGAGAGACGTGGAGGAGAGTCTGAAGTGTTCAAATACCCTCAATAAATAATGTCATTGTTCATATATCGAAAAAAGAATTTTATATATTGGATTCATATAGATCTCTCTTACAAAAAAAAACCATATATAGATATAGATATAATTCTTTGTATTGACGAAGTCATCTGCGTCTAACTAGTATGAAGATCTAGGTGAAGGGCACGCGTACCAAGGTTAGTATTTCTTGAGCTCGTATAGGGTATCACACATACATCGTGTATCCGTCTCATGTGAGATCAGTCACTATTAATTAAGTACTTGAACGAAAACGTACGTGATACAGGTTTATGTAAGGACGAATCGATTTTTATTGAGTTATGGAGCCTGAAGTACTGCGATTTCGGATTTATGTAAGGACGAATCATTAGTGATGTAATTAGGATTTGTTCCTTTTATAAATAGCAGCTTATATCTCTTGTAATCCTAACTAAAAAAAATAGTAGATTATCTGGTTTGGCGGCGCCCCCAGACGTAATCAGAATTTCTTCTCTGACGAACTAAATAATTAATTTCGTGTGTTTTTTTTACTTTTCGTTCATATTTTCTTTTACTATCGTATATTTTTCGGAACAATTTTTAGTCCTGTATAGCACATTACATCCCCGTCTCATGAGAGAGGGAAAATCAATCTCTTTCATCTTTTATCAGTTTGGGCGGAGCGTTTTAATTTCTCAGCTTATCTTGTGGGGCCTCTTTAACTTATTTAGTTTCAATTATTTATGATGCGTTTGATTTGTTAGTGTGATTTTAAAATTATGATTTTGATTTTGATTTTGATTTCGATTTTGATTGTGGAAAAAGACAAATGAGATGGTATTATAAATTTGACTTGGGAAACATGTATTTTTATTGTGTAGTGTGTTGAATTAAAATCAAAATTATGATTTTAAAATCACACTAACTTTTCAAACGCAACCTTACTAGCTGTTAGATTAACCTTTTGTAGAGAGATTCACAGTCATAAAAAGTTAATCTACCAATATATATACATTATACATATATATATATATATATATAACAAAATAGATGATTTCTAAAATGGGACTCAAATTCTTTTATATTAAGATCATAAATCATCTTTATAATCGAAAATAAAAGGAGACCCGAGAAATTTGCTTTATCTTGCACGAGGAGCTCATCAAAAGTTCTCTTGCGTGCCATGTATGGATATGATTGCACTTCAACAGGAAGCCCCTCCCCCTTTCCTTTAAGTCAACCATTCCACTAATTGCTTCATTCCCCGTCTCCACATATCCTCCATGTACATATCTACTTCAAGAAATTCGACATCTCACTTTTTAATAAATTATCAAATCGTCGCGGACATTGTACAACGTGGAAACTCTTGATTGGCCTGTCCACGCCCGACCAAGCCTGAATTAGCATGTGTATTGTATTGTTTGAACACCTTTTCTTTAGGATCAGTAATCGAGTACATTGAGGGGAATCTCAACCTTGGCAATTAGTTCAGTTGCACTCATTTGGCAGAACGTGATTGGTCCGAGTTGCTCTTATTTCATTGAGCTTGAACTTCCTGAGAATATCGGAAGAGCGTTACTCTTTCCAATGTTTGAAAATGAGAAATTGCTTTACAGTTCCCACTTTTATATATTTTGATTGAATATTACATATTTATAGTGAATGAGCAATGAATACTTTTTTGCTTTGGGACGACCAATTCATATAGAACTTTCTTGTTTTGACATTATAGCATGACTGGTTGCTCTTCTGTCTCTTTCTAAATGAATAAAGATCAACGGGCGGGTCTGGAAAAGAAAACCCAAACGATAAGACGTGGAATTTAGAATTGCTTAATTGATGCGGTAGAAAACGGACAATTTTATGTCATTTGAGCGTTTTTATAATTTTTAGGGAATAGTTTATTTTAGAAAATAATTTATTTTACGGAATAATTTATTTCCTTCGTTATAATTTCGTTTAAGCCTATTTAAGCGTTGTAAGCCCTATGGTTAAAGGTGGTAGTTTTTTGGATGAATAAAATTTCGAGAGAATATTTTCTCTATTTTCCCAAATTCGGAATTGATTCAATCAACGAATTTGATGCATATTCCCTGGTATTCGTAGAATTAATAGGTTATAGAAAATTATTTTCTGACATTCGTGCGCGAATCAATAGATTACAATTGTTTTTTAGTTATGCTGCGTGATTAGTTGTAGGTCGAGGGCAAGTCATAAAATTTTACTGAGCTTACAATTAGTAGGGTCAGTATCCAATTCAAGAAACTAAAGTTGTTAACTGGGGAAACCAAACCATATTATACATCTTATAATATAAAAAAATTATTAAAATTGAATGAGCTGGAAAAATAGAAATTTGTTCTAGATTAGAAAAGATAATGATTTGCTCGAATTGTAATATGCATACATAGGTTTTCGAGTAATTTTTTTCATTGTGAACCATAATGTCCGGAAGTTCAATTTGGTTCCGATTAATCCAGTCGAGTCGGGTTGGTCCACTAAAATAGTAAAACTCTTCCAATGTGAATTATCTCCATTCATAATACTCGAATCTAAGATCTTATTTAAGGAAAACAAGTACTGAACTTCTTAAATCAATCTACGTTGGCATCTTTCGAGTAATTTTAGCAGAGTCTAACTAGCAGTCTATCTTGTCAGCCGGAAGGGAGGCGTTATTAATCTTGAGGAAAATGAAGAACTTCACTTAATGCGATTAGTTGGTGGTACTAGTCGGACATACCTATCGATCAACATGTGCTTGTATTGATTACAACACCGTTTTCTCTGATAGGAGCCAAGCCTATATAAGATTTGTTTTCCTGGTTTATGAGGAAGGCCTTTAAACTATTAGAAAACGGGTGCGTAAGAGGTGATAAATAGACATGGGGAGTCTCACTTATGACAACCGAACTCATAATAATCCCTAGTTCCAAGTGTCAATTTTACTAGCTGGTCAATCCCTTTTCTCACGCCTTCAACGACTTAACCAGAAGAAAACTAGTACTATAGCAGAATGAAGCATTTCTGAAGAAAAGCGCGTGCACAACCACTGTATACGTACTCGCTTGCTATAATATTGGCACCAATTATGTACTGCTGCCTCACGAACCTAGCTAATTGCTATATATTAAGGTCACGCGAAGAGCTTTGCTCGTTTGGGGAAATAGAAGGAATGTACTTGTCGAAAAAGAAACGAATTGAATGCACAGAAGAGGCATCCTTCACCCTGTCGCAAAGGGTTTCAACCGAGATTTCAAAATGGATTGTCATAGCAAACCCGAAGAAACATGGATGCTCCTATATGCTTGTTCTTTGGCTTGGTTTGCTACTTCGTAGCTACAGCAAGGATAGCTTCGTCGAAAGATCACCCTTTTAAATCTTTTAGAGGAGTGAGGATTAGGTGGGAAAGCATTATTCTCATAAATTCATCCATTAAGAAGGATAATTTTTATTTTTCTGTGTCAGGATTGATGATAACAGGATTTCTCTCTTCTTTTTTTTTTTTTTGTTATTGGGTGAAATAGGATTTCTCTTACATCTAACACAAAATAATTTATGGATATAAATGAAGAGACTTTTATTTTACAAAAGAGTCCTATAGGTTTAGTATAAGAAAATATAAAGCTAAATGAAGAGATTCTTGTGAATAAGATGTTCCTCCTACTCATCTCCATTTAATTTATAAATCAAAACGCCAAATAAAATAAAATAAAATAAATAATAAAAAGAAAGAACAAGAAAATCCATTTCTTCCTCCTTTTCTGCCCCACATAATTCAACTTTCTCCAAGGTTCCTCCAACAAAATATCAAACTGATATTTTAAATTGTAAATCGCATTTATCGCTCTTCCAAAGATTCAAATTGATCATAAACGGGGTTTTAAATATATACATATATATATATGTATATACATTAATGGCTGTTGAGTTACTCGAAACTGGAATATGTAGGTTTCATGGTTGTTCACATAACCAGGGCAAGGTTTCGAATCCAGAACTGAAATTGGAATCGGGATATGTGATAAAGAAGTCTGAGAGCATTGTGAGTGTACAGTTTCTTTATAAAGGATCTCTGCAACTTTTTCATTCACCTTTCCATTGTCTTTTTTTTTTTTGGGACGGTCTGGGTACTATTTCAGTCTTTCCACCCGATTAATCATCCTTTCCAGAATAAGACATCTTTATAGGACACGATATGATTTTATTGATTTGATGCACAAAAAATGCATTCCTTTTCAATTCGAGAGCAAGTGTTACTGTATTGATGTTTTTTTTTTTCGAAGTGTAAACTGTTTCACTTTATTTGATTCCTATAATAATGTAATAGTTTGGCACGAAAATTCATGAAAAGTGCAGAGGCTATTAATTAACAAGGTGCATATATCTTATGGACACTATAGATTTGGCCGTTGAAAAGTGACGCATTTAAAAGGCGTTTTTCATTATTATGATTACTAAAGCCTAAAGAGAGAATTATATTTACATAATACATTAATTTATATGATTATACATACATTTTCAGTTCTCTGTACTGAACAAAGCATTAAATCAAGTTTCTAGTTCCGTTGATTTTCTTTTCTTCAGTTTCATGCGCGGCACAAAGGGGACAAGTGGAACGATCGTAGACAACAAATGAAAAGGGCCTTCCTCTAAATTCCCACATATCGGACAAAGCATGCTCAACAGGAGCCACGGTTCAACGCATGCCAGACAAACCCTGGGCCCCGCCAGTCAAAAGGTCGCCAAGAAGAACAAATAAAAGAGGAAAGAAAAAAAATGGGTGTTTATAATTTAGACGAAATTGTAGCACAGTCCTATACGTTTCTATCCGACATGATCAATAAATTTAAAGTTTTATCTCCATCACTGAGACTGTACTTAGTTTTTCCTCTTTCTATACTAGACCATGAACCTCTGACGTGACTGAGCAAACAAAAGAAAATTATGTTTTTACAGTATATTGATCGAAAAGACTTTGGGGCTCATTTTGCCCTGGAACTTGCAATGATGTAAATGATCAAGGTTAAATCAATCAACTTTGTGTCTTTTCATCTAGTGTTGAGAAAAACCCTCATGGACATGTTTATTGGGAAAATTATTAGGCCTCACGCAAGACCGTTCAGGAACGACTCAAATAAATACAATCGTACTGTATGTTTTCTGAAGCTTCATTTTGATAATTTAGTTGAGATTTTCTTATCCCAATTTCGTATTGCTTGATGTCTTGTTGTTTTGTTGGACTTCAGCTCTGTTCTGTGTACCAGAAAACATATAGTACGGTTGATGAGGTCTTAACTCACCGATGACGAGATTGGTGTTGTAGTTTTGGAGCTTCTCCAATGCAAGCTATAAACGGTTCAAGATAAGTAGAGAATCATTAGCACTTCAGTGACACCAGTGACGAGGATATGGAATCTCGAAGGACCATCCGGACACAGAAATGGATGTCCCTTTTATCCAAAAGTGTACATGTATATATATTCCTAATAAATTATCGACATGGAGAGCGTTGGAAAATAAATTTAGGTGGGTTCTAGCTAAGCTTGTGGCTGACGCGTGAAGAAATACTTGATAAGATACGATGCTTTGCCATAGACTTTTGCTATGGAGTTTCCTTTTAGCCATGAAAGCACCTCATAATTACTCTCTTTAAACAATTGTGATATAATAAAACATAATAAGTTATAAAAATTATTCAATGTTCTTTGAGGTGTGTGGCAGGTGTAGAGGTTTTCAATTGACATTTTTGTGCGGTGATCTGTATTTTCATATTGTATAGATTAAATCTGTGAATCTATAAAACAGATATAAATCTAGGCGTTTTTCATGCAATTCAGAAATTTAAGAGGGCGTTTGATTTCAGAGTTAAAGTAACTTTGATTTTGATTTTGATTTTGATGTGGAAAAAGACAAATAAGATGGTATTATAAATTTGACTTGGAAAACGTGTGTTTTTATTGTTTAGTGGGTAGAGTTAAAATCAAAATCATGATTCTAAAATCAGTTTCAAATTTCAAACGGGGCCTTGTTATCAATGTGTCCCATAATTATTCTCTTTAAGCAACTGTGATATAATAAATATAATCTATGCCTTATATATATATATATATATATATTCAATATTCGAATTAGTTGGGCTCATTAGAGTTTCGAATACTAAGATATACACCAAAAAAGATATTTATTATAATTCTGAGTGTGATGAGCATAGAGATTTCCAGTTGACTCTTTGTGATTTGTGTTTCCACGAAATTCGTGCTTTCATATATAATAATACACCTCTCAAATGCCTTATTTTTCCTCTGATAAGCATGAATACAATAATAAGTATCTGGTAAAGTTGATCAAGTATACGATATAGGGAAAATTCTAAATTCATGGTCTTTGTATAAATTAAACGGGGTATGAAAGTCCAGTCAACAGAAACTCCCAAAATGGTCGAAATGCTGACCTTGTCGCAAGAAACCAAGGTGCCTACTTTAATAACTGCCATAATAGATTAGTGTAGACATGAAGGTAATCGGTTATAATTTTTGATAATGGTATCATTCTTATTGATTCATACCCATCACTTCATTGTTAAGTAGAATATTTTAGGATTTTTCCATATTATTCTTGATCTCTGCTTGCATTTTCTTTTTTAGCAAAGCTTCTACTTTGAACATGTGTGTAACCTAATGATGCAGCGGAATTAATTGTAATCTGTTGATTCGCGCACGAATACCAAAAGACAATCTTCTATCACTCGTTGATTCTACGAATACCAGGGAATAGGCATCAAACTCGAATCAAATCCGAGATTAGGCGAAAGAGCACGGTAACTCCAAGATTTTATTGATAATCCGAAAAATAACTGTTTTCAACCTTGGGGTTGTACAAAACTTAAATAGAATTAAAAATGCCTAGATTGTACGAAAAGTATAAACATTTCCTAAAATTGCAAAAGCACCATAATAACATTAAAATGCCTGTTTGATGCCCTAAACGATGAAATTTGCCTTAAATCTAGTCATTTCACAGCCAAAGGCAATGAGTTTTTCTCTTGAGACCATTTCCCTTGACACAGGGTCATCAGAACCTGTTTTTCTCCAGGTACCGACTTGCTGCTTCTTCTACGGCATCACCTAATATGTGAGACACATGCACACACTAGCACCTTTATTCTTGCTTTGTCTATATCTCTACACGATATGCATGTACGTGTATATATATATATATATATGTATGTATGTATATGTATATATGGCATTTTCTGATAGAGAACTATCTTCTCAAAATTTCGGTCACATACATTGCAGGAAGTTCTTCATTTTTTTTCCTTTCTAATCCATGATTCAAATACTAATTATAATTGACAGCACTGTATGGATCCTCAATTATCCATCATATTACACTTTGGAGCTGCAAAGCAATAGTTTGGGGGTAAGAAAAGGGCAATGAGTTGGAAGGTCAAAAGGGGAAATATGGAGAAGTATAGCAAGAATAATGCATTCTTTTTCAGTGAATAATAATAATGCCTTTAACATAACAAAAACTAACTATTAACCTTTCCCAATTGATCGGAACTATTAACCTTTCCAAACAATTTAATTATTTGATAAACAGGGTCACAGCTAGGAAACTCAAACAACTTCATAAAGATACCAGAAACATCAAATTGGCGGAATTATATGCGGTTGTACTTCGAGGAACGTGTTCCGCGGAACACTCCAGTGCCTTGAACCCCATCTCCTCTTTATAGCTTTGACAGCATGCACACCCTTGAAGACATACAAAACAATCGGCAATAGCCATTACATTCTCTTTATTTATCTTGACATATCTGGCACTGAATGCATTTGCTTCCGAATTACGGATACAATAACGCCAACTTAGCGAACGGGGTCCAATGCAACCACACTGCCTGACAAAATAAACTGCACGGTTCGATAGTTCAATTTTTCAGGTATATGCCTATCTCTTCCAGAGGAACTTGTAGTAAAATATCACTATAGTCATTGTACTTGACTAACTCGTATGAGGAGAAAGAGAGGGATCCCCGCTCATTTTCACTACCATTCACATTCCCTTTTTTACACAAAAATATATATATTGCCCCAACACCACCTCTCCTTTTCTCCCTTACTAACATATATAATTGTATAAGGGCAACAAATGCATGCATATTATAGATGGAACTTCTTCTCCTCTTATGTCACGTTGCTTCACTTATCAAATATGCATATCCCAACATCGCAGTCACTGCTTGAATTCAAGAACCCGCTCATGAGACTGTCATGGTCGATGTTCCTTTCGTCCCGTCCAGTACCGCTTTGCATAAGCAAAAATGCCATTTGATCTGAACAATTGTTCGAATCACTCCCACCAGTGAAGCTTGTCGTCAAATTATTGTTATTCAAACCCTCTTCACCCCCGTTATTGTTACTGTACCTCTCCTCGTGGCTCAGCTGCGATGCAACAAACTTGTCAAGCGCCCTCCAGTCGGTGACCAACCTCTTCGATGAGCTGTATTGGGCATCTGGTTCTTCCTCAGGGACAGAACTTATCGGCCTCTTCATTAGTGGAAGAGATGGGCTCTCTAGCTGAGGAAGTTGTAGGAAGTGGTCCGCGTTGAGGTTGTTGATGAAGTTGAGGTTGTCTCCCTCGGTCTCTTGCTTGCACGCAAGGCGAGAGGATGATGAGAAATTATGTAGGCCATGCCTTGATATGTACTCGATATTGGTGGGATCGATCACGGAGCTAATCCCACTGGGCTCATCGTAGAAGTAGCCTGGGTCCCATCCTTCAGCACTGCTCTTGTTGTTCTGCCCGTTCGTGCGCTTCTTGAAAGCTCGGCAAACTACCCATCCCTCTTCCTGAAAAGAAGACAGAAAAACGAAGATGAAAACTCTAGCTATAAGGATGGACGGAATATGAAGTGATATTCTCCTTTTGGGAAAATGACTATGGCATATGTCACCCCCAAAAAAAGCATATAACTACTTTTACACTCTTTATAACTTCCAACAAAAATGAGTAATTTCTCAAATGCCTCAAATAGCAAATATAATGGCTTGTTTGGTTTGCAGATATATTTTAAAATCACAATTTTAACATAATTTTACCAACAACAAAACAAAATAACTCATACAAAGTCAAAAAGTGGACCCAATTTATACCATTCTTTTTCAACAACAAAACAAAATAACTCATACAAAGTCAAAGGATGAGTCTCATTTATACCACTCTTTTTCAAAATCAAAATCTGATTTTAAAATTCTAATTTGGAATCAAACGCAGCATAAGTAACTTTTGATATTAGGACACATTTATACATGTATTTTCTCAAGGTAAATGCATATGCTGAGAAAAGGGGGTGTACTGCATACACATCCTTACTTAGGAATCAAGAGGTTTTATATTCGATTTTCACTAGTGAGGATTACATATATATATATATATATATATATATAATTTATTTGGAATTTTATTTTCTTATATTAAGTTTATTGATCTCTTTGTAACCTAAGAAAGAAGGTAAATACCAATATGTGTATGTCTGTGAAAATCTTTCCAGTTATAGAAAGGACTTGGAATTTCAAATTATGGAAGAGGAAGAACATTCCACTAACCTATTAAATTAGGATTTGAACTTTTCTGGCTGAATAAGATATATGGATTAATTTTGGCCTTTGAATTTTATGACTCCTAGCTACGCAAAACTTTCTTATTCCCGACCCCACAAACCAGCTAGGTGATTGAACTATCCTTTTCGACTATATATATATATTGTATTCAGCGAAAAAAAGACTATATATATATATATATATATATATATATATATATATTAATTCGCTACTTTTGGTGTGATCATGGAATTTCTTGCGATTTCACTCTGATGTTGCCAGAGTCATTTCCTTCTCAAGAACCCTTTCTTCCCATCAAGGAGTATGCCACATCTCAAGAAATTTGATGCAATCGCCAATGATTTTGTTTAGTAAGCATGGCAAGAACTCAAGAATGTTTCTTCTCCTTTTATTGGTGTATTCTTCCATTTCTTTTACCGACAAAGAAGAGGAGACCAATGGTCATACGCCAATGGAGATGATGGATGACTACTCATAGGGGAAATGGAATATTTCTTTTGGCGAGCATCCCCATGGAGAAAAGTGCGTAGACATTCCAAAAAAGGACGATGTCGAAAGAGAGACATGCAGCATGCTTTAGCACATCATAACTTTTGACTATGCAAAAATGGCGGAAGTCAATTTTCATACATAACAAAGGGCTAGGATTGCATATATGTTGATATCACGTAAATGAAAGTTAAAATACTTTCATCAAAGAGAATAGCGCAATGACATACCCGTCTAGTAATCAAGAGATTTTAGATTTGATATTTGTGGTGAGATTATCTGTACGTCTTTATTATTTATTAGGATTATTCATTTCATTGTATTAGACGTATGAGTCTTATTTATAACTGAAAAAGCTAAATTGCTTTCTACTTTTTCATCATGATCCCAAAAAAAGTGGGTTATTGTAGATTTCAAATAGCTAGTGATTAGATATCGAGGTTCTTTGATAATAAAAACGATAGCACAATAATTGAAAAAAATCGTGGAAGAGAGACAGAGATCGATACTAGCTCAGAGCGACGTGTATTCTCAAAATTAAAGTATGGCCAAGAAAATAAAAAAAATAATAAGCATACGTATTTTTTTGGTAGATAATAATCGTACGTATTTAAAGACGAACCACATCACTTTAATTGATTTAACTGAAATTTTCTTTTTCCTTTTAATGGCTATGATTTTCGGTAATATTAAAAGTGAATGATCAAGATGTGCTTGCCTGAGGAGGTCCATTTTCGTCAGATTCGAGCCTGTACTCGTGCATGATCCAGTCGGTTTTCTGTCCATTAGGGGCTCTCCCTTTGTAGAAGACCAAGGTTTTCCTCATCCCAATCAGCCTTGTCTTATCGTAGACAGCTTTGTCTCTTCCAGTTGCCTTCCAGAACCCGGCCATGGTAGCTCGGTTAGTCCTCGTCCCTGTCGGGTATTTCTTATCCTTGTGGCTGAAGAAGTACCACTCGTTCTGCTCTTCGTATCCGATCCGACATCTCTCTGTCAATTACAAGCAATAAGATCATTGCTTAATTGCCCAATATTTCCTTAACACCTAGCTACTTTGTTCCACCTATATATCCTAAAAGAAGAATAATATCTTCATACTTCTATTTATAAATAATAGAGGATTCGATGACAAGAATATATTTGAAAGAATTCAACAGGTGGTAATTCTTCATGGCTTTTGAAATTTCATCGTTAGAGTTATAGCACTAGAGATCTAGGGTTTGAGAATGCCAAGGAGCAAATGAAGTCGGACTCTCACCTTGGAGATCCCATGGTTCAATTCTATACAGATCGATGTCTCTGATGACGTCAAGGTCGATCTTCTGTGATGCGATCTTCTTCCTCAGATAGTACCCTACAAGCTCCTCGTCTGTTGGATGAAACCGAAATCCGGGGGGAACGCAGGACTCCATAGACTCCATCATAGCCGATAATTGATTGCTGCATCAGATCATCAAAGCCTCTAGCATATCAGTAACCTTTAAAGTGAAGCTAGCTGCACATATATAGCTTGTTCATCATCGTCGTCATCGTTATATCATCGACCACTATTATCGAATAAATCATTGCGATTAGAGAGTTTCTACAGAAAACCACGAGAAGTAAATGTGGAGAAGAGAAGGGGAAAAGAACAGCATGGGAGACAGAGATATAATGAAACCTACGAGTTGGAAGGTGACAAGTGTTGTCAGCCCCTAATCATGAACTCTTTTGGTGGTGTGCAACATTCACCGTTTACCTCTCTCATACACACACACACACATATATATGATACAAAATTGTGTAATGATTCCTTTTCTTATAATTTTTTTCATATGTTTGTGAAAATAAGAGGAGGAGGAGGAGAAGAAGAAGGTGAAAAGGTGGAATTAGAAAAGGGGAAACCTAATGATAATGAGAGAGGTTTTGTTGGTTTTTGGTGAAAACCAAGCGGAGGTGTTGGACGTTAACTAGAGGTCTGTGCTAATGATGCTGTCTTGTGTTGGTGAATGGTGGAAATGATGCATCATGAACGGGGTTTTGCACTCTACCCTACAACTGTACCGGAATTTATATTATGATATCCTCCACAATTCTTTAATTATATTAACTATATATATTATTTATTTGTATACGGCAATGCCTCCTCGAGAACAATCCTCAATGTGCGGACCAGTGTCGATCTGGTATATGTCAAGAGCACCTAATTGACAATTGATTCATGCTAGAAAGCTCTTATAGGGAAACTTTGTGTAATCGAAGGGAGAATGCAGGACTACGACCCGCTCATGCATAATTTGGAACATAACTAGAATCCATCAGGTGTGATAGGAATAACCTAGAGGATAAAGTTTTCAGACAGATCCATGTATTTTTTCTTGATGTAGTCTGATCTATCGTCAATTCATTAACATCAAACATATATGATTGGTCTACTCTACACATAGTGGATGAACTATAGGATCGAGCTAATAATAGCGTAAGGGAATCCGAGAGAGGAATGAGGAGGAGCAGGAGGAGGAGGTCAAAGATGGTAGGAAAGACGCGATTGCCCTTTATATAATTGAGCACGGCTTCTTGAAACACGAAATGGACATTAAAGAATCTATAACCAAAAAGACAGGCAGTCCCTTTCTTCTCTGCTCGATCAGGCCTGCCTAGAAAAAGAAAAATGTCATATACACATATATAATGATGTATATAGACTCATTTATACATGTATGAGAAAGAAAGGTCGAAGAGTAATTAGAAAGAAAAGAAAAAACAAAGAAAAGGAGAAAAGGGAAGGAAAAGCGAAACGGAGTGAAGGTGAAGTGAAATTAGATGGGGCTCTCATCTCTGACCCATTGTCTTCTTGTCTAGAATTTACAAGGCAGACATTCTGACTGCCCTCTGCTCTCTCTCTTCGCCCTTTTTAAGATTGTTCTCTCTACTCTATTTATCTGCTCTGAACAAAATGCTGAACATTCCTTGTCAATGTAAATCTCACAAAGAGAGAGAGGGAAGAGAGGAGGAGAGAAATCTTTTTGGAAAAATATTTAGCTTGCTCATATTGGAAACTTATGAGATCCGAGAGGGCGCAGATCGAAAACTGCAAACTATTTATTCTTTGAAAGCATGACGAGATTTAATTTTAAAGCCCAAGTACGAGTAAGATCTGCCAGGTGATTATCAGTGCTGTTCCAGAGTTCCGATCGAACTGCATGATGGGGAAAAGACACCTGGCTTGAACTGATAATAATCCTGGGGCTTGCACATTCGGTGAAGCCAGATGTGTGTATATATATATAGATATACTTGTAGTTGTGGCAAAAGAAATGTTTTGGGAGAGTTCATATAATTTGATTTTATATAGCCAATAACATAATTTATTATTTATTATTATTTTTTCAGGTTATGCGTTTCTTAAATACTATGAACTCAAACAAGGGCAGACAATTGGTATCCCTTGCTCAACCCTCCTAAATTATGAGATGATCCGTAAATTCTCAATTTTGGACTGTAGACTATTTGCTGTAGTCGATCTCTAAAAAAATTGATTAAAATACAGATCAATGGTCTCAAGCAAGATCGGTGAAGAGAGAAAAAAGAGCGAGAGGGAATGGGAATGGCCTATGATACAACGTAACTTCTGAGTTATAGAAATCAATCGATCCCATCGTCTGCATAGTGGACGGGGTAATGAGTTTATACCATCGCAAAACCGGAACCAAAAGTAGAAGTTGCACACATTAGGGTTCGTGTTACTGACCCAAAAAGGTTTCCCGAAGAAGGAGAGAAGAAATCATGTCTGTTGATTACAAGTCGGACGTACCTCAATGAAAGAGAAAGCAGAAGATGCAGAAGCAGCAGCAGCAGCAGCAAAGTACGATATTGGAGTTACGCTTATGAAGACAGAAGCAATGAAGGAGAAGAAGACAACAAATTTAAGGTTAATATATAGAGATATATATATATATATATATATAATATCCTGAGGAGGGGAGTGAAATTTGGGAGAGGGATTATAATGGGAGTGAGTGAGTGAGGACCGCCCTACCTGCGCATGGGTGTAGGGGCTGGCCCCCCACCCCAGCCTGCTGACGTCACCCTTTGCCGTTTCCAATCATACTTCTCATATACATATCCTTCTCTAGTGTCTCGTCTCGTGAGATGATGATGAGATATTTATTACATGTACATATTGTCCCCTCCCGTAATAAGATGGTTTTGTAAGAAGAGAACTGATAGTCGCTATAAGGGAAATTATTGCAGTGATACAAGCCGTTCACGTGATATAAAAGAATTATGTGTTTGATCTAATTTTTTATATTATTTATTTTGTATTATCTTTCTTGTATCAGACTCATTTATCCTTTTTATAATCGAATAAAAAAATATAGAGAATTAAAATTTGTTGCAATAACACTAGTTCCTAGATCTTATTAGGTTCATGGGCTTGACGCAATACATCATCTCTACCGAATTGGGGAGCGGAGTATTGCAAGGAGTATTCATCGCACATTAGTGGACCTTCACCCCTTATTTGTCTTCAACAAGACTCAAACATTGCCTTGTTGCTTGTGACTTAGGCAGGAATGTATCCAAGATTCGGACTTAGGGAGGCGAGCTCCTTGCATGGGCAAATAGCTATGATGGTAGTTTCCTCGAGTTAAGAGAGGGCGAACATGAGAAATTTCATCAAAAATTGAATAATAATATGTAAATTTACTTTAAGTGTCGAAAATTTACTATATAGCGTCCCATCGTCCATCCCTAGTCTTTAAGAGTCTTTGATATATGTACTTCAGATACCCAAGAATCAATTCGAGTTAGTCATATGGATCTCCACATTTGGTTTAGTGAATGCGGAAGTCTCGATAAAAGAACTCTTCTTTGGACCGCCCGGACAACCCTCAATTAGTTCCTCAAGGGGAATTATGATTCCGATTGTGGTGGATAAGAATCAGAATTCCTGCTGATGAGAGTATCTATAACTTCTTATTTTATTTCATTATATTTTCCTTAATCTCATTTCTTAACCCCAAGATGAAAGGGGATTACATTCTTTCTTTAATGTACTTTTATTATTGGTTTAGATACGAGGGAAATGGGGAGAAAATTATATGAAAACTCTTATACAAAATCCTATCATTTCTCTCCCTTTTCCTCCGTCTTTGCCGATTCAAACGAAGGGTTAGATTAAGTATATCATTAGATCTTTAGGAAAGTAATCCATGAAATCTGCAATAAGGGAACATAACATTATAGCTTCTAGTATGTACGTATCTCGAAATTTCAAGAATATATATGATGATGGTTAAACATTATGGGGTTTGGTTATGAAAGGTGGGTTGCTAAGAGATAAAATTATAGCTTTTAGTATGTAAAATATATGATAGTTTAACATCACGGAGTTCGGTTACGGAAGCTTGGTTGACATCGAAGAGATAGTGAGTTCTATTTTATTTTAAAATTTAATTAATTAAAAGAAGGCATAAGGTAGTGGCGCACACTCTCGCTTGTGACTTAGAGGTTACTAGTTCGATACCTAATGGGATTAACCGTGTCCCTTTATTAGTTATTTAGGATTTATTTTTCATTGCAATAGGTCATGAGCCTCCTTTATAACAAAAAAATAAAAATAAATAAATAATATTTAATATTATATAAAAGGGAGTTTCACGTCAAATGGAATGAATGAAGTACAATCTCGGGAGGAAAATTCTCCCTGCATTTCCCTCTATTATGAAGAAGTTCTCAACCCTATACATTAGATGAATATGAAGGAACTCGTGCATAATTTTCTACTCTCTTCTCTAATTACGATAAACCAAATGAGGGAAAAATTACTTGATGTGTGTGCTACTATACTACACCGTCTTTCTCATGTTGCACTACTTGACGAGAGTTCGGGACTAAGCTAGAATTTTTTGTATTCAGTGGGATCATAATAATGAATTGATATCTACTATATGTATATTACTCATATTCAGATTATACGGACAACTATATCAAAATATGTTCGATAAAAAGGATATTTTCATAAAGCTTACAAGACTATAACCATCTTTTAAAATTATTCTCCCTCTTATGAAATCATATATAGTAAATGCCGATAAGTTTCTTTTTAATTGGAGTTAGCAAAGAGTTATCGAGGAAGCCAGTATTATTTTTATTAGTAGGGTTACTTAATTGGGGAAAACAATAATGAGAAGTCATGAACTAAATTCATGTAATTTCATTTGATGCGATAAATCTGTAATTTGGCCTATTTATTTTCGTATCTATCGATCCTAACAAATACCAAAATTTGAAGATAAATTTAAGATACGTATATAATTTTAATTATATTGAAAACAATTTAATGTATAAATATGATATTTGCGGGTTAAATTTAAATATATTTAAGCATATGGCAAAGCAAGAGAACTTTTTTCTCATTGGGGGCAGTTCTGAATACCACATATATGGCGCAAAACTATGGAAAGTGGTAAATTTCACGAGGCAAAATTTTATAAAGTTCTATTTTTGGGGGTAAACTTGGAGAGTGCCAAATTTCAAGAGGAGCAATTGCCCCCTCTGAAGTCTAAGTAGCTCCGTCTTTAAGGAGAACTAAATATGGAATCTGGAACCTCAAAATTTCTAGGTTTGAGGTCTTAATGCAGTCTTATGTAGCTACTTAAACCGACAAGGGATTATTTAGACAAGGAGAATGTGTTAGGGGAGAGTGGCTTATCATATCCATATTCAGTGTGCAGTCGCAAAGGGATGATACTAATGAGAAAGATTCTTCAATGAATAAGATGATATTGGTGAGAAGAACGAAACATTTTGTACTTAAACTCAATTAGGAAGAAGAGAAAGAGACAAGACATGGCGGGAGGAGGAGCAAAAATTAATGGAGAAACTTAAAAAAATATAAAATAAAGGCAAAGCTGAATTGATGAATTTGGCTCATGAGGAGCACCTGCAATTTTCCCTTTATATTAATTAACTGATAGCAACATTAATTAGTCCCAGTTAACGGACAAAGTGACTGCGATATGAAATGATATTCATGAGTGACTATAGCAGAAAGTAGCCAAATTATATGGTGCAAATTTTGAATTTTTTCACACCATACAAAACTAATTTGAATTTTTAGATCCCTCAATCTAATTTAGACCATCCATTTTATAAGTTTTAAGAATTCAAAAATACCCCTGAAAAATTAAGATCTGATCATTTATAATATAGAATGTTGATTTCCCCTCCCCTTTTCTCTCTCTTAATAGGTACAGGCAAATCCAACTTCCCGCACGCATGGGTTCTACAAACACATTGAACCTCTCTACTTTCTTGACATGATTACTAAGTTTCTTGAATTAATTGGGAGCTATACTGGAACCTGGAAGGCCTTCGATAATGGACAAGACAGCTGTCTTGATTGAAGCTGTCGGCATGGTGACTCAATTGTGTGGTGACGAGCAGAAATTGAAAGACTCAAATTCAGAAGAAATCAAGGAGTTAAAAGTGAGCCACTTCTTTAAATTGTCATTATCAACTGCTGTAGATGTAAATAACTGGTATAATTGTCTTCAGAACTCTGTTTCCTACCTCTGGGTTATGTAAGTGTTAAATGATTCTTTACCATGCTACAAAATTTGTGTGACTATATAGGCTGAGAAGAATGAACTGCGTGATAAGAAGCAAATGCTAAAAGCAGAGAAAGAGAAGTTGGAACAACAATTCAAGACTGTCAACTCTTGTTCCACCTGCGAAACAAACTCGAATTGATGACTGTGCAGGAAGACTTCCTCCGAGCAATGGGAAGTCTAAGAATCATTAGGTGATTATTGCAGGTTCAGTTAGAGGTACGATTCAATTAATACAGTCGATTCGAACAGTGGTTTATGGTTGATGACGGGGTAATTCCGCATCGCTCCATGCATGAGGGTTAATTTGTAACACTAGTGAATGTTTGTGGGAGGAAAATATGAAAGTAAAGAATGAAAATTCTTTTAAAAAATTATGTAAAATAGACGGTTCATATTAAATAAGAGGGGATCTAAGTGCTTATATTGATTTTGTTATGATGAAAAATCTAAAAATCCCTACTAAAGAAGCACCGCAGAAAGTAATGCCATACTCGAAATACAATAATTACCAATTTTTATATTATTGGAAATATTTTTATTAAATTGCTGTAAACGGAATCTTCTTTACGAAGGGATAGACAAAAAAATGTATATTGTTAAAGAAGTGCACAAAATTGGTATTAGCAAAATTAAATTTTCCTTTCATGGAGTTCTACCTCCAACCAGAAGGTGTGAACTAGACGAATATAATTTAAGCAAATTGCCCATTCACATCATTGAATATGGCTGGTGGTATAGCTGGTCTTCAGCTCTTAATATGACCAATTATTATGCTAAATTCCTTGGTTAAGAAGATTGTAGACTCATATGCGTAATTCAAACGACTTAGGCTTGGTTTTCAGTGTAAGAAGAAAATAATCATATACGAACACCAAATTCAACATAAGGTAATTTGTTAATATTTCACAGAACGTCAAATCTTACCCCCGAGGATACCAACGAAAAATGGGGCTAAACAGGATACAACTTGTAAGATTACATGTTTTTAACGGCCACAAAGAAACCTCCAACGAAAAATATTTTGTTCAAACCCGAAAAAAATTAGAAAAACCGAAAATAAGTTGTAACAAAAATGTACGTGAAAAAATCGAAGTAAACTTAAAAATTGAAGGCTTGGTTTGGGAGTATTGATACTGATAGAGAAGTGCTAAAACAAAATTACTAAAAAATAAGTGGTAATTTCAAAATAAGTTAAAGTTTTTGGAAGAAACTAATTTAAAACTGCTGAAAGTAAGAAAGACAATTATTAATACTTGTAATAGAATAAGCAGAATCAGCTTTCATAAGCACCTATTAACCTGTTTAAGAAAATCACATTTTCAACCGCAATTTCAACCCAAACCGTAGTTTCAAAAACTCTCACTAAACATCACTGCCTAAAATTATAAGAAAAAGTGGTTATGAAACCTTCAATTGCACTCAAAAACTCTAAATCCTTTGTAACGAAAAAGAGAAATAAATTATTTTTCTTGTAGAAGAGAGAGAAATTATTAAATCCATTAAAATAATATATATGCTAATATATACTGGAAAAAGAACGACAAACTAAGGGAAAGCAAAATATCTATTGAGAGTTGAGGGGTATTCTTCAGATAGTTGGTTCTACATAGTCAGAGACCTAGGTTTTTCTTTTTTTTAAATGAATAATCAGAAGCCTAGCTAGCTAGTACTATAATTGAATATATCTATACATATGTATATATATATAATATTGTTTAGTTAAAATGATGTTTGGTGATGAAATAGGCCCAAGTTATTAAAAAGCAACTAAATTCAACCATTTGAACTGGGATCGTCTTTTAAATAGATTTTTAGGATATAAACGGTCGTGGCTTCTTGTTCCACATGCAGCCCGTCCAAAAGCTTGACTTTTTTTCTAAGGACGTGCAATAACATCCTTTGCATGGCTTGTTCGATTCGCTTGGGTCGTGCTCTTTTACTTGGTCCAACTAGCACGTGTATGTCCCAATGGTCGACTTCATGCCATACCCCGTCATCCCGGAATGCTTTCGCATGCTCGTGCGAAGGGTCCTCTAACTGGATCATATCATTCCCCCTCTCTTCAAAAGGATTCGTCCTCGAATTTATGACAACCGACTTGATTGGTGACTGTTCTAGGGGCATTTGCTCAAGAAAGACATTCGTGAATTTCTCAATTTTCTCGCCAATGGACCGCTTGATTTGAAGTTGCTCTTCATCCATTTGTTTAGGTGGAAGCGGCAATAGCGTTGTGTTCTGACCATCGTTGTCCAGGAATTGAGAAGCACCATTCTCTTTGCCGTTGGATTGAAACTTAGTTGTGAGTTTTCCTTTTTTTGGCTTCAAGGCTATTTTCTCTTCCTTCTTCGTTGAGGAACCCCACTTCAATTTACAAGAGGATGAACCAGAAGCTTCGTCATAGCCATCTAGCAACTATTCAATCCGCTTGTCTCGCCTTTCCAACCGATCGTAAATCTCATCAGCCCACATATTCATGCGCTCAAATTTTTGTTGCATATCTCGGATCATCATGTTATAATCAATTCCTCCATTATTCTGATCATTTCCACTGCTTTCTTGTGGCATGATGAAATCTGCAAGTGAAACTTTAGAAAATAGAGATGGACCTCAAAACCACTCGCTCACGTGTTTGCACTCAAATTAATGTTACTCAACACTCGTGTTTCACTCAATTTTAGGCTTTTACCCTTAGATATACTCACCCACTCTTGCCTTTTTCTCTCTATAGTTTTTCTCCTCAAAGTTCCTAAGAAACTAAGCAATTCAATCGCAAGAGTAAAATCAGTTGATTAGCCCAAAACACTTATAATCATTGATTTCAAAAATTGAATCAAATTTAGCATACAAACCTAAATGAGAAAGCAAATAATGTGATAGATGAAGTTAACGAAATAACTGAGATGTACAAGGAAGATTTGTGGGAATAAGGAAACAAGATATTTATGGAAAGTATCGAAATGGAAGGAATGAATGATTCTAAGAGACAAGAAAGGAATATGATAGGAAAATATTTAATTGAAAGGAAACAATATTAGATTTCCCAACTGCACCTTATATGCCAGTGGTCCATCAAAGTAAACAAGAATATATAAAGGAAGGTAATTCAGGGATAGTGGCAGATATGGAAGAAAATAACAAGAAATTTTTGAAATTCCCTACTTTACTTGATTAGCAAAGATATATCTAAGAAAGTTTCTATCACCCCAAAAGTAAAGATTTCCCAAACAATTGCTCTTCTTCTTTTTTTTTTGCTTTCCCCTTTTTTTTCTATGTATTTTTTTTGGACGAATTTTCTTCTTTTTTTGTTTTTGTTTTTGTTTTTCAGACCTTTCCGAAACAACAATAAGTCGTTCAACAATTTGTCGAACCCTAGGACAAGAACAATAAGAAGAACGAAATAGGATAGGTGAAACCTGGATTGGAGCCAAAGTTTTGATACCAAATGATGCGAACCTCGACGAACCTGCGGCGAGACCCAACAACAATAAAATGAGATCAAATCCGGGATCGTCCAATGAAGGTTTCAAGGATAGGGAATATTGACCCGATGACTATAAACAGTCACAAACCAATATTATAAACGGAATACTGACCCGCTAGCTATGAAGAGCTAGAAACCAATATTATAAATGTTGGGAATCACAAGTCATCACACTGGAAATATCAGCAAAGTTGCTGCAGAACAATTCAGAAAAAACCTCTCTCACAAAGTTCAATGAAAACCAATCTGTCTTTTCTAGGGAGGCCACACGCCTATTTATAGAGAGATACTAGCTGATAACCTAATTGGGCTAATGGACTGGGCTAAAATAAATCCTAAGTGTAATGAGCCCAAAAATAAAATAGGCCAAAGTTATTGAAAAGCAACTAAATTCAGTCCTTTGAACTGTGATCATCTTTTAAATAGATTTCTAGGATATGAACGGTCGTGCTTCTTTACTTGGTCCAACTAGCACGTGCATATCCCAATGCTCGACTTCATGCCATGCCTCGTCATCCTGGAATGCTTCCGCATGCCCGTGCGAAGGGTTCTCTAACTGGATCATATCAATTGATTAATAAGAATTAGATGCAAAATCTCTGTTGTAGTCGGGTTGAAATTGAGCGACCCTATACTGAATCCTCTCCTCAAATGGTTATTTGATTCAAAGCCAATTCTTTCATTTTATATAACAAAAAGCACTTTCAAGTAAATGAGAGTTTATTATCTACGAGTATGTTAGAAAACGAACTATTTTTGCAATATTATAGATAACTTACCATCAAAGGTAAAAAAAAGGGGGGGGGGGGGGGGGGGGGGGGGGGGGGGGGGTGGGTTTGCACTTCTTGGTAAGTAGAAAACAAGGACTCAAACCCCCACCTAATGCATATAATTAAGGGTTCAACATTATATTCGTTTCATGATTATTGCAGTCTCTTTTTATTTATTTATTTGTTTCCTATTTCAACTATTAATTCACTTAAAATTGATAATGACTAGATTACTCAATTGAGATTTGAAAATTGATCACTTAAAAATGGTCAAAAGTGTTGGCGTGTTCCACGTGCATGTGGAACCATATTTCAAGTCTCTGGTCATGTCACCTATAGTCCTCCTATTTTATATGCAATTTTTTTTCATTCATAATAAAAGCATATAAACTTACTACGAAATAAAAAAGAGAGAAAATGATAAAAGGAGTACGAGAAATTCTATCGATAAAAGTTGTATTCTTTTAGTTCTAATAAAGTCGAAAGCAGAAGTTACTGCACTAAATTCATTCTCTTTATACACAATATTATTAGATTATAAATGGAAGAAATTAAATTTGAATATTGACACTATCACAAGAAATTTAATATGGGGCTTTCCAAAGTTCCTGTGTATCCTCAATGAGACAAATAAATCTTTACTAGTATGATTAGTTTCAGAGTTAAAGTAATTTTTATTTTGATTTTGATTTTGATTGTAAAAAATGATAAATGAGATGAGATTATAAATTAAACTTGGGAAACGTATATTTTTGTTATGTAATGTGTTGAGTTAAAGTTAAAGTTAAAAAACTTTAACTTACAATCCAAACATCATTTACATATCTCTTCTACCAATCTATGACCAATTCGATCAAAAGGGATTACTTGAGCAGTATCCTCATATGCAAAATCTGTTCTCGTTTGCTTACATCATGAGTTTGCTTCCAGCAGAAAAAAGCATGAAATGAATCATAGCGTGCTATGATGGATTCCCCGAATTGAAACACGTGCAAAATTTTCTTGTACATCTCTCAATTATTTACGCCCATCCACGTGGAATCTCTCTTCGGGCAACAAATAGATATCCAAACCAAGTCTCATTAAAACCATAGGATCCGCTTTCCAACATAGGACTTGTTTTTTTTTTTATTAATATCCGTACATGCTCACAATGGCAAAGAATAAAAGCTCTTGACGTCGGGTGTTAGTATGAAGCATGCGATACTTTTTCGTCAGAACTGGCCGTGAGGTACTTATGCTCTCAAATTAACACTGATGTCATGTGATGATACAAATCAGTACTGAACTCCAGATCTAGCTGAGGGCAAAACTTCTTCAACACAGCGCTCACAATTACATTTACGCTCTGATATGTTATAAAAGATTTATTGGGCCTACAAATTCTAGAAGCAAATTAGCCATGAATTTTGAAGTGGAAACAAGATCCATATTGTTTCTTAGGTTATTTGGTATAGTGTATCTATATATATATATATATATATATATTACTTGATACTGTTTTTAGCAGTCAAGATATCATGAATTCTCCCTCTCCCCCAGTCATGTTCATCTCTCATGTTTTAAAAATAAAATAAAATATGATTTTCCCCTTGACATCCCATGAGCCGACGTCTACAATCAGAATCAAACTTATATTAGTGTGTTTGATTTTAGAGTTGAGTTGAGTTAAGTTTTGATTTTAATTGGTTTGTAATGATTGTGATGTTGAATTATGAGAAAAAGTGTGAAAAAGTAATAGTTGTAAAAAAGTAATGATTATATTGTTGAATAATGAAAAAAGTAATGAATAATTGAGAGAATTTATTATTAAAAATTAAATTGAATTGTTAAAAAAATTGAAGAAGAATGAAAAAGTAATAATTGTGTTGTTGACTTTTGTTGTGTAGGAAGTAGAGTTAAAGTTAGAGTTAAAATCTTAAAATCACATTGCGAAATCAAACGAGAATAACTGGTCTTTCTTATTTATGAAGAGGAAAAGAAAATTGCAAGAACGTGGCTTAACGGCAAGGGCGGGCTTTACCGGTAGGAGGGGTTTTGAACTCATTAAAGGCACCTCACAGGGAGGGCCGAGTCCACAACCAAACGGGAATAGTATCAATCTCACTGTGGAGAATACTCGTGCTTTCGTTAAAATAAGAAAAGAAAGAGGAAAGTTCGGTGAGATACTTTCGGTGCGTTTGATTTCAGAGTTAAAATAATTTTGATTTTGATTTTGATTTTGATTGTGAAAAAGGACAAATGAAATGGAAGTATAAATTTGATTTGAGAAATGTGTGTTTTTGTTGTGTAGTGTGTTGAGTCAAAGTTAAAGTTAAAATTTTTGACTTAGGAAATGTGTGTTTTTGTTGTGTAGTGTGTTGAATTAAAGTTAAAGTTAAAGTTAAAGTTAAAATTTTTTAACCAAGGAGTTCAATTTTTATATACAGTTAAGGAGTTCAATTTTTCTTTTTTTTGGGAGGACAATATATAAAATCATTCAAGAAAATATTTATAATATATATAAAAACTAATGTATCGACAAAACGAAATGCATTTTATTTAGATATGAAATTTTGGAAATGTCTCCACGAATTATATAACAAGGATTTTCATTCTTGGGAAATAGTAATCTTTTAACTAGCTCATAAATTTTCCAAAACTCAAAATTAAGAAATAAATAATTTCACTCTCGATTAAATAGGGAAGCTAAAAGTTTTTAATTTTTTTAACCTAGCGAAAAGAAAGTTTAAAATTTTGTCTAGGACTATTAAGAAAATCTACGCCAAAATTAATTAGAAGAGTATCTCGGGGGTATATAAAATTTTTATGGGGCCAAATTTTTAACTTCAAATTTAAATTAAATATTGCAAACTATCGGAGGGCCAAACAGCCCATTTTAACAAAGATGCCCGCCCCCCCAACTCAAATTATATAATACGATCAGAGTCGACCTTGATCAATAATTTATGTATCATCCCTCGGGTGATTCTTTTACCTTTTTGATTAAGTAGGTCATTTGACAATTAATTTGATTAAATATCTCTCCTGTAAATTGTATTCTATATTCCTGAAATAATTATTTATCGATATTATCCCGCAGCCACATTAAAAGCGTTATAATTTTAAAGAAAAATAGACCGATCAACGAAAATTAGAAAGACGATTTATTTGCTAGCTCTCGACTTGAAAAGTCAAAGTAATGAATTCATTTTGCATCGGTAGAATTCCATGTCCTCACTTTTCTTCAACAAAAGATGTCGGTAATTTGATCAGGATAATAAAATTTTAAACTTTTAAATTACCAGGCGAATGCAAATGCGCTACACTATACTCTCTTCTTTGTAAATAGTGATTTAGATTCACTTATAATTAAACAGCTTAAAAAGGAAATTAAAAGGCATAAAGGAAATTAAAAATGGAATATATATATATATATATATATATATATATTAAGGGGTTCTGTGGTGCCTTCTTATCCTGTTCCACATGTCTGTTGTTAACTTATGGGAACGGACAACTCCACTTTATCTTTTCCATTCTCAATTTACCGTCAAAAAATCGCGATATCTCACCGTTTTACCAAAGAAAAACCCATCCGCTGTCACTTTCACCCGTTCCCGACCGCCAAAAACTAAAAAAAAAAAGAGGCCACGCTGGCACAAAAAAGATTCTCTGTCCCCGATTCACCGCTCCGCACCGCCAAGCCGAGCCGGTCCGCCAGTTTATCGGCTCACATGGCTGGCCCTGCAGCTCCAGCCG
Organism: Punica granatum; assembly: GCF_007655135.1. Taxonomy (NCBI): domain Eukaryota; kingdom Viridiplantae; phylum Streptophyta; class Magnoliopsida; order Myrtales; family Lythraceae; genus Punica; species Punica granatum. The sequence goes on from NC_045132.1 coordinate 5,482,363, forward strand.
CTTCTTCACCCACGAATTTTTCCTTTTTTTTTTTTTAAAGTTTCCTCTTCAATTGCAACTTGCAAGAAGGTCGATGCACATAATAAAAGATAGGAGTTCATTAACTACATATCTACTCGACTCTATATTCTCATCAAAAAAATGAAAAGAAAGTTCTAAGTCATGCTATTAGCTCAAAAGTTCGAGTTTATTGTGACTCAATTTAGTTCTCTAATTAATAATAATACATGATTAGATTGCAAATATGAAATCTAAAAATAGAGAGTTTGTATAGGAAATAATTTTGACCGGTTACTATGTTTAGCATAGAATATTGTCTACCTACACCTACTTTGAGAAATATTAGCGGTTGTAGCATAGATTGTTTAGCTAGACCACGACTGATGCCAAAAAAGAAAAAAAAAGAAAAGAAAAAAGATCAGGTTGTAGAATTATTCATAGCTATGATGAACTTGAGTTAGACACCATTGAGTATCAACTTTGCCTCGCGCACAAAAATTTCTCCAAATCAAACTGAGAGGTTTTTGGATCGGACACACGCAATTTTTGATCTTCTCAGATTGATTTGATACGTGTAATTTCTTTTTCATGGATATGCCTTAAAATTTGTACTTGAATTCCTTTTGAATAACAAAAGACATTTAGGGGGTAAGCCACAGGATCTGGATTGGTATTTGAAGATCATCACTTGTCAGGCAAGGACATTGTAGTCGACCTAAAACTTGTATCATTCACGATATTTGGTATATCTCATTATTCATTAAAAGAAAAAGATATTCGGTATATATTTGCATCTCGTTAACCTTTTTTCCCTCCTTAAAGGTTATTTCTATGAGTCAATTGCCTAGAAGTCCTAATATTTGTTATCAATTTCAAATGTATCCTAACATTTTATTTATTCCAAAAAAAATTATGGTATTCCATATATTCTATTACTGATCTTGTTAATCTTGTTAAGGTAGGTAGAGGTTTTAGACCTCAACGATGTTTAGGACAAAAATCTGGTGGTCAGCTGTGAACCATTGTGATCATTTAAAGGTTCAAAGGTTGGGATTAAAAGTTCAGATTTTTTACGCAATTAACCCTTTTAAAACTGAATCACAAATCAAGAATGATATTTCCCTATTGTCCAATATTCTCGTACGATTGCGATGTGTTATGTCAAGAGGTGGTTGTGTTGTTGTATTGTTTATTCCAACACAACCACAACTACACCCACTGCATGAAAGTACATAAGAGTTTTTCTATTTATCAAAAGAAAAGGACAAAAAACAAATGAAAAAGTGGGGTTTTCTCCCCAAGAAGTAGAAATGAAAGCAACAAGGTCCAGAAGAATTAAAATAGAAAAAGTAGAATTTGTCCCCACACTCACAAATTAGTTCAAATAAATGAGGTCATAGTCAGAAGAGAAATTCGATATTAACTCTACAAGAGATTATGGAAATGGAAGCATGAATTATTGGAGTTTGACAAAGAAATATGGAGAGGGATGTTCAAGAATATGGAGGCAAGAGATGGGACCAAACAGGATATTAGACCACTGGGGACGACAGGGAGAGAATAACAAAGAAAATGACGGCCACGATTTTATTTTATTTTTTTCGTTTTCGTTTTCTTGTTTTAATCAAAATATGAAGCATTAATAATATTAATTAGCTTTTGAAATAATAAGCAAAGGAGAAAGTACTCTTGTATATGATAAGCATATCACATTAATTATATGCGTCTACATATTCTAAATGAAATAGAAAATTTTGCCTTTCTAATTATATTCTTTAACTCAACGGATAGAAGAGAATATATTTCAAAAGATATATTTTAGTTTCGGACGGCTAAGTATAAGTTTACTATATGATGTCTAATAAATGGAAAAGTAGTACATGTTATAAAATGATGTAAAGGTAAATGACAAAATAAAAGTATTATGTGTGGGAGTAAGGATTAAAAAATTGTATTTTTGTTCTCTGAATTTTAAGTATGTTTGTCTCTCTAGGTCTAATTATTGTTTTGGGTTGTCCATATTTTACTTAGTATTGATATTAATCCCTCCAATATAGCTGCAATCTCGATTTTCAAATGCCAAATTAAGATATTCTACTAAGAGAATATATATGCATTCAGGTTGAAATCTTCTAGCTGAAATTAAGAAAGCAAAGTCACTCTTCTGAATTTTAATTTACAATCATATTCTCTTGGAGAACAAAATTTAAAATTTCCTATTCGCGTGATTATGTAATGTTATTTAATTAAGTTTATAATATTAGTAGTCTATTATGTCGTGGGTAATAGGGAGATACACATGAAGAAGAGAATGACTTTTTTTAAAAATCAACATATTGATGTAGTATTTGGATTAATACTTTTGCTTCTCGAGTTCCATGTCGGTATGGTCAAATGGGAAACGCAATGCATCGCTTACAAGAGGTTGGCTTTTCGTCTCAAATAATTAGGTGGTTCTACATTATATGTAACTTCAATTTAAACCTCAAGTCCTTGTCTCAGTTATGCTACATTCTGATTAATTTTCAATTCTCAACCAATCCCATGTAATTTAGGAGAAAGTGGTCCATCAGGAAGGAATATTTCTCGAAATGCACCATCTCGCTGTTTAATGAAGGAGCTGCATTAATCACGCAAATGACGATATTTTGGATGATTAGACGGCACATTAGGGTCCATTCTTTCATTCAACGAAGTGACATCATCAGCAGCCAACAATTTGGTAGTTCAATTAATCAACACAATCAAAATCGTTCACTAACAAAGTGAAATTAGCCCCAAAAACTCGGTAGACCGAAACGAAATAAACAATAAATCAAGTCTTAATGCAGCACTACCTGGAAGAACTCGAGATAGCAACCTCATCAGTTCTGTGATGGGTTAGTTCATCTATCTATACTTCCACAGACATTTCCTTGTTGATAATATTTTGTTTTATGAGAGAACGAGGTATATACACATACTAATCACCGTTGATATATCGGTTTAACCCGTACTACAAGGTGTTTCCGATGATCAATTTCGAACCTCTACGCAAATCTAAAATCAGTCTAATAAGATGATTTTTTCTCAGCAAAAAAATAATAATCTGGAAGTCCAATGAGTTTTAAATAATTCTAATCCGAGTCAACTTTTAAGGGTAAAAACTCTCATATACATTGATTTTCCTCATTCATAAGATCCGAATTCAAAATCTTGTTTAAAAGGAAGAAGTGTTAAGAGGCTTGAAGTTGAACTAATCCACATTAATCGTCCTCAAAAGAATTTAGTTTGCTATAAATTACATTCTCATAATTCCCCTTTATTTTTTATTTTTACGGAAGGATTCCGAGTGAACAATCACGGGAAGGCAATGGAGATGGAGGACTGAAAATATCTGTCTCCTTTTCCTGTTTTGATGATGCGTTGATGATATATACTCGATGTTCCATTACCGCCCTCCTATGATGTCTCGACAAGTATTTGTTAGAAGGAACGTCGTCGGTATACAAAAGCTAGTAGCTAATAAAATATCGTAGGTTTCACTGAGGACGACGTGGCAGGCACTGGTTGGTGGATGGCTTGAGGACTTTACGTAGAAGGGAAACAAAGGAGGGGTTCTTTGTATATTTTATATATTTTGTTCAAGTACCTTATTGATCATTAAGTGCCCTCATCTGTTATTCCTCCCATTGTGCAATTTGTGCTCCTTTTGTTAGATATTTCCGTACCATTATGCTGGGGCATGCATGTGTATGAGATACTTACAATGTGCTGATGGATTGTTTGAGTATACATATTCAACGTGCGGGGACCTATAGCGTGGGGTCTCGTGGCCAAGTGGGCAATTATCTACTGAAACTACTAAGATTCAAATATGTTGGGGGACAGCGCAATAATTTCCACTTAATTTCCTAATATGGGTGTGGATGGAGTACTTTTGCCATGCTAAGGAACAATGCGGATCAATTAAGGTACGCACAAGCTAGCTAAGCACAGTGACTGCAATTAGAAATGAGATTTAATACGGTGACATTACTCTTGACTTAAGATTAGAAGGTTTTAGGTAGAAATAGTACTGGGGGTCCGAAGTGCAAGGTTATTAGAGACTTATTGGATCTCTGGCTACCTATTCTGTAGGGAGTTGTCGGTTGGAAGCTGGTACTTGTAGGGTGCCCCCCGTGACTTTTCATCCCGTCAGCTCTTTTCCTTTTTTTAATTTTATTTCTTTTTACTTTTTCAAATAGATTTTAATATATAAAATCCACGGCGGCGAGACTTGATTGCACCGCGTGAGCCCAATTACAAACCATCTGCTCCATATGAATTGACCTCTCAATTCCGGATTAAATGAACTTCTAACATATTTCATTTGCGTTATATTCAATATATTTCGAATATGCACATGTATCCTTTATATGTAATAATATAATTTTTTAAAAATTATTGAAAAATTTTAAAAAATTTCAATAAAGGAAAAGACTCCTTGAGATATGTGGTACATTTTTTTGTTCAATATGCTAATAAATATCTTATAAAACAAAGACAAAAAAGCAGTGTTATCAGAGTCGGACAGGATGATGAACCGAAAGGGATATAGGTTCATGGGCTTATGGGTCCAACCGGGGGTTCGATAGGTCAGACCGTACATTTAATTAAAATAAAATAAATATTCATATTATTAAAAAATTATGATAATTAAGATAGAAGTATGATGATTTCAAAGAAATATAAGGATAGTGTAAGAAAATATCTATATTTAATATTTCTTACTCCAAAATAAATATTGGATTTTAATAAATACTTAAAAATAGAGTTAAAAGAACAAGAAGGTAGTGGTGGCTTAATTGGTAGCATGGTAGTATGAGAAGTAATGGATCATGGGTTCAAATCCTTATACAACCTAGCAATTTTTATATTAAAAGAACTAAATATGAGACCCATAAAACCCATAGAACTGGCTGGTTTAATGAAATTTTACTAAAAAATCGACTGGTTCAATTGGTCTGACGGCTCAAATATGCAACTTGAGTCTTTGGGCAGATCGGACCGGACATGGTGCAAGTTCCTAGTCCGACCGGTTGAATCGGTCGGTCCGATCCGGTTCTAATAACAATGCAAAAATGTTCATTTTCCTATACCGTAACCTCTACATGGTATTGCCGCTCTTCATATATACCTATATATATTTCAAGTTTTATCGTTTTACTATATAGATGTTATTTTATTTAGATATAGCCATTTACATATTGATTCGTCGTTGATCAAAATTTTTAATTCCCTAACTCTCATTCACAATTTGTAATATTTACCGTTTATTCTTGGTAATATATATAATTTAATGTCATTATTTAGAGTTTTAGGGTATCAACTGGTTAAAATTATACAAATAATGATAAGGGGTCCATGTGAACCCGATGCGTCTCATTCCCCAAAAATTTCTTTATAATTTGAAAAATTCATATGAATAAGCGGTTCGACACTTGTTTTCCTTAAGCAGGGTATTTGATTCGAGTATTGTGAATAGAGAAAATCCATACTGGTGCTAGGAGAGCTTTATCCCTTTAGTGGACTGACATGACTCAAATTTAATTAATTAGGGCACATTATGCTTCCAGAAATCAGGGTACATACTGAATATATATATATATATATATATATGTTTAATTACAATTCTCATTTGTTTTTCTCCTTCCTTTCCAAGCCTATCTTCTTGAAAATTAATCAAAATAGAACATGTGCTATTTATATTCTAATAAGTTACATTATAATTGTTTTAGTGTATTATATATAGATATACATGTTGTTACTGTATATGGATATTTTACATGGTATCAAAACAAATTACACTTTCGCGTGCCCATGTAAACTCACACCACGCCAATGCAACGTTGAGTGCAGCTAAAATGCGCATCGTGTTAGTCCCCTCGCCCGAGAATAGAAGAGGAGTTCAACTCGATGTTAATTGTTGAGAACATGTGTTTAAGGGCACTTGAAAACGTGTAAACACGTGAAAAGAGAAAAATTCACACGTTACACGTGAAGGTGGGTGTTGAGAGGCAAACTAGCCTAAAATCCCACATCGAAAAAATGAAGGAATATCCATGGATTTATATGTGATTTAAGTACTACCACTTAATAATTATAGCTTTTAAACTAGAGATGAGCCAAATTACTTATTAGCTTAATGAATACTTCACATGGTATCAGAGTAGGACGATGAGACTTGTTGATGGTGGGGCGACGAAGACAACAACAACGAACCTCTTAAGCCAAAAAGGCTCAAGTCAATCTCGATCGGCCTCTAAAGCCAAAAATGCTCAAGTCAACCATTATTTCTTGACTTCTAAAGCCCTGGAGCTCGAGTTGATTTCAATCATTGTCAGGCAAAAGAACCCAAGTCAGTTCATTGTTATTCTCGTCGGAGGAGCGCATGCCATTGTCATACTCGATCTCCTCTAATTTAGATATCGGAGGTAGTGCGAGCAAGATGACCATTTGACTGCGCAACATGAGTATTGGAGATCATAATATTTTATTTTAGGAAATAGAATATTTGAAAATAAGATTGTATGGGATTGATTATGTTAGTTGAAATCTTTCGGATTTTCCACATCCGATTGATATTATCTTGATATTATTAGATTATTTATTTCATATCTTAGTTACTGTATCAAGACTATAAATAGGTGAGTTATCTTTTATATCTTATTGAGTTAGTCATCCTGTGATTTTAGCCTATAGCTACCACGTTTTGATAACTCCATTATCTACTCTCATCTTATATTAAATTTTCACAGTTACACCTTTTTTCCAATGTTTTACACCATAGTCGAAAGTTTTTTTTTAACACTTCCATCTAACCAATGTATCAATTTATCTTGAAATAACATATCATCTGTCAAGCAACACTTAAAATTATTAAACTAAACCCATTTCAAGTAATAATAAATGAAGTTATATTTAAATAGTTCATATATAATTTCTTAAGAAAACTCATTTTATATATATGTACTTTTACGCTCCTTTTTAGTTAAATACTTTTTATCATTTTTCTTGCTCTTTTGTTTGCATCCTCCAAAATAATTTAGGAAAGAGTATATTCTATTTACTTTTCAAATATATTGAATTATAATAATTTTCTTGTTGGTTATTTTTATATTTGTTTACTACATTCCAATATTATTAACTTTCTTTTGATCATTTTCTCTCCCAATCATCAATATTTACTATTGTCAGTAGTATTCTTTGTTACCAAAATAATATAAACTTCTTAAATTAAATGCATTCCCAGAAGACTTAAATAATAAAAAGTTAAGAAAATGATTTGAAAGTAGACAGATAAGTTAAACTATATTGTGAACGGATGATACTTAAAGATTGAGTACATATTTAATAAGTGTATGAATTTTCTAAGATATAGAGATTTTTTTGGAACAATAAACAGTATGTGAAATCGTTAAAAAAAGTAATAAAATCAAGAATAATTTATTTAAAAATAATAATGTCCATATTAATTAATTAAAGTTTGATGATATGGCAAGATTAACAATGCGATGCAACCTATTTATTGAAAAATTAAAAAAAATCCCATGCAATTGAAGAAATAATATAATACACACCTACCATGAAAGTTTTTAGGTTATAATTCGGTTATTTTCTTTATTATGGAGTATTGAACAATATGTAATCTAAACTACAGTATATATAATAAGGATATAGTTTTTTTAGATTAGACAGTTGTGACACCTTAAAATCTCATATATAGTATCGAATCGCAGGTTGGATACACGTTGTGCACGCATTTGCGCCCCCCCCCCCCCCCCCCAAAAAAAAACGTTTAATTGATTTCATGTGATAGGCTTTCAAAATTAATCCAACCCATAATTGAGGGGATATTAAATAATAAATACCTAAATCACATGTATCTAGCAAGGTTAATAGTTTAAATTAGATAGTTGTGGTACCTCAAAATCTCAATTTTTTTTCATAAAAAGAAGAATAAAAAAAATAATTAATTTGCCCTTATATATTCTTAAAGCTAATTAGGGAACATGATTTTTTACCCACGGCATCGCGCGAGTATTACTACCAAGCATAAATTGAAGTTTCTTATTAAGATATAGGGCGCTTGTGGCGTCATGTCAGTCTGGGGTGGTTAATGTCCTACTTTAAAAAAGAAAGATTGTGCTTAACCTTTCCTTTTATATATGAAACTATAAGAGTTGTGCAAGAAATTTGTCCTAATAAAATTATTCACAGAAAAGTAAGATGGCCATATGGCCTTATAGGGTAGAGAGGAAGAGGGAATGATGATGGAATAGGAAAGAAAATAGGAAGATGCAGGAAAAAAATGAAGAGAAGGAAAGTTACATTAGCCACTTTTATTTTCCCTTCACAATTGTATTGATGCGCTTTTTTATTTAATAAATCACAACTTGCATTAATTTTACGATGTGCATTCTTTGAAAAGAAAAATTTATATCAAACTCCCCTTAATTCATATAAATATATATATCATACTCCCCTTCTTTAGTATAACAGTAATAGATAATATTATAGAACAAAGAGCCGGATTCATATAGTTTGCAAGCAAATAGAAAATAGAGAAATCTTAGGATTTCAATTAATTTTTACGAATGACCTCATAAGAAATTCAAAGTGGTTTACGATGTAGCATCTCTCTGTATTCCATTTTCGATATGTGGTAGATGTAATCTACACCCTCATACATTGAGCCTAAGATACTTAATATGTGAATTTTTTTTAATGGACTACGAGATGTTCATAGTTTGTCCTCTAAGACTAAATATCACTGCTTTTGGGGTCCGCTCCCCCTTGGCATGAAATGCTTACAATGTGTATTGCATGTAAAATCTGCGCAGTGACATCCATTAAATCCGATTATAAGTTCAAGCAAATATGAACTTGTTGCATATAAATATATGCATTTTGAGAAATAAAGACTATCGAGTTCAAAATTCAATTGAAAAATATGAATACATAGAATTGTAGACATTTTCAAAAATAAAAAGTAGACAATAAATTATAATTATTTATTGTTTTAAGAAGGTGACGAAATCCTAAATTTAAATCTGGCTTAATTCTTCTGCATGTGTTTGTTTTAATTTAATCAAATAAGTGTTTAAAAGTTACTCAATTATAAGAGAAAATAAATGGGAGAAAGAGGAAAAGATGAGAGATCATGGTCTAAACTATATAATCATTAAGTCAAAAACCACTTAATGAATAAGTAGAAAATTTTGACTCGATGAAAAAGGTCATTTTTCACTTATTGGTGCTCTTAACCCTTTCACATGTGTGTTTGATTTTAGAGTTAAGTAAAGTTGAATTTTAGTTTTAATTGTGTTATTGAATTATGAGAAAAATTGTGAAAAAGTAATGAATAGTTGAGAGAAAGTAATGATTGTGTTGTTAAATTGTGGAAAAAATAATAAATAATTGAGAGAATTTAGTATTAAAAATCAAATTGAATTGTTAAAAAAATTGAAGAAAATGAAAAAATAATAATTGTATTGTTGATTTTTGTTGTATAGCGAGCATAATTAAAATTGGAGTTAAAATTTTAAAATCTTGATTGCAAAACCAAATATGGATTCTCATCCTTATCATTCATCATTCTTCCTATATACATTTCATTTCTTAACTAATTAAATGCTTCATTTCTAAAACCTTAATTTATCAAATACTAAAATAAATTACCCGTGCAAGGCCTGAAGCATTTCTGCAAGAGGGATTAATACTTTGGTGATCGGCTTGGCTTGGTTGAGCTTTGGCTATGGCTGATAATGGGCGCTTAGACAGTGATGTGGACGGGGGGAGGCCACGTAGGACGGTGGCTGTCGGCCGTGGCCTCCAATCGTGCGACGGACCGCATCATTGCATTCATCAGACTTCTGGTCCCCACCCACTAATTATATATACACTATTACACACACTTTCTCTCTCCAAATTAAACCGAAAGAGCTTGGGCGGTGAGGCGAGTAGAGAAAATATATCGACCACCAAAAAAAAGGAGGGGCCGGAAAACAAGAAATGTATTTATATTTATATATTTATTGGATGAACTTAGACATAAGGATTATTATATTCACACAAATTAACTTGGGCTATTTAATTGGAAGTGATTTTTAAAATTGTAAGCGGGATGAAGCGGTTTAAGAATAATTCAAGTTTGAGTTCGCTCAAATCTGTACGAGTACAAATGAGAGCATAGTTGAGCCAAAGCTCCTTTGCTTTAATGAACCGGTCTTTTCGAGGTCGAATTCGGATGTTCATATTCGACCAAGGTTGAGCCTCACAGCTTGTGAGGAAACAATTAAGCCAAGCTCAAGCCTTCTAGATTCAGGCTTGATTCAACTTGTTTATACCCCTAATATTTAGTAAGAGGTCCAATCGAACTTTGGGAAGTTTCATGTAAGTTGACACTTAGTGATTCAATGGTGGATTCCTATAACAGTTGCCATGTTGGACAAAGCTGTCAAAACTCACGCTGTAACCGTCTACTACTCCAAACCCTCTATTATAATCGACAAAAAAAATCTTTAAATATGTGAAGACTCTTCATATCTGGTGTACATGTTGAGAGAAATGAACTGAAAATCAACCAACAAAATGTAAGCAATTGATTCAACTGGTTCCATTTTATTCCTTTTGGTCATGCTTAACAAAACATGCACATAATTGAGTCATGAGGTCACTCTTAGGCGGAGAATTACTCAAATCAAATATTGAAATTAGATTTTCAACGCTTAATCAACTTGTTTGATTAGCCTTAACGAAATTGCCTTAATTTATTAAGTTAGAAAACCTGTTAATCATTAAATAACTCCAAACCTACTAATTACAAAATCAATCAATCAATATGTACAGTAAAGGAGAATTGGCATATTTAATGTGCATCAATTAACCCTTGTTTTATTATTAAATTAAATTAAGTAAAAATATAAAAATGTGTAAAATATGCTTATTTAGTCAAGTATCTTAAGTATCTAGACTCCATAAATCATGAAATGTATCAATATATATAATTTACACAAAATATTAATAAACTTTAATTTTGTTCTTTAGGAAATAATAAGTATAAAATCTTGAACACTTTATATTTCAAAAATAAACATAAACTTTTTAATATAACTTCACACTCTAAAATATTTCAAATATAAAAGGAAAATTGTGTATGTTGTGAGGAGTATTAATCTATAATCTATAATAATAACAACAACGACGAAAACGACGACGACATTATAAAAGTGTAAAGCTCAAAAAAGTGTTTTTCAATTTTTTAAAATTTCAGTTTTATCCTTCAATGTACATGAACATATTTTGTCCATTAAACGTATTTGGACAAATTTTAGTTTTTGTCGCATTATTATAACTGAAATACCTCTTCGAATGGTATGTCTTGATAACTACAATTTTTAGGCCTCTTCCTAATTCAATAATTTAATTCTATTATTCTTATTATTATTATTATTATTATTATTATTATTATTATTATTATTATTATTATTATTATCATCATCATCATCATTATAATCATATTTAAGAATAAAAAACTCAATAATTGTTTCTCCACATTTCTTAATTCTAATTTTCCCTTTTGTATATATTTCTATACACATTTTTCCTCCATTGTAACATTCATTGTATTTAGACGTATCTATTGATTCTAATGGCATCTTTTTCTCCCATTGTAACATTCATCGCATGTAGACGTGACTATTGGTTCTAGTAGTATTCTTTGATTAAGCATAAAAAATGCATACCTCTCCATGATGCCCTTTCTAAGCATATTAACCATACATGCCTTTCCAACTATACGAAACACAAACCTTGGAAACATTATTTAAATATCATATCATCTTTTATATTACTGCACAATGTACAAATATGAGTGTGAACGCATTAAAATATTTATTTATAATTAAAAAATCTAAATTTTTTTATTAATTATTTAATACTATACAAATTTTAAAAAATTAAGACTTATTAAATAATATGTAGATAATAATTTATTAAAATTAATTATAAAAATTAAGTAAGTTAAAAAATCGAGAAAAAAATCATTGAGTAATCCATGCATTTTGAGGCCTTCAAGTCGAGCATACCTCAACTCCATTTTCATATATATACATATATATACACACACATACATACGTATGATCTGTATTTACTATAATAATAATAATAACAACAACAATAACAATAACAATAACAACAATAACAATAATAATAATAATAATAATAATAATAATAATAATAAACAAGTGTCACCGTGTACCCAAAAAAAAAAAGGTGTCACCAAAATTCGTAAACGCTCAGGCTTAAGGCACTAAATTTTTTCCCACAAACTAACATTTTTTTTGTCTTTTGAAAAGACTTGTTTCTCCAATTAAAAACGATTAATAGTGGTAACTTTTTTTGTTTTTTTGCTCGAAGGTTAATAATGGTACCTTATCACTTGTCTTCCTCCATGTAATTTCAGATGTCAATGGTGCTCTCTCACTTCATATAATAATCCAAAATTAACGATGAAACCTAACACTATGGATAACTTTGAGTAAGGGGTTTCGAGGGTTTCGGAGGGGAGGGGTTTAGACGGTTATGGAGGTTTTAGGAGGGGAAGGATTTGGAGGTTTTTGAAAAGGTTTAAAACCCTTGTTTGGTTAGACTTCGTAAAGGATTGGAGGATTTTGGAGTTTTTCTATAATTTAATATTAGACCATCGTGCTCTCATGATCAATCAAAGAAAAAAGAAAGAAAAACTATTGTTATATGCAACCAAGCTACGTACAGGATATTTTTTTTTTTGCTGAGTAAGCTACGTACTAGACAAATGTTATAATTGGATCATTGTATAATTGGACCCTTCTAATTAGTAACTAATTTTTATAGGCATATACTTATGAAGAAAATGAAATTTTTCACCTGCAAAAAAAAATTAAACAAAACAATTGGAAATAACAACTCTCATAATAATAATAATAATAATAATAATAATAACAACCAATTAATAATGTATGCCATGCAATTTAGAATAAAGAACTGAGTCATGAAAGCAAATACATGGGCCAAAGTAGCCCGTACAAATGCGAATACTTATTAAAAATAAAAGTTTTCAATCCTTTAATATGACTAGAAAGAAGGAGATCGAGCATATTTAATGACCGGAAGGCATAGGACCGACCATTTCCATGACCACTTTCTTTAGCTTCTCCAATGGAAAACTAGGTACTGCCCTTAACATCTCAGGATGCTTGAGAAGGTAAATACAAACTTGAGTAAACTCCATCCTCCTTAACAGGCAAACGTTTGTAAGCATCCTTTAGAACCTCATTCCCATCTTGTTAGGCACATTCTCATCTCTTATTGCCTCGGCAACATTGTCTAGTGCTTCTCCAATGACTATGACTTCCTCTTCCTCTTTGGTTTTCTTAGCTTTCTTTGTCTTTGAACTATTTGCACCTTGTGGAATACGAGAGTGCACCTCTTGTTCTGAAAACTCCACATTCGCATCCACCTTATTCTCAAAAGGGTCAATTGACACTTCCTTTTCAGCGACCAAGCGATTGATTCCCTCGATAGTATCGTCGAACATTTCTTCGGTCATGGAGGATTGGCGCTTTTTCATCTCTTTTGCTGTTTTGGCATGCTCTCCAGTAGCTCTGTCCTTACCATATAGGATCACCATCTTATTATAGTTCGGGATAGGCTTGGTTATCCATTCTTCAACTTGAAGTTGTGCCCATCACAATAAGAAGAAACAGATTAAGAACAACATATTGTGTGTGCTTTTTTTTATTGATAAAATAGAAACAACTTACCTCAATTAATTTCTCCTAAACTTCAGGCTCTGCGCTTCACATATTGGTGTTGGGATCCCAAGCAAATCCACTTAATCCATTCTTAAAAAAAAATAGCACTTGGAAAAATTTGCCATTAGATCTTCCAACGATTTTTTCTATTTTCTTTTGTTAGATTCTTGTTAAGCTTAGAATTTAGCTCTTTCACAAATCAATCAGAGTTGATCAAAACCCTAAATCTTCAAGGATCACAGGAGGATTAACGAAAGAATGAAGGAGAAAGGTCTCGATCGTTGAAGGGCGTCGAGTCCTTGAGAGTAGAGGAGCAAGCGCTGGTACATGCCGCAACAAATATAGCGATCAATAGTTGCAAGATGGGTAAAACTTGGATAAAGTTGGTGGCTTGTGACATAAAAATAGAATATTTGTGAAATAGGGAGCAGTTGCTGTCCTCCTAGTGAATCGTGCCTTTCTCATCCCATAGTCGAAGACAATGTAAGTTCAAAATCATTACTTGATCCATTAGTTTGGCATGGTTTTCTTGTCTGCTACCACGGGAGGATTAAGTGGTGTTTACTTTGAGTAATTAGTTTAATTCTCTGTCTTTTGCTATTGTAAGGTCAGAACTAAGTTTGGTATGTAACTATACTACGGAGACCTCATGAAACTAACTTTTCTAGTTTAGTACATTGGTGGTACAAGTTATATATTAACTGTGGATGTTGATAAAATGTCATGGCATGAGATGAAGGGACATCTAAAAGACTGACTACAAAAAACCTAAAGGAATGTGGTATTTACTTCCTGAAAGTAGCTTAGATGATTGTTTGGTTGACATGAATACTGATCCTGAGGTGATTTCAATGGTTGAGCTTGGATTGAAATTAGAATTAGCTACTGTGTATACTGAAGCAGATCGAATGAAAGATAGTGATGATGAAGGTCATGAGGACTTTGATGTTGAGACTCGTGGTATAAGGAATGTCACTGATGATGATGCTATGGAAGCAAGGGAAACAGGGGATGGTGAAGATGATGACACTTATGATGATGTTTAGGAAGTAGAGGATAGTGAAGCGGAGGAGACTGAGAGGAATGAATATGATATAGGTGGGTGTGGAGGTGTTAATGATGAAGACAATGATGAACCAATAGAAGTTAGAGAGCAGAGGAAAGCATTTAAGATGCAAATTGATGGAAGGAAAAAGAGACATGCAATGAGGAGGAAGAAGAAACAAACAAGGCAGTCCAATGATCTAGGGGATGATATACATATACCTAAGATCCCTATAGATCACAAATGGGAACAAAGTAGAATGGGAAAGATGAAGAAAAAGTACAGATCATTCATTCCCAACTACGATATTACTAATATCACACTAAGTGAGGATATGATATTTGCCAACGATGAACAGTTCAAGGAAGATGTGAAGAGTTATGCCATTGTCAATGGCCTTGAGTTATGGTGGAATAGGAGCTATAAGATCAATATTGAGGTTCCGTGTAAAGAAAAGGATTGTCCATGGAGAATTTATGGTAGTTGGACTCGTAAAAATGAAGGATTTGTTGTAAAGAGATTTACTAATTAACACACATGTTCTAGGGTTGCACGAAATAAGGAAGCAACATATGAATGGTTGGGAAAACATTTCAGAGACAAAGTTAGGGAAAATGTGAATTGAAAGGTTTCAAACATGATGCGAGAGGTTAATGTCTAATTTGGAATCCAAGTGTCAAAAGTTACTTGTTACAAAGCACGATCACATGCAAGAAATCTTATTGTGGGGTTTATAGAAGAGCACTATAATATGTTGCCAACATATCTTACTGAGTTGAATAAGGTTCATACGGGAAGTACATTTGAATTAGTTCTTGATAGGTATGGACTTGATTGTGTAGCTAGGTTTAATAGGTTACATGTATGCTTTGAGAGTTTAAGAAAGAGGTTTCTTGTTGGTTGAAAAGCGATCATTAGTGTGAATGGATGGTTTTTTAAAAATTCAGCTTAATGAGCAATTATTGAGTGTTGTAAGAAGGGATGAGAATAATCAAATGTTCCCTATAACATGGGCATTGGCGAATTATGAGAGTGAACATTCTTGGAAGTGATTTTTTTAACTCTCGATGAGTGACTTAGGAATAAGAGGTTGATTTGGCCAGACATTGATTAGTGATAAGCAAAAGGTACTTATTTTGTTCAAGTAATAATTCATTTGCTTTAAATTTATACTCTTAATTGGCATTCTCCTAAATGATTGAGTTCATTTAGATATGTAGGGGCTGAAAAAGCTTTGAAGGCACTTTTTCCGCATGTTGAACATAGATTTTGTGCCAGGCATCTGTATTTTAATCGGAAGAAGAAGCATAATGGAATTGCTTTGAAATACTTGTTTTGGAGGTCAGTCATGAGCACCGCTGAGGCAAATTATCTCAAGGCAATAGGGCAGATGGAAGTTTTTTCAATAAAACCAGCTGATGCATTTAGAGGTGTTGATGTTAGAAAGTTTTGCAGGGCTTACATAAATGACTGGAATGCATGTGAGGTTGTTAATAACAACATAAGTTAATGTTTCAATGACTTACTGGAAGCTAGGACTCTCCCACTTATAGACATGAGTACATTTGAATATCAATTATCCAGGTGATAGCTGAAAAAAGAGAATTGTTTGCTGGTTCTAATGGAGATATTTATCTTAGAGTATTGAAAAGACTTGAAGAGGCAAAGCAACAAAGTAGGGTGTGTTTGACACAAAATGGGGTAACAGGAAGTATCGAATTGTTGAATATGGGAACAGATATATTGTGGACTTAGACAAATGGACATGTTCATGCAGAATGTGGAATTTCACAGGAATTTTTTGCAGACATGCTATCAGTGCTATCTATTATCGATGTGAGCAACTTGAAGACTTTGTGAATGGGTTTTTGAAGAAACAAATGTACTTAAAAGCATACCAGCAACTTATTGAACCATTGAATGACAAAAATCAATGGGTTCTGGTTCAATTTGTAACTATATTATCGATGTGAGCAACCTGAAGACATTGTGAATGGTTTAATTTGTGAAGCTATTTGCTTTGCCCCGTTTTCTTTTTTAGTTGGGTCCTTATTCTTGGACTTCTTTGGTTTAACAAGATGCTTCTTAGCTATTAGAGGAAATACAGTTACAGATTGAACTAGAACTCATTGATTTTTGTCATTCAATGGTTTAATAAGCCGTTGGTATGCTTTTAAGTATATCTGTTTCTTCAAAAACCCATTCACAAAGTCGTCAGGTTGCTCATGTCGATAATAGATAGCACTGACGATATGTCTGCAAGGAAATCTGGTGAGATTCCACTTTCTGCATGGATATGTCCATTTGTCTAAGTCCACAACATATATGTCCATATATTGAACAACCTAGTACTTATTGTTACCCCTATTTTGTGTCAAACATACCCCACATTGTTGCTTTGCCTCTTCAATTTTTTTCAACACCATATGATAGATATTTCCTTTAGAACTAGCAAACAATTTTTTTTTTCAAACATCATTTACATGATTGGTGTTCGAATGTGTTCCAACATATTTATAAGTGGGAGAGTCCTAGCTTACACTACCCAGTTATTGAAACATTCACTCATGCTGTTAGCAATAGCCTTACATGCATTCCAGTCATTTATTTAAGCCCTAAAAAACTTTCTAACATCAATATCTCTAAATGCATAAGTTGCTTTCATTGAAAGCACTTGCATCTGCCCCATTGCCCTCAAATAATTTGCCTTAGTGGTGTTCATGACTGACTTTCAGAACAAGTATTTCAAAGCAATTCCATTATGCTTCTTCTTTCAATTAGAATACAAATGCCTACACAAAATCTATGTCCAACATGAGGAAGAAGTGTCTTCACAGCTTTTTCCAACCTCTACATATCAAAATGAATTCAGTCATTTAGGAGAATGCCAATTAAAAGTATAAATTTAAAGCAAATGAATGATTATTTGAACAAAATAAGTACCCTTTGTTGATCACTAATCAATATTCAGCCAAATCCATCTCTTATTCCCAAGTCACTTATCAAGAGTTTAAAGAACCACTTACAAGAATGTTCATTCTCACCCTCCACCACTACCCATGCTATATAGGGAACATTTGATTATTCTCATCCCTCTCGACAGCACTCAATAATTACCCCTTAAGCTGAACTTTTAAAAAACATCTATCCATACTAATGACTGCTCTGCAACCAGCAAGAAACTCATTTCTTCAACTCTCAAAGCATACATATAGTCTCTTAAACCTAGCTGCACAATCTGGTCCATCCTTATCAAGAATTAATTCAAATGTACTTTCCTTATAAACCTTCTTCAACTCAGCAAGATATGTTGATAGCATATTATAGCGCTCTTTCATGGACCCTACAATAAGATTTCTTGCATGCGATCTTGCTCTGTAACAAGTAACTTTTGACACTTGGATTCCAAATTGGATATTAACCTCTTGCATCATGTCTGAAAACTTCCGGTTCATATTTTCCCTAACTTTCTCTTTGAAATGTTTTCCCAATCATTCATATGTTGCCTTCTTATCCCTTGCAACCCTGGAACACGTGTGCTCATTAGTAAATATCTTCACAGCAAATCCTTCTTTTTTACGAGTCCAGTTACCATAAATTCTCCATGAACAGTCATGTTCTTTGCACAGATCCTCAGTATTGATCTTATAACTCCTCTTCCACCATAACTCAAATCCATTGACAATGGCATAACTCTTCACAATTTCCTTGAACTGTTCATTGTTGGCAAATATCACATCCTCATTTAGTATGATATTGGTAATATCACAGTTGGGAATGAATGGTATGTACTTTTTCTTCCCCTTTCTCATACTACGTTATTCCCCACTATGATCTACAGGGATCTTAGGCATATATACCCCATCACCTGCATCATTGGATTGCCTTGCTTGTTCCTTCTTCCTTTTCCTTACATGTCTCTTCGTCCTTTCATCGGTTTGCATTTTAAATGCTTTCATTTTCTCTCTAACTTGTATCAGCTCATCGTTGTCTTCATTACTAACACCTTCATACCCGCTTATATCAAAGTCATCACTCTCAGTCTCCGCCTCTTCACCATCCTCTACTTCCCAAACATCATCATCAGTGTCATCCTCGTCACCATCCCCTACTTTCCTTGCTTCCATAGCATCATCATCAATGTCATCCCTTATACCATGAGTCTCAACATCAAAGTCCCCATCACCATCATCATCATTATCATCCATCCTATCTGCTTCACTATCACATTCTTTTAGATTCTTTGTAGCCAAAGTCTTTTAAATGTCCTTCCATCTCATGCCAGGACATTCTATTAGCATCCACAATTAATATACAACTTGTACCACCAATGTACTGAACTGGAGGAGTTAGTTTCATGTGGCCTTCGTAGTATAGTTGATTACCAAACTTAGTTCCCACCCTACAATAGCAAAAGAAAGAGAACTAAACTAATTACTCAAAGTAAACACCACTTAATCATCAGTTGTGGTAGAAGACAAGAAAGTCATGCCAAACTAGTGGATCAAGTTATGATTTGAACTTACATTTTCTTTAACTATGGGATAAGAAGGACAAGATTCATTGGCATGACACCAATTGCTCCCTATCTCACAAGTATTCTATTTTTATATCACAAGCCACCAACTTTATCCAAGTTTTACCCCTCCTACAACTAAGGAAATGATTTTTTATACCATCATGAATTTTTATGTCATCATTAATACCAAATCAGATCGACGACATGCAAATAGATATTGAGAGTACTTGTGATTGATCGTTCTATTTGCTGTGGCATGGACCAGCGCTCACTCCTCCTCTCACAAAGAGTCGACGCCCTTCAACGATCGAGACCTTTCTCCTTCGTTCTTTCGTCGATCCTCCTGTGATCCTTGAAGATTTAGGGTTTTGATCAACTCTGATTGATTTGTGGGATGAGATAAAAAGATAGTAGAATAACTTGTAGAGATGGGCGGGAAAGACAGGAATAAGGGAGGAGGAAATAAGGGAGTGAGACCAAGAAACTGAGCTCATGTGGCCAGCTGGGCACCGTATGTCCAAATAACGTGCCACATCATCGTTCCGTCAATCTCTTAACGAAAATATAACGATTTGATGAACGGTGAAAAATTAAACAAATTTCGTGATGCATTGTGAAATTGTTTTAAACTATGATATGTGGTGAAATTGTTTATCAAACTGTGATGTATGGTGTCATTTTCCCAATCTTATATTGGCATACCGCTGCACAACAATTTCATCTTTACTTAGAACTGCTACATCTACTGAAGGGCCTTCATAACAATATGAGGTTATGGTCAGCCCTCTTCAGCCTGATTCCTTCGAGCATATTACCTCACTTATTCCGCTCTCGATGCATCTCATTTATTTAGTGTTGATTCTCATTTGGAGCCAAGAACTTACGAGCAGATAATAAGGAACCCTAGTTAAACACAACAAAAGAAATTCAAGCCTTGGAACATACTTGTACACGACTAGTTGAATCTCTCCCTTCTAGGAAACACTCCATAGGTTGAAAGTACATACTTAAGATCAAACGTTGTGTTGATGTGAAAATTCAGCTACAATATCTATTTGGCAATGAATAGGTTTACTCAAGTTGAAGGTGTTGGCTTCCAAGAGAAGTTTATGCATGTTATTGTTCATTCCTTGCTGATAGTCGTAGCGGCGAAAGGTTGGGAGATGAATTAAATGAATGTGTACATGTATTTCGTCATGGTAGCCTTTATAAGGAAGTCTACATGCCATTCCCCCCAAATTTTTGTCCTTGCAATATTTGTAAGTTTTGTAGCTTACGCCCTTTTATGGCCTTCACCAAGCCTATTGTAATTGGTCTTCTAAATTTGTAAGTTTGCTACTCTAACATGGTTTCCTACCATTTAAGGTTGGTTGGTATCATCACTAGTCATTATACATACTTTAAGGAGTACTTTCATCAATGCTTTCGCATTAATGACCTTTGTCCTTTGGCATATTTTCTTAGAACTGAAGTTGTTCAACTGGATTTCAGTTTAATTTATTCTTAAGTTACTAGGGGCTTGTCAGACATATTTTGAATGGAGCAATGACATTTTCTCCTAGAGGACTTCGAATCTCGGTTATCTAGCATGAGCCAACAATGACGTCTTGTCGACCACCTAAATCTATTTTACTATTACTCAGCCTGACTTGAGCTATTTAGTTCATATGTTTTTGTAGTTTATGTAGGATCCTAGAGGTGGTCATTGACATGCGACTATCCGAATGATAAGATTTCTCACGAAATATCCAAAATATGATATCTTCTTATAGCTCTCATAATCATTTTTACAGCCTATTGTGACTTTAGTTATGCAAGTTGATCGATGACTATGTACTTGACCAATAATTTTGTCACATTCAGTGCAATTCGAATTTCTTGCAAGACGAAGAGCAAACTATGGTATCAATATCGTCTGTTCAAGTAGAATATCAAGCGATATGGCTGCTACAACTAGTATGTTATTATGGTTGCACAACCTAATTGCTTCGTCAGGAGTTACTCATCCGGCATCTATGAAGTTATCTTGTGATAACCGAGCCAAACTGCACATCACTTTTAATCCTGTGTTTCATGAGAACACTATCAAGATCGATTCTTATTTCATTCAGCAGCACATTGGATCTCTTACTAATGTCATTGCCCATGTTTCGGCATTAATCGTATGATAGTTTGTATTTTCTCCTCAGCAAAGTGAGAACTTGCAATTTTCATTCGCCAACTTAGTATTATAGTTAGATTAAGTATTTGATGAAATATTCTCTCTTGCAATTAGGATATTGTGTAAATTAGCTTACAGTGCCATATTTGTTAGCTTATATTTTTTCTTCCCTTATTTTGAGGGATTCTTCATTATTTCACAACCTTGTATCTTGTCTTGCATTTATCTTGCTCACTTCTAAAAACATAATTTTTTCTTGCTAAATTTGGTTTTGATACATACATTAATATGTTTGTGAAGTTTTAAATCAAGATCTTAAAACCTATCATCTTTCAAATCTTAGAGGATTTTCGATCGTCGATCTTTAAACTCATTTCTTTGATTTAATGAGAAAATCAGCTAACTGCCTATTAGTAGGATTTGATCCTCGAGAAAACATGTTCACAATAATATATTATTAAACTGAAGAGATTTGGCCTAATAGTAAGGACAAATACAAGTATCAAATTCGTCCCTAGTTCGAAATCCCTTGAGGAAAGCCCGACTCTCTGAGTTTACCTTGTTCCATGCGCTTAATGGGCGTACGTACGGGGCTGTGAGAATTAGTCAGGCAAAATCTAGATACTTCTGCGTTATAATATAAATATATTGTTGTCCCTAGCCTATTGCATAGTCCTACGTATATATATTAGGATCATTGGTTCCCTTTTAGATTTTTCTTCGTTCTCTGTTCTATTTTATGGGCTATTTAGCCTTGTATTCGCATTCCACTCTTTGGCTGTCACAT
This sequence comes from Punica granatum, assembly GCF_007655135.1. NCBI lineage: Eukaryota > Viridiplantae > Streptophyta > Magnoliopsida > Myrtales > Lythraceae > Punica > Punica granatum. The sequence continues at coordinate 5,504,692 of NC_045132.1, forward strand.
GGCGTTTAGGTTGTCAAGCGTGCCAGGGCGCAGTTCTAAGATGTGAGTGGGAGCGAAATTAGCACCCGTCCTCACCGGGCTAAAGCATTGCACCACAGTCCCTGGGGTCCATAGGAATAGCCAGTGACTAGGTTTTCAGTGTTGATGTCAATCGAGGGATTGTATAGATGGTGCAGACGATGTCACGACTTCAAGGGTTAAGCCGTTTAATTTCTTCCAAACATGCGCGCGATATATTTACCAATATTTATATGAAACTGCCTAGAAGCTGGTCTCGTTGTCAGCACCCCATTTTAGTTCACCAGTTCATACAATGTTCATCAACAGCAATTCGAGCCATGACTTGAGTATCGATATAGAAGAGGGCTCGACAGAGTAGCAAATTGTTATTCATTCTCAAGTCAATAAAGACAAGCAGATGATTCAAGCACATGACAAAAGAACTTACAGAATCATCCAGCTACATACAGACCAAACAGAGGGCCCACATAGCTTCCAAACCGGCCTTTACAAAATACAACACCGACATTGCTATTTTCTACTGGCTCACTCGACCATCAGAAAATAGTCAATATTGGGCTTCAAAAATCCCTCGCGGTGTCAAACATATGAAAAGTGTCTTCAAACACATTTCGCAGATTATATGTTCTATGCAGAGCAATTTTCTAAATACATACAACTTTTCAGTGGAAATCCAAAAATGCCGGTTCATCAGACAAAAGCTAATGTCCGATGTTAGACACAATAATGCCCCGCAATTCTACAAATCATGAGTATCGCTTCAAATCATTTCTCGGAAATCACACAGACTTCTCGAATGACTCCTGAGTGACAGAAGAAGCATACCTTTCAACGGAAATGCGTAATTGGAGACTGGTCTGACAAAATATCGGCAAACGAAGTTAGCCATGCATTGCCCTGAAAACTACAACGGACAGAAGCAATTGGACAAATCAGATTGCATAATCCCTTTCAGTTTCCCGAATAACCACTAAAGAGCAGAAAAGGCCGTTTTCAACGGAAATTCATAACCGAAGGTCCTTTTGGCAGAAACTTGACGCCAGACGATTGCCCTACACAGTGCTAGCCATCCCAAGGCTCAATATGGAATTCTCATACTGAACTACATAAGTTATCTAGGCCTCACAATGGTTCTAGAATGATTTCAAATGCCCTTTAACAGTCCTTCTAGACATGTTTTCGACAAATAGAAATCGCAGCGATCTTAGGCTCGCCCAAGCAACTCAGAAGGGAATTTGAGAAATCCGACTGCAGACTCCTAGGACGTCTTTGGCTTTACGTTTGCAATACCAACTTACTGGTCAATTATTCAATCTGATTGACAATGCACGTCAAAATGACCAACGCGGAATGCAGACACGAGATACAATTTTAGAAATGGCTAACTCCGCTTTGATCGTCTGAAACTAGCAAAACCGGCATTCGAGCCTCATACCCACATGAAGCATTATCTTATGCAAAATGAGCAATCTTGGGCTCGTTTGAATCGTTTTAGCTCGCGCATCGACAATTCGACGTTTATTTGAGCCACGAACTTCGAACGCGCGACCAATCGAGACCCGAACTTCTTCCCGACTCTCCCTCGCAACCCGTGGGACCCATGGTCTGCCCTAGGGCAACCGCCCCTTGCCCAAATCGACCTCTCCTTGCTCTCTTGCACACTTAGCCCATAAATATCCTAAGTCCTCCAAGATTGCACTCCAACCTCACATCCAAGCCAATTAATGCATCTTGGCTCTTCTTCAAAAATTCCATGGTTCAAATTCATCCTCATTTCCATTAAGAAACCGCCCCTTGCCAATCATGTCCTTAATCAAGCTTTGTTTCACTTAATTTTACTTAAGTTTTGCCTACATATTTCCTTTATGTCATTAAGCTAATCACTTACCTTCTAGCCATCTCTCTCAAGCTTTCTCACTTATCAAATGCTCTCAAACTCCATGAAAACCACAACAAGCTTCAACACCCAAAAACCAAGCAAAACTCTTGAAACTTAAGTTGGAATCATGGTGAATAAATTAGATTTTTAGTTTGAAGCCTCTAAGCCATAGAACCAACTTAGCACATATCCAAACTGAGTTTGGTTCTTTCTAGGCCGGTTTTTCCATCCCGAGTTTCCTAGCCTTTCGGGTCGGTTTGAGTTGCCACAACCCATCAACCATCTTCATACACGACCTAAGAGATCTCAAGATAACCCGTTGGTTATGACCCAACGAGAAGCAACAGCCTGATTATCCAGTCAGGTCAAATTTTCTAACTTTCCTTACTTTTCCTTGCAGATCGAGTCGACCCGAGACTCTTTTCTCCAAACAACCACCACGGTCACCTCCAGGGGTCCCTCAGCTACCGTGGGCCACCAACCTTGTAGCTAAAAGCCATCAGAAGCCACTACTGTGCCGTTCGACCCGAGACTTGCCCAGTTAGGTCTGTTCATAGGTGTGCTCTATTTTGTCTGATCTTTGCAAGGTTATACGGGTTAACCCGACAACCTGTGGTTCAAGTGACCACTACCACCACCTAGAGGGGTCCCTTGGGGGTCCAGAATCGACCGGACATGTTGCAAAAGGTGACCTGAATAGCCTTGATCCGCCAGTTCTTTCCCGAGTGCCAGTCGGGTCTGTCCAGCACCCAATCGGGTCTAAAGCTTCCATTCGGGTCTGTTCAAGCCAAAACAGCCTGAACCTGACCCACCAATGGTCAAACTCGATTTTTTACGGTCCCATCCCGCATCCCAGGACTAGGTATAACCATTCCCGACTTAGAGGAGCTAGGACGTTTACATTTTGTTGTGTTATGGAGTTATAAGGTGTTTCAAGCATGATTTACTTGCAAGATCACATTTGTATGCATTTCCATATTATCTTATGCATGTTTGTCATCATGCGATGTGCTAGCATATAAAAAAATGTTCAAATCGGAGTCGAGGAAGTTGTCTTGAATCGGAATATCCAAGGAAGTTCATGGCTTCTCCTCAAGAGAGATGACCGTGAGCTATTCTTCGTCTTCCCGGATTATAACCGGCTTTCTTGCTCCGATTTAAGTCGTTTCCTGAGTTTTTATGTTTTTCCCGCATCCATGAAGTTGATATCGTTTTATCGATTCCATAAATAACATGTTTGTGCATACTTGTATGTTTAAATGTGTTTTCCAAGATCATGATGATACCGACTTTGCAAAACCATCTTATTTATCATGTTTAACGTTTGAGCATGCGAAAAATAGTTAAAATCAGGTTAAAGAGACCGCTTGAAATTCAAAACGGGTCAAGGAAGCTTATGGCTATCTTCAAGGGGAAAGGGCCGAGAACTCATTGACCTTATTCGGGTCAAGAACAATCTCTTTACCTCGATGAAATCCATTTCTTGGATTTTGTGCAATCGCAATTTCAATATCATAGCAAATCCCGCATTAAAATCCTTTTTAAAATGTTGCTTTCCAAGCAAAATGTATGGATTCGTGTATCAATGAATCTTTCGAGGTCATTTAGGTTCCAATGGTATTATGGTCATTTTGACCAAATTACCCTCGACCTTCCTGGATCCGTCTTGGTCGTCGTGTCATGAATCGTTCTCATTAAATTAAGCTTTTTGGGTACTCAGACTCTATTCAGTAGATCAATTCATGATATGTCTGATTGTTTGTAATCCACACATTTACTGCATTCGGCAATAATCCTTATGTTGTAATCCCACCAACCGGTTAATCGGGACGCTTACACAATTAAATCCACTTGACATTAATAATCTTGCACGAATTGGCCGCTAACTAATAACTCGCGTCAGTGAGTTGTCAAATGACGTTAGTGCCCTTTCCAAAACTTGCATTTTTCTAAAGCTGAGATGCGTGGTTTGATGTAACACGGACGTCTAGAAAGGACTTGTATATCTTGATTTGAGTTTCTACCTGATTTCAAATAACTGAGGTCGGGATACAAAAGTGCTTTCTATATCACTTTTGAAGAGATCAACCGGTTCTTTGGTTTTTTCGGGGTTCTTGTATAACCCTGAAAGACCTTTGGTCGGCACCAATTACAGGCCGAGGTGGCCCACATCGTGTTGTTTCCCTTTTCTGAAAATAATTTTCAAGACAAGGGCAAAATCATCATTTTGCAATTTAGCGGCACCCCGAAGGTTAGCTTGACAGGAACACAACAGTATCAGAATGAGAACGGGCTACTTATTCAGGCGTAGGTTCATCTGCATAGCCTGATCTTATCCAACTGATGAGTTCCTGTCATCCTAGCATAGTTTCGGGTATTTAGTCGGGTATTATGGACCAAAACAGAATTACCTAACTAATCATACAGTGAACATAAGCACACATGAGCAATAGTGGATTAGGGCCTTAAGTTATAGGCTTTTCAGGCAAAAATACTTGTTCTAGAATAATCTGTAAGCATTGCAGTGTCACAATACAGAATAATTTTAAAAGTAATCCACAATCAAAGGACTTTACTACAGACATCATGTCTGTCAGGTCCTTGAAACAAAGCCGAATGCAAAATGCTTTGCACGCGTTTGTCTGCTTAGCATAGATCATTTGTATGCCAAAATATCTCGGGTTAATAACTTGTTAATCCACATACATTTGGCAATAACAAACATCTTGTCTGCAATTCGCATGTTGTTTGTTACTTTTATGCTCTTATTTGTTCAAGCGGGTCAAGCCTGACCCATAAGACTCATAGCACTTGGGGTCCAATGCCCTAACCATCGATCACAGGATCCAATACCCCATTCACTGATAGTTTATTTGAATTTCAGTTTTCGGTTTTTCCTTAAACTCACTGCGAGTTGGAGCGGAATAATAACCGAACGCAAACTAATTGAGATTCAAGCATTTGTAATATGTTGAATTATTTTGAGAGCATTGTGAGGAATTTACTTTGTACATTTATTCTGTAAGAATCCCAATCGATGAGTGAACGGTCCGAGAGCCGAACTAATTGAATCGGTCCAATGCTTGCCTAAACGAGAGTAAGCCCAAGATCTCGCGGTTCTGGTTCAAACAGAAATTCAACCATCATGGTTTGATGAACTGTAATGCTAGGATAGTGAACCAATTCCCCGACACACGTGCCTACTTTTCTCTTGGTTTCTCAATCCGCATCGTTTAATTCATCGAATTTTCGGTGTCAAAAAGTATAAGTCGAGCGCAGCCTAATTCACGAGGTAAATAAAACGGCAAGCCTAGCAAGCTAAAGTACCGAAAGAGCGTGCGAGATATAGATCCGCACGTAACATGAACCCCCAAACTCGAACTTTCTGGGTCCGCACAAACTAATGCCTTAGCAAGACTAGGTGTATCATTACCCCTAGACTCGGGTAACTTATCGGCCCTCGACCTTCGAGTCATAAACAGGTAGTGGCGACTCATTTTCACGTGTGTCTATCACGCATTCCTCGGAAAGGTGGACACTCCCAAGCCGTGCGATTCAGTCGCGCGCATGCTGGCCCGGACGAGAGCACATTCGAGTCTGTACACTCGTGATGTCGAGACGGCTCAAGAGCCAGTCTAGTGAATAGTGGTCACGGCCTAGGGAAGGCCCGTGAAGGATGTGTCTCGGCTAATATAGCCGAAACGGATGAGATTTAGCTAAAAAGTCGTAACTAGGGTGATGCCTCCTTGTAGTTGGTCTCGTCTAGAGGCAGCCGAAAGTAAAGTCATAGCCCTAAAGCTACTCATGGAAGGATAGGATCACGGTTCCCGGAAGGTTCGTGTTGGCGGGTCTCATCTACAAGGTAACCAAAAAGAAGAGCCTTAGGCACGGAAGCCTTGACCTGATAAAACCATTTTTAACCCAGAAGCATCGGAATGGGTAGAAGGGATAGAATGGAACCGAGGGTTCCGGTGAGGAAAGGTGAGAGAAAGAACGGAACAAGATGTTCCAAGGGATTAGTAAGGAAGACTGGAACCAAGGGTTCTGCAGGGTAAGTGACAAAGATCAAAGATAGAAAGGGTGCAATATGTAGATATTGAAATGCATGTGCAATAAACTAAAAGGTAGATGAAGGTAAATATAAAATAGATAAGCATTGTATTGTTGTGTTTGTCACAGACCTAGATGATCAGAGATTCAACCTTATTACGAGGAAATAAATCAAACAAAGCAATAATTCGTGCAGCCCCAACAGCCAGCTATACTAGAAACCATAAATATTATATCTTGCAAAGATATGAAAATTGCTAAGCTAAGAAAATCTTCTTGTCAAATCTCCACGAAATGCAATCCTCTGTCCAAGGAAACACCTCTAGATGTTGGACAAGGGCACCGGCTATGCTCCTCTTGCCTTGCACGCGCAGCAACTCACATAGGAAAGAAATAATCGCAATTTCCTTACGTGAGCTCCCTTCCCTCATGTATCCGGCTATTCCCATGTCCGATTTGTTTTGCCAAAAAAATAATCCCCAGTAGCCATGTAGAATTACCATCCTTCCCGTGTGTAAGTCCAAGTTCGTGTGTCGATCTCGTCTTCGAAAGAATCAGGACCATTTCCTTGTGAGAGCTGTTCAACTGAAGCTCTCAATTAATTCGAACACATCAACCTAGCTAAAGGTTACCCTAATCTCCTTCTCAAATAACCCACCCTGCAGCGACTATCCATATCGGGTAATGCCGCAGATCCTCCAATTTGGTCATCAAGTGCTCAATTATGGGCTGGCTCCTTACACGGCCCCTTTGTGCGTTCAATGGGTGGTGTCGTATACCTTTAATTAAGTCCAAATTCGACTAATTAAGCTCAATCTTAAGTAACGTACCTCACGTCCTTCATAATTACCACTAGGTGCAAAAAATGGCTATAAACAATACCCCCCATGTCTAGTTATGCAAGTAAAGAGTCGAGCACGACTTGACATGTAATTATGAGATTTTTCTCATTGAATTTTGAAATGATGTGAGGATGAACTCTGAGTTGTAGGATGTCAGCCTCACGACTTTGATAGCTATTATGACCCTTTCCGCCATAAGCTATCTATCCACAAGCTTGGAGTAGAGTAAACTTACGCAATTGGGACTTTGTTGAGCCTCCCAAACGTTCCTCGCAACCTGTGAAGAGATGACATCAACGACTGATTGTAGTTAGCCTGCCTTTATTGATGAATAGTCTCAACTGAATGATGTGTTACAGCTTGGAGTTATTGCGGCTGATGCACTAGCTAAAGTATCGCAGTTGGATGATATTGTTGCCGCCGTTGTATTGTTTGGTTAGCTGGTGTCATTAGCGGCACTTGTGGTATTAGCCATTGACGAGTCTCAGGTCCAGTTGATCGATACGTCATAATCGACTGTCGTTGTTGTAGCTAGGGTAGCTGAAGTTGCTTCAGCTGAACCTTTTGTTACCCTAATGGATAAACCAAATGGGCATTATGAATTGTTTGTGGCTGCCACTGATTAGTTGAATATGCAAGTTGAGGTGCTGGCTGATATATACCGGCAGCTGAAGGCACAAACCGTTGTAGCTAATACACCGCCGGCTAGCTAACCAATAGCTACGAGTTCAGCTGATTCATGTGCTGGCTTCCTTGTGGCACAAAAAACGACACCATTTGCTCTTGTAACCCAATCCCGCCATGCTGGAATGATGGCGATGGAATTTCTTCTACCTGCTGGGATGTGAAAGGAGCCAACTGCGAGTAGGTAGCTTGCGACTCAGGCATGTTGTATGCTAAACAAGAAGAGAAGGCCGTTGATGAATCTGATGGCGACCTATAAGAAGAATACCCGTATAACTTTCGATGTCGTTCCTCATGATCATGGCGTCCAGCTGAACTAATTTATCAACTCGTGATAGCTAGATAGTATATGGTTGAACTATCACCGGCCATGTAGTGCTCGGCTGTTTGCCGTGGGCTGAATCTTCTTTAATATTATCAATCAGCCGTATGGTATTCGGCTATGTCCTTGTGAAAGGTTGCAGGTGTCTCTGCAGGTGCAAGATAGATTAATATGGGCACAAGATCACTGTACAATGGATCCCACCAGGCGTGCTAGAAAGTTGTTTCGCTTGGAATTCGCGATCCACTCTTCAGCTGACGCGTGGCATTTAGGTTGTCAGGCGTGTTAGGATGCAGTTCCAAAATGTCTGTGAAGGAGAAACCACTAGCCGTCTTCATCTGGCTGAAGCGTTGCACCACGACTCTAGGGTCCATAAGAATAACCAGCAACTTTGTTGATGTCAGTCAGGAGGTTGTATAGATGGTACAGACGATGTCACGGCTTCGAGGGTTGAGCCGTTTAAGTTCTCCCAAATGTGCGTGCGATATATTGCCTAATTTTTATATGAAATGGCTCGGAAGCCACTCTTGTGATGTCGAGACAGCTCAAGAGCCGGTCTAGTGAACAGTGGTCATGGTTTAGGGAAAGCCAATGAAGGATGTGTCTCAACTAATATAGCCGAAATGGATGAACTTCGGCTAGGAAGCCGTAACTCAAGTGATGCCTCCTTGTAGGTGGATCTCAGCTAGAGGCAGCCGAAAGTGAAGTCACAGCCTTAAAGTTGTTCATGGAAGGATATGATCACAGTCCCCGAAAGGTCCGTGTTGGCGAGTCTCAACTACAAGGTAGTCGAAAAGAAGAGCCTTAGGCTTGGAAGCCTTGACTTGATAAAACCATTCTTAGCTCGAAAGAGTCAGAATGGATAGAAGGGATAGAGTGGAACCAAGGGTTCCGATAAGGAAATGTGAGAGAAAGAACTAAACAAGATGTCCCAAGGGATAGGTGAGGAAGAATGGAATTGAGAGCACCAGGAATGAGGAGAAGAATCAAACCAAGGGCTCCGCGGGGTAGATGACGAAGATTAAAAATAGAAAAGGTGCGATATGTAGGTATTGAAGTGCATGTGCGATAAAGTAATGGGTAGATTAATGTAAAGATAAATTAGATAAGCATCGTGTTATTGTGTTTGTCGCCGGGGGCTTACAATGAATGGCTTCGTCTACTGTTATAGGGTGAACCTAGGAACTCTAATGAGCAGATATTCAACTTTATTACAAGGAAATAAATGAAAGAGAGCAATAAAATTCATGTTGTCCAACAGCTAGCTAAACTAGGAAATATAATGAGGCGTTTGGTTTCAGAGTTAAAGTAACTTTGATTTTGCTTGTGGAAAAAGACAAATATTGTATAGTGTGTTGAATTAAAGTTAAAGTTGACTTGGAAAATGTGTATTTTTGTTGTGTAGTGGGTTGAGTTAAAGTTAAAGTTAAAGTTTTTGTAATTTTAACCCTGAAAACAAACGAGGCATAAATATTCTATCTAGCCAAGATCTGGAAATTGCCAAGCTAAGAAAATATTCTTGTCAAATCTTCAAGCAATCTCCATGAAATGAAATCCTCTATCCAAGAAAACACCTCTGGACGCTGAGTAGGGGCACCGGTTGTGCTCCTCTAGCCTTGCACGCACATTAACTCGCCTAGGATAGAAAGTCATCTCAATTTCCTTACGTGAGCTCCCTTCCACTTGTGTGTCCAGCTATTCCCATGTTCGATTTGATTCGCCAAGGAAATAATCCCTAAAAGTCATGTAGAATTGTCATCCTTCCCGTATGTATGTCCAGGTTCCTTTTGAAAGTTGTTTAGCTGAATCTCTCAGCTAATCCGAACAGATCACCCCAATTAGAAATTACCATAATCTTCTTCTCGAATAACCAACCCTCCGACAACTGTCCAGATAGGGTAATGCCGCGGATCCTCGAGTCGAGTAATCAAGTGCTCGATCATGGGCCGCCTCTTTACACGGGCCCCTTGTGCGTCCAATGGGTCACGTCATGGATCTCTAATTAAGCCCAAATTCAAGCAATTAAGCTCGATTTTAAGTAACGTACCTCACGGTTTCTATAATTACTGCTGCGTGTGAAAAATGGATGTAAACGGGGGCAAAAGAAACAAACTTTCGTCCTCTTCCAATGAATCTGGGACTTACTCCAAGGAATTCCTTTTCCTTGTTTTTACCAATTACTAAAATAAATATAAAAAACAAAAATTGAAAAGAAATATCCTACTTATGAAGAAGTGATGCATGTTAGCTCCATAGAAGAACTTCCATGTGACATTTTTTTTTTTACATCATTAATATTCAAAAGTTCAATCGACCCCGATAAGTTTAGATTCAAACCAAATCTACTTACTAAAAAGTAAAAATCTCCCAATTTTCTCTATTCATTATACCGAATCTGATACCTTACTCTTGGCTTGGTTTGGGAGCGTTGTTGCTGATGGAGAAGTTTTGAAACAAAATTGCTGAAAGAGAAAATGTTGATCTCAGAATAAGTTAAAGTGTTTAGAAGAACCAATTTAAAACTGTTAAAAGTAAGAAAGACAATTATTAATACTTAAAACAGAATAAGCAAAAGCATATTTCACAAGCACATATATTAATATGTTTGAGAAAAACACGTTTATAACTGTAATTGTGGTCCAAATCGTGGTTTCAAAAACTCTTACCAAACACCAAATACACTTAAAATTATAAGGAAAAGCAATTACGGAATCTCTCACCGCACTCCCACACAAACTATATAGAGGGAAACAAAAAAAGTCGCCAAATCACCTTAACTCACACTGGTCCATTTGTGAAACTTTCATCCAGACGGACCTCGTTACTCATTGCTAGATCCACATTACTCGATAATTAATTAATTATCAGAAAACCTTGGCTTCTTGTAGATTTCTAATTTTTCCTATTGGCATTCCCGTGATATGTCGTGTCTTTTGCATGGTTTAGAAGACCTTTCTGAACCGGTGGAGAAACAGATCAATTTTGTAATAAACATTAAAATATATACCTAACGGGGAAAAGAACTATTAGATTGTGTCCTAAAGAAAAACATGTAAAATATATCTTTACAAAATGGGGAAAAAAAAGAATATTAATTAAAGTGCATTAATTAATATTATATGTTCGAAAAAGGTCAATTGTGGACAAAGAGAGCTAGCGTAACCAGTTAAAGGATATCCTTGGGGGGTCCAATTGGGATCCATAACCTTTGACATTGACCCACCTCTCTCTCTCTCTCTCTCTCTCTCTCTCTCTCGTGCTTGATGGTAGTTGGTGAAGAGAAATCACCATGAAGAATTCGATTATAAATATTGAAAAGACAAGAAAAAATTTGATCAATAATAATAATTGATCCTATAGCCAAAGTACTCTTCAACATCACTCCTCTTTCTCTCATCGATCACCCTGTATATGTTGCTACACATGTTCTCTCTTTATTCTTAAGGTGTGAGAGACAAGCTTCTCTCGAGGGACATGAACTATGATTACACTCCCCTAGTCGGTGCCACTCACATATGATATCTATATATAATTATACTAACATAAGAAAAAAAAAATGAATAGTACGAATTATAAACTTTTCATATCTTGCCTCTACACTAAAATTACCCTACGATAATAATTTTTATTTTTCACTGATTGGAGCAGGCCGGCTATCAGTCGTGATCAATAAGAGAGCTAAAGTTAGAGAATGGACAACCTTGAGATGTTTATATGAGCCATAGAGATGTGAAACGTGAAATTTTTCAGACCAATATTAACAGGATTTTCTAAGGGAATTTGGATGAAAACCATACTGTTCTAGATTTAGTAATGGTGATGGAAGCAATAAAAAGGTCAATATTTTTTTTCTAGTGATTTGTCATTGTATGAGAGCTGATGATTGATCATCATCATACAAGCAAGAGTGGAGATCCCGTGGCTAATCAGTGTATGATCAACCTGAAGAAAAGAACTAGTAATTGATTGTAACCAGTTTGACTGTAACCAGTACTTTAATTTTAAAACAAATCGTCATCGTTTTATTCTATATGCAAAATTTCACTAGTTTGCTGGCTAGCTAGTGTTCCATGAGAATATTATCATTGGAATTATATTTCACGGGACTAGCTAGAAGAGAGATCTGGTGAAAGAAACTTTGTTTTTTCATCTTATGAATTTGTATTACAATTAGTGGTTTCGGGGGTTTAATTTCTCCTTTAGCCGATCCAAGCCTGTCATTTATGTCGTATCTAGCACATTCAAAGGAATCATTTTCCACAGTTAGCCAAGTAGACTTGAATACACGATACCTAAAGAAGATGATCAAACTCTCTAGAATCGTTTTCCACGGTTTGCCGACATGATTTGAATATATGATACCTCAAGAAGATGATCAAACTCTCGTACCATCATGTCACGCATGTTAGTGTTGACTGTTATTTCAGACACATATTGATGAATATATCATATATGCAAGCTTTTGTTTATTACAAATCGTGAAGTAATATAGAAACAATAATAACAAATGGGGCAAACGACCATATGAATACTCAATGTTATTAAGCTTGGATAATATACCACGAGAGTTTGAGTCCAAACCATTCACTGGTAGCTAGCATATATATACGAGCAAAGGAATGTAGAAGATCGCATCGTCGTACATGTGTTTGGAACTAAGGAAATAAAGAGAATACAATCCAAATTTGATGGAGTTATTCATATGATAGAGCTGTACTTACTCATCATAAATGAAATGATAATTAGTGATAAAAAAGAATCTTTGCCGTCAATAATAATCCAGGTCGTTTAAGTGGGCACGAAACAGTGATATCTACATGTTTCGTTTTCGTTGCCATGACTCGGTGTTGCGAGGTAGAAGATGCATAATTGCTACAATGATTCTGACGGGTAGAAAGTTAACTTCAACATGAACTCTCTAGGGCACAAACGTGGGGGTGAATATGGGCCAACTGATTGAGACAGAATTGAGGAATCAATTGATTGCTCTGTTGGCAACAGATGATTGTCTAGCTCAAGGGTTTTGAAACATACATATTACATACCATGATCATGACCTATGAGGCTGGCACTGGCACTGGCACTGGCTTTAATTTCTTTAACAATGGCCGGTCGGGTCAGGTCTGATCGATTTTGCAGCTTCTTCCTCACATAATTCGTCTCGTTATTAAGAATTTTCGGCTTGTTCGATACATTCATTCAAGAATGAGTGAATGTATGTACACGAAGAACACGCTGTGGAGGGTCCAATCAAACAATTATAAGTATTGATATTGGAATTGACGGGTCTGTTCTTTTGCTTCAACTTCACTGACATTTCCCTTTTACGGGTTTCTAGAATAGAAATCCTTTTTCTGCGCCCCCCGATCGACAAGACTTGCAACTTTGTTTTTGTTAATTTGTCAAAAAGCAATGCTCTACATTTTTCTTTGGTCCATGATTTTAACCTTTTCCTATTGATTATATGTTCACTTTTTTTTCGCTAACCCAGGGTGTTCAGATTTCGTCCGACTAATCCCCGGGGCTTTGTGAACCCATGGCGGCGCATAGAGTGAGTAATCAAGTCAAAGGCGCACCGGTGGTCCCAAGGGGATTCGAACCAGGGATAGGGGTGTAAATTTAGGCACACTTTAACTGTTAGGCCAAACCCCTTGGGATTATTATATGTTCACTGTTAGATGTATTAGAATAGACCAAAAACATTTTCAGATGTTTTCTTCAGAGAAATTTGGCTTGAAATATCCCAAAGTATACGTAGACAGTCATTTATCTAAGTTGTTATTCGATGTCATCGAGATCACTAACATTATCTCAGAAAAAAATAGAGATCACTACATTACTCACTCATTTATAGAGTTAAAAATTTTATTACACAATCTTTTAGTTTGAAGATATACTGGAATCAGTCTGTGAAATTGAACTTGGTAGGGGAAATATTTTATAAACATTACATTGGATGTGTTTAAACACATCCAATGGCCTTTCTTATGCAGTTCGGTTTCCAATGATAAATTATTATCCTTACAAAGTAAGTGCTAAATAAAATCACGAGGATGCTCAATGATATATTGAGCTTTCGTGAGCAGAACTTAATTGTAGTGTAGGGGATTGAAAAAGACCTCGTGGCAAAACCTAACAGATGTTGAAACATGATTAGTCTCATATAATAAGTTGGATATACATGTGATGAAAAAAAAAAAAAGAGCAAGGACTAAATATCTCGATCCAAGATAAAATAATAAGATTGTGCATGAGGCCTTATTCAAGATGAAAATGGTGATTGGGTCTTTGCATGGATGGACTGAGAGAGGGTTGATCGGGGCCAGTCTCTCTCTAAAATTTGAATGTTCGAAAAAAATTTATATATATATTGTTCTTCCAATTTTGATGAAATTTTTTATAATCGAAACCACTCTCATGATGAAATTTCTTATAATTGAAACAACCCCCAACACACAACTTGAAAGAAAATATCTTCTTATCATCCCCTGAAGGAGAGGCCAAATCCATCCGTCAGTTTGTGGTTTCAATGCGAACAGTACTGCGTCCAGGTTTTTCAATTTGTGCTTTACGATTGGGAAGGAGAACGAGACCAGAACTTGCTTGGCGTAATAATGGCTTTCGAGGACAAGGACTTGAAGTGGATCGCCTGGTGCTGGGGGATCTTATTCATCGGGCAGTCGAGTGAGCAATCATCTTGTTCGGGGTGCTACAAGATATTCGGTCCTTACTAAGTTGAGGCCCAGTACTCGACGACACATGCCTGCCACATATTTCAGGAAGGAAATTCTTATGTTGAATGGTTGAAAAGGAGAATTCAATCGTTAATATATGTGATATCATAGGAGTTTCCACACTCTTCGGTTTCATTTCATTTTTTCTGAGATAAAAAGTAAAAAAAGTGAATTCTTTTTGGGGACTGCTTAACCAAATCGGGAGTTAGAAGACCCATAGATTTTGTTGCTTGATTTTGATGTTCGCCTTCTACTCCATCTGATTGATCGTTTTATTTTTTCCCCTGTATCTTTGCTTTAGTCCCCTTTCTCTAATGAAGTTTCTCATGAGTCATAAACAAGAAAAAAAACTTTTCTCGAGGATCAAAATAAAAACAATGCCCTCTTTGGAAAAGTTCATTGAGAAGAGGGCAAAAATTATTATACTTCCCATTTCGAAATATGCACATTATCACTCACACCCGATTCCATAAATTCAGATGACCTTCGCTCATCGACCATCTCCTTTGTAACGACGTCTGCACACCTTAACTTCTGGCCCCACCATTCGATATGTCCTGGCTTTGAGTAAAAATCAAATTTTCGAACGTGTGGCTCGATGACTTCCTTTTTGCAATTATTATAATGCCTCGAACTAGAGATCGATATAGACATCTTTGTAGTGTTATATATATGATATTAATCATTTATTCACCAATTCATATCAACTTTATTATTAGATTAATTGATTAAATTTAGCCCTTATGTTTATGGATATGAGAAATGATAACGTTAGCTTTTATGGTTGATATGGATGGATATGTGAATTACAAGTTTTTTCTCTCTCTCTCTCTCTCTCTCTCTCTCTCTCTTTTCTTTAAGAAATCATGTACAATGATGGAGATGCGAATAATTATGAATAGTGATCTTTGACATGGCATTTACATTTACTATTTAGTGCAATTAAATGAACCGACGCGTTCATCCAACCATGAAAAAGGTCATAATTTGTTTAACGTTGCTTTAATTTTGTCTTATTAAAGTGCAAGATAAGGCGAGCAATTGGACCTTTAGTTACCTATTAAAGAGGACATAAAAAAAGAAAAGAAAAAAAGGCGAGCAAGTACCAAGATCACAGTACCAAGATCACTTATCAAAAAGCACGAAAGCAAAAGGTAAGTAGGGCTTGCAAATCGTGCTTCCGATGCTTGTAGTTTGCCGTGAGCCCTGCCTTCGACGAAGCCCATACACGAGCCATATTTTGATTAATTGTTTGTTCCATATACTTAGATGTGCATGATATTAATAAGAGGGAGATTAATAAACCACGAGTGATGGTGCACTCAATAACAGTGCGCTATTAATGATGAATTTTACTTACAATACAAGAATTTGAGATGCAGCAAAAAGTATTTTGTGTCGGGATAAACTGACGTTGGAGCGAAATTTAGTGTTATATAACAAGCTGAGAATATATATATATATATAATATGATTGACTGAAAATATAAGATGGGTATGAATTAGCATGAGAATGCCTCTAGAAAACCCGAATCTTCAGCAGTATTAGAGTGCCATTACACAATCACGGGTTAAACCGCTTAAATTAACCCATGTTTAGGAGAGCAAGTCTATACTGATGGCTGTAACAGTGCAGGTTTTAACATAGTTTGCAATGTCATGACTCAATTGAATGGCTTTCGTGGTCAAAAGGAGATTTTTCAAACCTGATACGTGTAGAGAACTCAGCCTTATTTTGCGTAGAAGCCCAAATTACAAGTCCCAAAACAAGGGCTTGGACAGTCCTCAGTAATGCTCATTATTAGATTTTATGGACCTTAGAATTTCACTTGAATGATTGCTAATGTGTTTATATGGCTTTAATTGAGAAACACAAGTGCTTTGGCAACACACACTCCTCATCTACATGTTAGGACTGTTTAGATTGGTCACTGACAATGTGTCATGGAATCACAACTTGGTTACAGTCCCAAACAATAATATACAAAAACTCACGTTTAGTTTTCACATGTGGAGCTAAAAACATTTCCCTGTTGGGAAAAATCCATGGGCTTACTTGAGACTCGGGCCCATCCGCAACCCAAAAGCTTAAGCCAATGGGTTGCTAGACCATTATCTCTTATAAACCTATGGATTTCCTCTCAATTTTTCCATGTGAGATTACTTCCATCACCCGCCCTCATCATTCTCCATATAGGAGAGAAACCGGCCCAACATTCCCCAGCTCCATGTGAGGGGAATGCTAAACAATAAGGGTGACATTGGATCCTTCAACTCAAAAAGCTCTAAAAGTAAATGTAGCTTCGACAACTAGGAGCATTCGACAATTAAATTTCTCAGAGGAAAATGCTTTTTCAAAACAAGAAGTTTAACAGTCGAGATTTTTCTAGGAAGATGAGCTCTCATCAGCTTGACATTCAGATTCATCATGAACATCCTCATCCAAATAGATTTCAAAACATGAAGGGTTAAAATAAAAACATCTCTAAACTACAAGGACTGCTTAAGAACTCATTTAGAGATATAATTGCCAGGATCTCGGCCCATTATGGCCCTCTCCGGAGCCCAGAGCTCACATAAGCATTCGGTGGCCCGGCCCATATTCAGCCCATATTCGTCCAGTCCAGTCCAGTAGCTTACGGTACCGTGGCCCACGGACGAAGCTTCCTTCTCGTCCCGTCGTCTACCCTCTCCAATCAACTGATCCGACAAAAATCAGAGTTGCAGAGAAGATTCCCCCGACCTGCTTCCTCACCCCTGTCGTCTTCCCCAATCGTCATCTTCCTATAATCTCCTCCGATTCCTCGCTCCCCTTCATTACACTCACCGGAGATGTCGTCGACGTTCAGCGGAGATGAAACCGCACCGTTCTTCGGCTTCCTCGGCGCTGCCGCGGCCCTCGTCTTCTCCTGTAAGTCCGGGACCTCATCTATCCTTACTGAACCCTCGTATCTTCTTTCAGTTGTTGGGTACAGTCCCAGGTTTGGATTCTGATTGACTTTGATTTGATCCAGGCATGGGAGCCGCATATGGGACAGCGAAGAGCGGGGTCGGAGTGGCCTCGATGGGCGTGATGAGGCCGGAGCTCGTGATGAAGTCGATCGTGCCGGTTGTTATGGCCGGAGTTTTGGGTATTTACGGCTTAATTATTGCAGTTATTATAAGCACAGGGATTAACCCAAAGGCCAAATCGTATTATCTGTTCGATGGTTATGCCCATCTGTCGTCGGGGCTTGCTTGCGGGCTCGCGGGTTTATCGGCCGGCATGGCCATTGGTATCGTGGGGGATGCCGGTGTTAGGTAATTCCTTTGCTATGCTTCCTTCTAATTCTTGCTGCTTTTAGGTGCAGAATTGAGCTTTCTTGCTATGACATATTCTTGTTTGGGTTCTTCTTGTTCTTAACTTTTGTTTTATTTCCTGTTGTTTTTGTGTTATTTGTTTGGCTTTGTTGGTTTTGTTTCATTTGCTGAAGAATTATGTCTTAGGGTTGTATGGTAGTCTTGTTTGGAAGATTTCTGTTGGTACTCGTATTCTAATCAGTCTACGGTTCATAAAAGACCTCTCTGATGTGTCTATTAGTTTATATAATAATAACTTGTTTCATAATAAATGATTGACATGGAAGAGTAGACCGGAAATTCGAATGCTACCATCACAGCCTAGTGGTTTAGGATTTTCCTGTCTTTTTGTTTTTACCCAAATTCCTACATAAGAAATACAGAATCAATGGATGGCATAACCTTCATTAACAGAGGAGCATAAACTACAATGTTTTGAGATGCAAATCAAATCCTAAAGTGACAAAATTCCTGGTTCTCTTTGATATGCCATGTTCGTTTTGAAGAAAAGTTTAGATTTCTCCATTTACAGGTTGATTGATTATTGCTATCTGATTTAGTGTTTGTACTTTCATGCGTGCATACATATTATGGCACTATACCTTCCTGTTAGCGTTCATATATGATGGAAAGTGACTCAGCATTATTCTGCTGGGAATCTGTTTGTCTTGTGTTGTGCTTACAAATTTAGGTTCATTATAGTTGACCGTTTCAATCTTTCCTGCTGATGCTGGTCATTCACCAGTAATCGTTGCTCAGAGTAGCCCATTAATGTAATTTTATATAATTTGGTCCAACCGTTTTACCAAAACTTGCATCAAATCAAATCCAGTGCATACAGTTTACATTTAACATGATCAAATTCAGTTTTTGATAGGAGTAAGAAGGGAAGGGAATGCTACTGGCAAACTGAAATGATTTAAGATTATAATGTCGTTTTACTTTCCCAAACTTTTCCTTTTTTATGTAAGAAACATGGGAGTGCATGGTCTGTTAATAGGGTGAAGTTTTCCAAGACCTCTTCTTATTAATGGCTGTTTTATTTATTGAGGTCCCTTAATACTTTTTGGTGATGTAGGCTGAGTATTTACAGAACTAGACCCTAGGCTTACCTTTTGCTTGGTTCAAATTTAATTTTCATGATTAAACTAGCTATATCTGGAAGTTGGTACTTTCAAAATGGTTCATTGGTCATAGTAACTTTTGTATTGCAACGATAGCGGGTGTTTGCCATAAAATCTTCCAATGGGAAGGGTGTCATTTGTCAGTGCAATTTACCCATACTTGGGGAATTGGTTTTAAAAACACCTCCAATAATATTTACATCAAGTTGCTAGATGATTGGCGTGGATTTTGTTTTCTTTCCCTCTTTCTTTTTTGTGTGGTTGAGCTCGTCCATTTGTACCGCAAGGTCCTTGAATTCTTTCCTATTCTTCAATGTATAAGCTTTTCTAGTCATCATGAGCATATGATAGATCATTTAGAGATGAAGATTGAGTCTCGAGGTGGCAAAGGTTAAGGTGCCTTCGCGATCTGTTTCGTTAATATGGAAAATCAAGATCGATCTGGTTACAGTACAGGTAGATCTGTTGATTACTATCTGAACAGGACAGAACCCAGGCTTTGGCTCAGTCTTTATATACTTTGTTCTTTTCTGTGTCATCCATATTATGGCACCATGCCTGTCTTTTAGGAGTTATATAACATGGAAAGAGACTTTCTTAAAATATTCTGCTGGAAATTACTTTTATTGACTGATGAATACAAATCTAGGTTCACTCTAGCTGAGATTTAATCGTTCCTGCTGTTCCTGGCCATTCATTCAGAATCCTTGCTCCCAAAAAAAAAAACAAAGTAATAATGCCAATAACTTGGTGAAATGGTTTTATTAGAATATTTATCAAATTGAGTGCAATGCGTTTGGATTTTAGTAAATGAAGAAAATAGTGATGACATTTTCACTTTGGGCAGAAAGTTGTTTTGAGGTGAGCAGTAGATGCTTAAAGTCAGATCTACAACTGTTTGAGCTGCTGCGTCTTCCATGTTTGTTGGATTTTGATGTTTTCTGAAGGTTGGAAAAGAAATCTAGGAATCTTGGATCTGTGTGATTGATTTTGATTTTGATGTTCTGCACAATTATATTGAGCTTCTTGAATTTATATTTCGCTTCTTGTTCTGTTTCTTCTGATTCAAAGATTATGATATTTCCCTTTATTCAGATAATTGTTGTGTTGAAATTCTTCTTTTCGTCTATCACTCTCTTATTATCGCATATGTGTTACGTCCTATTATCGCGTATGTGTTACGTGGTTGCACACCTAAATCTGGTGGTTATGCATTGTAGAGCTAATGCACAACAACCAAAGCTTTTCGTTGGAATGATTTTGATCCTCATCTTTGCGGAGGCGCTGGCTTTGTACGGCCTTATTGTCGGCATCATCTTGTCTTCCCGAGCTGGACAGTCCAGAGCAGAGTAGGTCGTCTTCCCAAAGGCCCAGTATCTGGTCCTCCCCTGTTTCCCCCTGCTTTAGTAATTTATAGCCCAAGTTGCGCTGCATTGTCTTTGTTGTCTGCCCGATTTTCTGTTAGATGATTGGACACCTCAACTGTTGTATAATAAAGAGCATTGATTTCGAATAAGAGCTTCTGTTTGCAAGTTTTCGATCTACTCAGCGCCAGCTCACTCGTGCTAATCATTACATTGACGCGTGATATCGGGCTAGAACTAAAGTAAAACTCTTTTGCTAGGTTGTGTCAAGTAGACTTCACATCATTTTATTCCGAGAAATTATTGCATTCTCTTTGAGCAATGCTTTCGAATAAACCACATTGAGTTGTGGCCATTGTGTGGATGACATGGTTTCCCAACTGTCTGACCCAGAGCCCCAAATTTTCCGTGCTCCTAGAGCAGCAGATAATGAATCAAGCCTGTGTTTGGACTGTTAATGATTAATCGATTCCAAAATGATCAAATGGTACTTTAGTGACGCGCAACTTGAGTGGACACATGACCCCTCGTGTGTATTTTCCTAGTCGGCAATAGATTAGGTAGGGTTTGCATTCGGCCAAGGTGGACACGGTCGACTAAATGCAAAAATAGTTCCTCCTCTCTCGGTCTGCTTCTTTTTTCATTTGAGAGTCCCTTTAGAAGCCAACTTAAATGCTGCACGATGCCCTTGGACTCGATGATAAGTTCATGTGATTGGTGCCATGATTGATATTGGTCATGCTTGGTGTTTTCCGGGCGTCCGTAGTCACTCCCAAGTGCTATTTATTTCTCACAACCAACCCCACTTGCACTTGATCTTTAATCCAAGTATCAAGCACATGATAAAATTTCCAACACCTGTGTCTTATCTCATTCCACTTTGTTCCGGACCTTCCGGTCAAGTGAACAAATTCGTCGTATGAGAGCTCTAGTCGTGAATCATGATTGAATGGGGATGACATGATATAGCCTTTAATCCGCTTTAAGCCGTAAAGATTTGCGAATTTGTGTCCCATAGCTGCTCGGCCTTTTATTTCTCTCTTCTTTTCTTTCGCGAGGAGCTTGGTTTCGAGTAGGGACGAGGATTGAATGTGACATGAAAGGCCTTGTGCAATGAATTCATCGATTGCTGTCAGTGTTTGATGCTCTCAAAAGCCACTGACATGAGAAGGGGTGATAATGATTAGGAATTGGAAAGGGACACATTGTGGCTTTTGCTGTTTTGCAGTGCTTGACTGAGTCCGACGAGTTTTCCCGACACTTGGAAGTGTGATTCAAATGGTATTTTGTAATTTAGTAAGTTGTTAGTTTGTATTAATTCAAAATTTCAAAATGTTGTCCATGTCATACGGAGGTTAAGGGATTTTGTTTGCCCGGGCATTCCAGTTTCACTTTTCATTTTCTTTATACGATTATTTGAACCTTTTAAAAGTTATCTTTCACAGTTATCTTTTGTTTAAATTGGTGATGTTTCTAAACACTTTGAAGGCTTATAATTGTTCCACGATAGATTTTCGACTTTTTCATTGACGAAGTTTCATATTCAGAACATTGTGCTTTGAAGATGTTGGTTCTTGGGGTGCCTTTGTTCCACAAGAAAAAATGTGTTTCTCTATGATCAATTTATAGTTCAATATACATAAAATATACTTCGATACATCTTAGTGAATCCCGT
This sequence comes from Punica granatum, assembly GCF_007655135.1. Lineage (NCBI taxonomy): Eukaryota > Viridiplantae > Streptophyta > Magnoliopsida > Myrtales > Lythraceae > Punica > Punica granatum. Next base: position 5,526,725 of record NC_045132.1, read on the forward strand.
ATTATATTGTGTGCCCAAATAACTATTGAGCAAAGTTTTTAGGTAGGTCAGAACAGATCATGCCTTTTAGAAATATAGAGATTCCTACAATCTGCATAACTTGAAATGTTTGGGTCGTAATTAGTTATTCTGGTTTTTCCGGGTTCAACATGAGAGGTGGTGAATAGATCACTGTAAAAGTTGGTCAGTCATCCGAAGATTACCTCATATTTTATCAAAGATGAACTTAGGGCTATTCATTCAGCGCTTTAATACAATGTTTTTAAACCCAGCTCGGGTATTGAACTGGACTCTTCACTGCGTCATGGGTCAATCGGTGCAATCGATTCAACCGCTGGTTTCATTATGTTTTAATTTTAGTAAATTATAAGGAACACTAAAATTGTTCAATTTAAAATTTGGAGTCCTTAAAAAAGTCATCCATTGCAATTTGCATTTTAATTTAAAAATATAAATCATCAGTACATAACAAACGGCAACAAAAGTTAAGAATCGGTATCCGAATGTGCAATTTTATTTTATATATCAGTATCTTATATATATCCTAATGTGAAAACATAATATTGTATATATACCAATTAGTAAATCTAGCAAAGATTAGAAAAGAAAAGATTTTTTTCTCGGAAAAAGACGGTCCGATCGTAATGAACGGGTCATTTGGATCGACAGGTCAAATGAGTTTACCGGGTTTGACTGGGTTTCGACCACAATTCAGTTTCTATAAAACTTGGCCTGAACAAGTTAGTGGGAATTGAGTTAATCGGTTCAACCGGCCGGGCCGAAGCGGATTTAAAAACACTGCTTTAATATGAGAATTCAAAACGAACCAAACCATTTGGTAAGTTCGAAAAGTTTCCTTTAGCAAGTGGTTTGAAATGAATGGAGTTCAATTTAAAATTCTTATGAGGAACGGGGTCTTAGTACAGTGACACAAGGCACCACCCAGAATCAAGAGGTTCTGAATTCGATTATTACCAGTGGAACTTATGTGATGTTGCTTGCTTATTACCGAAAAAAATTAAAATTCTTATGCAAAAGGATATAGGTTACAATTACATACACCCAAACTAAAATCTCAATAGGTTACATAAAAAAATATTTTAAAGGGAAAAATACATTTTTTAATCTTATAAATTTAACTTTCAGTCAATTTTAATTTTATAAATTTTAAAAGTGTCAATTCAGTCCTATATATTTGCTCCGGAAGACATTTATTTATGTTCCATTCCTTAATCAACTGTGATGGAGCTGTTGACATAGACTTGGCGCTGTTAATTTTGTTCACGCATTAAAAGAAAAATAAAAACAGAGCGAGGGAGAGGAAGAGGCCTCCGATCGAGGAGGCTCCCTTTTCAGGCCACTACTCCCTCCTGACGACCTCACACAGTCGCCAGCGACATCCCTAGGAGAGAGGGATGACCGAAAGGGAATTCCTGATTTGGTCCCCTTCCTTTAAAAAAATTATATATTTATTTTATTTTATTTTTCTTGTAAATTGTTAATTTTTCAGCCAACAAAAAACTAACACGTGGGTAAAATATACAGCGTCAAATCCACATCAACAACTCTAAACATTTATGACTGATTCGGTACTTCTGAAACTTATAAGATCAAGTTTGACTGAAAATCAAACTTATTGGACCAAAAATGTCTTATTTTCATATCCAATCTCACCATGACGTGGTAAGGAAAATTAATAGAAAAATATTTTGACCCATGCGATACTACGGTTGAAAAATTACATTACATGCATGATTTTGTTAGATAAATCTATGTAGTCAATAATTACTTTTCATAATCACTTATTTATATAAATCATTCAAATGAGGATAGAATAGTAAAAGTTCAAACAATATAGTATATAGAAGCCGAAGCCGAGAGGCATAATGTGATTGCACCAAATCATCCAAATTTACAACTCCAACTCATTGTTTATCGTCTTTTCAGCTGCCGGAAATAATATCATCAACTAAATTATGATGACAGTTAATTATATTATATTAAAAATAAAAAAGACTTCACGATTGTCAATAAAAAATAATTATTTTCTTGTGAATAAAAGTTTTTCGCGATTAACATATAAATATTAAAAATAATTTTCAAAAAACCGTCTTTACAGAAAAAGTTTCTCTATAAATATCACGTAAATTAAATTTTATAAATATTTCGCATTCTTGTACATTGCATGGAGTGCATCTAGTTACCTATTTATCCGAAATCTTCTATTTTCTTTTCTCTTATATTTTTACTTTTTCTTATCTCTTTCATTACCGTCACTCTTTTTCCTTTTCACAATGGTGCAACTTTCAAGATGACTAGCATGTATATTACGTTCAATCTCTAATTTAATTGACTCTTTTAATCTTTTAGTAACTTATTTATTAGTATATATAGATATTTTGTGTCAACAATTTATTTTCTATCGATGAACATTTATCTTAATAACTATTTGAGAACTGCATATATCGCCATGCATAGCGTGGGCATTAAGTATTGTAATCTACTAAACAAAGATATAAGAATTAAAGAAATCCCAAAACATTTTAGTTCTCTTCCATTCTCCTTCTTTAGCTTCACTCAACACTTAGAGAATATTATTAGCATTCCAACTCTCATCTTACAGTAAAATCAATGAGGGGATAAGGTCTCACCTAATATATTATGGTTTAATTCGCTTAAAAGAAAATTCAGTTATTCGGTAATAACTTTATTTTTAAAAAGCTTTTTAGATATTAATATAGTTTCCAAAATTTTAAAAATTAAATTTATGATTTATTTTCTATTTGAGTCAAATCAAAGCAAATTGAAAGCGAGTAGCCCTACATCTCATTATGCCATCATCTCTTTTGAATATCCAAATGTTATCATAAATATAATAAAAGAAACCAATATGAGTTGGTTTAAGTGATTTAACTTGTGCTTCTTAAATAAAATTTTGAGTTTCTATCTTATGTAAATGGAGAGAATCAACAATTTAGAAACGTTTAACTCTTAATAGGCCAACCCTAGTTAAATGTGGATTTGTTGGAGTCCATTGGGCTTCTTGATAATACGTGGTGTATACTAAATATAAAATATATAGCAAAGGATAGGAAAAGGCAAAAAAAAAAAAACAGAGAGAGAACCAATGTAGGTTAGTTCAAGTAATTCGTCACTTATTACCCTTAGGGAAGATTCCAGTTTCGAGTCTTTGGTGTATGGAGAGAACCCACAATTTGGAGAGGTTTACCCCTTAATATGTTGACCCTGCTCAAAAATTGATTCATCGGGATCCATTGGGCTTCCAAATAATAGGTGGTGTACATCGAAAATAAAATTCATCACAAAAGATAGAAAATGCCACAAAAAAAAAACAGTATTGTGGATTGATTCAGATGATTCGACGTTTGTTCCCCTTAGGTAATATTCTGAATTTGAGTATTGTGTAAATGGAGAGAACATACGATTTGGAGAGATTTACTTATAAGTGGACCGATCCTACTCGAATATTGATTGATTCAGATCCAATAGATTTCCAGATAATAGGTCGTGCACATTGAAATTAAAATGCAATGCAAAGATAGGGAAAAAAGGAAAAAGGCCAAAAATAAATTAGGCCGCGCGTATGGAAAGGGGTAGCACTCGCCCTCTCACACTTGTGAACCTATAATAACATTTTAGTTAATACTTATGGCAATTGATGGCGCTCGCAATATGATTGTATTCTCTTATACCAAAGGACAAGATATGATCATTGAAAAATCATTGCATACTAGAAAATTGTCCAACTTATACTTATATTGGATCTTGAGCCTCATTTATTACCGAAAAAATCTTATTGAACGAATACCAACTATTAGTTCATGTGGTTCAACACTTCTTCCCCTTGGTTTCCGATTCGAGTCCCCATTTGGTTTTACAAACCAATTTTAACTCTACTCCATTTATGTTTAATTTAACAACACAATTATTACTTTTCTTTTTTTCTTCAAAATTTTAATCATCAAATTCAATTCAATTTTTAATACTAAATTCTTTCAACTATTCATTACTTTTTTCACAATTCAACAATACAATCATTAATTTCTCTCAACTATTCATTAATTTTTTTATACAATTTAATAACACAATCATTACTTTATTTCAACTATTCATTACTTTTTCATATTTTTTTCTCATAATTAAACAACGCAATCATTACAAATTACTTAAAATCAAAACTCAACTATACTCAACTCTAAAACCAAATACAATAATTGAGACTATTTTATCACCTAGTGGTCCAAATCTAAAGTTAAAATCCAATGGACTTTTGAATTGTAGACCCCATCAAACCGATAAGATGGAGTTCCATTTTCTTTTCCAGCCCCGGCCATCGAACACGCAATGGGAAAAAAGGGCAGGCCCTTTCTTGAACCGGTCCCACATCTTTTCCACTGTTTTCAAAGCTCAACCCCTTTTTTCCTTCTCTCCATGACAGAGAATTCTCACCTCTTAAATAACTTTGTGGCCCATCACAAGGGGATCTGAATTGAACCCATTGGGACAAAATCTACAATGAATTCATAAAATATTTCATTATTCTTGGATGAATTTGAGCTAATCCAGCTAGATCTGGTGCTGTTGGCAGTCAGTCCACAATAGATCTAAATCTACGTAACACTCCTTTAATTTGGAAGAAATTTGAGGTAGAGAAAATACATGCAAAGAGCTCTCCTCTTCTTTGCTTGGAAGAGTTCAATGGGGGAGATGAGGTGATATATATGGATCATGATCATCATATGACTTATTGGGCTAACTTATCTCGCCTCGTGATGTAAAAAAAAATTAGTAGACTTGCAGTAAATCAATGGATGAACTTATTAGTACATAGAGATTGGACTATGATTTTGTATAATACAATGATATTATTGGTTATTTGTTGTCCTATCATTGTGAGAAAAAATCATTTCAAATTCTCTCATTCCCTCAATCTCTCTCCTTCCATTAAGATAATTGTTTTCGTTTAAATTAGAACATTCGGGCCGTATGATGCAGTTGTCCTTGTTTGGCAGTACCACACTTCAAACATTTCTTACATCGTGTTGAGAAATTTTTAGGTGATGTTGTAATTTTCACGTGGCATGAAAAAGTTTCGATTAAATTGTTTTTTTTATGGGCAATTTGATTAAATTGTAATAGATAAGAAAATGGGCCTTAATAAATTGTTGAAAACAAAGAGGGGGAAGAAGATTGGAAGGGAAGTGGGAGGACGGGTAGCTAGAGAAACGAGAGTTTGTAGGTGTAGACGAATTAAGTAGGTGCGAGGGGAAAGGGTATCGTAATCCCTCCACGCACCCCCACAATGTAATTTTGATTTTTTGACAGTGGGAGATGGAAAAATAAACTGAAAAAAAAAGCAAATATGCATAAGGGTTCAAAATTAAGGTTCTCAAATTAATAACAACAAAAAGAAAAAAAAATGATACATAATCTGATCAACTAACTGTCAACATGTCAGCTCATGCAGTTACTAGGCGAGTGAAGATTAATATTTATATATTTTATATGCAACATAGGAGTAACGATATCATCTCATGCAACAACAAATCTAGTAAAATGGAATACGTATATATTGCATACTCGACGTAGGAGCAACGTAAACATTTTCATGGAATGAATAAAAGATTCTACGACAAAGTCGTATTCTCCCAATCAAAATCATAAGTTACATCTCCTAGGAATCCTCCCACAATACTGAAAACCAGGAAAAGAACACGAGGCTCGGGTACGCGATTACATTTTTTAAGGATAATACTAAGACTAAACAAATACTCAAGCATTGCCTTAACGGTCACTGCATTGTGCTCTTCGCATCCTCAGATTGGCAAATAATTGCACTGTCCTCTACAACATGTATTTAAATAAGAGTAAATTGACAAATTGATCCTCCAGAGATGTATATTACATCAAATCCGACCTCAAGAAATTTTTTACATCAAATTGAACCTTGAGAGATTAAGTGTACATCAAATTAAACCTTGAGAGATTAAATGTACATCAAATCCGACCTCAAAATTTTTTTTACATCAAATTGAATCTCGAGAGATTAAGTGTACATCAAATTCAACTTTAAGAAATTTTTTGCATCAAATTGAACCTTGAGAGATTAAGTGTACATCAAATCCGACCTTAAGAAATTTTTTACATCAAATTGAACCTTGAGAGATTATGTGTACATCAAATTAAACCTTGAGAGATTAAATGTACATCAAATCCGACCTCAAAATTTTTTTTACATCAAATTGAATCTCGAAAGATTAAGTGTACATCAAATTCAACTTTAAGAAATTTTTTGCATCAAATTGAACCTTGAGAGATTAACTGTACATCAAATCCAACCTCAAAATTTTTTTTACATCAAATTGAACCTTGAGAGATTATGTGTACATCAAATTCGACCTTCCATCAAAATGCTGTCAAAAAATGGATGGAAAAATCCGATCTGGCATTTAATAGCTGATGTGGTATTGTTTGATTATTTTGTTTCATTTTTTTTATTATTCCTCATTTCTGTCTGATTTAAAAAATTATTTTCTACAATTCCTTCACTTTTCAGTCGGAGACGGGAAAAACTTCCTCCTCTCGGCGCATCCTCCTTAATCGCTGATGCTCTCGGCGTAGACTCGCCAATTGTTATCGTCGTAATCTCTCCGAGAGCACTAGCGATTGAGGAAAACGCACCGAGAGGAGGAAGTTTTTTCCGCCTCTGACTGAAAAGTGAGAGAACTGTAGGAAATACTTTTTTTAAGCCAAACAAAAATGGAGAATAATAAAAAAATGAAAGAAAACATCAACAATGCAATATCAGCTGTTGAATGCCAGATCAGATTTTTCCATCCATTTTTGGACGACATTCTGACAGAAGGTCGAATTTGAGGTACACTTAATCTCTTAAGGTTCAAATTGATGTAAAAAATTTCTTGAGGTCGAATTTAATGTATATTTAATCTCTCAATGTTCAATTTGATCTACACTTAATCTCTCAATGTTTAATCTGATGTAAAAAATTTCTTGAGGTTGTATTTGATGTACACTTAATCTTTCAAGGTTCAATTTGATATATAAAATTTCTTGAGGTCAGATTTGATGTATACTTAATTTCTCAAAGTTCAATTTAATATAAATAATTTTTTGAGATTAGGTTTGATATAACATGTATTTCTGGATGATCAATTTATCAATTTACTCATTTAAATAATGGCCGCAAATTTAATATTATTGAGTTTTCTTCTTTTAATTCCCATATATCAATGGCATCTTCCCTTTCTTTTCTTTTTCTTTTTTTCTTTGGGGTGAAAATCAAGGGCATCTTTTAGGTGGAGTTTGTCCCCCGCAATTGGGCGAAGGGATGAGGAAGAAGCCAAAATCAAAGCTGGAAAACAGCAAAAGGAAAAGGTAAAGGTAAATGAAAATTTGAGAAATGAGGTGTGATCAGTATTGTATCCTTTCATGTTTAAATAAGAATTTGTAACTTCGATTTTCATGGAATTAATTGTAAACATTTATTAACTATTAGAATTTTAGAAAAAAATAAAAATAAAAGAGTAAATGAAAATCTGCTCCAAAATTGGCAAATTAGATAGAGAGGGAACCAATCAATCTCAACAACAACAGATTCAATTTCAATTGAACAAAACAGGTCCCACCCCACCCCCTAACCCCACACAATGGGGTCCCACCAACCAACAAAAAGGTTTTGCAAGAAAAGGAAAACCTCGGCCACGCGGGCCCCCCACTTGACCCCAGCTGCCTTGAAAAACCCTGTGCAACAGAGGTCCACGTGTCGCCCTCTCAACGGGGGAGGCCGAGGGTCCTCTCTTGTAGCCGTACTTACACCCACGACCCCCGGGTGATCTTATCGAGCCCCCCATTCACTCCCACCCCCATGTCCACTGTTGAGAATACGACAGTTCCTTTAACTGCGCCAGGCTGTCAGTGGGACCCAGCCCCGAAGTAATAACGGCTACATTTGTTGCTTCCTGAGCTCATGCCACGTGACGCCCCTTGTCTTTTGGCGGGAAACTGCCACGTGGACCCCCGCCGGTTTAATTGACTGGCACTGTTGACTTTTTACTCCCCCGAGCCAGCCGGCAAAACAAGTGAGCGAGACAGAGAGAGAGAGAGAGACGAGCCGTAAAGAAGACAACCAAACCCATCCAAAACCCTAATTGAAAAGAATTTAATTTTTAAAAAGAAAAAAAAAATCAACCTAGGGGTTACATGGACGTGAAGTTAACGGCGGATACCCGGGTTCCGGGTCAGTTCGGGTACGTTACGCCGGCGACGGCTGGGAGGTCGGGTCGGCGGATGAGGGAATGTCAGGCCCCACCCGGCAGCCCTCGAGCATGAAGACTACGTCGGACATGGTTGGCCTGTCGAGCGGGTCCGGGGCGGTACAGAGAAGCCCGACCTTGACCCCGAGCAGGAACTCCTCCCACTCCGACGACTCCGGGTCGAGCTCGAGCAGCCCCGGCTCCAATAGCTCGGTTATCTGCCCCTTTTGCAGCTGCTTCTTCACCCACTTCACTATATCCTCGTCCTGGGTGAACATCACCGGCCTCTTTCCGGTCAACAGCTCAAGCAAGACGATCCCGAAGCTGTAGACATCAGACTCCTTTGTTGCCTCCCCCGTGAGGATTGCTTCAGGGGAAACATACCCGAGTGTCCCGACTGCAGTGGAGGAGGAGGCAGCCTCAGGCTGGCTGGTTGCAGTTGCTGCAGTGAGCCGCTCGAGGCCAAAATCAGATAGATGGGCCTCAAAGTCGGCATCGAAGAGGACGTTCTGGGGTTTCAAGTCTCCATGGACTACCGAGCATGTGTGTAGGAAGCTGAGGCCACGGGCCACTCCGAGGGCAATGAGGTGGCGCATTGGCCAGTTGAGGACATGGCCATCCTGGTGGGCTGCCTCCTGAAGGAGCGTCGCCAGGTTCCCGTTCGGCATGTAATCATAGACCAGTAACCGCAGGTCGGGCGGACCTGCATAGTACCCTCGTAGCACGGTCAAATTGCGGTGCTTCACCTTGCCCAGTGCCTCGGCCTCCTTCCTGAAAACATTCTCCTCTAGTATCTGGGCGCCGCCTGGGAGCCTTCGGATGGAGAGGACCATCCCATCATGGTAGCACGCCTTGAACGCGAGACCGTATCTCGTCCTGCTCAACACATTCTCCTCATCAAACTGTCTGGTGGCCTCTATTGTTTCGGCCAAGGTGATCCTGTTGTTGAACATAATGAGCTTCGGGACCCCATTCTCGGAGCTTCGGCGAGCTCCTCCTCCGCTAGACCTGGAACTTGCCCGGGCCGGGCTCGATTTCTTTTCTCCCGATGCCTGTTCCCTGAGCCTCTTCCGCCACCTCAGGAGGCTGAAGATGTAGAAGCAGCAGCAGAGCGAGAGCAAGACTGCCCCAGAAACAACCACGGCAATCAGCATAATCAGCCTCTTCCTCCTGTTCTTCCCCGCCGCATTCTTGCACTTTCGGGCCAGGGGCTTGCCACACAGGTTCTGATTATTCGCAAACGAAGATGAGTTGAATCGAGATCCAAGCGGAGTTGGGATCTCACCCTCAAGATTGTTCCCAGAGACATTGAAATACACCAGGCCCGAGATTCGCGTAAGATTAGCAGGAATCTCCCCGCTGAGATTGTTCATTGAGAGGTCGAGTGAGGTTAGATTCGACAGTTCAGTGAGAGACTCCGGTATGGAGTCTGAGAGGTGATTCGAGTCCACAGTCAGAGAAGTCAGAGCAGAACATTTCGATATCTCCGCCGGGATTTCACCAGTCAAATTGTTGCTTCCCAAGTCAATCACCCTCAAGTGTGATAACTCAGAGAGATCAGCTGGAATTCGACCAGACAGAGAGTTCAAGCTCAAATCAAGAACTTCCAGATTAGAGCAGTTTCCAAGCTCCTCAGGGATCGGACCGGAGATGTGATTCCCAGATAGAGACAGAACGACCAGCGACTGGAGAAAGCCAAATGTTGGCGGAATTCGACCGGAGAATGAGTTCGAGCTCAGGTTGAAGTACTGCAAACCCATCAAACTGCTAAACCCTTCAGGGACATTACCAGACAACGAATTCTGCTGCAGTGCAATCACCTGCAAGTTTGGCAACCCGGCAAGCTCCATCGGTAACTCACCCGACAAATTCTGTTTGCTCAGATCAAGTGTTGTCAGCTTAAATAGGTCTCCGATACCAATTGGGATCGACCCTGAGAAGCCATTGCCGCTCATATTCAGCTCCAGGAGCCCACTCAGTTTCCCGATATTTGCTGGAATTTGACCCGAGAACTCATTTTGGCTGAGGTCCAGAATGGTCAGATTGCTCAACCCCATCAGCTCCTCAGGCAAACTCCCACTCAGGCGGTTGCCGCTCAAATTCAACGTCTCAAGCCCGGACAGACTAGCGAAACTCACTGGAAACGAACCCGAAAAGTGATTACCTCCTAGCGATAATACCCTCAAACCTCTGATTTCTCTCAAGAATGCAGGAATCTTCCCATTGAACATGTTGCCTTCTAGATCAAGAACTCGGAGCAAGCTACATTTCCCGATTCCAGCAGGAACTGCACCTGCGAAGGAATTATTCGCCATCCTCAACTCTTCGAGCTTAGATAAATTCCCAATCTCATCAGGCAATGGACCGGAAAACAAGTTCCTCGAAAAATCGAGCAGAGTCAAGTTCGATAAACCGGTTAACCAAATTGGAAAGCCGCCTTCAACCGAATTCTCCTGTAGATCCAAAATCTGGAGGCTGCTATAGCAGGGCAGGCTCTCCGGTCCAACAATGCCTGTGAGCGCATTGAACGCAATTCGAACGATCCTAAGAGACGGCGAAGAGTTACCGGAGGAGTTGCAGAACAGAGAGGACGAGACCGGCCCGGAGAGATTATTCCGCGAGAGAGAGACTACCTGGAGCTTCGGTAGGGCTCCAATGGCGGCAGGGACCACACCACTGAGACCATTGCCCTCGGCGCTCAATTGCACTAGCGAGGAGCAGTTGGCGAGAGCAGACGGCAGGGTTCCGTCGAGGAGATTGTGGTCGAACCAGAGGTACTGGAGGCTCTGAAGCTCGCCGAAGAACGGAGGTATTTGGCCGGAGAAGTTGTTGTAGGAGAGATTGACGAGCTGGAGCTGAGAGAGGTTAGCGATGCTCCGTGGAATGTCGCCGGAGAAGGAGTTCGACGACAGGTCGAGGTACTGGAGTCGCGGGGGTAGGTCGCTGGAGATCTCACCAGAGAGGCGGTTCTGGGCAAGGTTGAGAACCTCGAGGTTAGTGAGGTTGCCGATCTCCTGAGGAAGGCCGCCGGAGAGGGAGTTGTACTGAAGGAAGACGGACCGGAGGAGGGTGAGCTTCGAGAACGAGGGGGGGATGTTGCCGTTGAAATAGTTGGACCGTAGGCTGAGCTTCCAGAGCATGCGAAGGTCGGAGAGGCGGTCGGCGATGCGTCCGGAGAGCTGCAGCCGGGGGAGGCGGATCTCGGTGACGCGGCCGGCAGTGCAGGAGACGCCGCGCCAGTCGCAGGGGGCGGCGGGGGTGGAGGCGTCCCAGCCAGAGAGGGCGCCGAGGGGGTCGCGGAGGCCGAGCCTGAACGCGGTGAGGGAGTCTATCTCGGCGACGTTCTCGGGGCTGCGCCGTCCAGCAGCGAGCAGTGGCGAACAAAGAACGGCGAGGAAGAGAAGTGCAGAGGCGGCAGCAGCCATTGAGGGGTTGAATAATAAGAGTGTGGAAAGGGTATACGTATTGGTTAAAGAGAGAGTGAGAGGGAGGGAGGGGGGAGCGGGGTTGTCGCCATTACAGGAGCAGAGAGCTCAGTGTTGCAGAAGAGAAGAGACCCCCACATGGCATGGAGGGGAAGAAGGTTAGAGAGTGAGAGAGAGAGAGAGAGAGAGAGAGAGAGAAGACTGTTTGAAGGAGAAGAAGCGCTTTCGCTGTTTCTTTTTTTTTTTTTTATTTAGTCCGATGTAGACAACTTTATAATTAAAAATTTAATAAATTCTCACTAATTCAATTTCGAACTTCGAACGAATCCGATTTATTATAAGAAAAAACTCACTCAACCATGTATATATTTTTTATTTATAGAATTCGAATATAATATTTTATTTAAGAGAAACAAGGTTGATTTAATCAGGAAAGGGAGTAGAATGATCACTTTTTGTTCGGGGGTGTGGGTGGGGATGGGGAGCATCATTGCATTGGCCGTGTCAAAGTATTTGCTGTGTCATTTTATCTTTTGCCCTCTTTCTTATGTTTTTCTTATTTATTTTTGGAGGCAAAACAGACGGAGATTAAATTATTATGCCAAATGGCATGCTAAGGATTTTCGATTTTTGACTGGTTTGAATGGGCCATGGACTGCCTTGCCCCAAATGGGATTCTTGTCCCATTTCCTTTTTTCTTTTCGAAAGTTTTTTTGGTGTATGGACCAAATCGAATGATAAAAAAAAAATTCTTTTACATGCAATATATGGAACTAATTGATTGATTACATTATTGCCATAAATCTTAAAGTCCCAATTTGCAAAAGTTAATAGTTTTATATATGCACTGAGTTCGAAAGTTAAACGTGTTCTCAACAGTGAAAATGTTCAGTGAACTACCGTCCCAAGAATTCGTGTTGTTTGATTTTTCTTTTGATTGATGCGATTCGACCTCCATATTACCTAAAAAAATGTAATGCACCGATTCAGTAGGAGTTTTCTGTCATTTTTTAATCAGATAATTCTTGTCCGGGGAAATACATGGCACAGGTAGCGGGCTCATCTACCTGATTATCTCATTGAACAATTGCGCTTTTCATAAACAAATTATATATCTGTTGATAGTGATAAATGTTACTTATCCTCTTTTCTCTTTATGTTCTTTGTTTTGTCACCTAATCCTTTTACTCACTTTTCATCATGTTCGTGTCAATGCCCAATTAAGTTGTGAATGGGTCGTGTAGATAAGTGGATTGTGACGGTAGTGCTTGACGTTCCATTGGATGGGACAAACGTTAAATCACTATCTGTAGGACTGATTGTCATTAGAAATACTCTTAGTTATGGAAGCACGAACCTCAAATTCAAGATGAGCGGTAAGACCTGGATTTAATTGAGTATTAAGTTCATGGAAAGTGAAATAATTTTTCCCTTGATATTTTTTCTTGTAACAAATTATTCTATTATAGGACAAGAACAGAAGGATGGACCTGATCTCAACTGCTTCGAACACGAAATCTTTCCGCTATGTTTTCGACAGATTTGTGCTATTTAATTAGCTTCGAACATCTAAGTGGGAGATATTCATTAAGTGGAAGAAACAGGAAAGTAAAACTACTGCAAAAAAGTACAATATCTATATTAGGAGTTAAAATGTGAAGTAAAAGTTCCCCCAAAATCGTCAAAATCATTCCTTCTCCCTTTTTTATGCTGAAAAGAGAAATTCGATCGTGCTTATATCCATATCGATGACAATGAGGCTCTAATATATATACACACACATATATATATATATGGCATTTAAATTTACCCACACGTATATACGAATTAGAGTTATGGAGAAAAAGATTTGATTAATAAACACTATTTCAAAAGACAATATTCGACATGATCGACATAATTCCATTATTAACTTAATCAAGAGAACAAAATCTTTCTTTTAGCAGCAATAGAGAGATAATCACCCACTATACATAAAACTTCTGGACATAAGGGATTTCCGAACTTCCGTGAATTAGAACTGTTGGACTTTGATTAGTTTGAATTTGTGGACTTCTATATCTCATAATTTAGACTATTGTGAATTAGTATCCTTTGGACTTTTATAAGTCAGAATTTTTGGACTACCTAGATTGTGGAATTTCTAGATTTCCATGACCGAGGTTGCACCATAATATTGTGCTAGTCATCGTATCTTTATTAATGGTGACTTAAAAAAAATTACTTAATTGGAATACGCTTTTGTCATATATGACATATTCTTATTAGTTGCTTTTATAGAGAGGGAAAAAAACCATTTTTAAAATATCAAATTACAAAAGGGAGGGATGTTAGTGCAAAGTATAGGATGCTAATTTAAAACCAAGAGGTCCTGAATTCAACCCTCACTAGTGAGAGTTATGTCCCCCTTTGTTTCGTTTTATTTTTTATTCTTGTATTAGACTCATGAGCTTAGCTTAAGCCAAAAAGAAAAATCAAATTGCAAACTTTTGAATCTCAAATTGCAAGCTTTAAAATCTACCATAACAATCGGATTATGACATTGTATCATATTAACATCTTCAAAAAATTGGAAAATATCAGGATATTTTGGAAATAATAAAATAATAAAGATTAATGAAACCTTCGAAGGTTAACTCGGGTGATTGAATACGTTTTGCCCTCCCTTGCACAACATAAGTGATCGCAAAGGTTAACGCGGGTGATTGAATATGTTCGCCCTCCCCTACACAACATAGGCTATCGCCTTATTTTCTATCCTTGTATTAGACTCATGAGCTTACTTTATACCTAAACGATAAAATAAATTAAAAACTTTTAAATCTCATATTGTAAGCTTTAAAATCTAGCATAACAATCGAATTATGACACTATATCATAATTAACATCTTCCAAAATTTGAAAAATATCAGGATATTTCGGAAATAATGTAATAGGAAAGATTAATGAAATCTTCAAAGGTTGACGCGGGTGATTGAAAACGTTTTGCCCTCCCCGCACAACACAAGTGGTCGAAAAGTCGATCCCCTGTAGTAGCAACCCTTTAGATGCCACCCCATACATGAAATATCACGAGTGATACGCAACTAGTCCCATGGGAGGTCAGGGTTTCACGAGACCGAATTAAATCTAGGTCATACAAAATTAAATAAATAAGTAAAGATTAATGAAGCCCGAAGAATTCCATTTGTCCCTGGTTAGTAAGCTTTCATAATCTTTCGGTCACCCTTTTATAAACTTTTGGACCCTCCCCTTTTGACATTCTGGTTTGTTCTTTTTTTGTCTCAATTTTTCCCTCGATTGCTCCTTTGAACTTTTGCCGATTTGTGGACAGGAAATCTCTTTTTACTGTTCTTAGAAATTCTTTATCTAATAAGGTCAAACATCAAAGGTAGGAACGTGTTTCAAAAGAAAAACAAGACACGTATTCTTCGGAAAAAGGCTATAATCATGCGGCCCTTTTGTTATCATTTTAATTTATTTAATTTAGATAACAAAGCAGGTGGTTAATTATATGGGAGAAAATTGCGAGTACCCAAAGTATGTAACCCGTTTAGCTCTAACTTGAAAATTGACTGTACACCGAAAAGGACAAACCGAAATTGACGACCATACCCTTTTTTGGGAAAAATTTTGCCCAATAACTTTTTTTTTTTTGGCATTATAGTTGGGGAGATTATTCATCCATCTTCATAAACACTTTGCAAATCTTTTGAGTTCTTATGCATGCAAATGTGTGAGTAGCCTCATAAAAGGTTCCATGATCCTGTGAATTTGATCATAAGGCGTGTGCACGTTTGATCCAATAACACTAACGAATGGTCAATAAGATAATTTTTCAAAAAAAATCTTTTGGTGATTCTACCCACAATTAATAGATGTACTTGTTAACATCCCGTTTTGGTCCACCAGTACTCGAGAATCGTCAAGGAGACCTTCAGCTACGATCCCCAACAATCATGCCTGAAGATGTCCTTGCAAACCCCATGTCACTTTTCATAGCCGGGTCAATGGGGTCAACCAGGTGAACTTGAAGAACAGCCACGTGAAAAGGTCTCGGGACTTCACGTACAGGCCCCAGAGAACATCCAAAGAGTCCAAACGACCAGCCTGATCTCGAGCAAACAAGAGCTAGCCCTAAAGGACTCTACGGGTCACCCGTCCACCGGGCTACTAAAAGGTACCCAATATGGAGCTCTAAAGATCTATTAGAATGCCAAACGGATGGGTAGCCCATCCGGTCGATCTTCGAAATTCATGTGCTCGAGCCGAGGAGCTCCTTAGTGATTACAGGTGCATTCCAACTGACCTCTCGGGTCACCTATCCACAAGGCTACCGGAAGGTGCCCAAAATGGGGCTTTAAGGGATTGTTTAGTAATGGAGTCGAACTCCATTTTATTTTACTACAAACTTTTTAAAATTTTTAAAAGACCTGGCCTATTTGACAAACAAAAAGTTTTTAACTCTACTCCACATATCTTCAATTTAACAACACAATTATTACTTTTTTCATTTTTCTTCAATTTTTTAAACCATTCAATTTAATTTTTAATACTAAATTCTCTCAATTATTCATTATTTTTTTCACAATTCAACAAGACAATAATTACTTTCTTCCAACTATTCATTACTTTTTTCACAATTCAACAACACAATCATTACTCTCTTTCAATTATTCATTACTTTTTTTTCATACTTTTTCTCATAATTTAACAACATAATCATTACAAACCATTTAAAACAAAACTCAACTCTACTCAACTCTAAAACCAACCACAACCCTAGTTTTTTTAAAAAGTTTTAAAATGTGCCTTACCATTTCTCTCTCATCCACTATTCATTGTCTTCCTCCTCTACTCATACCCATCTTCCTTTTTCTCTTTTCACCTCAACCCTTATCATCTTCACTCATTCCCTCTCCTCATCAAGACCACTCTCCTTTTCGCCAAGGACATCACCTCCATTGTCAACTTCATCATCTCTCAGCTCGATTACCACAATCCTAAAATGGAGGACGACCTCTTGATCATACTCAAATCCCTTAAATGCCCTTCCAGGATCACCAAATCCATCCTCCGGACCCCTGCAACCCCCCACACTTGGCCCGACTTCGTCGATGTCCTTCACTGGCTCGTGCAGATCGCGACGTACAATGAGGATTTGGCTTCGAATTAGTCATGGAGAAGTAGAGGGGAAAGGCAGGAGAGGGCTCGACCTAGGCTTATTTCTCCCCCATAAGAAGACTCGATTCATCGTAGTGATGGGAGAAAGATGGATGGATTGAGGAAGGAAGGAGATGGGGAAAGGAAGATGGATGGGTCGAGCTGGATGGACAGACTTATGGAAGACGAAGAGAGCAGACAGAGTCGAGGATAGAGAAGGAATTGAGTAGAGAGAGAGGAGTGGTGCATTTTTTGAAAAAAAATTATGGGGCGTTTTTCAAATTTTAAGAAATTTGAAATCAAATTAAATTAAGCTCTACTTCGTTACAAAACAAAACCTAAAGATCCATCAGAATGCCAAACTGATGGGAAGCACATCCATCGCTCTCAGAGATCCATTTACTCGAGCCGGGGAACTCTCGAGTAATCGCAAGCACCTTTCCGTAACCTCCAGGGTTGCTCGATCACCAAGCCATCATAAGGTGTCCAGTATTGGGCTCCAAAAGTCCCTCGTGCTGCCAAACTAATGAGGAGCCCATTCGGTCGCTCTTCGAAGATCATCTTCTCGAGCCGGCGAACTCTCCAAGCAATTATAGGTTCTAACTCGACCCATGAAGCCGATTTCAACACGAGGTTGTCACGGTAAGCCCCGAGTGCTCCCTAGATTATCCAGGAACTTTCAGGAAGGCCCCGAGCCATGAGTCCAACAATCGACTCCGAGTCAAGCCCGAGTCAACACAAGTCAATCGGTTGACTTCGACGACAAAAGATACAGAAACGACCAGAATGGGGCAACAACACGTGGGGAATCAACCAGAGCCCCTTACGTCGCTCAGATCATCCGAACAGTTGTAGAATGTCTCTCGGGCCCTAGATCCACTCGCTCATCGGGGATTCGAGAGACCCTCGATACTGGACTCTTAAAATTTCCCTTCTTGCCACGATCCACGATGAGCTCGTTTTACAAAAAAATGAAGAGTTACCGCTTAAGGAGAGTTTCTTGAAGGTCTAATTGAACATATGAAACTGATTCTTTAGAGTTTATTGCTGAATTCGAATATGTACTGATTGAGTTGGTCTACTCTAATAGAACCTTATCTTTCTACATGAATTAACAGTGGGGTGGGAGTTCGTTAAATGTTGATGTGAAACTACTTATAGCTCCTTGCTCCTGATGTGAAGAAGCTGATTTTTAAGGCAACTCTGAATTTCTCTATTTTAGCATTAGGAAGCTGATTCTTGAGGCGGACTTGCATGTGGTATTCAATGTATTGAACAAGTTTTTGTTTGCATTGGCAGGAACTTTTCCAGCCCTGTGATATTTATGGATCATCCACAAAGAAAGAAACAAAAAGTGGTTCCAACACATCGGAGCACTAAAGTTAGGGGCGCGAAATTGCACATTTGAAGTGATGAGAATACCCCTACAACTGTAGAGACACCCACGGATTAGGGGCCACTTCCCGACCCGAAAAGTACCACAGTCCTCACCTACTATCCCCAGATTCAATCCCTCCTTCTCACTGGGGATTGAATCTAATCTATCCTTAGGTCAATAGCCTCAGCAATCTCCCCTGGGCACTGAGGAATCAGCACCTACTGTGGCTCATGAATCACAAAATGGGGCCCAATGAGAAGCATAAAACTATCAGGAACCATCAGCGGGATCAACTTCGGAACAATGCAGTACAGTGCATCGATCTTCTGTAGAATCAAGTGGGTCCCTAAATAATGAGACTATAGTGTTTTTGCATCTAAAACCTCGCTCTAAATGGTGAAAGTGATTAAATAACTTAAATAAATTTCTTTTTTGAATATTGAATGTTGCACTTAGATTTTGTCCGTCTCACAAAGTCATAACCCCCGTCGTATATATTATCACATTAAGATTTGGAGGGCCTTGAATAAGATGGAAAGAAGTTCTGGATCCGACGAAGCAATTGTGGTTCGAAATGTGAAAGGTACAACATATTGATGCTGCTTAATACTTTGAACGTTTTAATTTTAAATGGCTTCCAAATACATTCGTTTATCTTTATCATGGGAATTTTCTTTTGCTTCACGGGATCATGTATTTTGGCTGCCACATCTGGAGGAATACATGAAGATAGCATTCAATTGCAGAGTTGGGAAGAGTTATAGGCAATTAATGGCAAGCTTACGCAAATCCGGAAAACGACTAGATTTTATTTCTGATGCAAATTGGCAAGAAATGCCGAAAAAGTGAAATGATCCAAAATATAAAGAGAAGTGTGAGAAGAATAAAAAGAATCAGAATTCAGGCAAGGGTGGGTCATTGCATACATGAGGGTGTATTGGTAAGAAAGAAAAATATATTATACGAAATGTTCAATATATTACGATGTTTTCCTAGCCCACAGAGGACGAGGAAGATGAGGATGATGCCGATGATGACGAAGACGATGATCCCGAAGATGATGATTCTGTCGATGATGATGATGACTCGGAATCTGATGATGACTAGTATCGTTTTTATATTTTGTTTTTAACTTATTATGGAAGGATGAAATTTGGTTATCTGCTTTGTGAATGGCTGTGTGGCTGGTGACTTAGAATTTCAGATTTTTTTAAAATTTTTAGTTATTTTAATAGAGATAGAATTTGAACGGAATGAATCTTAATATCTATCCCAAATGGATCATAGAGACGGATCATGGAAGCAAAATTTCGTCTTTGGTATACAAAAAATTATGTCCACATGTGCGCCCATTGTATGGATGGACGGAAGTGTTCGAGTGTAATTTTGTCTCAAAAATTTGGACAGAAAATGGAACGACAATTTTGTCCAAGAGAGATAGAAACAAACTGTCTATATTCTCGTCTCTAACCTATAGATGGATAAATGGATGGAATTTTTCGTCCCTAAGAGACAAAAATAAATTGTCTATATTGTCGTCTCTAATGTATGGACGGATTACGGACGGCAATTTCCATCTCTAGAAAACGGATAATTTTGTCTCTATGTCATTGTTGAGATGATTTTAAAAATACAAAATTTTGTCACTTACAGACAGAAAAGTTCGTCCATAATTTGTCAGTATGTCCATAGAATCAAAATAGGGACTGATATTGTTATCTCGTGTGGACAGAACTGTCCATCTGTAGTTTGTCCCTTAGAGACGAAATTGAGACAGATGTTTCCATCCCTATACATGGAGATGAAATTTTTTCGTCTCAACTCATGGCAACGCTAAAATTAGAAACGGTGCCAAGATCGTCTCCATTTCTTCTCTATGGGTGGGATAAAGACGAAATAGAGACAAATTGGACCGTTCCTATTTAGCGGAATGTGTATAAATTTAACGATATAGTTATTTCTGAAGAAATTTTTAGTAATCGATGAGGATATAAAGACATATCAATATATCAAAGTAAAAGTTAATTCTTTATAAAAGAATTTTTGGTAGGAAATGGTGAAATTTAGAAAATTGAAAATAAAAAACCGAATGAAAATAAAATTAGAAAAATTAATATCTATTTTTAATTAAAAATTTTGATTTTGGTATAAACGTAAATAAAAATAATATTTTGTCAGTTGAAAAACTTATTTTTTGTGTAAAAATACTAAAAAATCTTGAAGTATATTTGAAATGTTTGTACTAACTATTATAGAGTGTAGATATATGATACAATTATACATATAATATATGATAATAAGGAAATATGTTCCGCTTAAAGACTATTATATAATCAATGTTTTTTATTATATATATGCATACTACCTAACCATTTGAAAAAGTTTTCAAAATTATGTATAAAGAAAAGATAAATGGGTTTTATAATAATTTATTGTAAAATTTTATGACTGACACATTGCTAAAGGAGAGTTTTCCTTTATAACTCAGTTAACTTAATGTATAGATAGATAATAGGACCTTTTTAATTGTTAAGTAGTTTTCCGGTCACAATGGTTAGGTAGTTTGCAGATGATAATTAAACCTACATTCAAATTATTAAAGATGCAAAACTAGCGAAGACATTGTGACGTGAAGTACTTTCTATAGCTTGATGCAGTTTGTACTTTAGCCGTGAGCAGGGATGATATAGAGGGAGCAATGGGGAAGTAGTCGCCTCCTAAACTTTTTTGGGTTCCAAGAAAATTTACATATTGTTTGCTAAGTTTTTATAAATTCTTTTAATTTGTTTCAACTAAAAAAAAAACAACTTACATAACGTTTGACAACGAAATTAAGTTTGATTTAATTCAATTTAGTTTGATTTGAGGATATGAAGACAAAAGTAATTAGAAAAAGTATGTGGGAGAATTTGAAAAAGAAAATAAAAAAGTAATAATTGTATTGTTGAATTGAAGAAAAGTGTTGAAATTGAGGAAAAATGTTTATTAGTTGAAAGAATTCAATATTGAAAAATTAATCTAAAAGTATGAGTGAGAATTTAAAGAAAAAAATATAAAAGTAATAATTGAAGTTAAGTTAAATTTAATTTAATTTTGTAAATGAACCAGGCTTTAGCTATTCACCCCTCAAGGACCCCTTCAGTCCAAATCCTTAGTCCGTCCCTAGTTGTGAGAGCAGGAAACTTTTCAATATTATTGTCTCTTAGGAGAACTAATGTTATAATTGATAAAGCTAAAAAGACTATGAATACTACATTTTGACTTTTATATAAGTTCATATGAGCCTAATATAAAAGAGTATAAAAGGTTTCACTGGTTAGAATTGAACTTATGATTTGAGGGACCAAAGTAAAAGTGAATGCCATGGATGGAGTCGGAATCTGGATCTCAAGCCTTGGTGGTCTTCACGTTCTCTAATCCCACGAACAAGCTCAGCTCCGACCTACACTAAGGGACTTCGGGAGGAGTGCTCTCGATTCCCTCTCCGATACTTAAGTCAGAGACTATTTGTGGAGAATAATAGTGCGTAAAACTGTAAATATCAAACATGAGATTTGTTTATATAGGAGGGTGACGTGGAGAGATATTCCCCGTGATATTAAGAAATATGTAGATTCCCTGAAAAATTCTCGAGTTTATATTAGAGATATGCTATCGGGGAAATATACCCCTTTCCTTGTTGAATAAGGACGCGGGGGCTCTTGGGGGCTTGGCCCATTTGATCTTGCGGCCAAGGCCTACATTGAGTGGCCTGCTGGGCTCGGGTTCGAGGTGGCCGAAACCCGGACTCCATCAGCCACTATACCAATTCTTTTCTCAAAGACTAAATTAAATTTAAAGTCCAAATTTCTATTGATATGCGAGTTGCATGCTAGCTCTAAAATAACTTTTACCATCACCATAGGATCATTTATCTATCATTATATTATATTATATTATATTAAGAAATGATTTGAGATCCATCCATTAGAGGGGGTGAGTGGGCGGGATTTTCCCACCCGCACCCTCTTTCTTTTTCTATACATATTTTTAAAAAATTATAATATCTAATATATATTTTATAAAAATTTTCCATTTTATGTTTTTATATGTGTTTGCATATTATATATATTATAATAATGAAAATGTACTCGATTTTCAACCGACTATTTTTCATCACTCCCATTAATATCCTATAAGTTCAGGGGACAATTCTATATTATGGCCATACGGTTCTTTCTTTTTTCTTTTTTTTTTAAAATAACGAAAGGAGTCTGAGTGTCGGCCGACTATCTATATTTTTAATAATGAAAGATATTCGAAATTTCAGTCGACTATTTCTCACGACTCTCATGAGCACAATATAAGTTCACAAAGCAATTATAATTCAGCTACATGCTTCTTTTTTTCTTTTAATAATGAAGGGTGTCTGCATTTTGGTCAATTATTTTCCACGACTCTCACGAACACCTTACAAGTTCACGGAATATATTATAATTTAGCCCCTTACAAGTACAAGGTGCCCTATAAGAAGTATTAATCTTGCATAATTTATGATGTATCTAGACATTTATTAATCATTATTTTTGTTATTTTCTAATATTCTTAATTGATTCTTGAAGCAATTTTTCTCGTTTTCATAGGTATAGGGGAGAATACACACGTATCATGCATGGTACTATAAAAACTTGTTAAAGATGAATATATTATACTATTAATTTATTAAAAAAAGAATAACAATTGATTTAATGTCATAAATAAAATTGTAATCATATATAATATATCACTAGAATAAGTAAAATTAAGTTATACGTTTATAGAAAGAAAAATGAATCAATAAGGGGTAACTTCAAGTACTTTTATCTTACTTAAATATGTGTTCTAGACTAATGCGGGTGCTGAAAAAGAGGGACTTTATTATTTCTTTGGAAATTAATTAATTAAATTGATTATATATGTGGTTTTTGAGAGTTTAATAATTTTTTAAAATATAATGGAGTTTTTTTGGTAAGTTTTATACAGTAATAGATGTTAGAAAGAAATTTTGAGTACCATATACTTTCCGGTCTACACCTTGGTTATATAATAAGTCCTAATATATCATAATGGTTTTTTTCTTATTAAAAATATCATATACTCTTTTTCTATATTTCAATAGCCTAACAAATATCGACTGAGAAAATGGCCTAATAAAATAGAGCATACCTTTATAACTATTAAAAATAAAATTTAGACAAAGTATAAAGACATATTAGCTTCTACATTGTATAATATATATTAATCAATATGCCATTCAGTTCTCATTATATCGTCAATTCAATAATCAATATAAGTTGAAATCTATCAAAATGAAGGCATTTTTAGGAAAGTGAAAGTGATATATAATGTGAGATTTTTTTTAGTGTGTATCTATATAATTGAAAAGTTCAATGGCTCTCAATTAATCCAGTTCGAGTTAAATTTATCCATAAAATAGATAAAACTATCATAACATCGATTTTCTCCATTTCAAGTGTGGGATTTTAGCTTTATAATATAGATTACTTAGTGAATCTTTCAATCTAAATTACTATACTTTAAATTTGGACTGTCAAATACTAAAATGTTTACTTACATATAATCAGTTTTACAATTAAGACCTTTTATATGTTTACCTGAAATAAAAAAAAAATTGACTATGAAAAAAATACTTATATAACTTGATTAAAATTATCATAATAAACATATTAGAACATATTAATTTATCCCGGCATCGCACGGTTTTCTAAAAGATTTATCCCTAAAAAATAAGAGATTTTCTACTAGCATAATATATTCTTATCCTTTATATTTTTATTCTTTTAGTATATTCGTGTTCATATTCCATCTCTCTTTTCTATGTATTACTAATAAAGAAATGAGAAATTCTTTTAGTTGTGTAAATTACACCAATTAGCACGAGTTTTTCACTTTTTTCACTTCCTATTACGTTTTTTAAACCTGACGTGGCCTAGCACAAAATCTCATATTTCTGTCAGTTATAGTATATATATCTCATATTACACAATTTCATATTCACGTATTGTTCTATGTAGCTGTCATGCCCTATTTTATGTAGGAGATATTATGAAATATAATAAAATTGGAATAATATATAATTTACTGTATAAATTATAGATTCACATAAATTTTACAGTAAGGATAAATCATATTTGATTAAAAAAATGTTATATTCAAATATATATATATATATATATAAAAGAGCCTTTTAAAAAAAGTGATATATTGTTCATGACTAAATTTTGAATAATGTGACACGGTGTGGCTTTGCGCATAGTAAAAATATTGAGCTTTGCTATAGCCTCCTAATAATTAGCTTAAAAAATCTTTCTCATTCAAAATCTCACTTGTAATGGAATGAGTTATATTTACACGTGTTCAAGGACTATTTAATAGATGCAAGTGCAATTTTGAAGCAGAAAGATTTTCACTAGACATACTATTTAGAAGGATTTAATATTTTTTGGAATATATTATAGGAGATTTTTCTAGGCATACTATTAGAAGATTTAACATTTTTTGGAATATATTATAGGAGATTCCAAATTCCAATAACATCAAATGTTACGGGTAACAAAAGGCCCGTGGGTTGTTATACTACGGCCCATGAAGCCCAATCTCAGTTTAATTAAACCCCTCATTGGACCTCAAAATCAATGACATGGCCAAAATGCCTTTGGGCCGCCAAGGGGAAACCGCCATTTGGATTTTCTCAACCCATGTTATCTTGGTTGTATTTCCTTCTATCTCTGTAATTTCACTTTCCATCATTTTATCTTGTACTCATTTTTCATGTCAATAAACATTCATTGATTGACCGAGAAAAAAAAGGTCGATATATTAGTAAGTAAACCAGTCTTGCAGCCCGTGCATTGCGCGAGCATCAATTTTACTGAAACATTATTAACTCATTTACTATAATTTTTGTGAAACTTTCCAAAATTGAAAATGAAGTTAGTGGGAGAGGAACTCAAGAAAGAATAAAGTCAAAAATGATTTAACGCGAGAGATGATCTATTTAATGGAGATGGTCAATGCTCACGTGGCAACTTCGCTTCGCATGATAATACTCACGTGGCAGGTTTACATGATAATGCTCACGTACGGCTCCTCCTCACATGAACAGAAGACTCTTGTGAGCTATTGCGGGAGGAGTCCAAATTACATTATATATATAGATATAGATATAGAATTCTTTCATATCATAATTTTCTTCATTCACAAAACACGAATCAAAACCCTTACTTAAATGGAGAATACGTTGAACCACTCAAATTAATCCATATTAATTTCCTATTTACCGAAAAAATTTCTTCTCTCACTTTATCTAATATATCACCTAAGCATAAGAAAAAAACCTAAAAACTAACGAACACTTGAGCGGAGTAAGGCTGCTCCAATGATGCTGTCAAATAGATTCACTTGAGTGCCCGTTTGATGGAGGTGAACGGTCGTGATCCCGATGTTACCTAACACCGAGTCATGCTAGACCCTCCGACATTTGTAATCGAAAGACTCGACCACCGAGCTATCTAATCAACACTTACATATCTTTTCATGTGAAGTGTGACCGTCCTTGACCCGCTCATCTCTTTTGTAGATATTTTGATTGATTGTCCAATGCTTAAACATTCCTTCTTCTTTTTTTGGCGTATTCGACCATTGGTCATTATTAGCAACGTCTCTCTTGCACAAAAAAAATTTCAGATTCGATTCTAACCGTGCGTGCCCTTTATTTTGCTTTCAGTTTTAATTTCCTAGTACTGGTCCAGGAGTCTCATTTTCAACCAAAAAAATATATACTGCAATGTATCTCTATTGAAAAAAAGGTAGTCTTAGAATCTCGTACAAATTGCATGCATCAATCAAAATGTGCAAACATGCCAAACATGTCCAGCAGTTCGAGAGATAAAATCATCGATGATGTCTACAAGATGGTCCGCCGAAATACAGATAGAATACACAAAATTAGGACGTGATCAAGATTTAAGTTCCATTTCCTACTCTATGCAAAACAAGAATGAGAGAGGGAGGGAGGAGGGTGGGGCAGGGGAGGAAGGAAGTTTCCTCTTAAGAAATATCATGGAAGTTTCTCAATTTTTTTGTACGGCAACGAAAGACATAAAAAGAGATCGAACAGCAAACTATAGAGAGTGTAAACAGCCAACCTGCAGTGATATGAAAGGATTTATCGAAAAAGGATGAAAACTAGAACGATTGATTCAGCTCGATGAATTATGATATTAACGTCTTTCCATCATACGAATGTGTATCTGGCAAAATTTTTCTGTAATGTGCAGTTAAAGATCTCTCTGGCTCTATTTGGCACATCCCAGGATCTTCGACATTAGTGTCATCTGCATCAATATGATCAGAATCAAGAAATATCCTATGTGTACGTCGAGGACTCGTAACATGCACAATACATGTTGCGGTCATCTACAATTATCCACATACTGTGCCGCACATTGAATTTTCTCTCCACTTACGTATCATGTACATATGGATAGATCAGCTTGCTGTACTAATAAACACAAGACATATACATAGACTTCATGTTACCTTCTCGTTATTTGTCCTATCGAGTGTCAGGAATCTGCGGGGAAAGTTCCTTTTCCGATCCTCCCATACACGTCCGTACGAAGAAACGCTCAATCTCTTTGAAGCAACTCATCCTATAAATAGGGCGCTAACATTATACCAGCTCCATTGAGGCGCACACAAAGAAATAGAAACATCTTTCATATCTTGTCGACCGTTTAAGAGAGAGATCATCAACCCGCCAGGGACTGAAAGGAACGGAAGTTTATTCTCGACGAGACAACAAAAGGAGAAGATGAGAATCGGGATCGAAGAAGTGAGCAGCAGCTGCACTGAGGCCCTTCCATTGCTCTCGCTCAATCATGTCTCTCTGCTGTGCCGGTCCGTGTGGGAGTCCACGCGCTTCTATGAGGAAGTCCTCGGCTTTGTTCTCATCAAACGGCCCTCTTCTTTCAACTTCAATGGTGCCTGGTAAGTGACCCTCGATTACTTTTCTTATTAACTCTACGTCTCTATCACGGCTTTAAACGTATACATTGCCCTATTTGCCATGCAAATTAAATGCGCATCAACTGCTGATGCCTAATCGACATATGAAGCGGAATATAACTCGTATAATGTATAACTCAATATGGTCGATATGCGCACATGCATATATCTAAAGAAATTACTTATCGGTATGAATGTGATTTCCTGTATTCGTAGGTTATACAACTACGGGATCGGGATACACTTGATTGAGAACCCATCTCTCGATGAATGTGAAACAAGCAATGAGCCAAGGCCAATTAATCCCAAGGACAACCATATGTCATTCCAAGTAAGGATCAACTTTTCTAATCAAGTCTTTTTATTTATGCTTATTTATATATATACATATAATTTATATATATACACACATAATTATATATATTAAAACATATATATGAACAGTGCACGGACGTTGGGTTAGTGACGAAGAGGCTGGAGGAGATGGGGATGAGGTACGTGACAGCAGTGGTGGAGGAGGCAGGAATCACGGTAGATCAGGTGTTCTTCCACGACCCGGATGGTTACATGATCGAGATCTGCAACTGCGACAACATCCCGATCCTCCCCCTCTCTGCTTGCCCTCCCAAGCCCCGAATGTCGTCGCTGATGGGGAGCGGTTTCAGTTACTATGAGACCTCTACCAAGTGCAGGGACGACATGATGGAGACCGTGATGATGGAGAACTTAAGCATGGACATCATGAATTTCTCCTTTTAAGTGAAAGCTCCAAGCGAGAGCATGAACAATCCCAAAAAGATTGCGGGTGAAAATTTTCGCGTCAAGAGTCCCATATCCAATAAATAACTAGTCTGCAAGCTAGGCTGTGGTTAGCTTGGGTTATCCCGGATTTAAAGTTGGACAGGGTAAATTATTTTATACAGTGCTAGTCGTATATATATGTGGCCCGTGAAATATCAATGCGTGCATGGTGGAGAGTTGTCTTTATTTTACTATTTGTACTCCCTTTTTTTTTTGCCAATATTATGTCTTGTGTACGTACTTCCATATAATGTGAAAATTCCATGAGTATGAGGATTCACATTGAGATTGGGTAAACGATAATTATCTATTTATCCTGTTGGGTAAATCAATAAAATTATACATTGCACCCCAAAAGATTCATGTTCGATTCTTACTAACAGAACTACTGAAATAGTAATGCCACTTTTATGTTTCATGTGTTTGGCTCACTTGTACTGTGAAATTTGATTTTACTGCCACGAGGCCACCATAAATTTGTGCTCCGGAGTTCACAAGATGTCAACTTGCACCTTACAGTTTTTTTTTTCTTCCTTCTGTAAAGTCCAACAACGTACAAGAAATCATCAAGCGAGTGTAGGGGAAAGGAATGCACAGACACAGTCCTCAAGTGTCTGGTCATCTCTAGCTGCTCTGACGAAGAAGGCTAAGGGGTTTGTCGTGATGACCTGCAACCACCATAAGAGACGGTAAAATCAGTGATTGGGAGTCTGATTTGGCCTTGCAAGAGCTAAGTATGTCAGCGGTGAACATGAAGGAAAAATAAATATTGATTGAGTATTACCACTTTGAATTAATAACAACCAGTATGATGTCTATAAGTGAAAATTTATGGGTCTGTTGTAGAGTCAATTTTTGACCGAATATTTGCCTTGGAGGAATATATACTTAGACGGGGATGGAGCTACCAAATTTCCTGGAGAGGGCAAGTGCCCCCATGAACAAAAAAAAAAAAGGCAAATTTATGAACAGAAAATATGGTAGGTCCTCCCTTCTATTGGTCTTTTCTCATTTTCATTTTCATTTTCCTCAAGAGAATATTTGTATTATTATTATTTTTTTGCGGTTATAAGGGAGGTTCACGAGTCTAGTGTAATGAAATATAAATCTTAATAACTAATAAACGAACACGGATAATTCTACTGAATCTACACTTATTTCTCCTTCTACGGAGTCGGTCAACACTTCAAGTCTATTTTTCACCTCTCAACTCTCATCCTATGAATATCAACTAGTATACAATATTATGGTTGAATATATAGAAAGAAATCCGGTTACTCGAGAAAGAGGATATTGTAACGCAGTTGCGCATGTCATTGCTTATCAACTAAAGGTAGGAAGTTGGAGTCTTATAGTGGGATTACTATGTACTCTTTATTAGCTATTAGATATTAGACTTTCTATTTTATTATATTAGACTCATGACCTTTTATGACTGGAAAAAAGAATTTACTGTTTGATTAATTGAGCGAAAACAAACTTACGACTTTATTTTATTTCGAAAAGAAATGATTTCGATACCACTATGATTTTTAATCTTTAAAAAATCAAATCTATAAGGTCTTAATTTGAGCCAAACAAGGGAACGCGTACGCCTTCTGAGCAGTCCCGATTTTGTAGGTAGAGTAGAATCCCCCCTTTCCACTCATGGCCCTTCCTCAGAAACGTCTTTGCACGCGAACTTATGTCAATCTATAGGCTTGTCCAGTCTTCATAAATTTTGGGGATATTATAGAAATAATAGGGGAAAAAAAAAGATGTCAAGTACAATCTGGCAAATATTTTCGTAATGCTCAGGTAAAGATCTCATCGAATCTGTCTGGAACAGACCAGGATCTTACATAGCGTTTAGTAAATATTTATATAAATATTTAAGTGAGATTGTAACAATAGTTAGGAAAAGTATACGTAAGAATTTATTACAAAATTGAACAATAAGATAAAAAAAGTAAAGATTATATTGTTAAATTGTTGGAAAAGTAATATATAATTGAAATATTCTAGTTTTAAAAATATTGAATTGTAGATAAAGAAAAAATATATGGGAGAATTTATTTTTATATTAAAGAATAAAATAAAAAAGTAATGATTATATTATTAAAATTAAAGAAAAAGTAGAGTAGAACAGGGAGAACACATATGGTAATCTACTAGTCCGCATATCGATTTTTCTCTCCACGTACATATCGTGTACATATATTTTTATACGGATGGATATTTCATGTACTAATAAACACAAGATGGGACTTCCTATTACCTTCCCGTGATTTGTCCTATCGAGTGTTGAGAATCTGCGGGGAAAGTTCCTTTTCCCGCTTCTCACTTGAACGTCCGTACAAAGAAACGCTCGTCACCTTTGAAGCAACTCATCCTATAAATAGAGCACTAACATTATACCAACTCCATTGAGGAGGCGCACACAAAGAATTAGAAAGATCCTTCATAGCTTGTCCATCGTGTAAGAGGACATCATCAGCCGGCCAGGGACCGAGATAAAGCGGAAGTTTATTCTCGACCAGACAACAAAAGGAGAAGATGAGAATCGAGATCGAAGTAGTGAGTAGCAGCTGCGCTGAGGCCCTTCCGTTGCTCTCGCTCAACCACGTCTCTCTGCTGTGCCGGTCCGTGTGTGAGTCCACACGCTTTTATGAGGAAGTCCTCGGCTTCGTTCTCATCAAACGCCCCTCTTCTTTTAACTTCAATGGTGCCTGGTAAGGGATGACCGTCGGTTACTTCTTTGTTAACTTGACTTATCACGGCTTTAACATATACATATCGCTGTATTTGCTATGCCAAATTAGATAGACATCAACTACCGGTGCCTATAACTCATAGAATGTATACATTCAGTATGGTTGACAAGATTGAGTATAGCGCATGCATATATCTAAAGAAATTACTTATCGGTATGAATGTGATTTCCTGTATTCGTAGGTTATACAACTACGGGATCGGGATACACTTGATTGAGAACCCATCCCTTGATGAAATTGAAACAAGCAATGAGCCAAGGCCAATTAATCCCAAGGACAACCATATGTCATTCCAAGTAAGTATCGTCTTCTCTAATCTAGTCTTTTGTTTATACATATATACATAGATAAATTTATTAAAACATATATGTTGGCTCAATTTATATTGAACAGTGCACGGACGTTGGATTAGTGAAGAAGAGGCTGGAGGAGATGGGGATGAGGTACGTGACAGCAGTGGTTGAGGAGGCAGGAATTACGGTGGATCAGGTGTTCTTCCACGACCCGGATGGTTATATGATCGAGATCTGCAACTGCGACAACATCCCGATCCTCCCCCTCTCTGCTTGCCCTCTCAAGCCCCGAATGTCGTCGCTGATGGAGAGCAGTTTCAGTTACTATGAGACCTCTAACAGGTGCAGGGACGACATGATGGAGACCGTGATGATGGAGAGCTTAAGCATGGACATCATGAATTTTTCCTTCTAAGTGAAAGCTCCAAGCGAGAGCACGAACAACCACGAAAAGATTGCGGGGGAACAATTTTCGCGTTAAGAGTTCCGTATCCAATAAATAACTAGTCTGCAAGCCAGACTGTGGTTAGCTCGGGTTATCCCGGATTTAAAGTTGGACAGGGTAAATTATTTTATACAGAGCTAGTGGCATATATATGTGGTCCGTCTATCTACATACAATACCTCGAGCAAAAAAAGAATATATATATATATATATATATCAATTCGTGCATGGTGGAGAGTTGTATTTATTTATTTTACTGTTTGTAACTCCCTTCTTTTTTTCTTTTTGGCCAATATTATGTCTTCTGTACTTCCATATAATGTTTAAATTACATGAGTATGAGGATTCATATTGAGATTGGGTCAACTATATTTGATAATCTATTTACACTATCGGGTAGATTAATATTAAGTTATAGTTTGCAAGAGTGAAGCCCACAAGACATTTACGTGCCAATCGAATTATACTTTGCACCCCCAAAAGTTTCATGTTTGGGCAGAGAAAGAAGCAACACACGTCATGATCTAAGAATCAAGAGATTTTTAAAGTTCAATCCTTGCTAACACAAATATTTATGCCACTTTATGTTTCATGTGTTTGGCTCACTTCTACTGTGAATTTCGATTTTACTACCAGGTCCAAGAGGCCCCCATATTGTGCCCCGGAGTTCACGAGATGCCAACTCGCACCTAAAGTTTTGTTTTATTTTATTTTTGTTTTTTTTTGTGTAAAGTCCAACAACGCACGTGATGATTTGTTGTATTTGAAATATTTAATGCACTTGTATTCAAGTTTATATATATGATATATGTAGATTATGATATTAAACTTTCTATTTCATGTACTAAATTCATGGCCTCTCTTATAATCGAAAAAATTTGATTATTCGATTAACTGAACTCACAAAGATACTACAATTTATGATTTGATTTTATTTCTAAAAAAAATTTTGGGTACGAATATAACTTTTAATCTTTAAAAAATCAAATATAATATATATATATAAACAAAACCCGAGCCGAATTCTTATACCACCACATTATCAAAAATAAGAAACAGAGTTCTATCGCTTTGCTACATCATCACTTATGTATTAAGGAAATTTTTTATCATTAATTATGCAGTAGAATATATATATTATTTACATATAGTTCAACAAAATATACACTATACACATTAGCTGCTATTCCGAAAATTCTTTATATTAAATGGTAGTTAAGAAAAAGTATGTGGGAGAATTTATTTTTATATTGAAGAATAAGATAAAAACGTAATGATTGTATTATTGAATTGAAGAAAATGTATAATAAAACATGGAGAACACATGTGGTAATTTACTAGTCCGCAAATCGTTTTTTCCCTCCACATACATATATATGGATGGATATTTTATGTACTAACAAACACAAGATATTTCAAGCAAAAAAAAAAAAAAACAAGATGGGACTTCCTATTACCTTCCCGTAATTTGTCCTATCGAGCGTCGAGAATCTACGGGGAAAGTTCCGTTTCCCGCTCCTCCCTTGAACGTCCGTACAAAGAAACGCTCATCACTTTTGAAGCAACTCATCCTATAAATAGGGCACTAACATTATACCAACTCCGTTGAGGAGGCGCACACAAAGAATTAGAAAGATCCTTCATAGCTTGTCCATCGTGTAAGAGGACATCATCGGCCGGGCAGGGACGGAGCTAAAAGCGGAAGTTTATTCTCGACAAGACAACAAAAGGAGAAGATGAGAATTGAGATCGAAGAAGTGAGCAGCAGCTGCACTGAGGCCCTTCCGTTGCTCTTGCTCAACCACGTCTCTCTGCTGTGCCGGTCCGTGTGTGAGTCCACGAGCTTTTATGAGGAAGTCCTCGGCTTCGTTCTCATCAAACGCCCCTCTTCTTTTAACTTCAATGGTGCCTGGTAAGGGATGACCCTCGATTACTTCTTTGTTAACTTGACTTATCACGGCTTTAACATATACTTATCTCTGTATTTGCTATGCCAAATTAGATAGACATCAACTACTGGTGCCTAATTGACATATATATGCAACCGAATATAACTCGTATAATGTATACATTCAGTATGGTTGATAAGATTGAGTATAGCGCATGCATATATCTAAAGAAATTACTTATCGGTATGAATGTGATTTCCTGTATTCGTAGGTTATACAACTACGGGATCGGGATACACTTGATTGAGAACCCATCCCTTGATGAATGTGAAACAAGCAATGAGCCAAGGCCAATTAATCCCAAGGACAACCATATGTCATTCCAAGTAAGTATCATCTTCTCTAATCAAGTCTTTTGTTTATACATATATACATAGATAAATATATTAAAACATATATGCTGGCTCAATTTATATTGAACAGTGCACGGACGTTGGATTAGTGAAGAAGAGGCTGGAGGAGATGGGGATGAGGTACGTGACAGCAGTGGTGGAGGAGGCTGGAATTACCGTGGATCAGGTGTTCTTCCACGACCCAGACGGTTACATGATCGAGATCTGCAACTGCGACAACATCCCGATCCTCCCCCTCTCTGTTTGCCCTCTCAAGCCCCAAATGTCGTCACTGATGGGGAGCGGTTTAAGTTACAATAAGACCTCTAAGAAGTGCAGGGACGACATGATGGAGACCGTGATGATGGAGAGCTTAAGCATGGACATCATGAATTTCTCCTTTTAAGTGAAAGCTCCAAGCGAGAGCACGAACAACCCTGAAAGGATTGCGGGTGAAAATTTTCGCGTCAAGAGTCCCATATCCAATAAATAACTAGTCTGCAAGCTAGGCTGTGATTAGCTCGGGTTATCCCGGATTTAAAGTTGGACTGGGTAAATTATTTTATACAGTGCTAGTCGTATATATATGTGGTCGGTCTAAATACATAAAATATCTCGAGCAAAAAAAGAATATCTATATATATATATATATATCAATGCGTGCAGGTGGAGAGTTGTATTTATTTATTTTACTATTTGTACTCTCTTCTTCTTCTTCTTCTTCTTGGGTAAACTATATTTGATTATATATTTACACTATCGGGTAGATTAATATTAAGTTATAGTTTGCAAGAGTGAAGCCCACAAGACATTTACGTGTCAATCGAATTATACTTTGCATCCCCAAAAGTTTCATGTTTGGGCGGAGAAAGGAGCAACACACGTCATAATCTAAGAATCAAGAGATTTTTAAAGTTCGATTCTTGCTAACATAAATATTTATGCCTCTTTATGTTTCATGTGTTCGGCTCACTTCTCCAATGAATTTCGATTTTATTACCAGGTCCAAGAGGCCCCCATATTGTTCCCCGGAGTTCATGAGATGCCAACTTGCACCTAAAGTTTTGTTTAGTGTTATTTTATTTTATTTATTTATTTATTGTGTAAAGTCCAACAATGCACGTGATGATTTGTTATATTTGAAATATTTAATGCACTTGTACTAGCCTCATGGCATCTTTTATAATAAAAAAAATTGATTATTCGGTTAACCAAACCAAAAAAATAAACTAAAATTTATGATTTGTTTTTATTTTTGAAAAAAATATTTTGGGTACGGATATGGTTTTTAATCTTTAAAAAATCAAATCTATAACATATATATATATATATATATATGAAAACAAAACTTGAAAAACTTCCTTGCTTTGCAACGTCATCACTTATGTATTAAGGAAATTTTATCATTAATTATGCAGTAAAATATATATATTATTTGCATAGAGTCCAACATAATATATACTATATACATTTCCTACTATTTAGAAAATTCTTTATATTGTAGCAGTCAAATTATCGTTCATATATATTGTAGCAAAATATAAAGTTGAAAACCAATATTAACGAATCTAAAAATAACGCACAATCTTACATAATAGGAATACAAGTAATTTTTATATTGGCAGCTTTATATATATATATATATATATATATGAAGATACATTATGGTAATTATATATAGTTGAAAATATATATTGGCTGCTCACGGACAAATTTATTATATATTGGCAACTATATATAGATGTCGTATAAATTATAACTTTTGCTATTATATTTCCATTTGTACATAAGTGTATAAGGCTCTGCAAACTTATATATATACACTGTGTTAGATGCTCATCTAGTGCCAACACCAATCTTATGTCATTTTGGTATCTTCAAAAAGGTTTCATAGGTCTTCCCTTTGCTTACTTTGTTCTAATAATATTTTGCTTGAAGTGTTTATTATTTTCCTTTGATTCATATATTTGCTCATATATATTTATTCGATTCTTTTTTTCACATATTTGCATGAGACATTTTTACTTTCTTTTAATCGATATATTTGCTAACATATTTTGATTCAATTCTTGTCACATATTAGCATTAGAATTTTTCCTTTCATCTTTTTGATATGTCTACAACATAACAAATCTTGAAGTGCTACAATGGTTATTTATTTTGTAAAAGAATTGGGATTAAAAAAAGATACATGTATAGATTGTTTTATTTATTTAGCTACCTTCTCTTATAATTCCTAATATCTCAATTTCTTCTAATAAGTTTTTAATTCACGTATATATTTATAACATTTTTCTTCACCAAAATAATTAATTTATTTTGTATCATTCACCTACAATGCATGGGTATTCAGCTGGTTTAAGTCAAATCATAATGTATATTTTCGCTTATAATAGAGGTTAAAAGTCAAACAGGGATATACAGAACATTAATAAAGTACAAGAACTTTAGTAAAGGGACTTTTGATCTCTTTATTTTGAGTTAAGAGTGAATGTCACAATACCATAAATCTCATGTCTCTCTTGAGAGTTAAAAAGTCCCAAGTAGAAAAAATTAAGTAGTAAATCATTGAATTATACAACCTAATAGCTCAAATTTTTTAATTGAAAACGGGAAATTACTTATAAATCAAATGAAAATTTCACATTCTCAATCATAAATTACTTTATCCGTCCATGTTTAAGGAAATCTCTCTAAATGGTTTTAGATGTTGTCCCATATTAAAACACTAGAGTTGGCAATTTCTATCTTGACGGGATAATTCATTCACATGTACGTGATGAGGAACCAAATAGATATGAACAGTGTTACGGAAGGATCAGATCAAATTACCTGATAATTATACACCATTTTTATTTTCCAAAGCGGACTAATATTAATCCACATTTTTTGTTTAGACAATATTAATTGCATTTAATTAATTAAAAATATAGGAATATTCCTGTTTGACACTATTAAAATGTGCTAACCTTCATGTTGTATGGATTACGCTCAAAGTGTTTTCATATTGTTTTATACACTATTGTCTTTTTTTTTAGTTGTGTTTGCAGGTGCATTCTTTTTGCTTAAACTAATGAGTAAAAACTAACAATTTGGTCCATGAGTTATCAAGTTTACATCACTTGGGTCCTTGAATTATTTTTTCCATCAAAATGATCCATGAGTTATCGATGTTCATCAGTTAGGTCCCTAAGTTATCGAGTTACATCAATCTGGTATTTTGTAACATTATTTCAGTCTCTACTAACATCAGTTAGGTCCCCGCGATTTTCTGTCGTAACGCTGTTAGGGACCTAACTAATGTAACGAACCCAGATGCTCATTTCCCTTTTTTTCTTCTCTCTCCCTCTCTCTTACTTCTACATTAAATATTCTCGCCATTTCCCTCCCACTTCAACATATCCCTATCAAATGTCCATATTCTCTCTTTTGTTCAACCCTTCCGTGAAGCTATCGCTGCTCTTGTTAGCGTTGAACATGGTGAAGCTCTTCCTTTCCTAGAAAAAGCGACGCCATTGAGGTCGATCATGGAGGACGACTATCCTAAGAGCAAGTTTGTCTACATTCTGAGGTATGTCAACATCCCTCTATGAAGGTTGATGAAAATTTGAATTTTGGGGTACATTTGTTATGATGTGTGCTTCCCTATTGATGATGACCATGCATGATCTTTGACTTGGGCTTGGATGATGTTTTTCATAAGAAAGATGGATTTTTTAGTATAAAAATGACATTTTTTGGTCCTAATCATGAAAATAGCAAGTTCCTTTGTTCATGTGTTTCTTAGCCATTATCTGTAAGGTCGAGATCTCAGTATAATTTTCTGAGAAATGGTACAGGTTAGGGTTTCCCCTTAAAGTTTGTTGTTTGATTTTGATAATACTGTGTTCATCTACGGAAGACTGTGGATGTGCATCTTCACCACAGGGGAAGCTTTGTGAGGGGGCCTAAGGAAGGTTATGAGGGCGGTGAGATTTTTACCATTGAGAATGTTGATGTTGATACCATGACAACAGTTGGTATATGTGATTTGCTGGGCCATGAATATGCTAGTAAGCCCATAGCTTGCTACTATAGGGATCCTACGTTTAAAAACTTTGACTTAGCCATAAACTTGTTCGAAAGTGACCATGATACAACATGCTTGATTTGTGTACTTCAAGATCAGTTTGAGTTGCACCTGTACTATGAACATTATTGATGCTCCTATTGAGCTTAGTGAAGCGGAGATGAAGGAGCTTGAGAGGATTGAGGTTGAGAAGAGGGAACAAGAAGAGAAGTTGAGGAGGTAAAAAGAAGAGAAGTTAAGGAGGGAACACGAAGAAGCTGAGAGAAGGGAAGAAGAAGAGACTAAAAAGAGGGAACGTGAAAAAGCTATGAGAATGATGTAACAAGATGTTGAAGAGAAGCCCACCACTGATAATGATATTGCTGAGGACCCTAATTACAAAATGGGCCTTCACATAAGAGACTGGGATGAAGAAAATGATGATCTAGCATTTGAGTCATCAACTATGTTTGGTCTTGATGAGATGGGAGCTAGGGTAAGAATAAGTGGAGTAGAGCATGAACATAGAGCTGCTACTCCAAAAATGAAGAAAAGTTGTGTTGTTAGGAAGAAAAGAAGCAAGGAAAGAAAGGGGGAAACTTATAGGAGATCTGGTGACAAGACCAAAGGCAAGTTTAAGCATATAACAACCTCAGGGAGAAGGAGGAGATGTTTGCCGAAGTTGATGCAGGTCATGCACATCCTTAAGAAATGGCAGCAAGTGAGTAGGTAGATGATGATGACAAGTTGTCTGATGGGTATGAGACTGAGGAATTAAAGTCATTGGATGGTGATGAGGAAGAGGAAGGGGCCACGTTTCCAACATTCAATTCAGAAGACAACTAAAATACGGTAATAACTATTAGGATAGAGTTTTGAATATCTTGAAGTGTTCAAAAAGGTAATCAGAGAGATGAACATAGCTATGGGGATGAACTATGTATATGATAAAAATGATAGTGAAAGAGTCAGGGCCTACTGTGTTGAGAAGAATGATGCTGATGCGAAAGCTTACACATAGAGGATTCATTGTGTCAAGAACCCTACAACAATATCCTTCCAAGTGAGAACATATTACTTTGAGCATACCTCTTCTAGAAGGATAGAGACCTGATTAGCTACACGACATTGGGTGGCTGAGAAGTTGGTCCCTAGGCTACGGATCCAACCAGACATGACTTCACAAAATGTATTTGATTTCTTCATGCAACAACATATAGTTAAGCTTCATGATGCAATGGTTTTCAGGGGTCTGCAAGTGGCTCATAAGATTTGTGAAGGTGAAGAGAATGAGCAGTATGCCAAGCTTAGGGATTATGCACATGAGCTGATCAGGTCCAATCCTAGTTCAAATGTGTACTTGCATGTGTCACTTGAAAGTCATCAGTTTGAGAGATTATATGTATGCTTGGAAGCTTATAAGAAAGGTTTCTTGTTAGGATGCAAGCCTCTCATTGTCCTAGATGGTTGTTTCTTGAAAGGTAACTCTGGGGATGACTAATATCTGCAGTTAGCCAGAATGGAAATAATTGATTCTACCTGATAGCTTATACAATTGTTGAAGTAGAGAACAAAGACAATTGGACCTGGTTTTTGAAGAATTTGATGGAGGATATTGGGGATCCATTACAAAAGAAATATACATTTCATATTAGACATGCAAAAGATGAGTTATAATTATGTTTTTATTTTTATTAAATTAAGTTGGTCCATTTGTTATAGGCTATTACATCATTTCGGACTTGTTCTGAGCAACAGTGCTTCTGTAATTGTTATAGGCTATTACATCATTTCGGACTTGTTCTGAGCAACAGTGCTTCTGTAATTGCAAGGTTTGGAAGGTGTTCTGAATGATGTTTGTCATGGTGCACCACATAGATTCTGTTGCAGGCATATATGGGCCAATCTCACTAAGCATTGGAGATCAGGTGATGAGATTCTAGGAATTCATGAAAGTTGTACATAGGCTGAACCCAGCAGCTGAAGAGTCGCTCAACAATATACCTACTTACAAATGGAGCAGGTCAGCATTTGAAACAGATGCAAAGGATGCAGCGTTTACCAGCAACATGTGTGAACTGTTTAACGAGGAACTGTTAAAGGTGATGGGAAAATCCATAATAACTATGGCTGAAGGAGTGAGAGAGTACATCACCAAGAAAGATGGTAAGGTGTCAAACTCTACTAACCAAGCGCAAAGGAGTGTTTTGCCCAAAGGTTCAGGCCAAGTTGGAGCACTACATAAATAATTCTAAGGCTTGGACTCTACTATGAATGGGGGATCCTGACATGTCCCTTTATGAGGAATCATTACCACCCTACTCAAAATGTGCAGTACATCTGAAGAATCAAACTTGTTATTGTAGGCTATGGAACTTGACTAGCATACCTTGCCAGCATGCCATTGCAACAATGCCTTACAATAGCCAAAGGCCTGAGGAATTTTTTTGTCATTGGCTGAGGAAGGAGGTTACTGAGAAAGCTTATGCTTGATTTATAAACCCTAAAGCTGGTGAAGAGTTTTGGGAAAGGGTTAACTATGATAGTATATTTCTTTCTAATTGTTAAGAGATCACCAAGGAAGCCCAACAAGAAAGGAAGAAGGCACCATAAGAACATGGTTACCCAAACAAGCTGAAAAGGAAGTTGGCTAAGGGAACACGTGGTATGTGTGGAGAATCTAGCAACAACAAGAAGACATGCAAAGGGCAATCAGCACCTAAGGGAAAAGGAAAAGGAAAAGGAAAGGGCGGTAAGCATGGCCCTTCTTCATCAGCTGCAGCTAAAGCAACATAAGAAAATATTGAAGTACAAGAAATATAGATACCACATGACTCAGCCCCACCTTAACCATCACAGCCATCTTAGGTAAATATTTTTACATTTCTAATATTATCAAGAGAGTTTAGTATATATGCATTGATAATGGTGAATTTTGGTGCAGGTACCTAAATAGGGCAACTTTTTCACAGCCACCAACATTTCACCAGAGGCACCTGCTTTTAGGCCACCCCCACTGCAATCACAAGCATCAGACCCATCTCAGCTACCTCAGAAGGTTAGCTTTGTCACAAGAACAGATTTCCTAGGATGACATCTACTTTTAGGCAACCTCCAGTCAGACTAACCCCACAGCCATCACACCATTCTAAGTTTATCATGGCAGTGTACTGTTTATATGTGCTAATAATATTATTTCTGTTGCAGGAAGTTCAATAAAATAGTTTTTTCCTACCTCCAACTTCCCTGGAGTGGCAATTGCTTCCAGGCCACCTCCATTCAGGCCACCAGCATTCAGGGCATCCCCAGTTGGGGCACCCCCAATCAGGCCACCTCATGTTACCCTTCTAACATCGGAGACCATGCAAGTTGCAAGTATTGCAATTGATGCTACATTCCTTGGCCCAAGGGCTCCACCTCCACAATGAAATTATGAACATTTGGGGAGCAATATAGTGTTTTTGTTGGCTACTAGATTGCCTTGTCCTTTGGTTAGTTTTGGTCGACAAGAAGACTTAAGGAGCAATATTATCTTTTGGATAATTTTTTGTTAGCAGTATAGGAAGAACATTGTCTTGTCTTTTGGATAATTTTTTGTTGCTCTTTTGGTTTTGTACAAGTTACTTTACAAAAGCTCTAATTCATGTTCATGTGTGAAGCTACTTTGGCTTAGTAACATGTAAACTCTTATGTAAATTATTGTGAAATTGCTAATTGCTAATGGTTATCCTTCTTCATTGCCATTTTGGACTTGTTCTAGTAAAAAGACCTACCTTATGTACAAATTATTGCAATAATTGCTATAACATGGTAAAAAAAACACATTAAAATGACCTAAGTGATGTATAAATGATTCAACTCATACCAAGACAAATGGCAGAAAAATATCAAGAAAAGGTTGAAGGAAAAAATTACAAAAAAAAAATGTTAAAATACACATAAAATGGACGTAGGGACATAATTGATGTACCATTTAACATCATTAGTCTCTCAACTTAACGGCAGGACCTAAGTGATGTAACATAAGGACTAAAATGAAATAGTAAAATGATCGATATGATGTGTCATGAACTGCAGGGTCTTAAATGATGTAGCGAATGACCTACATGATGCATCATAGGACTTACTTGATGTCGCAAAGAATCTAACTGATGTATCAAAGGTTACATTTGATGTACAAAAAGGGCCTAATTGATGTGAAAAGGACTCAACTGATGTAAAATTGATAACTCAAAGACCATTTTGATAAAAAAAATAACTTAGGGACCTAGATGATGTAAACTCAATAACTCAAGGATTAGATTGTAAGTTTACTCTAATAGTTTGTGCCTTTACACCATATTATTATTACTTTTTTTTCGGTATGTACCCCGGTATCCAAAAGCACAATGGGTTCTGACTAATTCAGTCAGGAGATCGAGCATTAAAGGTTATTCTCCTTCCCAACAAGAGCGCTTTCCGGGGTTCGAACTTGTGTTCTTCTCCTTATGGGGGTGAACTGTTTACCACTCAACCAAAACTTTTGTTGGTTATTATTATTTGTTTAAGTAAACAACTAAAACTTGTCCGTGTGCACAACATTGTGCCATGTGTCCAACATGCATAATTTAAGATAAATTTTTATTTTTATTTTTTTATTTGTCTTCTTTTCAAAAATTTACATAAATCTTCTCATTATTTTTCATTTGTATTCTTTTCAAAAAGAAAAAACTTCCACAATATTGTGTGCCTCTTCTCTAAGAGCTTATTATG
Source organism: Punica granatum (assembly GCF_007655135.1). Classification (NCBI taxonomy): domain Eukaryota; kingdom Viridiplantae; phylum Streptophyta; class Magnoliopsida; order Myrtales; family Lythraceae; genus Punica; species Punica granatum. Next base: position 5,569,406 of record NC_045132.1, read on the forward strand.
GTCATGATTTAAACCTCTAAAGTCACTCTTTTTGTTTCTCGTGAAATTTTACATTTTCCCTCCCTCTTAACTTCGTTATTATTATTTTTTCTTCCCAAATAGAATACCTATCATTTTTTAATGTAAAAATAACTAAGGACATAATTAATTTTAATATTAGTTTCTATTCACAATTTTGATATATTGCGATCGTTCTTAGTTTTTCTTTTACTTAATCGTATTTGTGGATTCAATGTTATGCTTTTCCTTTTAGAATAATTAGAGTTTTTCTCTAAGGCATTTAAAGCATGTATACCGAGTTATATAGAAATTATAATATTAATAAATAATAACATGAATAAATATAAACAAATACGAACAACAATATATTACTCCATGACCTTTTCTTATGATGTATGGTTAGTTTTATTTATAATAATAGTTATGTAGAACTCCTATAAAAAAATGGAACATGTAAATTGAATTGAAATGAATGATAATTGAGATAATAAAAATAAAATTTGATAATAAATGTGTAAGTTCTTAATTTTAATTGCTGTTGGACAATAAGTTTAACAAATTATTATTAAATGAATTTTAATATAATTAAAAGCTATAAATGTCAACGATATATATATATATATGATAGATCATATTAAATATTGTATATATGAATATAGAGTTTAAGATTTTCCAAAAAACTTGCCATGAAATTTTATGAGCAGTGACTCTCTAATTAAAATGCTCTATTCTTTTATAGTTATTCAAAAAGAAAAAACGATCCGCAACAAATTGGAGGTCCTCATGCTAGTGTGTTTATGTATATATACATATACCAGACATAATTTCATTTTCAGGCCTTAAAACTTCTACCAAGTACGAGACTGTGTAAATTACTTTTTGTCACTTGAATTATATTCCTAAGGTATCCACGTCCATGCGATATTTTACGTATGAAATTCATCATTTTTCATATATGTAAGTTTTACTAAATTTAATTGTAAATTAGAAATAACTGAATAAATATAATTAAAATTAAAATAGAAAAGAAAAAAAGGAGCAGGAGCGATATGGATGTAGAATAGAGGAAGAGGATTTATAGGAGAAAAAAGTTGGTTGAAAGAAACATGGAAAAACGAAATTATTTAAATCTATTGGCTAGTTTTTTTTTTTGAAAGAACTCAAAAAAAGGTAATTTTGCAAAATGAAAGATATACCAAATTAATTTTTCTTTAATTCGTAACAAATAAAATTTATTATTATTAATTATATTATTATTAAATTAAAAAAAATGATTGCCGGTCCCGTTAAGAAATATGAGGGGCGAGTAAGAATTTTTCCAGACATTGTCTCATGCGGGTCGTTTTCTTCCCTTTTTTTTTTTGGTTGAATGTCGTTTTCTTCCTTTTGTTTCGACTTTTACCTCATTTGTGCCCTAAATAACTGCATGGCCCAAATGAATCAGAAACTTCCAGTTGCTCTTCCACGTGGGTTCGATTCCTGGTAGCCCAGTTTCCTTTTTATTTGTTTTCCCAATTTTTAAATGAAATTTTTATCTAAAATGGTTCATGGTTTGTCCGTTTTGTCAAATCTATCCTATATTTTTTTTTTATCAAATCTATCCCATAATTTACTTTTTGCATCAAATATATCCTGACATTATCTTTTCCGTCGACATCTAACGGCCGTGCTGACGTGACACGTGGAGAGATAGTGGGCCACACCTGCCACGTAGGCGCCACATCAGCACGGCCGTTAGATGTCGACAGAAAAGATAACGCCCGGATAGATTTGATACAAAAAGTAAACCATGTGATAGATTTGACAAAAAAAGTATAGGATAGATTTAACAAAACAGACAAACCATGTGCCATTTTAGGTAAATACTCCTTTTTAAATTATCCATAATCTTTTTTTTTCCTTTTATTCTTCACCTTTTTTCTTTACAAATAAAACGTCACTCTTTTTTAATCCAACATTATCCATAATCTTTTTATTTCCTTTTATTCTTCACTTTTTTTCTTTTAGGATTAATTGTCTAAAAAATAAAAAAATATATAACATTTTATTAATTCTAACACGAACTTTTTTTCTTGAACTAAAAACACTCAAACTATCAATTTGATATCAATATTAGCATGCGCCAACTTTTTCGTTATTTAAATGGGAATTGTTGGACACCACCACCGATCGGGGTAGTCGGTGACCTCACTAGTCGACGGCGACTCTACAGGGGCGGTGGTGGCCTCCAGTGAAGCTCTTACTGCTTGAATTTGAAAAAAAAAAAGTTCGAGAAAGAAAGGAAGAGGAGTCGGCGGCAGGACCTCATCAACGGACACCACCCCACAATTGGGGTCGATGAGGACATATGCCATCACAAGCTACCTCGATTGAGGGGTAGTGACTGCCGTTGAGGCCTCACTGATAAAAAAGATGATGTTGTGTTAATATTGATATCAATTTAATAGTTTATGTATTTTTAGGTCAAGAAAAAAAGTTATGCTAAAATTCATAAGATGCGAAAAGTTTATACTTTTTTAAGGTAATTAACTCTTTCTTTTACAAATAAAAACATCACTCTTTTTCAAATCCAACAAGACCATGGATGGAAACTAATTTTGGTATCAAGCCCTATTTACAATATCATATAATATGATTGTTCTCATTTTTATCTTTACTTAATCGTATTTGTGATTTCAATATTGTTGTCTTTCAAGAAGATTCGGCTTTTTCCAAAATCTACCTATCTAAGATATGTGCATCATGTATCCGCAAGTAAATTATAAGTAATTATGCATAAATATATGTTATTGCATATATGAGATATCATTGTTGCATAATTTATATAGAACTTTCTATAAGAAAAAAAGGAACATATAAATTTAGACTTCATTCGGGAGCGCAATGGCGGTTGAATAAGTGCTTATTTTGTTGAGTTTAAAGCAGAAACAATGTTTTGTGACTTCTTTCAAAATTATGGTTTGACTAATTTTTGTCATTGGAAATATGATTTTTTTCAGCGGATCAATAGGTACTTATAAAAACTGATTTTGCTTATTTTCTATTTTAAATATTAATTTTAATTTCAACAGTTTCAAATTGTTACTTCCCAAACGTTATTATTTATTCTAAAATTGAAACTAATTTTTCAGAAATTATATTTCAGCACTTTTATTTCAGCAACAACACTTTCAAACCAAGTCTTAGTGAAAAAGAATTAATAATTAAGAATTATTATATTATATAATACATAATACATGAAAATGGATATGTGCGAACAATACTGTGTCACGTGCCTCCGCTTTTCTATTTTAAAAAAACTTCACAAGTATTTCATTATTTTTCATTTTTATCGTTTACAAAAACTTCCACATACTTTTTTTCACCATCTTCTTTTTTTTAATAATTTCATTATTTTTAATAAATTCTTTATTTATGTATAAATAATCTATTTCAATTGGCCACTAATTTAATTAGCCTCTTCTTATTTTTTGACGTTAAAAATGTCTTGACTTTTCAACGGAATACAATAATACGTCAACGTATTGACTAAACTAATTCTTACTTGGTATTGACTATGTCATGACCATGAGATGCTTTTAATAAATTTCAGACTCGTGCACTATAAGTATAGTTTGTCTAATTGAAATTGGCAATGTCAATTGACCTATTATATTGCGATCATGATTTTCTATTTAGTAATAGAAAATTAAAATTAAAATTAGTAAATAGAAGTGTTAACTTTTATATCATATGGCATATTAATTAGTATGATCTTTTTAAAAATTTGGATCATTTACTAACAACCGAGAGTTTTTAATATTTATATATAAGTAATTTATTATTAGTTTCAGCTATATTTTGTATTGATCATTATATAAACTAATATGATAAATTAAAATATTAATGAAAAATTATTTTAAGCTCGCAGCATTGCGAAGGTTGCACCCTAATATTATATTTTATAGTAATAAATGAAAACTTGCCCTTACATAGAAGGCAGCGAGTTAGGAAATTTTTCTAACTGCACGCTTTTTTTAACTTTAGCCCTGTTTGTCGTTATTTAATTTTTCTTGTACATCATCCGATATTGGGAAACTCAATAAACACTGACTAATTCAATATTGAATCGAGTTGTCAACCTAATTGGTAAAACTCTTTCATTCATTGATTATCTCCATTAACAGAATTCAAACTTCAAATCTTACTTATGAGGAAGAAGCGTCAAATCACATAAAACAACTCGGTGGTAGGGTGAGAAGTTTTTTCCTAACTGCACACTTTTTCTATTTTTTTTAAAAAAATTTACCTCGTTGTGATTATTTAGTCTTTCCTATACATGCAATTCGATATCCGGAAACTTAATAGGCCTCAACTAATGCAAGTTTGATTCAAGTCAGTCAATTAATTGGTAAAGCTCTCATTTTCATAGATTATCTCCATTAATATGAGTTAAACCCCACACCTTACTTACGAGAAAGAGGTGTTGAACCACTCAAATTGAGTAATGTTGATTGTTGTTATTTAAATATAATTTCAAAGACTAATAAAATATTGGTTCAGTAGTAAGTAGCTCTAACTGATACAAAGGAATACCTCGTAAGAATGAGAACATAAGTTCTAGTCCCGATAAGTATATTTTTTGAAAGGAAAAATGACTTTAAATATTCAATATGCTAGAATTACAAGAGCAATATCTTCCACAATTTTTCTTACTGAAAAAGTATAATTTCAAAGTTACTTACCTCACAATGGCAACATAATAGATGACAACTGGTCTTTCCCCCATATCTTTAGCTATTATTTTTTATTAAATTTCTCATCCTTCGATTCTCTATCTTATCAGTGTCCATTTAGAATTTTTTTTTAAAAAAATAAAGAGAGTAGAAACGATGAGACGAGTGCAAAACAGATATAATGTAATTACGTAGTTATCTTCTAATTATTATTATGTTTTTTTCCTCATCTTTATCAAATATTTAATGATTAATTAATGGTTTTGATGTAGCATGAGTATTATCATAATTTCATCTTTATGAGGAACACTCAAATTTTGTATATCATTCTTGATTTACCACCCTATCTTAAAAATATATGTAAGAATTTTATTTCTTAATTTCGAATCAAATCTTCTTCAAAAATCTTCTCATTAATATTTCATAGGTCACCCAAATTATTGAAAACTTTGTAGGAAATAGTCAATTAATTCCAGAGTGTTTTTCAATAAACTTTTAAGTATCTAAGTTGGAACTCCTTAGAATTTTATATGTATATATATACATATATATATATATATATTTTAGTGAGTATAGCTAGGATTTCGTAGCTCATACGCCTATAACATATGGTTTATGAAATATAGTCAATAGTATTTCATGAGGATAATTTAACAGTGCAAAAATGATACATAATCACGGTAAAAGTGTAACAATGACATTGCTTTCTAATATTTGATATATAAATAAGCTTATTCATATAGTTGAACAACTTATAATTGATTCAAATAATATTCAGCTAAAGTTATTGTTGTCCCGCCCGAAGCCCGGGTTTCCATTCCCTAGGGTATATAAAATCAGAATTGATGTCGAATCAACCTAATCGGTTCAATAGGCATGGATTGTTAAATTGAAATTCTTTCGATTTATTGGACTTTCTAATTTTTATATCAAAATTTTAAATTGTTTATTAGAAACCATTCTATTTGAGTTAGCAAAATTAAATATGAAGAATTACTTCAACATTTTATGACTACAAATCATCTTCCAAAATACGCATCAGTTGGAGTAAGAAATTAACATAGAAAAAGAAATATTTGATTCTATTCCAAGACTCTATACCTGATGTTTGTACATTGCCCTTGTTGAAAGTTAAAAGGTCCCGTGTTAGAAAAATTACATAAAAAATTATAAATTTACAAGAGATTGATACGATAAGCTACGAGCTCAAACTTTTAAATTGAATACGGACTCAATAACTTATAACACTACAAGAAAAACAGGTTTCAGTGACGAAAATTTTGTGACAAGTGAGATCCGTCTTGGCGGAAGTATCTCCCCAACAGTGATGGATTTGTGACCGTATTATAAAAATTGATCCGTCACAGTTTTAGCGCGAATCGCTGCGCTTAATTTTTATAAGTCGATTCGAGTCCTTGTAGCTGAATACGTTTTCTCGATTTCAGTTTCTCGATGATTGTTTAGGGCTTCGAAGTTTCTTTTCCTGCTCCTTCGTTCCTCGAATTCGAATCCGTCTTGACAGCTCACAAGACACCGACCCCTTGCCGCCACAGCAGTGTCGGTCGGCCTGCCCACCGCGTAAGTATCAATTTCAAACTATACACACTCCCAACAGTCCCTTCGCCTTTGCCTCTGCTCTCTTTGGCCCCCTCCTGCGATGGCATCCCCGCGAATCCTACTCTGCGTGGCGACGCCCACGGCCGCCTCGGCCGGCTCTCCAAGCGCGTCTCCTCAGTACTCACTTCACCTCAGCTCGTCTAAGCTGGGGTTTTCGCCGTGAAATCTCTGCTCATTTGACTCATCCTAATCAGTCTAGTTGACCAAATCAGCTGGCCCCTTCGACGCGCTGCTGTGCGTGGGTCAGTTCTTTCCAGACTCGCCGGAGCGGCTGGAGGAGTCCATGGACTGCGTCGGAGGTCGGTCCTAAATCCCTCTGCCTACTTATTTCATCGGAGACTACGGCGTCGGAGCTGTGAAGGTATTGTTGGCAGCCTCGAAGAATCACGCCAATGCCGGGTTTAAGATGGACGGCTTTGTATGCGGGAACCTCCACTGGTTTGACAGGCAGCGGCAAGTTTAAACTCCAGGGTACCGGTTTTGAACTCGAATCAACGTTCAATGTGAAATGCTAATTGGAGCCCGATTGATGTCGCCACTGTGCTTGGGCAGTCCTGTTCTAATATGTCTCAATTTTAATGAGTGGCCGAATGGTGTCACGAACAGAGCCACCACAGATGATATTCCTTTAGGAAAATGAATATCCGACTCTTCCGGCAGTGATCCTACTGTTGCAGAATTAGTAGCTGAGATCAAACCATGGTGGGTCTTTTACCTGCTATATTAACAATCATATCTGAATATCTGGCTGATGATGGAAAGATATCACTATGAGTAGCAAATGTATGCCAAGCTTCTAAAATAAGCCTCGATTGTTGATGATTGAAGTCTGTTCTCTTTGGTAGTTACCATATTGCTGATACAAAGGGCATCTTCTACACTCGTGAGCCTTGCGTCAATGTTGATGCTGTGCATGTTACTCGCTTTCTGCGTCTTGCATCTGTTGGAAATAAAGATAAGCAGGAATGCATTGTCAGTTCAACTTTCTACTTAAATGGTCTTTGCATCTGCCTGATCAATTTTGTCCTGCGTAGCAAGGCAGCACTTTTTCCTGCCACTTAGTATAAGCTTGGTGACTCCATAGAATTGCTGCTCCAGTTTTTACCAGCAAGCTATGTATTAATATTTGGTTTAGCTGTGTTTCGTGATGAGTGGATCATGTCCACTATAAAATTTAGTTATTTCAACTCTTTCTGGGTTTTTCAGTATTTCAATGAGGAAGGAAAGCAAAAGGGAAATACTCAAGAGTAGCCTTTTTCCCCTTCCCCTTTTCCCAGAATCAAGAAATTGTTCATTCCAATAGGACAACCAGTTATGAAGCTGAGTCACCTGCTCACGGTGATGTAAAAATTGTGATCTTGAGAATTCAATATTAGTACATACTTGAAGTTAAAACATAAACGATCCATATACCAGAGATTGATTCCCAATTGTGTCGTTTGGAACCTTTGGTCTGTACTTTTTCGGTCCATATCAGAGTAGCCCCAGTAGTCTGATGAATATGTTTCATATCAAAGTAGGGCCTCGAAGTTGCAATTTCTAGATTCATTCTCCATTTCAGATTCAAGTCCCTCTTGACTGAATATTTTTCTCTCAATTCCAGTTTCTCGATGATTGTTTAGGGCTTTAAAGTTACTTCTCCTGCTGCTTCTGCCCGAGCTGCTGCTGTCGTCGGAGCTATCATTTTGCTTTGGTACGATTGGTATTGAACTTTGTTGGAGCTATCATTTTGTTTTGGTACGATTAGTATTGACTTTGTTGGAGCTATTATTATCGTTTGGACTATTGGTGAGGAATGTCTCCCCTTTTATTTTGGACAAGTGGTATCAAGAATATTGTTGAACTCAGTATTGCTTTTGTGAAAGGATGGATTATGTATTTTATGTATGTGATGCTGATATGTGCTTGAAATAGGTTGGAAAGTAGCTGAATTAAGTGAATTTGGTGATGCAGATTCAGAATTAGCGAGGGATTTCTGACAGAGTTGTCACTGTGTTCGCGAATCGGTGACTGATATCGGTCACTAATTTGAAACAAAATTGTCGTGAAGATAGTGTCACTAACCTATCATGAAAGTACGTCGCCAATCCATCGCAAATATCTATCGCTAATCCGTCATAAATGTCTATCGCCAATCCGTAATAAATGTCTATTGCCAATTCGTCACTAATCCGTAACAAAATGACCACGCATCCTCTTCCTTTTCGGTAACTAATCCGTCACAAAATTGTCGCAAAAATTCTGTCTCTCCGTCACAATTATTGCAAAAGTTATGTCACTCTTTCTTCACAATTTTATGTTACAAATTCCGTTAGTGATCTGTCACAAATTATATATTTTTTGTCACCAATTCCTTCACTAATTGGTCACAAGATGTCGAGTCTATCACGGACTATGGGCTCCCGTCGAGAGGTATCTGTGATGGAAAGTGACACGGAATATATTCTGTCACGGAGTTCTGTGACAAAAAATTCCACCACAGATAGCATCTGTCACTCAACTTTCATCCATGGATTTGTGATGGAAATTTTCATCACTGAAGGCTTCAGTGATGGAAATCTGGCATTTTCTCGTGGTGAAGCCCAGTGAAATTTTACAATCCTAGCAAGCAGATGTCGTGGGTAGCCAAGAGCTGGAATTAGACGTAGGTATCATATTAAATATCGTGAAAAGATTCAAAGAATCTTACAATCAAAAGGCTAGTTTCAGTCATAGTATGATTCGAGATGGTAACGAGTTTATGTAAACGGTTTTTTCACCCGTTTCAAATCCTGATAGGTGATTAATGGGTTTTACTCGTTGGGTCGTTAGAAGGGTTTAGAGATTTGAGGTCAAAACCTTATAGGATTTAGGATTTTACCTGAAATTCCGTCACAAATCCGTTAAGCATAAAGTTACTAAATTACCCTTTATATTACTCATATTTACAAAATAGCCCTTATTTTCTTTTGTCACTTAAGTTCTAATTTCTAATATTTGTAACACTTGTTTAGTGTTATGAACTTGAAGGTATTATGATTCATTATTTCTAACACATGTTATGAACTTAAAAGTGTTGCGGGTTCGTTTTTCTCGATTACGTTATGAACTTATAAGTATTGTGGTTTATTTTTTTCGTACAATTATTTGCCAGGAATTTATATTTTGTATTTGAATACTTCTTGTCATATCAGATCATTTTCTATAAATTAGATGTTAAGATAAGTTCACACAAGCCTTTTTCGCAAACTAATTTACGAGTGATAAATGGATGTCCAGTGGCTTTCTATTAAATTTGTGAGAAAGATTTGAGAATTTTTCTTTAAAATAATAACGGATTTAGAAAAGATTTAGAATTGATTTTTCTTAATGGGTATGGATATATGATGAACATAGTCGTCCCAAACCTTTCCAGTAGTGCCATCCCTACATATAATTTCCTTGCCGTACAAAACTCATCCATAACGAATTGACTAGAGTTATTATAAGAGGCGGAGCGCGTGAAGATGCAAATAAGAAATTGTGGTCACTATACTCAGTATCTTTAATAAGAAGTTTGTTAATCTTAGGATTTTGTGTCCATCGTGCCTAGCCAGAAGTACTATCGGTTTCTCCACCATGAATTGGATAAAGAGTTTGTGAAACCTCATGTGACATAGTAATGGCTTTAATGTATCCTATCACTTTATTTTGTTTTTGGGCTTGAATTATATATCCTATCACTTGTGTCCTAGGCAATCGAAGAGAATAATGGTTCATTTGTACTTATGCAAAAAACAAGTTGCATGCGCCATGAGTAGCTACTTTATGGAGGGAGCTGGGGAGATCGGAGCCTTTCATTCTCGAAAGGAGAGATTCCATGGTGGAGAGAGAGAGGTGAGTGATGATAAGTGAAGAGTATGTTGACAGGAAGATCCCACCCTTTTGTCATGTACTAGAAGATTGATATGACAAACAACGAACCAAAGCAGAGCACGGTACTTATATTACGTTTAATAACGAAATTAAATTAAATTTAATTTTAAAAAATAAAGATAAAAATAATTTTAAAAAAGTATGTGAAAAAATTTAAAGAAGAAAATAATAAAATAATTATTATTATTTTGTTGAATTAAAGAAAAATGTTAAATAATTCAAGGAATTTAATATTAAAAAATTAATTATAATAATATATAAGAAAAATATGAAAGAAAATTCGAAAAAAATATAAAAAATTAATAATTGTGTTGTTAAATTGAAAAAAAAAAGTAAAGTAAATTTAAGTTAAATTTAATTTTGTAAACAAAGATAGTTTTAGTACTAAATTTTCAACGGGTGACTAATTCGGATTATTTCAAGTATTTCACTTTTCTTAAATAAGATTTTAAAATATTGTGCGCATTCAAAAGAAAATTCATTATGGAAAAAGTTTTACACCTTAATCGGTTGATTCGATTCAAATTTAATTTAAACGAGGTGTATTGAATTTTCGAATATCAAATAATGCACCATAAAAAAATTTCATGAGTGAATTTTATGCGTAACATAAAACATTTCATAATTAGGATGAATCCGTACTCCACTCAAATTAATCTCAATTCATGAAAACTGTGGTCGTGCTTTCACTTCAAGAAGGAAAAGAGGAAAAAACAAAAGGAAGGACAATGGAGAAAAGGGTACATCATACATCCCCCAACATAATGTTTCATATATGATGATGAGACGAGGAAATGCAATGGAGGGGAGAAGGGAGGTGGGACCCAGGGAGATATGTAAGTAGTGGCTGAGGCTCACCCAGACGATCTTGTCTAGAAAAGCTTTGATTTCAAGTTTGTGGCAGAGAAGTCTTCCCTTTAAATCTCTCTCCCACCAAACGTTGACATCATTCCCCCCACACCAACACATATTCCCTCTCTCTCTAGACATTATCGAGATTGTGCTGAGCTGATACAAGTTTAATTTCTTGATTTTTCATCACATTTTCGGCATCCACCACTTCATATTTGAAAACTCAATAAAAGATAAAAGCTATGATTAATTCAGGATCGACTCGGTAAATACATGAAAGGGTAAAACTCTGTTAATGTGAAATTTTCTTTATTCACAATACGTGCGTATTTGTGCTTAAGGGATATTTTATCAAAATACGTATGATTTCAGTTTTTCTCTTGGGATTATACATATATTGTTTGCGAAAATAAAATAATATCGAAATGTGCTTAGAGTACACTTTCTAACAATAAATAACATCTAAAGAGTCCTTAAAGTGTCGTGTTATTATCCTACATATCAAAAATTCTAAGATAAATTTTATCTTTTATACTTTTCAGTTTGAGCTTTTGATAGAATTGATACGTTGGAGTCCTTCAACAAGATGACGAGGAGACCAATCAACAATATCTTCGAAATGGATATACTATCTTCGCCTTGAAGTATAAAAAAAAAAAAAAGGAGTTTTCTCCTCCCTCATTGTACACTAGGGTGCAAAGGAGGGCATTTACTAGAACCATAATAAATCAATCGATTGTGAGATAAAAGATTTCCATGCTCGGGACATAATTAATAACAATAATGCATGTTTTTCAAGACTTCACATAAAGTTGTGATATGAAATGGGAACAAAGGGACTGAGAATATTCGATAGTATTTCGCTTCCGTTGTATTCTCAAACTTCAAAAAGAATTGCACAGATAGGACTCTCTCGATTTCTCGCAATTATTTCGAACTCGTTTCTACACGTCACGAGTTCAATTCCCTCCTCGTCATCCCCCACCCACGCGATTGCCTGGCCATTGTTGTTCAAAAAAATTGTATTTCAAAAATTCAACGTGCAGTTTCTGTGGATATATATGTATATATATATTCTTATGACCCAATTGCCTCTGTCTAGTTGTTTGTCTCTCTACATCCATCCATTCGTCTTGCCCCGTTTCGATGCATTCCTGGGCAAAGAAAGGCCATGATTCTGCCCACAGCCACATCAGTTAATCAATTAAATCCACGATACATTGTCACAGCAAAAACTCCCAATAATAAGCCAAACTCACAGGCACATACACGCGACACGGAAGAAACCCCCGAACAGCGACAACAGCCCCACCCTCCACCCACGACACAAACATAAGAACTCCCCGAGAGAGAGACAGAGACCATAGGAAGGAAGAAAGGCAGCAGTTCTTTGGTGGGTCGTGTCCTGTTGTTCTTGGTTCGGGGGGATTTCTTGATTTCTTGGTTGTTCTTGTTCGGCTTCTGTTGCTGTGGGTCTGTGTGTGCTAAGGAGCACTTTGTTCTTACCGTGTTGCTGTTGAGGGTGTTGGTGTTTGTTTTTCTTGTCGCATGATTGATCGATCGGTTGGAGTGGGAGAGATATGAGAGCAGAGGAGGAGAGGAGGAGTTATGCGGACGCTTTGTGACGCCTGTGAGAGCGCCGCCGCCGCCGTCTTCTGTGCCGCGGATGAGGCGGCTCTCTGCCTTTCCTGCGATGAGAAGGTCAGAACTTTTGTTCCATTCCTTTGGGTTTCGATCTTGTTTCTTGTTGTATGTTATGTTGATCCTGAATCAGCTGATTGAAGAAGCGCGATAATCATGGTCCATTTGGGTGTCCGTTGGTGGGATTAGTTCTACTTCGGGCACTACTGGAGTTCGAGATTTGAATGATGCTGTGTTTTCGCATTCCGTAGCTATGTCCATGGATTCCCTTCATGGTTCAGGTGGAACTTAGGATTGCCAGGTGCTCTGCATGTCTAAAGTCAAAATATGGATCACATCCGCTGTCCTTCTTACTTTGTGGCAAAATGATCAGATTGAACTTTGTTGCAGACTCAAGTGAGTTTCAAGAAGTTCCATGTCAATCTAGTGAGGCGCAGAGTTTTTGTGTGCAGAATTGTTCTTGTCGAATATCCTATTTAGAACCCTGATCATGAATTTAGTAGCTGATAGAGATGATTTAGTGAAATTTGATATACTGGGGATGACGTGGATCACATGTGAACTATTCGCAGGAGAACCTGCTAAGTATTTCGAGTCTTAAGACTCCTACGATGGGGTAATTGTAAAAAGTCCATGGTTGGACGCATTACATCTACTGAATATGGAAGGAACGTAATTTTTATTAGAAATGTTATGTCTCCTTCTATATTAGTGCAGAAAGTTTTGGATGAGGTGCAACTGAGTTTCTGTTTTACCAAATGTCTCTCTAAAGTCTGTACAGTAGCTATAGCTAGGAAATTGGGCATTGTTAAAACGTTCCCTTAGTTGAGCTGGTTTGTGTTTTATGCCCTGTTTTGGACTTCTTGGCTTGGTGGCTTGTGATGCATGCGTAAATATTTTGTGGTGATTAATGAAGTTTATGCCCCTCACCAATAAAGAAAAAAGTCGGTGGCTGTTCAATTCTTAAATTTCTGAGAATTTTTTGATCTAATCTGGGGTTCGATATGTGCATCATCTCTGATTGGTTGAGCTCACTATATCCTCTTCTCCCATGACCTTTACTTATAGACTTCTCTCAGCTATTTATGACAGGTCCATATGTGTAATAAGCTTGCTAGTCGGCATGTAAGGGTCGGCCTGGCAAATCCCAGCGATGTTCCTCGTTGTGACATTTGCGAAAATGCACCTGGTAGCCTTTTGTTTCTTTCAATTACAATTTGTTGGATTCATTTCCGTCTCATTTCGGGGAAACAGTGTTCTCAAATTCATTCTGCCCTTTGTGAATTACATGTGTGCAGCTTTCTTTTACTGTGAGATAGATGGGACTTCCCTCTGCCTGCAATGTGATATGATCGTTCACGTCGGGGGCAAAAGGACCCATGGGAGATATCTCCTCTTGAGGCAGAGAGTGGAGGTACTGACAAGTCGTGTTATCAACGGACTCAATGCTATTGCAATAGTTAATTATACATTGCTAAATGCTGTTTCCTCAGCATATTTTGGCAGATGCGTAGACTTTATACCTGATACTGGGGGTTAAGAGCTGATACGCTGTATATTTAGGTATAGATTGGCCTATTCTCCTGCGACTATGTATCAACCATGTAATGCTGCCAGAAGGGGCATCATCCTTCATAACCCACCAATCATTGGCTTGTAATGTTTATGTTTCTTTTACGATTTCACTGTGATTTTTAAAATCAAAGTATGTTGTGGTGTGATGCAGTTTCCAGGGGACAAATCATCTCACCATGAGGAGCCGGCTGTGCCCTCTATGGAACCAGGGGAGGCCAGAAGAGGACATCCTCAAAATCAGAACTTGAAGCCTACGATGGAGGAGAATCATCAGAACCACCGGGAATCAGCTCTTCGAGCTCCCAATACGAGTGACACTGAGAAGCTTGGTAAGAGGGACTCAAAGATGATCGATCTGAACATGAAGCCACACAGAATGCACGAACAGGCTTCATTTAATGAGGTCAGTTCATGCGGTTGATTTGGGAAATTTCTTTAAGTGCTTTTCAAATCTTGCTCTGTTAATGAAGATTATTCTTTTTTAACTTTCCATTTTTTGTTCTGGTCCATGAGTGTTTTGGAATCTAAGCCCGTACAATATAAAATGCGAGGCCTATAATAAATTTTCTGAAGCATGGGAATTTCTTCTGTATTGCAGCAATGACGACAGATCACGAAAATGGCTGAAGAGGAATTTCTTAGTGCAAAGGCGGAAGTTTGGAGCCAGGGAACTCATCTGTTACGCATTTCTCTTGCAATTTGGAATTATATTGTTTTGGCATCGTCTTAGTGTGTGACGATGTGAAAAATAGCCGTGGGCTGTCGAGACTTGGGTGTATGTGTTTGCAAACTTGTTTGGATTTAGTTTTAATGACGTTGGCTCTTCAAAGAACACAGTTGTAGAATCGCTGTGACTTTGATTTTTCAAGTGTTCGAGCTTTAGGATGACTGCTGGTTAGTTTTCAGGCACCCCTTCGCTGCACTTGCAATTGCTATGTACTCTTATTTCCCTGTAAAATCCTCACTTCACGACCCCCAAAGTTCGGGATGATCTCTGGTTCCTTTCTTGCTTTCGCTAGTGAAACACGAAGGACGAAAGTTTATCTCGACTCGGGCACGGGGCACTCTAAGTACTAGGTTTCATCTGTGAACTCGAAGTCAGAGCATGAACTCAAGGCTTCGACAAATATATGCTTCTTGTAATTGTATATGGTTGATCTTGTCCGACATTCATTTCATTAGAATGTTCAGTTTTTGAAAGGTGAAATATATTTATTTATAATCATAAGGTCAAATCCGTTGTAGTCTAGTTGGTTAGGATACTCGGCTCTCACCCGAGAGACCCGGGTTCGAGTCCCGGCAACGGAATTGTCTTTTTATTTGGAATTACATGTCTTAACCCTCTCTCTGGATGGAGCAATTCGGAGAATAAAGGTTTTTATCTTTACACCAGAACACTACGGCAGTTTGATTGTTAACCGGAACCGCACCTTATGCTCAGGTTTTCTCATGTCCGAGGTTGGTTTGGTCCTAAAGATCCATTTCTTGGAAGATGAACAAAATAAAAGAGCAGGATGGTGACACTTTTATCTGGTATAGGATGCCCCTATCTTACTTTATCCATAAATCACATGATCGAATTTTGCCCTGAGAAGATAATCCTATCCGTACATGTCCTACGAAATGGATCCCATTCGATATGAAATGGATCCCCGTCAATGAATGAATAGATTTCTGTTATGAACACCACCTTTTGAATAATAGGATGACTCAACAAACCGCACTACCACGTTCGTTTAGAAAGTTCCGAAATAGTTTATAAAGTTACAACTGGCCTTTGCTTGAGCTTGTCATGTAGGACATACAACAGCGACGAGACTAAAATAGGTCATCTGTACAATTTTGATACATTTGTATGTACAAGTAAATCTTCCACCCACAGTGCCGTTCCCCTGTACAAGATCCAGCTGGTTCACCACCACGAGTGCTTCGTTTCGACTGAGAAAGAATCAAAAGTTAATGGCAGAGAGTACTAGAAGATTAGTGGCCTCCGGAAGGATGGCTCGGAACGAACACGATTAATGAATACACAGAGAAGAAACATTACAGAATTGCAGTCATTTATATTCAATCACAGCAAAAGGATTTAAAAACTAGACGAAGAGACAAAAAAGAGCATCAAAAGAACAGCCCAATAACACTAACAGATCGCTCGTTTGGAGAAGTTCATATCCCTAGTCGGTCTTTAGAGTGGCGGCGAGGGGCTTTTTAGCAGCTTCAGGATGTTTCCATACATTTACAATTCTGCCTAGGTCTTCCATACCCAACCAAACACAATAATTTAGCATCACACTTTTCCCCAAGGAAAATCAACTACACAAAATGACCAGAGCATAAGAAGAAAGTGACCCAGCATCGACATACCTTATGACACGTCAAGATTGGAAGAGAGTTACAGTTGCAATATACCCATTTTTCATGACCTGAATGCATTAACCTTAACAGTCAGTTTCAAGGCACAATTTTTCAATGTGGGCATTATGATACAAAGAGAATTGGATATTAAGGCTGTGGAAAGAAATTATTCAAGGAGGGAAGAAAGAATCACAAATACTCACCTCAAATGCAACATTTTGATGGCCATACACAAAAGTAGAACCAAATGGGTTGCTAGTAGATCCTTGAGTTTGTATGGCAGCTCGACCACAATCACCAAGGATGTCCTGCAATTATATCAACAGTTAGGAAGGACGGTCTTGCGGAAATGCACATGTCAGTCGATGAGGATGGATAACACCATAATTTCTCCAACCAATTTCCTTGCCCTCCTGAAACAAGATTCTTGGACAAAGGATAATGCTCTCCCTATGAATCCGTCCATCAAAACGACGCAGAAAAGTGTAAGAACCAATCTCTATCTAAAAAGGAATGATACCTTCACTTGTTCCCATTTTGTACTCGGGGTAATCCGCTGCGCAGGATCATTTCCTTCCTGGTAAGACTCCCCAACTGCCAGCAGAGAACATCCTCCATTAATTCCATATTTTCTAGCGCTAGTTTGTCTCAGTTTCCCCCGTACCTCTCCGTAATGTTAGCTTATTTTCAATAACCCAAAGCCAGAGTTTGAGGGAAGAAAAAGTACGTACGATCAGAACCATAGACGATAAAATTGCACTTTATGTATGTGTTGAAATCTGCATGCCCTGGATAGTTTGTGTGCAGAACAAACTTCTTAATTTTATGGGTCTGCACAAAAGCAACATTAGAAAAGTGTACATGCATAAAATAATAACTCAATTTGAAGATTGCGCGAATGCTTGAAAGAACAGACCTGGCCATCAAATAGGATATCCAATCCACGGGCAAAATAATTGTAGAAGTAATCCCCACAAAGGGTAGTTCGAGGTCGTGGATCTGAAGCAGAGTGAATAACCATTTGGTCCACCTATGCAGGTAGAAGCAAACACCACTGAAAACGTAAATGGTGCATGCATCCCCTTTTTTGAGATAAAAGATGAATGTATTGAAACAACATACAACTACACACAAGTTGTTCATGTATAGGAAGCCTCTTCTCCCTGCACCATTCCCCCCCCCACCCCCCCCCCCCCCCCCCCCCCCCCCCCCCCCTCCCTTTGTTTTTGGATAAATATAGGAAGATGATTTGGCCTATTAACAATTAGAGGTTCCTGAAAAAACTATATTCCAGAATGCACAAGATCCATTGAATTTGCATCAAAATGGATATCAAGATATAAAGTTGCAACAGCAAGTTCAGCACTGCGCACTTAAAATTTGGTTTTGTTGGCTGTTTTAACCCAATGATCTTGACATTCATCATACAGCTTTTGCCGAGTGCAAGATTAGATGACTCAACAATTAAATCCAGATAGCTGTATAAAAGAACCCTGACTCCTTCCAACCCAATACAGTGGGAATCACACATTTTGGAAATACGGAGATTTTTAGATGGAGCTACTGCTCTGAAGTTGTGATGTGATTTGTTCTTTAATATAGGAGAGAACCAGAAGCTTAACCTATTGATTTATTCTTATAAATAATAATGTGCACCACAAGAACATAATCCCATAATACACAGGAGACTAATTTAATGATACCTGTTTTTGGTGGATTCCACAGGGACGACCTAATTCAGTCCACACATCCTGCCAAGAGAAAAAAAAAGGCAAACCTTACTATAGAGTTGCCGAAAAGTCCTCTTACACTCACCAAATAATAGCATTTTCAAGACGAAATTAACATAATGGAACGATATAGAAATTGTGATTTGCTCGAAGCCAATTTGAAAAACTTCTCAGTAACTAAAACCAAATCTCAGACTCTTATCCTGAAAGATACACCTTTGCTTTTTCAGCATGACAGAAACATGAATCTATACTTGAAAAGTAGCAAAGCTTACACAGTTGATATTGTAGAATAGAAGAGTAGACCTCATCCACTAGGCACAGCAATAAGCAAAATATGCAGGGAATTAAAATTGTGACGGAGAGTCGCTATGTTGAGATTCATGTAGAACTGCTTGGTGGCCAATACCAAAAAGACGAGAAAACAAACAGAAAATTCTCTGTTGCATAAATTTAAAGAGAAATGGACAGAGAAGAAATCGTTTGAGCACAGCAGACATTTATTTTCCATTAAATTAAATTAATTAAATAAACAAGATAGAAAATCCAAAACATCTTAAAATCTTCAACTTGAAGATACTATAAGAGAGAATCTAATCAAACAGCAACCAGAGAGAAATTAGCTTTAAAATTTACAACCACCAACACACCAACTTTACCTGAGGAGAGGCACCAAAAGGAATGCGCTGACCACCACCAGTAAAATGCAGTTCTTCTCCAAGCTGGAAAAGAATTGAGTCATTTATTATTATTATTTTTTTTTCTTAAGAAAAAAAATGACAGAATATCTCGAAAGACGATGCAATTGGATCTCAAACCTTAACATGGACCTCTTCCATGTAAAGACTACCAGAGGGTAATGGAGGAACCGAAGCCTTATCCATTAAAGATCCCACACCCACTTTCTTGTCTGTGGAACTGTCATATATAGAAACCCGGCATGTCACTGGAGTGGTGCCATCTGGAAACTCCAGTGGTAGTTCCGCTTTTTGACAAATAAGGATGAAATGACACTGTCAAAACCTAAATTTAATAAAGAAAGAGTCCGCCACAAGTTTAAGTATGAAGTACCTTCCCCATCATGGCAGCAATCCGTATACTGGCTTGGGATAGGAAAAGCAAAGGATAGTCCCTGACAATAATTAAATCACTTCAGTAAGCGAAATAGTTGAAGAGTGACGTATATTCTGAAAAGATTATGAACTTGCAAGGCCTTCAGACTTCATACCGGATAAAACAGTGTGTAGACACCTCTATCCTTGTCATAGATGCCAGGAAAGGTCGGACCAAAAAGTGCATATACAGCAACAAATGTAGCCAGAGTAGATGGTCCCCTAAATATATAAAACATGTTCAACAAAATAATTTGGGTCAGCAAAGCACTAAAACCAAAAAAATAAAAATAAAAATAAAAAGAACTTAACTTACCCAATCAAAGAAT
Source organism: Punica granatum (assembly GCF_007655135.1). Taxonomy (NCBI): domain Eukaryota; kingdom Viridiplantae; phylum Streptophyta; class Magnoliopsida; order Myrtales; family Lythraceae; genus Punica; species Punica granatum. Next base: position 5,589,226 of record NC_045132.1, read on the forward strand.
TGGAATAGCGCATTTGAAGCCTCTTGACATCAAAAATTTCAATAAGATGTAACCTCTGAAGCAAGTTTAACAGCAGATCAGAGAAACTATGATAAATAGGAGACACATATTTAGGGAACCAGGTCATGCCAAAATGGTCAACCCATAACATAGTAAATGGTTTAAAAACTTTTGCAATCAATCTGGCTAGTAAGATATGAACTCTGTATTCTTACAAAATTAGCCATTGTCTGAACCTAAAAGATAGTAATAATTTGTCTTTAGCAGTTTAAATCTCCAATAGAGCCACATCACTAGTAGCTGTCCCGGTACTCGCGATATCATTGAACCACAAATAATGAGTATATAAACAATGCATGAAATGAAGGTGAAGTAAAACCTGTGACCAAGGATCAAAACGAAGATGAAAACCGTGATCTGGGAAACTAATAACAATGTCCAGCTTCAGGGGATCCTGCAAAGAGTTACATTCTACTTAGAATAACTGCTTATTCCTTACAACTAGTCTTAATCTTAACTGCATAAAATTGATAGCTTCTATGGTCACTTAAAGTGATCAAGAGTTGTAGGCCCATGGGAATTGGATCAGACGAAAGCAACTTTGGCCCTTGGATCACTCAAGTAATAGTCATTTAAGGTAACCATGTAATTTTTCGCAGTAAATTGCAAGCATGGAGAAGTAAATTACTGCAGATTTAAGGAAAAGTACCTCATCATAGTACTTCACATGGACAACATCGTATATATTCGGCTGCTGCTCGATTTGGGCAAATGCCTCACAGATTGGCATACCTAGATCATCAGAGGACACTGTAATTATATATTTGCTAGATTGATTAAACCATTACAAACAACACGAGTGCCAGCCACCTTTACGGTTTGACTAGAAAGAATTCTCACATCAAATCATACATAACAGATTCTCCGACAAACAAACTGCACAACATACAGAAGCATTCACTGATTACTTAAAACACTGCGCGCAGAGAGAACAACACAGAAGCCGAACGACCAGTAAGCTCAGACAGTAGAGGCAAACATAAAGGCTCACTCATGATTCAAAATCAAGCTGTCAACCGCATCAAAGGCAAAGCATTCCGGCGCAAAACCAGCTCCGCCGCCAAATCAAAAAAAAAAAAAAAAAAACCACTTCCGATCGTCCATATTCAACAAATTCACCGATCAGGAGCTCAATCGAGTACGCAAGCGAGCAGCAACAAAGCACAAGCGACCGAAAGAGGGAGTTTACCGAGGGAAAAGGGGCCGATGCCCAGGCCAGGCCGGAGATCGAGGACGATTGCGCCCATGGCAGTGCCCTCGCAGCGGCGCCGAGGTCTCTGCAACATTTAATCCCCTCCGACGACGACTACGATTTCTACTCGTGGATTTCGATTGCGATTGGCGAGGGATTGAATCGGGGCGCAATTAAAGCTCCGTCATCGATCGACCGCGAAATGGACGAAGGAGGAAGGAAGAAATTGATTTGATCGAATGCGTCGTCGAGGTTCCAATGATTGTCGTGCGTTCGTGTGGGATTTGAGGGAAGTTTTCATTTTATGATCCTAAGGTTGCCGGTGACGACAAGTCACCGCTTTCCTTTTTTAACTTCTTTAGGTCCTTCAAGTCTCTAATTTTTTAAACTCTAACCCAATTCGGCAAGCCCGATGGGGAATTCTACGGGCATGAGCTGGTGGACCATTCGTGAATCCCTCAAGATCACTGGATCCGTGTGAGGTCTATGACCTGATATGGCCCGAAGGGATCCCCGAATAACCCCAATTCACACACTAGAAAATTCCCCAAACTTCGACAAGATTGTCGGCGGGCAGCTCTCTTTCCCTTCGACCTCATCTAGAGTTGTAATGATTGTTATTGAGCCAACATGAAACCTACACCTAATGTCCTCATTGTTCTCGAAAATATGGGCTCCTAGTGGTTTAGCGATGGCCAATGTGAACCCATGATATAAGGTGTTGGCAAATATAGACTCATAGTTGCCCTTAAATAACCTCGTCTATGATAGTGTGACCATTCGTTTGTGGCCACTCTTGCCGACGATCTTGTTTGGCTCATGATAGGCCGTGTTATCACGATAAGAGAAGGGTGGGATGGGTTCAGGGTCGGGGTCAGAGTTAAGGCACATCCGAAAGTTTTAAAAGAAAAAAAAACTGGAGAACCTAATTGAAATAACAAATTTAGCTAAATTCATGTATTGAAAAATATTCTCTTAGTATCAGAAAAAAAATAACTATATATAAAGGCAAAATCTTATCTTATATAAACAAAATAAAAATTTTTGTCCCAATATGGGAAAAGAGGGTGGGTAGAATTCGCTATAGATTTATGGACGGTACTGAGGACTCCCCTTCTCCATTTTTACTGAGATCCATATAGAATGATATGTATGAGATTGTGAATTAGGGTTACGGCGAAGGATGGATTACTTTAATTGTAATGTGCTTATCCATTGTGTTTATCATATATATCTTCCTTTGTTATTGTCTCGGCGAACCAGCTGTATTTCTTGTTTTGTAATAGTTCTCTTGAACATTTTCCCATCTTGTACTGGTCCTTATCAAGGAATAAATCCTCTTTCCTTTTCGGAAAAAAAAAAAGGCCGAGTGAAGTGGGGAAAATCCCCACACGCCGGTTTTTTTAATTTCAAATATTTTCTTTTTCTTGAATTTTTAAAATTTTCTTAAAATTCTTTCTTTCTTTCAATTCTTCTTATCTTACAAATAAAACAAAACTTTTTGTCCCAATATGGGAAAAGTGGGCGAGTGAAACAAGAGGACGAATGAGGAAAATCACCACACGCCAGGTTTTTTCTATTTTAAATTTTCTCTTTTTTAAAATTTTTTTAAAAATTTTCTTAAAATTTTTTCTTTCTTTCAATCTATATAATTATAAAAGCCGGAACGATACGCGGGACAATGTCACATAGGACGTAAGTGGCTCATGGTTGAGTGACTCTTGAAGGTCCTACCAATTACAATGCAAAAAATGACATAGTATTATCGAGTCACATCATCATCATGAAATTCTAAAAGTTCTTTAATTACAGAAGATGAAAAGTTATCTAATATAATTTTAAGTATAAAATTTTACAAAAATAATTATTTGTTTATACGTATCCTTAGCATATTCACATTAACAAAACACAAACTTTCATACTATACGAACTACATAAAACTATTTTTTTTTAAAGCACAAAAATATTCGGTTAACTATTTTGTAGCATATCATCAACCCTAAAACCCTAAAAATCAAATTAAGAACTTTAAATGAAATAGGATTAATAAGAAAACAACCATAACTAAATATATATGCTCACAAATTAAAAAATAACAATAACAACTTTCTCATAGATACTTATAGGAAAAAAATTCCTCACAACCAACTTTGTTAATGCAATCATGGACGAATATTTAATATTCGTGAACATTTTATACCATTTATAAGCTTATGTCATAAGTAGTCTGTCATCTTCTTAATACGTGTGGGCCCTATATCTAGTTCTTCTAAACGTAATCCATACAAGATAAAAAAAATAATCTGTTAACCCGTCGAGACAAAGAATTTAGTCATTATGATAGGACCAGTGTATTTAGAAAAATATTTTTTCCCAACTTTTAGTTTAGAAAAATCAAAAGCAATTTTGTACCAAAACAACTTAATATACAAATTGCGATATTTGCAACGCTCTTTTCCTCATATTTTAAGTTGCAAATGGGGAACTTTTCTCGCTCTCTAGTGTTTAATCTTTTTTTCTTCTAATTTCCACATTTTATAAAACTCTTCGACCCCCAAATTTTGAGTATCATACTTTCACAAAATTCACAAGGTTCAATAAGTAATTAATTTTTCGAAGGATAGCTTGTTTCTCCAGATTTTTCTAGATTTCTCCTTATGTGTATAAGTTTTTCCCCTTTTTTATGGAATTACTATACATATTTAAATAATATCAACTATAAAAGCAAGCATTTAATATTTCCGAATAAATATAACATCACGTTTTTTATCCCTATCATGTAGGGATTTTTCTCATCTTTTTAAATACTATAGTATTTGATACCGTGTGTAGTCTCTCTCTATTATATTTTTCTAAAAAAAATATACATGTATCATATACTTTAATTTTCTTTATAAATATCAATTATATATTTCTTTCAATCCGTATTATTTATTTGATTAAAATGCAGTTTGCCCCATCTTTGAGGGTAGAAAACATTTGGCCCCAATCTTTAAAAATTTGCATGGTACCCCCCGAACTTTATGGAATATGAGCGTGTCAACCCCTCAAATTAATTTTCTAGCCAAAATGAGTCATGTGTCGGGCACATGACCTTTTTGAGGGATAAAATTATCATTGGCTCTAATTAAAAAATAAAAAATAAAAAATATAATAAAGAATACAAGAGAAGATCGTAGACAGGATGAGAGTGCCCCATCGGCCACCACACTCCCGATCGAGGTTGCTGGCGGGCTCAGACCCGGCAGGCAACCTTGATCAGTAGTTGGTATAGCCGGTGGGGGACCCCACCCCCTATTCTAATCTCCCTTGTTGGGGTGCTACTTTTTCACAATGGCGACTAATATGGACCCACATAGCTACCACCAAATCACCTGGTCTAGGATCGTGAGGCCATTGTCGTACTTAGCCACCATTTTCCAATGATTTCGTTCAGGTCATAATAGCATGTATTGAGACATAATTGAAATTAAAAAAAAAGTCTCCAGTGCCGAAAGATAACAATATGTAATGGCAAAATTTAATGTGAAAACTAGCAATTTGTCCCGAGCGTTGCGTGGGGGTCTGTTTTGGTTATTTTCAGTTAAAATTTGATAACTTAGTTGTATAGAGTGCATTTTATTCTTTATAGGTATCATATGATTGAAATATAGCAGTTAAATGAATTGGTCATTATTGTTGTGCAATGAGAAGGTGTAAGTTTAATTGTTTTGTTTTCTATTGGTGGATATATATGAATGAAATAATGTTAGATAGAATTGATTTCTAAATCTTGCGAATTTTGCAATATAAAAGACGTTGTTAAATTTGAAAATATTTTCTATTAAATTGCAATGTAAGCAGAAGTAGAAGTTTGAGGCGGAGAGATATGTTTCATGAAAAGTGCATATAATTTTATATATGAATAAATGAGTTAAGTTATTTACATTATCATTTATTTATTATTTTAGTGAGAAGAGTAATAATGAAATAATTAATTATCAAGAAAAAATGAAATAATTGATTAATTAGTTTTGACATAGGTTGCTGCAGCTTCTTCTAGATTAATAAATTTTGTAAGGGGATTTGTTTAGATACAAATAAATTATAAAGTTTAGATGTTTGAAAATACAAAGAGCCCTTGTTCGTTTAGAATATGGTAAATTATACCGGTGGTCCAAAAAAGTTTTATAAATGTTTCAATATGGTACAAAATGTTTTTTTTTGCTACTTGATGGTACAAAATGTTTCAAAGTTATTTCAGTATAGTACAAACCGTCATCTCGCCATTGACGCCGTCAAATCGACGCTAATGGTGCAAAACCGATTTTTGTGGGATGTTACATGATGATGCAAAATGTTTTGAAATTGTAATTTAATAGTACAAAATGTTTTACGTAAGTTACATGATGGTGCAAAATTTACAGTATTGTAAAGGACGAATTGACGGCGTTAATGGCGAGATGACGGTTTGTACTATACTGAAACAACTTTAAAATATTTTGTATCATCAAATAGCAAAACAAACTTTTTGTACCATACATTTGTAAAACTTTTTAGACTGTCAGTGCAATTTACTCATTAGAATATATATTTTCTATCAAAGTGCAATGTAAGCACGAGTTGGAGGCAGGTGCGCAGAAATATGATTCATGAATAATTAGATATAAATTTATATATAAATAAATAACCACTGTTGATTTATTAATTGAGCAAAAAGATAATAAATAATCAATACATATAATATATAAAAAGGATGGACAAGAAGGTATTGGAAAAGATTATAACTGTTCATTGTAATGACAACTGTTCCGAAATTATTTTTTGATATTTGGATATATAAATATATCAATCTATCTATCAATGGTGAGTTTCTTCTTGAATGAGGTTTCATTTGAATCTTTTGGCATGTTGAGTTCCTCGCCAGGCGTGGAGATGATCTGGTTTGATGTTTCTGGGTTGGAGTTCTCTAGATCCTAAACAGTCTCTAACCTTTCTCCTATTTTTTGTTGTGGAGTTGTGAGTCCGAGCGAACCTTGTTTGGATGCCTCTTCATCCTCCTGGTGAAGTGATCTTTGATCTTCATCTTTTGATTAGGATTCATCTTGGAAAGGGTTCTGTGAAATGTGAATTGTGAGGAACATTTTACTGTGGTGAAATTTTGAGAACTAAGAAAGGAGAAAAGTATTGAATAAGTGGTTGTGATAACTTGTTGATGCATCTTTTCTTGATGTTGTTCTTCCAGAAACGCATTCGAGCTGAATTTCTTCGTGATCGTGTAGTTCTGCCAGCCTTCCTTGAGATTGTTATCATTCAACCCGATTTCGAAAATGAGAGTCCTGCTGCACATATTTCGAAGCAGTGGATGTATCTTTTGACAATCACCATTTTGAATGGTTAGTAACTCCGCAGCTATTGTGCTAAGTAGATTTTGAGCATCCTTATCGAAAATGGTGAAAGTTGTCGATCTAGTAGCATCGGATACTTTTAGATGCATCATAAATCTGTAGGGAAATTGATTTTTTTAGTCTATTAAACTGAGAATATTTTCCAACAAATTTAAGATTAGAATTTACTTGCAATGGGTAACTTTGAATTCCTTTTGCATGCATTGCAATTATAATGGTCACCATCCTTTGCAAGCTTCTTCATACAAATTTCACATGCGATGTAGCACCATGTGTAATTGTCGTCTATTCCATTTACTGTTGCCCAGACAGTGAAGATGTTTTCCTACAATTTTTTAGGTAAATTTGTGAGCAGAATGCTGTTGAGTAAATTTATGTTAATACTGCATAGAAGATAGAACCTGATCAGGGTATTCCTATTGCATCTGTGGTATGTCTTGTATGAACCTTTTGTTTCTGATAATTCTGGACTCTATATCAACTTTTGTTTGATATTGAGAGTGGTTTCGTGAATAGAGGTCCCGTCTCTTCAATGCATAATGTTATAATTAATTTCTGTTAGGCCTTTGAAGATGTAAAGTTATTTTTTGTTATGTAAAATGATAATCTTTACCTCTGGAGTATGTCAGCTGCCTCCGGGATTTGTAGATTGTCATGAACTTTTGCGCTTGTAGTTGAACCGAGGGTGAGTTCATCTACGATAGGGACGTAATGTTAGGAGAAAATTTGTACATGAAGATAAATGACTTGTTTCTGAAATAATTTTGAATTTGCTTTAACGTTGAACACAAATGAAGCTTACCTCTAAATTTTTTTACCAAACAGATGGAAGAGAGGAAGTCGAAAGATATGGAATAAGGAAGGGGAGAAGTTGAGGCCACCCCTACAATGGAGTAAGCACAATAGTAATAGTAGAACATGGAAGGTATAACATATTTAGGCTGAAGAAACTGTAACTGCTGTGCAGATGAAAAATCAGTCCAATTTACCTGAATGGCAGGAGAATGGAGCACTCCTCTTGAAACTAAGTATTTGCTTCCTTAGATTCCTCGCTTGGTGGTATTAGGCAACCATACCGAGGCATTGGTATTCATTTTCCAAAAATGTAAATCATATGGCAGGAAAGCAGCAGAGCATAAAAAAATAGCGGTAACAAATACTAACAAATTTCAGTACGATGATGTAAAATATATGCATTCAACCATACCAAGTTGTTTAACCATCTTCTGCAGCTTAATGGATTGTGTGCTTTCATTATCCTTTTGTGAAATTAGTTTTAATCGTCTCTTCAATCTAGCTATCTCGCACGACAGTTTATAGGAAGAACTATTTGCATTACTTACACCAAGAATAGAGTAAGCAGGGGAAGGGGATGGTTCGAGATAAGAGGGAGGAGAAGAGAAGGCCATAGCTGTGGAGGAGAGAGTAGAACAGTTAGAGGACAATATAAAAGGTATAAGCTGAGATCAAATTCTTGTGCAACAAATATGAACAACAACAACGGATATTCAATAGAAAAAAACCGTCTTTCAAAAATATGACGAATGTACCTTCACATGATTTTGCTTTTGAAAGTTTTTCAGCCTTTGAGTTGTCTTTTGCCTTCGTCTTTCCATCCACATCATCAGATTCAGAACCCGAGTGGGAGGACGACTCTTTTGAAGAGTCATCTTCCTTGTCACTCCAAGGCATTGATCTCTGCATGCCCGAATAACTGACTCTGAAAATTGCAAAATAATTACATAAGACCAATCTCTGAGGCATAACATAATTCTTATGCAGAGCGGTAGCATCACATTAATCTTTATTGGGTTAGTTGTTAAACGCTCTTCCGAACCTTTTCTAAAGAATTTGGCTTACAGAGTACAACCAAAACAACATATGATATATGTGGCAAGAAGGAATTGATTGTTCACTTCAACATATCTTTTGAATACAGTGGATGCTAAATAGTCACTCCAGGGATAAGTCGGTAATTGAAGTTAACATGAAATATTAATGGAGAGTTTGTTTTCAAAAATTGAAACTTTACTTCACTCCACACTACTCTATTATTCCTTTCAACACACAATTATCACTTTTTTACTTTTTCTTCAATTTAATAATAAATTCTTTCACATACTTTTTCTTAACCATTATTATAACTAACTAGTTGCTAGGATTAAGGAAATAATCGTAGGATAGTATTGGGACGATAATTATGAAAAATAATTTGTATAGATGATAAAGTGAACAAATTATAACTAACAAAGAATATATTCCTCAATATTTAAATTAAATGAGCAAATTAAAAATTAAAAAAATAACTAAAAGTAAAACAATAATCTTAAGAATTATTACTCCCCAATAAAATTTAAATTTTCATCTCCATATACGTCAAGAAGTACAACAATATTTGTTGAAATTTAATCGTATCTAAGTTTTTGCAATATCAAATATTTATGGCAATTCAATCATAAAATTTATATAAAATATGGACTTCCATATTAAAAAAATTTTGCTCTAATTTTTCATATTATGGTGTAAGGTATACCTTTAAAGAGCAACTGATTTGTGTACATAATTGGAAAATATTTTAGAATTTTAAGATTTTGTAACGATATTTAGCTTCTATATATAACTAAAACACTCACCTAATTGTTGAGAACTTCTTCGATTTGGCACGAAATTCTATCAATTCTTACATCCTTATTGGTGCTGACTCCAAAGGACATACCTATTGTAAACAGTAAATAATGATAATAATAATACTAATAATAATAATAATTACTTCAACATGAATATAAAATACAAATATGTGACTGATGGTTTTCCATTTGGGTTTTCAAAAGTGACATGGCAGCATGATATTGCACCACTTGTCACAGTCTTATTAGTTGTGACATGAAAGGTCACACAATGCAAGCCCTCATTCGTCCTACGTGACGTTTCAAGACGCATTGACCTGGCTTTTATAATTATATATAGATTTTTAATAGTAAATTCTCCTAACTATTCATTACTTTTTTGTCTTTTTTTCAATTTTATAATAAATTCTCTCACATATTTTTTCTTAATTTATTACAACTAATTTTTTAATAAATAAAATTTTCCAACTATTTTGTGTCCATTTGATGGAGTGGAGTAGAGTTATTACTGTACTTCAAAACCAAACGCCCAATAAGTTTCTTTGGACAACGGCTTTCATTCGAGCACCAGCTTTCATCTATCCTGTAGAGCCCCACTTGAGATAGAAGACTCATAAGAATCTATCTCATAGAACTTGACGTCATTTTCCCAATCAATATATAATTCAGTTAATTATTGAGCCGGGGAACGTAAATTGTCAATCTTTAACCATGTCATTAAAAATTTAGCATAAGGCTTATAGGACTCTCCATCATTGCTCTGTTAGTTGTGACATTTTCAAAAAAATATGCGTATTTTGGGTTGGGGAAATTGCAAATCACTCACAACAATATATAATATATAACATTGATCTACATCCAATACAGGGAAAACTGTTGAACCTGTGCGAAGCCTTCAATGGCAATGGGAGAACCTGTAGCTTTGTGCAATCTCTTCAATGGAAATAACAATCTGATCTGTCGGACAGAGATGGAGCAGTGCACAAGATCTACGCAGTCTTTAATGGCTACTAGAGGACCTCTGCGAGGAAACGATAGGAGCTCCGGGAAGGGGAGGGCCTGTACCAACCACCAATAGGAGCTGTCAAAGTTCATCAATGGCAATGGCACGAGGTTGGAAGAGAGGAACAACTTGAGGACCCTCCGAAGAGATTGTCCATGGGAGAATTTGCAACTGGATCGAAGCATACTGGGGGTTTGTTTGGGAGACGAAGAGGAAGATGGAAAGCCTTTGGGGGGAACTAACGGTACAGACAAGGAGAGAAAAGGGAAAACGTTTTTTTTTTTTTTTTGGGGGGGGGAGGAAGTATAGGTGGTGCAACTGAGGAGACAACATTTTTGGAGCAACTGAGGAGGCAATGGTTCTGGAGCTTAGGGTTTTCGTATGGGTTAATCCGTTAACGATGTTGAAGCAAGAGCTGAGGCAGTAGATTTCGTGCGTCTGCTTTTTTATATTATACATTGATGAGCAAGACTTCACCATATCCTTTATATATATATATATATATATATTAATCCTTATCTCCACATTATTTTTGAATTTTTAATTTCACAAGTGCTTAATTGATATATTAGAATTATTTTATTTCTGGCGTTTATATATATATTCTTAGATTTGCAAAAGGGTTCTTAATTTTTTTCCCCTAAAAGATAGTGAAACATTTTCTAAAAGCAATTACTTACATAATTGAAAGTGTAAGGAGATTCTTAGAATACTTAAAAACTTCATAGGTTCTATGTTAATATTTAATCCACTCAAATTGAAAATGATACTAATTGAATTTATTTAAAATTTCATATAGTGAAAGGAATAAGAGTCAAACATAATTTGATGAAAATGCTCAGTAAATCGACATTAATTTAAGTTGAGATTTTATTTTGCGTCAATAATTTATCTTATATTAAAAGATGCGAAAGGAATTTAGATAAATCGAAGTGTCTTTTCAATTTCAAAATTAAAATCTAACATATTTTTAAAAATAGAGTAAATCACATTTTTCCCGATTGAAAAATGAACAAAAAAATGCTGAAAAATGCTAAGTCTTATGTAATATAAGTTGAAATGTCAAATTATAGGAATAATTTATCACATTTTAAAAGATGTTAAAGGCATTCAAATAAATCGAGGTGTCTTTTCGATTTCAGTATTAAAATCTAAAACTATTTTTTAAGAGTATAATGAATCACATTTATGCTTATTAAAAAATTATATATATTTTGTCATTCTATGTATAAGAGTAAAAAAATTTTACCAAAATTCGCCATCTATGTTGAAAACGTAAATTCTCAACTCCTTATTCGAGGATTTTTTCCCCAAATTAGATGACTCTTCAAATGCCCTAGTTTAGCATTAATATATATATATATATATATATATATATATATATATATAAATTTAGCATTACTTCCATGAATTCTCCCATTTGTGCAATAAGGGCCTTCCATATAAGCATATTGCACAAACTCTCAGCCCATGGTCGGTTATCTCCTTGAGTTTTCCCATTAATGTATTTATAATTTTATTGGATGTTCTCATGGAGACTTTCATACTTTATTTAGAGATGTTAACTGATAAAACGACTATCCTAATTTTTTATTCATTTCTTAATTTTTGTACTGTACCGGCAATATAAACAAAAAAAAAACAAATAAGGTCACAATACGCGGATTACATGACTAGTTAACCATTAATATACCTAACAATATTTTTTAATATTCTAATACAATTTTTATTTGAGAAAATAACGTCATATATTCCAACAATTACATGTTATCTCAGTTTTATCCCAACATCGATTTTTTTCTTGAGCTACCATAACGTTAATGGTTTGGTTTCAAATATATCTCACCGTAAAAGTTCCGTCCATTTTTTACTAAAATATTGATGTGGTCCATTAATTGCTTGACAGAGCTAACGTGGAGAATGTGTGGGTCCCTATCTAGAGGAAAAATTACACCATATATCTCAACTTTTTTGTTATTTCTCAATTTTATCCTAATCTTTTGATACTTTCTCAATTTTATCCCAACATTTCGATAGGTTCTTAATTTTATCTCAATATTCTACTGTTTTCTCAATATTATTACAACAGGTTGGGATAAATTTGAGAAATTTTAAAAAATTGTGATAAAATTGAGTACAAACAAAAAGGTTGGGATAAAATTGAGATAATATTTAAAAGTTGGGATATATAGTGTTATTTTTCTCTTGTATTGGAACTCACACACTCTCCATATTAACGCCATCAAACAATTTAACGCGCCACGTCAGCATTTCAGTTAAAAATGGACTGAATGTTTATAGCGGGATAGATTTGACACCAAACTATTAACGTTTGGATACTTGTGTAAAAAGAAAAAAATAACGTTGGGATAAAATTAAGATACTATATAAAAATTAGAATATATGGTGCAATTTTTCCTTTTTAATTTCACAAGTAATTAACTAGTTTCTCGGAAATGTAAAATAGTTTACATAATGTTTAAAATTGTTTGCAATACTCACTTCAACATTGAATCCTCATAAAAATGAAAAGAACATCTCTTAAAAAGTATAGATGATGATATATGAAATCATTTTATTGCTCTTATGTACTTTTTTTAAGGAAAAAATATTTTTCTAAAGTTAGAGTTTGCGTTCCCTTAATTAATTCACTTAATTAATTCCACGCGTGCAAGAATCTCCTCTTCCCTATTCTGACGGTTTTACCAAATTAAATGCACATGGACGACTCAGATAAAACACGGAACCATCTGTCCCCGCCGAAAGTCGAGAACAGACCATAATCGGCACGGGACCGAACTAACTGGTCCCCGTCCCTCCCCCCTCCCTAGTAATAATTAATAAAAAAAAATTATCATTAATGTGAATTGTTTTAAATAATTCAACATGTATTTTCATTCAGTAAGATCTCAAGTTCGAATTTTATAAAAAAAATTCATTTTGAGAGAGTATTGCCTCTCGAATCGAATTGAATTAGTCGAGATCTATTGCATTTTCGAATATTTGAGTGCATCTTGAGAAAAATAAAAAAGTTGTTATAAATTCATGATTTTATTAATGGGAACCAAATAAATAGATCGAACCAGACAGATAAATCCACCGTCGCCGAATCCCAAGTGGGTGGGAGTGGGGAGAGAGGAACTTCTTGAAGGTTAAGACCACATTTTGTGGCGTTGAAATATTTGTCATGTGAACGGCCCCACTTAACAAGGGAATTTGTGGGCGCCACTTATCTGTCTCTTCCTTGGGTGTGTCTCGACAACACTTTCATTATGTTTGAATTTTTCTTTTTTCTTTTTTCTTTTTTTATGTTCGATTCGTTGGAATATAAATAATGCAGGGTACAGTAAGCAGCATATAAAATTGAGGATGAATGATGCTGAAATTCTAATAAAATTTTGTTTGTTAAAATAGATAGAATAGAGTAGTTGGAACTTGGAATTAAACTTTCTACATGAGATTGATCAGAATAATAGGAAATGTAATACAATCATATAATTCTTAAATTTTCAATTAAGCTTATAAGCGATTGGATGATATCTAATCCAAAAATCTCGAGTCGTTAGTTTATGAAACTCAAGTCTCATATAAACTCTTTAATTTCTTTTTACTTTTAACTAGTGTTATCAGAACCGGATCGGATCGGACGGTTCGATCGGTCGGACCGAAATCAAATCTATGTTCGGTCCGATTAGCTTGAAAACCAAAAATGTATAAACAGATCGGTGAATCCAAAAATTCGGCCGGTTTTTAAACAAACTTATTTGAACCGGCCGGTTGGACGGTTCATAATTTTTTAAAATTTAAAGGAAATCCCCCGTAAATGTGACCAGTCTTCTTCACCGAAAATTTTCAACAGTGAAACCCTAGTCTTCTTCCCTCCAGCTCAATCATCAGTGGCTTCACCGAAGTTCCGCCCCGCCAAGCTCACGAGAAAAGAGCTTCTCTTTCTTCTTCAGCCATCGGCCTCTCGTAAGCTCGAAGATTCAAGGTTTTCAGCTTGGAGATCTCTGGAATGGCTAATTTCTTGCAGAAGCTTGTCAGGAGCAGCAACACTTCGTCCTCTCGCATGCTCTTGAGCTCCTCCAATCTTCAAAAGATCATCCCATTCCTTCCGAAACCCACAGCCACAACATCTTCCCTCACCCCCCAACCCGACCAGACAAAACCAGTGATTCCTCTACCTCCAAGAATCAATGTAAGTCCCAACCTTTCGCAATACCAGCAACTTATTTTCCCCAATTCGCCATTTGGGTTCTGCTCGAGCCCTGTTTCTTCGGCTGGGGTAAAATGTCGGAGGAAGCTGAGGGTGATGGTGAGGGGATAATTTGGGTAGACAGTGTGAAGAAGAAGAAGATGAAGGAAGATCACTATGCACAGGTATTAGAAGCTCAGAAAGCGGCTCACGCAAAAGGCAAAGGCATAGTGATTGCTACCCTGCAAGTAATGAGGTTGTAAGTAGTAACTGACAATGAATTCCATTTTGTTGTTCAATCCCTATTCTTGTACAGATTTGAGATGTTAATTTCTGCTCAAATATGGTTTCGATGATCCTAAGATTGAAGAAATTGTCCGGAATTTACTATGAATTTCTCAGCTCACAATCCGTGTTAGGGTATGTTTTTCACTTTTTATAATAATTATGTATTGTATAATTTAATTAAACGTGTAGTCCGATCCATCGAACCCGGTTGGACCCATCGAACCTATTAACCATACCTCGACCGGTTCAACATCCGATTCGATTTTGATAACACTGCTCTCAACACCCACCATCATATAATAATATGTAGTCTTTATTTTTCATATCCTTTATCTAAATGTGCCACGTGCCTTCAACCACCTAATCTAAAAATTGACCACGAGGTATCCATTTTTCTCCCACTTTCTAGGATGGAGGGAATTTGGGTGGCAAAAAGTCTGGCTTGTTTGATATTAGAGTTGCATAAAGTTGAGTTTAACTCATCTCTACTCTGACTTTATATATGTATATATTTAATTAGGTTATAATGATTGTGTTGTTGAACTATGAGAATAAGTGTGAAAAAGTAATGAACAGTTAAGAGAAAATAATAATTGTGTTGTTAAATTGGGGAAAAAATGTAATGAATAGTCGAGAGAATTTAGTATTAAAAATTGAATTGAATGATTAAAAAAATTGAAAAAAATGAAAAAGTAATAATTGTGTCTTTAAACTAAAGATAAGTAGAGTTAAGTGAAGTATAGTTAAAAATTAACTCTAAAATCAAAAATGGCATAATACGTGACAATATGGCGGACGGTTGGGCGGTTTCGTTCACAATGTCAGCCTTCATAACCTTGAGCTTGCATGGTACTCACGATTTCGCCAATTGATCCTTGATGTAGACTTGGAAATTGTTGGCCGAGCTTTGTAGCCTAGGAGAGACAACCATGGATAGAGCGGGAGTATTATCCAAGGAATCCTATCATCGGTAGCGACTACTTGGTGATTACCCAAAATACTCAGTGACAAGGAAATGGATGTACAAATTAGCACGTAAATCAAAGATTGAGGAGATTGATCATCCTTCACAGGCTTGCGTCTTGTCTTCTCTATGGAGATATTGTTAGAGCTGCCTTGCTCCATTCATATTCTTGTTAGTATATGTTTATGTATTTTTTTTAAAACTTTTTGGGCCTTGGTTTTGTTTCTCATTGGAAAAAGGATTTAGGTTAATGATTCAAAGATAATGAACTTTATCCATTTTTCAATTTTGTCATGGAGGTCTGCTCAATGCTAGATTCAAAGGCGCATAATAGTAGGGCTGTCCATTCGGCTCAAACCCCACTGAACTGGGCAAACCGAAATGATTACTGAACCGACTGCCTTATAAACCAAACCAAACCAAACTGAATCAAGGTTTGGGAACCGAAGCTGAATCGACAATTTCTTATTCAGTTTTGGTTCAAAACCGAACATTCCAGGACATCAATTGAACCAAAGAGACAAATTCGGTCTGGTTTTTCAGTTCGAATCGAATAATGGACAACCCTACATAATAGATAGATATGAATTTTAAATGTTGACAAGTAAAACCACGAATTTCGATTTTCTTTTCACGTTTATCACCAGTTCCATTTTCTATCCAATTTACTAACATGACGGACAGATGATGGCAAATGGGTTATGCCAAGTCAGCAGAATAGTATAAAGTAATTATAAAATTTAAAAAAAAATGATTTTTGATCGGAGAAGGTGGTGCAAGAGTCCTTGCTGGCCACCCACACTACCACGATGGCTACCCGTCACTTTGTATTGTTTGTGAGTCTTTGACAAAAGTGAAAAATGAGAAAAGATCATGATTTTATAGATTGTTAGTCAACAAATAATATACACATCATGTGTAACTCTTTTACTCAGCAAAAAGGTTCCCCGTCGGCAATAAGTAAGGTCCACCTTCCCGTCACTTTTCACGCATCAATCATTAAATACAATTAAAAATGTTATTTATAATGGACAAGTGTGCGGTGTCCCAACATTAAATTTTGTATTTTTTTTTTATCTTTGCCTAGCAGCATTTTAAAAGTTTGAAGGGAGTTATAAGGCTGATAGCTAATTTGGTGTAATAGTTAAAGTATGTCTTCGTTATTGCAGGCGTCAAGAGTTTGATTCTTTGCCTACCCTTATTGAAGGCAGCATTTTATTCTTTCTTTTTATATACCCCTGACATTTTCCTCAACCACCAGTATTTATTTATTTATTTTCTTATGTATGAAACATAATCGCTTTGATATAAAAAATGATTAACTTTTTTTTATAAATATGCAATTTGTCTTTTTTTATATGAAACATAACTTCATCACTTCGATATTAAAAAAGATTAATTTTTTTTATAAATACAATCATAAATTAAGCATTATCTCAAAATAACTTAATCACTTCATTATCATAAAATTTTTGGTAAATATAACCATAAATCAAGTGATATAAATCTTAAAAAAAACTAAAACTGTTGTACATTAGGGACAACTGTCAACCTGTAAATTTCTTTCCTCTTTAATTTTGATTTTCTTCATCTTTAAACCCCTTTTTTTTCCCTTTTTTTTAAAACCCTCAATCGCAGGCATAATCCCAAGCCTGTAAGTCCTTACCTAGTGTTCATTTCCTTTCGTTCGTCTCAGTCTTTTTGAGGTTAGGTTGGGTTTGTTTTGCGGTTGTTCCTGAATGTTCCATGGCGTGGCTAGGGGACTCCGATTGTGCCAGATTTGTTTGTTTGTTTTCACAAATAAATTTTAAATTTAATTTTAACTCTATTCCATTTAACTCAATTTATCTTTAATTCAATAACACAATCATTACTTTTTCTAAATTATTCCTTATTTTTTTAACAATTCAACTGCACAATTATTATTTTCTCTCAATTATTCATTACATTTTCACACTTTTTTTTCATAATTCAACAACACAATCATTACAACCCAAAATTTAACTCTATTTAACTCTAAAACCAAACACAACAATATTTTGTTCTCGATTTCCTGTTTCAAGTACAGTTGGAGTTGATTAGATTGAACCATCGGACTCTGTTATTCTTCTTCTTCCGTGTGTTTTGTTTTATTCCATTTCTTTTGGCGCAAGCAGCACCTAATTATTCCAGGTACCGTCAATTTTGTGGTTCCCTGGCAATTCCGATCTCATCCACTGCTTCCTTCAAGGTCCAGTCCTCTGGCATCCATGCCCGAGCTGCTACGGAGGAGACCCCCCACGATTTTATTGTTAAGGTAGCAAAGTTTCCTAATTTAGCTGGCTAACTCGGCATTTTGCTTCTGAAAAACTGATTTCATAGTCTAACCTTCAGTTCTGATTGTATTTTTGGTGGTGACAGAATATTGACAGGAAGGATGTTCCTCTCAGCAAATTTATTTCTGCTCCAAAAGAGTGTTTATCAATAGGAATGTGAGAATCTTATTGACCGGTTATGTTTTGACGCACTGGTTTGACTTCATCAAATTAAACTACGCTCCGCCGGCACTTGTATGAGAGGCACAAGACTGATTCAAGGTGAGTGAAATTTGTGCTATGTGGTTGTTGATTTGGTGCCTTTAGTGAAATCTTCATATATACCGTTTGAAGAGGGAGATTCATGAAGCTCTTCGGTGTTGGTTTTTAGTTTGGCGATTCAGTATTCTACATAAGGAATAACATTCAAGAATAATTTATGACATTTTCATTTTTCATGAAATTAAGATTGTGCCTTTTATTTTTCCGAAGACTTTCCAGAAGTTGTCTTTGTTTTATTTGAAGTAGTACTACTTGGCCTAAAATCCAAATTTGTTGATATATATATATATTTTCACTGCTTGAGATGAATTTTATTGGACACGTAGTTGGTTTACAATCGTGATGCTGAGAATTTTAGTGTGAAAGTAAGGAGTGACTGACTTCATCTCAAACGGCTATACCTGCATGCCCGTCGAAGTCATAAGCGACTTTGTGTTGTACAATAGAAACTACTACAGGCAAACAGCATATCGTGGACTCTTTATCCTCAATTGAGCAGTTGAGTCTGCGCTGCAAGGTCTGATCTTCCATTCTCTGTCACTTAGATTGAAATTTTTGTTTCATATGTCCATCTTTGCTGCATTATCTCTACTGGTTAGCCTCCATCCAATAAAAGTTGGAAAGTGTTATTACTCCAGCTAAAATTATATTTTCTTGTACTTCACTCATGTTATTTTAATACTAATGATGTCTTTTACTTTTCAAACCTACAGGATCAAAACTGAGTAGTGACAACTCGATCTTCTGCCGTTCTTAGTGTAACGAGCTGATATACCCTTTGACAACAAGTCGATCTTCTGTCTTTTAAGGTGCACGTTCACAAAAAGATCATTTTTTGTTCATCCTTATAGGGGATAACTATTTTTTGTTTAAGCTCAGTAGAAAGTCTTTTGGGTTTTACTTGGGCAATAGCTGAAACATCCATGTTTTTTGGCGTGCTTGCAAAGGAGGGAAATATATCTGTCATGACCATTTATGTGATTCAAATTTATGTGGAATGACCATTCACTGACTTTCACCGATAATTGTTCAATTCTGCTTACATAGCCCCGCCGCAAAGCGCGGGCTTTGCCCCTAGTTAAATTAAAAACTGTTATTTATAATGGACAGGTGGCGCTCCATTAAATTTTGCAATTTTTTTTTTATCTTTGCCTAACAACGTTTTAAAAGTTTGAAGAGAGTTAAGAGGCTAATAGCTAATTTGATGCAGGTATAAAGTATGCCTCCGTTAGTGCAGGCGTCAGGTTTTCGATTCTCTACCCACCCCTATTGAAGGCAACCTTTTATTCCCTAACATTTTTCCTCAACCAACCGTATTTATAATTTTTCTTTTTTTATACGAAACATAATCACTTCGATATAAAAAAATTATTAATTTTGTTATAAGTATGCAATTTTTCTTCTTTTTTTTCTATATGAAACATAACTTAATCACTTCGATATAAAAATGATTAAATTTTTATAAATATAATCATAAATTAAGTATTATCTCAAAATAATTTAATCACTTCATGATATAATTAAATTTTTTGTAAATATAACCATAAATCAAGTATTATCTACTAAATATAAACGATAATATAAAACGTAATACAATAGATTCGTTAGTTTTGTTAAATAACTAAATAAAATTACTTCCACAATATTGATACAAAAATCTTGATACATGCCATTACATACTGATATTAAATTAAAATGAATTAAATATTGGGTAAATACAACCATAAGTCAAATATTATATACCAAAGAGAGTAAAATGTTGTTTGCCCCCAACCTTCGAGTCTAGTGGCAAAGTACCCCATGATCTTTGAAAAGTTCCACTATACTACCTAACTTATATAAAAAGAAAAAAAGTGCACCCGGGCTACTTTTCCGATGGCTTTTCCAACCGAATATTAATTTACTAATTTCATATTTCAGGAAATAATTTCAAAAACTAAAAAAATGAAAATTAAAAAGAAACAGATAACAAGCTGAAAGAGGGAAGGGGGAAATGTCAACATAATTGGGGGAGGAGTAGGAGTGGAGAAGCAAACAAAAAAGAAAGCAAATCACACTCTTTTTCTCCCGCTTCTTCTTCGTTTTCTTCTCAAGCCTTTAGAGCCAATGTAGAGTAAAGAGAAACCTACACTGAAAATTTTCACATGAAAGATCAAGGCATTCACCAGTTTCATTGTAAGGTTCTGCTTATTGCAGCGACTAGTAGTCGGATTCTCCATTCCCATTTGCCTATATATATTATTGGTTAGGGCTTGAATTTGTGAGGTCAATTTGGCCTAAGAAGAGAAGGGATATAAACATGTTCTTGGTCCCAATGACATGGCAGGGTGCTATTGATTTATCTAAATGGGACAAGACATAGGTATCTCTCGTTGTTCTTTCATTCTCAAGGCTCTCAAGGCTTGAGAAGATCAAGAGCAGACTCGTACAGCTGACAAAAGACTCGGACATAGCCCAGGCAATCAAGGTCTCCAAATCTCTTTCTCATCCTCCTCACACCCGACCACCACCCCTCCTTTCTTGTTCTCTATTCATTTTTTTTCCAAATATTTCTTTTTTGTAGTTTTTGAAATTATTTCTTGACATACGATATTAATAAATTAAAATTTGGCCGTAAAAGTTGTTGAAGAAGTCTTTCGGATTGCACTTTGCTTCCTTTTAGATAGGTCGGGTGGTATAGTGTAAATTTTTAAAGGTTAGGAGGCACTTTACCACTAGATCCAGAGGTTGGGAGACAAACTGCATTTTACTCTACCAAATATAAATTAATGATGATATAACACCTAATACAATAGATTTGCTGGCTTTGTTTAATCGCCAAATAGAATCATTTACATAATATTAACATGCAACAATTACATCTACCATCTATATTAATTTTATTTTTAAAATGATATGTTTACCATTAATATTTTCTAAACTGACTCTTCAACCCTCATTTTTTTTAACATCCTAAAACGAAAACCATAAAATTATAATTTGTTATACATGTATTATGTGTGCTATTCAAATAATACTAGGCGCAACATCCACACTTTCTGACAGAAAGTTTTAAATTTATTACATACATTAAAATACATTTCTAGTATGACTTAAGATAAATAAATAAAATAAATTGTAAGTTATTTAAAGGTAAAGATAATAAAAATTGATGATATATAGAAACAATTATATTTTTCTCAAAAATAATGGAACTACAATTAGAATTTCAAATACAAAAAGACGCATGAAATTTTAAAGAAATGATGATACGATTAACCTAAAAATCTAATTTTGTCTAATAAAATGATATTTCTTACATATTATTTCTTTATTATAATTTTTGAGCATATGATTTAATAGATTCCAAAATTTTTATAGATTATTTATATATTGTTGACATGATTAAATTTTACCATATGATCTATCCCTCGAACAATTTTGTAAAATTTATAAATAATTAGTATTTTTGGATTAAATCAAATATTATAAAAATCAAATGATTCATTGGACCCACAACAGAGCGTAGGAGTTCAGCCTAGTTAGATGGAAACCTCTTGCTCCATTTGGAATAAAAATGAAATATTGTAGATTTTTATAGCAAAATTGAAAATTTTACCAAAATTGAGACAAAAAAAATTGACTTTTGTGATTTTCACGTGACATATTGAATGACAATATAAATTATATAATCTATCTAAAATGAGAATAATTTGTGATCCCTTTTTATGGTTAAAAAATAAGAAATAAATTTCAATCAAAATTGTCTAACTTATAAGTATATCATTTGTAAATCGAAAAAAGCCATTATTCGGGAACAGAGGCCCAATATCTGCAGTTATTTTATCCAACCCAACATTTGAAATGTTGCATAACAAAGCCTATGGTTTGTTATCTTAACAAGAGACCGTTAATTTTAAGTCAACTTTTATCGTTTCTCTGGACATTTTAGTGACTCGGAACTATATAAATCTAATTAAAATGTGAAAAATTATTAATACTTCTCAAAATTTAATAGCAAGGTCTCTGAAGATTTTTTTGTTACCTCGGCGGTGACCATGAAAGAAACTAGAGGTATTAGTTGTGAACCACCATAACCCTCCGAAGACTTGAATTTGAAAGATGAGAGGTTAAGGAAGACATATGAAGAAAAAAATTGTTAATAGTGCCATTTTAGCAAACATTTTAACCGATTCTTTTTTGTTACAATTCAAACGTTGGGAGGAGTAGATTTAAAATTAACGATAAACGTTGCACTTTTTGCTTAATCAAAAAAGATGATCATATAATTTCTTTTTTCGATTATTGGGGAGGTTTATAAACTTAGTATATTGAAATAGAAATTTTAAATAACTAATAAAGCGGCAGAGGTAGTCCCACTGAGTATCGAACCTGAAACATCTTGATCACTATACTAAAAGTACACCATTTCATTATAACATCTTTTGATTAAGCATATAATTTTTAAACAACGCATCAGCTTGTCAATGTTGGCATGGGATTGGATGAACCGTTAAGACACATCTTGTCTTGGGCTATTGTAATGTGATGGTTTGGTGGACTAATCATCCTTGGCAATGCTTGGGATCAGTCACTTGATTTTCTGTCAGATTTGTGTTTTTCTTCCTCCACCGGTTGCTGGAGGGGCCGCAGCCCTTCTTTTTTTTGGCCTTTCCTCTTCCTTTAATGGTGCCCACATCTCCTCTCACCCAAATCCTGCCGGGGCCCACGGCTGTCACTCAAAGACAAACACACTATGGGGACCCACTGTTTAAAATATTTAATCTTAATATAATTAATTTCATTATTGATAATATTGTAAAAAATAATACATAAAGATTTTACATAAAGAGAATATTATTTCGTACAAAAAGACTTTTAGTATGAGAAGTAGGGGTGTGCACGGGTACCGTGTATACCCGAAACCGGTCGGAGCCTACCCCCGTTAGGATAGGGTTCGGGTAACTCGTATTGAAAATAGAGTAGGTTCCAGGTATTAAAATCAGGAACTGGTGAAAATCGGCTCCGGTTCCGGTTCCGGTTCCTACCTACAGGGTATCCGGAACCGGTTATTTATTAAAAAAAAAGAAGAAAGAGTAAAGTTACTGTCTTTTCTAATGAATCAAAACATAGATACTTTGTTGTGTAAGATCGTATTATGGATGCTTAATTTTGTCGATGGATTAATGATACATTATTTTTTTGTTGTTGTGGATTAATCTAAATCTTTGTTGATATTCTATTTGGCGTAATTATTGATTATGTATGTGACATTTTCGATTTTATATAACCAGAGAAAAAAAATTTACAGGTTCCAATACAATACCTGGAACCTGTGGTATAATACAGGTTCCGTATAGATTCTGGTTTCATGATTCAACATGGTAGGGTCCAATTCCAAAATCTTGAAACCTGTCTCTTATAGGGTAGGGTCCAGGTATCGTGAAAAATATAGGGTACTCGGAACCAATCACCCCTAATGAGAAGTACTACTTCTTGTGCAAAACAAATTCGCACTTCTTACTTGAAATCCCGTACAAGCGAAATCCTTTAGTACAAAACAATATTTTCCTTGTGCAAAACAATTTCACACTTCTTACTGAATGTTACTTACAAAAATTCTTTCCGTACGAAACAATATTCTTCTTGTGCAAAATAATTTCATATCACTTACTTGGTTTCTCGTACAAGAGAAATCCTTCAGTACGAAATAATGTTTTTCTTGTGCAAAACAATTTCATATTTCTGTACAAGGGAAATCATTCAGCATGAAACGATATTCTTATTGTGCAAAATAATTTCGTGCTTCTTACTTGGGTTCTCGTATAAGAGAAATCCTTCAATACAAAACAATGTTCTTCTTGTGCAAAATAATTTCGTACTTCTTACTTGGGTTCTCGTACGAGAGAAATCCTTCAGTACTAAATAATGTTCTTCTTGTGCAAAATAAATTCGTACTTCTTACTTTGGTTCTCGTACAAGAAAAATCATTCAGTATGAAAATAATGTTCTTATTGTGCAAAAGAATTTAGTACTTCTTACTTGGGTTATAGTACATGAGAAATCATTCTGTACTAAACAATGTTCTTTTTGTGCAAAAGAATTTCATACTTACTTGGGTCCTTGTACAAGAGAAATTCTTTAGTACTAAATAATGTTCTTCTTGCGCAAAATAATTTCGTACTTCTTTTTTAGGATCTCATACAAGAGAAATCATTCAGTACGAAACAATATTCTTCTTGCGCAAAACAATTTCGTATTTCTTACTTCAAGAGAAATCCTTAAGTACCAAACAGTGCTCTTCTTGTGCAAAACAATTTCATACTTCTTACTTGGGATCTCGTACAAGAGAAATCCTTAGTACGAAACAATGTTTTTCTTGTGCAAAACAATGTCGTACTTCTTACTTGGTATCTCGTACAAGAGAAATCTGTAAGTACAAAACAATGTTCTTCTTGTGTAAAACAATTTCATACTTTCTTACTTGGGATCTCGTACAAGAGAAATCCTTAAGTACGAAACAATGTTCTTTTTGCACAAAACAATTTCGTACTTCTTACTTGTGATCTCATACAAGTGAAATCCTTATGTATGAAACAATGTTGCTCTTGTGCAAAACAATTTCATACTTCTTATTGGGATCTCGTACGAGAGAAATCATTCAATACGAAATAATGTTCTTTTTGTGCAAAACAATTTACTTGGGATTTCGTACAAGAAATCATTAAGTACGAAATAATATTATTTTTGTGCAAAATAATCTCATACTTCTTACTTGGAATCTCGTACAAGAGAAATCATTCATTTGGAATAAATGTTCTTCTTGTGCAAAACAGTTTCGTACTTCTTACTTGGGATCTCATACAAGAAAAATCATTCAGTACGAAACAATGTTCTTCTTGTAGAAAACAATGTCGTACTTCTTACTCGGGATCTCGTATAAGAAAAATCATTCAGTACGAAACAATGTTCTTCTTGTGGAAAACATTCTCCTGCTTCTTACTTGGGATCTCGTATAAGAAAAATCCTTCAGCAAGAATTTTTTTTTATGCAAAATAATTTTGTACTTATTACTTGGAATCTTGTACAAGAGAAATCCTTCAGTACGATACAATATTCTTCTTCTGTAAAATAATTTCGTACATCTTACTTGGGATCTCATACAAGAGAAATCCTTTATTATGAAACAATATTCTTCTTGTGCAAAATAATTTTGTATTTCTTACTTGGGATCTCATGAAAAGTCATGGTGGTGGGTTATGTAAACTTGCCAACCTCAAAGATAGTCAACTGTTTATGTGTATAGCCGTCGACTGTCTTCGAGGTTAGTACCTTGCGATTCTTTGTCGTAAGTTATGTTGGTATTTTAGTCTTTTCACCTTGTAATGGTTATTGCTGTAATTTTTTTCAATTTTAAAATTAAAAAATATTAATATTAACCTATTATAAAAGGGGCAAACCCTAGAATCAGAAAAAAGGGGTGGGTGTTATAGGATGAAGAAGGGAGAAAGGGACGGTATGGCAACAACAGCAGCCAAGTAGCTACCTCTCTCTCCTTCTCCAGTCGGTGCCGCCTCGAGTTCCGACGGTCTCATCCCTGTCTCGACGTTTTCTTCTGGGGGCTGACGAACCTCTTCCCCAGCATTTAAGCAAGGATGCAACACCTTTGTCCGAACCCTAAAAGCTAAGTCTTAATCTCTCTCCTCCTTTATGTTCCAATTTATGTTTGATTCCATCTCTCTATGTTTCGTCTTTGTCTATCTTCCTTGCAGCGCCGCTGAGTACGACTCCGCCATGCTACTTCAGGCATTTTTATCAAACACCTTGGGATCCAATGTAAACTATATGCATAGCACGAAATATAAAGCTAACCAAATATGTTGCAAATTAACTCCACAAGCTCCTCAAACCTCGACTAATATGTTTGACAAACAGAGATGAGCTGAAGAATTCAAATTAGCATAATCTCGAAAAGTATTCGTCAATTTGGGTCTCAGATTTCTCAGTTCAAGCATTTAACTCTACGATGAAATCGCCACCAATCAACATTATCGAGCTTCTAATGACAGAAACATCAGTACATACAATCAATAAAGCAATGCAACGCATCACCACAAACAAAATATAATTAAGGTATGCGGTGACGAAGCAAATACCGGCCGATCAATGTCAGGAAGTGAGAGCTACTGGTCGAAGATCTTGTTGACGAAGCCAGCGTTCGACTCAAGGGCGAAGGAGGACACATGCTTGAGCTGCAACAGGTCAATTCGAGTTGTTGCTCTTGAATCTCCAACCTGCCAGAGAAGAGATCTCCACGCCAAAAGAAGGCAAAGCAACCTTGTGCTTCTCCCCAAAGATGGTCGGAGCTGTCGAATTTATTAGAGAAGAGGGAGTCGGACGAGGATATCAACTGTGCTTCTCTCAGCAGTTAGTCAACTTTCTTTAGTATGTTGTTCCTTCAGTATTTTGTCGTAATGTATAGGGGGTTTGTTTCAAAAATAAAAAATAAAAAATAAAAAAAATAAAGAGAGGGAGAGACGGACAACCTATTAAGCCGGTCTTGATTCTCAGCCGT
The DNA here is from genome assembly GCF_007655135.1 of Punica granatum. NCBI lineage: Eukaryota > Viridiplantae > Streptophyta > Magnoliopsida > Myrtales > Lythraceae > Punica > Punica granatum. Next base: position 5,616,072 of record NC_045132.1, read on the forward strand.
TGGATTTAGTTTGGATCTCATTCATGCGATCCAACGGGAAAAGACCCATCGGGACCCACTGACTGAATAATGAGTGCCTGGTTCCAAGAATTTCCCCTCACAATAGCTTCCAGTCAACCGGGGGGGGGGGCACTCGCCTACCTGCCTTCCTTCTCCTTTGAGAGGGTCTCTCAACACCCACCAACCCAAACCCCCCAACCCCCCGGTGATGCGAACCTCAACGAACCTGTCGCGAGACCCAACAATAATAGAATGAGATTAAACCCGGGATCGTCCAATGAAGGTTTCAAGGATAGAGAATATTGACCCGCTGACTATAAAGAGCCAAAAACCAATATTATAATATGGAATATTGACCCGCTAGCTATAAGGAGCTAGAAACCAATATTATAAATGTTGGGAATCACAAGTCATCACACTTGTAATATCGTCGAAGTTGCTGCAGAACAGCTCAGAGAAAACCTCTCTCACAAAGTTGAATGAAAACTAATCTATATCTTTTCTAGGGAGGTCACATGCCTATTTATAGAGAGATACTAGCTGATAACCTAAATGGGCTAATGGGCTTCACTAAAATAAATCCTAAGTGTAATGAGACCAAAATGAAATAGGCCAAAGTAATTGAAAAGCAACTGAATTCATCCCTTTGAACTTGGATCATCTTCTAAATAGATTTCTAGGATATGAATGATCGTGGCTTCTAGTTCCACATGCAGCCCACCCAACAGCTTGACTACTCCTCCATGGACATGCAATAACATCATTTGCATGGCTAGTTCTTTTCGCTTGGCTCGTGCTCTTTTTCTTAGTCCAGCTAGCACGTGCATGTCCCAATGCTCGACTTCATGCCATACCCCGTCATCCTGGAATGCTTCCACATGCCCGTGTGAAGGGTCCTCTAGCTGGATCATATCACCCGGCGCCGCCACGTGTTACCCATTGAGAGACGGAAGGAACCCGCCCAATTAATAGATGCCGTCAGGAGTCGCGTAGCCGGCATTGACCTTTTTCTTTCTTTCTTTTCCTCAAGGAGGTAAGTGGACCTTTTATTAATCCACAGCGGACACAACATAAAAAATACCCCATCAAAAATTAAAAGAGCTTAAACAAACGGTTTATTGCTAGACAAACTATAAAAGATAGTAGGAGAAATATAAGAGAAAAACGGATACAACTGTAGTTTGCTATTTTGAAGCTGTAGGTAGCATTTATATTTTTCTAATTTGATAAAGAGTCACGGTGACACATTTGATAATTTATAGTTTAAATGTTTAGTATTTCGAATACTAAAATGTTGAATACTCAAACTGAAAGTATCATGTGTTATTGTAATCGTAACCTCTTGTCATGTTAGACGGACCGATTAATTAACTTTTATTGAACGCGTAGTCTATAGGCAAAATTTGTATATTTCAGAATTACTAATAAATATTTCTCCCAAAAATTATTAATAAGTAATTTTAAATTAATAATTTAATATTAAGTAAAAGGAAATATTATATTGATTATTGATCTTGTGTAGATTATCTACTAGTGTTGATATTTTTGAAAATAGATTAATAACTAAAATTTGTTTGAAAGTTAATTAATCAATAAATTTGATTTGGAAATAAAAATTATGATATGTGCGATTAGTTTAGAGGCAAGAGAGAGGGACGGAGAGAAATAGGGAGAGGAGAGAAACAACAGAGGAGTTATTGTTATTAATTGGAAATGTGTTACTAAGGGTATTTTGGCAAGTTAATATTACATTGTAACACCACTTCACCTTTCTCTAATATAGTAATAATAGATTAGTTAAGTTAATGAAGAGTAGTGGTATAAAAAATTTTCTATCATTTTAATCCCTAAAGATTCATCGACTAATAGATTACTCTTTGAATGAACATTTAGGGCTTGTTTTAGTGGCAAAAATCATTCGAGGACTAAAGTATTGATGGAAGATGAATCTTTTGAGGAACAAATTGATAATTAACTCGTCAAATGGTTTTAAAAAAAGACAATTTTATAATGGAACGTCAAATTATGTTCCATGAGGAATACTAGTTTTTTGTAGTCCTTCTAATATTAAAAGCAACATTTTTGCCCATAGATCTTTCAATGGCATCACAAATCCATCGGGCCACATGTAAAGTACAATAAAATTGGATGGTCGCTTATGTGTCGAAGGCGTGTCCTTGATGTGTGCTGACGTGTGCATAAATTAAAACCCGTTTACATATCGATGACGTGTCGCTGGCATGTCCACCTTATATTAGACTGAATTTCTTTAAAAATCGATTTTACGGTCTGGTTCGGTGACTTGGTGATGATGGGTGACGTGGCAGAATATGATTGGTACATGTGGAGGGAAAATTCGGGAACAATGGTATAGTATTGTAGACGAAAATTGTGAAAAAAAAAATGAAGGATTACAAATATAAGGGACAAAATATATAAATAATGGACTGATGAAATTAAAAGTTTGTGGGATCTAGTGGTTGAAATTAATGTTTCATCATGAAACACAAGTTGGGATTCAATTGTAGAATCTATTTTTAAATAAATGCATTTTCTACTATTGTTAGCTTCACATCAACTTCTACATAGGATTTCCATTACAATGTGGATTAGCAGTTGAAGTTTGGACTATTGTTCTAAACAAAATGACTATTGAGGAATCAACTTGGTGGTGAAAATTTGCCAGGGACCAAATTGTTAGTCAATGAATTTTTCGAGGATCAAAATTACAGTTAACTCAAAATAGAGTTGGGCACAGGTCATTTTGTTATGAGTAAATTCTACAATGGAACTCTAACTTGTGTTCCATGATGGAACATTAATTTTAGCCATTAGATCTCATCAACTTTTAATTTCATCCTTCCATTAGTTACATATTTTGCCTCCAGTATTTTTAGTCCTTCATATTTTCATTTCATAATTTTCGCCTATAATATTATATCACTATTACTGAATCTTCCCGCCACATGTACCAATCACATTTCGTCACTTCACCCATCATCGCCACGTCACCATACCAAACAAAAAAAATCAATTTTAAAAGAAAATTGATCTAATATAATCACCACACATTAGCGACATGTCATCGACATGTAGGCGGATTTTAATTTATGGATACATCAACGACATGCCATCAACACATAAGCGACCCTTCAATTTTATTGTATTTTACATGTGGCCCAATGGATTTGTGACTCTATTAAAAGATTATGAGCCAAAATGTTGTCTTTAATATTAAAAGAACTAGAAAAAAACTAGTGTTCTACCATAACATATAATTTGACGTTTCATTGTAGAATTTGCCTTTGTTGCGAGGGTGTTGTTGGGAAACAATATAGAGGAACATTAACTATCCCATTGAGTTAATATATATAAAAACTTATATCGTAAGAGGATTTTGTGAGAATCCATAACAGATTATTAAGTTGGCTCCTGCATGAGGGGCCTTCAATTCCTCCAAGAGGATCTTCTAAATAGGTTGTTTGGGCATTTCTTTTGCTTGTGAGTAATTGACTCTTTTAGTGTGTTTGGTTTTTAGAGTTTATTTAAGTTGAGTTTTGATTTTAATTGGTTTGTGATGATTGTAATGTTGAATTATGAGAAAAAGTGTGAAAAAGTAATAAATAGTTGAAAAAAAGTAATGATTGTATGGTTGAATGGTGAAAAAAGTAATGAATAGTTGAGATAATTTATTATTAAAAATTAAATTGAATGGTTAAAACAATTGAAGAAAAATGAAAAAGTAGTAATTGTGTGGTTGACTTTTGTTGTGTAGTGAATAAAGTTAAAGTTAGAGTTAAAATTTTAAAATCGAATTGGGAAATCAAACGGGCCTTTTATGTCTCTCGATTAAGTATTTTCTACCTTGATTCTATTTTTTTCATAAATATTCTACCGTAATTATTGAAATATTGTATTAATTTATTCCTTATTTCTTTCAATTGCATGCGACCTAATTGACCTTTCCTTCTCCCTCATCGTCTCCAAATTTAATTCTATTTCAATACCTCATGCGAGATGGGATATGAATCCTCCTAGCAATAAAACTTTAATATAAAATAATGATAAAGATCAAGATAATAAATTGATTCATTTAGATTTAAAATTTTCTTTTAAAACGTTAAAATTTACTTCTTCCAAAGAAATTTATGGAGATTTATTCGTTTTATATATCATTTTGAAAATATAATAAAAGGAATAAAAAAAATGATTGAATGAGAACCATAGTTAAAAATTAAGCCTCTAACATGATGTTTATAGAAGCCCGAATTCTTGGGATTTAATCCTTCGAGGAATTTAAATTCAATTTAAGAGTTCGAAGTACAATAGACAAGCATGTTGTCTACGATATAAGTTTTCATATATATTAACTCCATAGGATAGTTAATCTATAATGGATTCTCACAAGATCATATTCAATATCTTGATCACATAATCCATGTTTTTACTATTTACTATGTATGTTCTAGGCATTGCGCAGGTATCTGAAAGAGTCAACAATAGTTAATTCATTTGACACTTATGGAAAACCTTTTAATTCATTTTCTTGTCACAATTTTTTAATCTATTGAGAAAATTACTTTCTTAAAATTATTTTTAATGTTTATTCATAAATTAGTTTAAGACTTGCTTCTTTTGAATTCACTTCATTTCATCTATCAAATTTTCGACCTATTTGTCATGTTATATTTATAATATTATTCAATTAAATAAAGTTCGCCATTATTCTCTTATTCAGTAACAAAAGATTCTTTCTATAATATAAGTATTACTAATCATATATATGTATATATATAAATATATATATTACCAATTGTTTTTTTTCCTAAACGGAGCTTGGATACTTCATTTTATTGGTCCAACAAAGCTAATCATAAATCATCTTAATCGATAATATTCATATTAATACCCCTTAGCTAAGCTATTACGCACTCTTTTAAAGTTGGTTGCTTCTAGACAAACCTTTTGCTTATCTCTGCACCCTTATATCCTTCATCACTAAGCCGCATTTAGGAGTCTTACATGGTGATTCAGGCTATTTCACTCTCGATGATAGAGCTTGTCCCTTATTGTCTTGCTGGCTAGATTTTAAATTTTTCAAAAAAAAAAATTTAATGTGTATTCCTAAGTTGAGAATTTTTTATTCATTTTCTAGCATAATAATTAGGTGAAATAACACCATAGATCTTTATGTTCGCAATGTTTCTTAGAGTTATCACATACTCCATAAATCGCGTGGCACACCCTAACCTTCAGGGTTAGATTTCAAATGTATCCTGCCGTGAAAATTCCATAATTTGTTTATGGTTAATCCGACATGGCAGTTACTGTTATTGATGGTGCTTACATGGATTAAATTGCGGGACCCACTTAAGACATCATGTACGATTCCCACCTCTACCTTATGTTTCTCTTTGATTTTCCACACAAATATATATCTCTCCCTTTTTTCTTTTTCTTTTTTCCTGATGCCACTTCCTTCGTCCTCAAGATCAAGTAAAATTAGGGTTGAACAGCCTCCTCCCTCTGATGCCGTTTACTTGGCATCTTCAACGTCTAGTAACTTTCAAGAAGACCGACAGGTATGAGCTTCGTTACACTTCTCCTTATGCAGAGACAAGATTGCTAAGCTTCCTTACCCTTCTCCTTACGTAGTTATCTTAAATTGATGAGAAGTTTGTCCTTACTGCTGCTACATTTTCTTTTGATTCGAGAGAAGACATTAACATTGGAAAGTGAGGCAATTAACATAGGGACAGGGAGAGGTCAATTCGAAATTGCAGAAGTTTCTAGATCACGTTCCGCTTCCACTACATTTGGAGCTTATAAGGAGTGTTATCATAAAGTTCGAGCTGCAATGTTGACATCTTAGAGTGATAAAAATCCAAAAAGAAGGTTTTTATGTTGTAAGTTTTGGCAGTACGATTATGAGTTGGTTTATGGCTTCAATTATCATTTTGATTTATTAAGCACAATGTCATGATGATAAATGTTGATAATGCGGAATAACGATTGTCAATTTTTCGAATGGTTTGATCCCGATCACTCGAAGCACTCAAAAGACATTACTAGATCATTCATGAAAGACAAGCAAAGTCTTGTGGCAAAGTTACAGATGATAAAGGACAAGATGACCTCTTTACTGGGAAGCTGTCAACATCAGAAGCAAAAGTAGCAGCATTGGAAATGATCAATACCAACTTGGAGAAGGAAATAAATGACTTGAGGCTGCGACTGCAAAGTACAGAAGGAAGAACGAAGACATGCTCGATGAAAGTCTCTGTTTTCATATTGATCATATGTTTGGCTTTGTTGAAGTGGTTAAGAGGGGGAATTGAAAAGAAACTGTATTTGCCCCAAATAGGGAGTGCTTTTAGTTGGGTTTAAGTATCAGTTATGGTAATCAGTGACTTGAGTAACTGTTTGGTAAGAGTTACAAGCATATTTAATGAAATGTGGTTAGTGCTTGTTATTTAGCAACTTTTGTTTCTACAAGCAATGCGTGATATTAAAAAAGAAAGTTTGATATAGATAAGAGTACTTAAAGAATTAAAAGCCAAAATGTAACACTTATATTAATTCGAAGTTGTAGGACTTACAAGTACTATCATCAACATGTATCCCGTAGTACTAACAAGTAGCATCACCAATTACAGCAAAACAATTTACTTGGGATTTCGTACAAGAAATCATTAAGCACGAAATAATATTCTTTTTGTGCAAAATAATTTTGTACTTCTTACTTGGGATCTTGTACAAGAGAAATAATTCATTTGGAATGAATGTTCTTGTGCAAAACAGTTTCGTACTTCTCACTTGGGATCTCGTACAAGAAAAATCATTCAGTAAGAAACAATGTTCTTCTTGTGCAAAACAATCTCGTACTTCTTACTTGGGATCTCATACAAGAGAAATCATTCAATACGAAACAATGTTCTTCTTGTGGACAACATTCTCATACTTCTTACTTGGGATCTCGTCTAAGAAAAATCCTTCAGCACGAAATTTTTTTTATGCAAAATAATTTTATACTTGTTACTGGAGAAATCTTTCAATACGATACAATATTCTTCTTCTACAAAATAATTTCGTACATCTTACTTGGAATCTCGTACAAGAGAAATTCTTTAGTATGAAACAATATTCTTTATCCGCAAAATAATTTCGTACATCTTACTTGAAATCTCATACAAGAGAAATTCTTTAGTATGAAACAATATTTTTCTTGTGCAAAATACTTGGGATCTCATGGAAAGTCATGGTGGTGGGTTATGTGAACAGGCCAACCTCAAAGATAGTCAACTGTTTATGTGTCTAGCCGTCGACTGTCTTCGAAGTCAATACCTTGCGATTCTTTGTCGTAAGTTATGTTGGTATTTCACCGTGTAATGGTTATTGCTGTAATTTTTTTCCAATTTTAAAATTAAAAAATATTAATATTAACCTATTATAAAAGGGGCAAACCCTAGAATCAGGAAAAAAAAAAAAAAGGGGTGGGGGTTGTAGGATGAAGAAGGGAGAAAGGGACGGTATGGCAATCGCAGCAGCCAAGTAGCTACCTCTCTCTCCTTCTCCAGTCGGTGCCGCCTTGAGTTCCGGCAGTCTCATCCCTGTCTCGACGTTCTCCTCTGGGGGCTGACGAGCCTCTTCCCCAGCATCGAAGCAACGGTGGCACACCTCTGTCCGAACCCTAAAAGCTAAGTCTTAATCTCTCCCCTCCTTTATGTTCCAATTTATGTTTGATTCCATCTTTCTAAGTTTCGTCCCTGTCTATCTTCCTTGCAACGCCGCTGAGTACGGCTCCACCATGCTACTTCAGGCATTTTTATCAAACACATTGGGCTCCAATATAAACTATATGCATAGCAAGAAATATACAGCTAACCAAATATGTTGCAAATTAACTCCACAAGCTCCTCAAACCACGACTAATGTGTTTGACAAACATAAATGAATTGAAGAATTCAAATTAGCATAATCTCGAAAAGTATTCGTCAATCTGGGTCTCAGATTTCTCAGTTCAAGCATTAACTCCACGAAGGAATCGCCACCAATCAACATTATCGAGCTTTTAATGACAGAAACAGCAGTACATGAAATCAATAGAGCAATGCAACGCATCACCACAAACAAAATATAATTAAGGTATGCGGTGACGAAGCAAATACCGGCCGATCAATCTCAGGAAGTGAGAGCCACTGGTCGAAGATCTTGTCGACGAAGCCAGCGCTCGACTCCAGGGCGAAGGAGGACACATGCTCGAGCTGGAACAGGTCAGTATCTAGAGAGACGAGAGACGGGAGAAGAGGGAGGCCAATTCGAGTTGTTGCTCTTGAATCTCCTACTGCCAGGGAAGAGATCGCCACGCCAAAAGAAGGCAAGGCAAACTTATGCTTCTCCCCAAAGATGGTCGGAGCAGTCGAATTTGTCAGAGAAGAGGGAGTCGGACGAGGATTTCAACTGTGCTTCTTTCAGCAGTTTGTCAACTTTCTTTAGTATTTTGTTCCTTCAGTATTTTGTCGTAATGTTTGGGGGGTTTGTTTAAAAATAATAATAAAAAAGACGGAGGGACCGACAACCTATTAAGCCGGTCTTGATTGTCAGCCGTTGGGTTTAGTTTGGATCTCATTCATGCGATCCAACGGGAAAAGACCCATCGGGACCCACCGACTGAATAATGAGTGCCCGGTTCCAAGAATTTCCCCTCACGATAGCTTCCACTCAACAGGGAGGGGCCCCACTCGCCTTCCTTCCTTCCTTCTCCTTTGACCCACCAACCCAAACAACCCCCCCGGGGGCCACGTGTTACCCATTGAGAGACGGAAGGAACCCGCTCAATTAATAGATGCCGTCAGTAGTTGTGTAGGCATTTACCTGCTCTTTTTTTTATTAATTGACAGCGGATACAAGAAAAAAATATCCCATTGAAAATTATAAGAGCTTAAATACACAGTTTATCGGTGGACAAACTATAAAAGATAGTAGGAGAAACATCAGAAAAAAACGAATACAATTACAGTTTGCTATTTTGAAATCATAGTCAGCATTTACATTTTTATAATTTGATAAAGAGTCATGGTGACACATTTGATAATTTATAGTTCAAATGTTTAGTATTTCGAATACTAAAATGTTGAATACTCAAACTGAAAGTATCATGTGTTATTGTAATCGTAACCTCTTGTCATGACCGATTAATTAACTTTTATTGAACGCGTAGTCTACGAGAAAAATTTGTATATTTCATAATTACTAATAAATATTTCTCCCAAAAATTATTAATAAGTAATTTTAAATTAATAATTTAATATTAAGTAAAAGGAAATATTATATTGATTATTGATCTTGTGTAGATTATCTACTAGTGTTGATATTTTTGAAAATAGATTAATAACTAAAATTTGTTTGAAAGTTAATTAATCAATAAATTTGATTTGGAAATAAAAATTATGATATGTGCGATTAGTTTAGAGGCAAGAGAGAGGGACGGAGAGAAATAGGGAGAGGAGAGAAACAACAGAGGAGTTATTGTTATTAATTGGAAATGAGTTACTAAGGGTATTTTGGAAAGTTAATATTACATTGTAACACCACTTCATCTTTCTCTAATATGGTAATAATAGATTAGTTAAGTTAATGAAGAGTAGTGGTATAAAAAATTTTCTAATTGAAAATTTTCTTTTTAAAGGTTAAAATTTACTTTTGCCAAAGAAATTTATAGAGATTTTTTTTTTCGTTTTATATATCATTTTGAAAATATAATAAAAGGAATAAAAAAAATGATTTAATGAGAACCATAATTAAAAATTAAGCCTCTAACATGATGTTTCTAAAAGCCCGAATTCTTGGGATTTAATCCTTTAAGGAATTTAAATTCAATTTAAGAGTTCGAAATACAGTAGACAAGCATGTTGCCTACGATATAAGTTTTCATATATATTAACTCCACAGGATAGTTAATCCCTAATGGATTCTCACAAGATCATATTCAATATCTTGATCACATAATCCATGTTTTTACTATTTACTAGGTATGTTCTAGGCATTGCGCAGGTATCTGAAAAAGTCAACAATATTTAATTCATTTGACACTTATGGAAAACCTTTTAATTCATTTTCTTGTCACAATTTTTTAGGATAAATTGCACTGGTGGTCCAAAATGTTTTACAAATGTTTCATTATGGTCAAAAAAGTTTTTTTCGCTACATGATGGTACAAAATGGTTCAAAGTTGTTTAATGATGGTACAAACCTTCAACTCGAGCTTGACGCCGTCAAGCCGATGCTCACATGGCTACTACGTGTCACCTCCTTACTGACGTTGCCGAAAATTTTTAAATAATTCTAAAAATTTAAAAATTTAAAAACTTTTAAAAATAATTCTAAAATATTTTTAAAAATAATTTTAAACTTTTAATTTAAATTTTAAAATAATTTTTATTATTTTAAATTTTAAATTTAAAATATTTTTATTATTTTAAATTAAAAATAATTTTTATTATTTTAAATTAAAAAAAATTTAATATTAAATTTAAAAAATTTAAAAAATTTAAAAAATTTAAAAAATTTAAAAAATTTTAAAATTTTAATTATTATTATTTTTCTAAATTTTTACTCTTTTTTTGTTTTTTGTTTTTATTTTTTGTATTTTTTGGACTTTTTTAAATTTTATTTTCTCTTAAATGACGTGGCGCACTATGATTGATTCCACGTAACAAAAGTGACACATAGAACGTGCTGCGTCAGCAAATGTTAACGGCGTTAGGGCCAATTGACGGTTTGTACCATCATGAAACAGTTTTGAAACATTTTGTACCATCATGTAGAGAAAAAAACTTTTTGGACCATAATGAAACATTTGTAAAATATTTTGGAGCACCAGTGCAATTTACCACAACTTTTTAATCTATTGAGAAAATTACATTCTTAAAATTATTTTTAATGTTTATTCATAAATTAGTTTAAGGCTTGCTTCTTTTGAATTCACTTCATTTCATCTATCAAATTTTCATCTGTCAAATTTTCGATGTATTTGTCATATTATATTTATGATATTATTCAATTAAATAAAGTTCGCCATTATTCTCCTTTTCAGTAACAAAAGATTCTTTCTATAATATAAGTATTACTAATCATATATGTATATATATATATATATTACCAATTGTTTTTTTTCCCTAAACGAAGCTTGGATACTTCATTTTATTGGTCCAACAAAGCTAATCATAAATCATCTTAATCGATAAATTTCATATTAATACCCCTTAGCTAAGCTATTAGGCACGCTTTCAAAGTTGGTTGCTTCTAGACAAACCTTTTGCTTATCTCTGCACCCTTATATCCTTCATCACTCAGCTGCATTTAGGAGTCTTACATGGTGATTCAGGCTATTTCACTCTCGACCATGGAGCTTGTCCCTTATTGTCTTGCTAGCTAGATTTTAAATTTTTCAAAAGAAATATTTAATGTTTATTCCTAAGTTGAGAATTTTTTATTCATTTTCTAGCATAATAATTAGGGAAAATAACACCATAAATCTTAATGTTTGCAATGTTTCTCAGAATTACCCCATAGTCCATAAATCGCGCGACACATCCCAACATTCAGGGTCAGGTTTCAAATGTATCCTGCCGTGAAAATTCCATAATTTGTTTATGGTTAATCCGACATTTACTGTTATTGATGGTGCTTACATGGATTAAATTGCGGGACCCACTTAAAATATCATGTACGATTCCCACCTCTGCCTTTTGTTTCTCTTCGATTTTCCACAGAAATATATATCTCGCCCTTTTTCCTTTTCTTTTTCTTTTGATGCCACTTCCTTCGTCCTCAAGATCAAGTAAAATTAGGGTTGAACAGCCTCCTCCCTCTGATGTTGTTTACTTGGCATCTTCGACGTCTAGTAACCTTCAAGAGGACCGAAAGGTATGAGCTTCATTGCCCTTCTCCTTATGCAGAGACAAGATTACTAAGCTTCCTTACCCTTCTCCTTACGTAGCTATCTTAAATTGATGAGAAGTTTGCCCTTATTGCTGCTACATTTTCTTTTGATTTGAGAGAAGACAATAATATTGGAAAGTGAGGCAATTAACATAGGGACAGGGAGTGGTCAATTCGAAATGGCAGAAGTTTCTAGATCACGTTTTGCTTCCACTACATTTGGAGCTTATAAGGAGTGTTATTAGAAAGTTCAAGCTGCAATATTGACATCTTAGAGTGATAAAAATCCAAATATAAGGTTTTTATGTTGTAAGTTTTGGCAGTACGATTATGAGTTGGTTTATGGCTTCGATTATCATTTTGATTTATTAAGCACAATGTTGTGATGATAAATGTTGATAATGCAGAATAACGATTGTCAATTTTTTGAATGGTTTGATCCTGAGCACTCGAAGCACTTAAAAGACATTATTAGATCATTCTCGAAAGACAAGGAAAGTCTTGCGGCAAAGTTACATATGATAAAGGACAAGATGACCTCCTTGCTAGGAAGCTGTCAACATCAGAAGCAAAAGTCGCAGCATTGGAAATAATCAATACCAACTTGGAGAAGGAAATAAATGACTTGAGGCTGTGATTGCAAAGTACATAACGAAAAAACGAAGACATTCTCGATGAAAGTCTCTGTTTTCATATTGATCATATGTTTGGCTTTGTTGAAGTGGTTTCGGGGAGGAACTGAAAAGAAATTGTACTTGCCCCAAATAGGGAGTGCTTTTAGTTAGGTTTAAGGGTCAGTTATGGTAATTAGTGACTTGAGTAAATATTTGGTATGAGTTACAAGCATATTTAATGTGGTTAGTGCTTGTTATTTAGCAACTTTTGTTTCTGCAAGCAATGTGTGATATTGAAAAAGAAAGTTTGATATAGATAAGAGTACTTAAAGAATTAAAAGCCAAAATGTAACACTTATATTAATTCAAAGTTGTAGGACTTACAAGTACTATCATCACCATGTATCTCGTTGTACTAACAAGTAGCATCACCAAAATCACTAATGGTTCGTTTGGTTATCCAGTGTGATTTTAAAATCATAATTTTAACCTAATTCTACCCACAATAAAATAAAATAAAATAACTCATACAAAGTCAAAGAGTGGGTCCCATTTATACCACTATTTTTCAACAACAAAAAAAAATAATTCATACAAAATTAAAGGGTGGGCTTCATTTATACCACACTTTTTCAAAATCAAAATCTGATTTTAAAATCCTACTTTGAAACCAAATGCAGCATAAATATCATCCACCCTAACCAAAATGACCATCTAGCACCCTAACCAAATTGACCATCCACCAGTCTAGACAAACCATCACCATAACCAAAGAGAGTTCCCACCAAAAAGGACCATCCACCAATCTAACCAAAATCACCATTTTCCATCAATGCACTAACAAAAAATAACCATCTGTGTTAACCATATATATAAGCTACTATTCAACCATTCTAACCAAAAGGATCAACAACATATGGATAAGCATCATCAGTTTCCACCATCCACCAACATGATGAACCTTTAATCCAGTCTACTTCTTGTTTTATTAGCCATGAGCACTTTCTATTTGTTTATGTTGTGCCTAGGTTTTCGACCTCTTTTGGTGCTCTTGATGCACATCTCCTTGTTGGGAACTTTGGGCACCCTATTGCTAATCTTTATGTACCTCAACTCCTGCTTGGTTGTTGATAGGACTGCTGAATTGCCCTCCATGCCTCCCCTTTTATACCATTCTCATCTGCTCACCAGACATCTAAAACTACATACAGATGATCATTAATATCATCAAATAAGCTTTACAATATGGATAAGACTATGTTTGTGTAAATTACATGTATATAATTCATTCCACTTTCTCCAACAAGGACCCCAACTCCTTTATAAGCTAGAGATTTTTTTCTTGTGTATAAGTGCATCCTTTGTTTGAGATGTTTGCTTCTTTCGAACCTGCATTTGAAGTTGCTTTTACATTTGAAAGGAAGCTCATATAAAAAAAAAGAAAAAGAAAGTAAATAAGGGAAAGCTAATACTTGAAGTTTTGGCCTACCATACTGTGATCTCTCCATGCCTTGGTCTGCATTTGCCTTTTCTCTCTAGTCCCTCTCTTGGTTGCCCCTACTGTTACTAGTTTCACCTTGAGCAGTACCAGCTTGTCTGCCTCTCTGCATGCCTTGGTCTGTCTTTACCTTCCCTCATCACCATGCTCTGTAGTAACTTGGCTGCAACTATTCTGTGTGAAATCTACCGTTGATATCTGCTCTCCTCCATTAGCAGATCTTCCCATATACTCTACTCCATCAACAGATCTTCCCATTTGCTTGTGCTCATCATGTTCATCATGTAGTTATACATCAATTAGTAAAAGTAAAACCATAGATTACTTGAAAAATTAAAGTAAATAACCAGCAAAGTACTCACTTCATGAGTTGTTTGAGGAGCTTGTTTGTTTTTTTAAGGCTTGTCTTCTTGTTGTGACCATACTAAGAACATATGTTGCACTTCATCTCCATTCCCTTCCTTGAAAGTTTCTCATAACCAAGTTATTGCTTTGACATGTCATTTCTATTTTTCTTTGGTCTCACTGACTATTTCTTCACATAAGGAGGAAACATTGGATTTCCTTGTGGCTTGCGCTAGAAGTTCTTCCCATCCAATGGCTTCAGGAGTTATCCATAGGCTGAGGTACATTGGTTTCTTCAACGTGTCATCACATAGTCTTCAATGGTCCCTCTCATTTTCTTGATGCAGCTAAACAACATGGACACATGGAATTCCTAAGAGATTCCATTTTTTACAATTGCAGCTCCGAGCAATTAAATCCACAACAAATCCCTCCCCAAAATGGCCAACCTCGAATGCTTCATCCCTAGCATATATAGGCTCACAGAACCTATAGCTAACTTCATTTTTATCAAGTATCTTTCTCATCTTAAGACACAGTATATTAGTGGAGGCCCTACCCATGTCACTCTTATCAGTTATCCTTTGCATCATTGCATGTTTGATATCTTCCATCATCTCTATGATAGGCTTAGTCTTAGCAAACAAAATAAGGTTATTAAAACATTCACAGATATTGTTGTCAACCACATCACACTAAGGCCATTCCCTAATAAATGCCCGATATAACTTTCTGACATTAATCTCCTCGAAGGCATCAACAACTTCCCAATTTAGTGCCCTCATCTCAACCATAATATTCTCATACTGCGCCACAGTAGTGCACTTAACAACTTTTCAGAATGTTGACTTCAATGCAAGACCTGTGTATTTATTCTTTCAATTTGCATATAAATGCTTTGCGCAATTTCTATGTTCTACATTAGGTAAGAGATTTCTCACTGCATTCTCAAGCTCCTATAGAATCGCAATAAATTTATAGTTAGTATAGTGAAAACAATTCATAACATATCAATATTTTACCTATAGTAGAAACAATCCATAGCACATGACAAATAATAACATATAAGTAGTTACCTTATGTTGATCACTAATGATGGTCTATCCTAGTCAATCACAAATGCCTAAGTCATCCATCAAATGCTGAATAGACCATCACTGAAAAGCCTCATTTTCCCCTTCAACGATTGCACATGCAATTGGGAATATTTGGTCGTTCCTGTCTCTTCCAACAACACTTAAAAACTGGCCATTTAATTCATTTTTTTTAAATGTCCGTTCAAACCAATTACTAGTATACACTCTTCAACAAACCCCCTCCTCAAAGAATCAAAGAACACATAAAACCTCATAAACCCGACAAGCAAGTCAGGTGTGTCTCTGTCAAGCACGAGGTCAAATGTGTTGTTCTTGCACACCTTCTTCAACTTAGCCACATAAGAGGGCAACATGTGGTAGTGCTTATCTAGGGTCCTGCGAAGAAGCTTCCTTGCATGTGTCATGGCTCTATAACAAGTAGCCTTACTAATTATGATCCCAAACTTTTAGTTCATTTCTCGCATCAAATCAGAGGCCTTGAAATCCATATTAACTTGAAACTTTAGTAAAAAGTGTTCACCTATCCAATCATAAGTAACTTGATTATTTCTTGAATTCTTACTACAGCTATGTACATCTGTCATTGTCTTAAACACAAATCCCTCTCTTTTCTATAGCCAACTGCAATATATTCTCCATGGGCAACCTGCCTTACAAATTGCCTCCAACTTGTCACTACCAGGCTTCCAGATACGTAGAGAAAAGCCATTATAAATGGCATAATTCAGTAGCCCTACACTGATCATAATTGGTAAACATCTAACCTAAGTAAAAACTTTATTTGGCTTATATCACACTTGGAATCGAAGATCTTCAACTTCTTATTTATGCTACTCATTTGTCCTTCATCATCGTTGCTGTTGGGGGTGAGTAGATTCTCAACAGATTCAACATCTCCATCATCTGCATTTTCTTGTTGTGGTATGTCCTTGCTCTGGTGTATCCGCTCATGTGATTCTATGTTCATCTGTCTCATTTTCATTTTGTTACCTTCAACACGCTCCTCACTGCCATTGTGACTATTATATTCATCATCATCACTTGTATAAACATCACTTTCTTATTCTTCTGCACATAGATAATAATCGGTATCATCATCATCATCTTGTCCTCCCTTAGCTAACAAGTCTTCCCAATGACCATTATTATTATCACCATTATCAACATCATCATCACCAGCAACATGATCAGCAACAACAACATTACCATCATCATTTCTCACCACTGAATCATCATCAAAGTCTTTCCTATCAACTTCAACATAAATAGATATGAGCTCATGCTTCAGCCTAAGCTCAGTCATCATCATTACCTCTGTATCCGTATGCATTTCTCTTAAACCAACCTCTAAACCATCCTCAGGGACTACATATCACATTCTCTTTGGTGTTTTGTAACCAAAGTCATCCAATATTCTTACAAGTTCAAACCATGACATCATATCTGAGTCTTGAGCTTTTATAGATCTTTGGCCTCCCAAATATCTCACTTTAGGCATGAACTGCATTTGCATTAATCCTCCATGGTAAATAACTAAGGCAAAATGTGTTCCCCTATTCATGCAACAAGCAATTGTTTTAGTTGGTAACATAAAGCAGTAACACTTCATTAATATGCAATAACCAACACATTGTTTAAGGGAAAATTACTTGAATGATACAAAACCTTTTAAGTTGTAACGCGAACGGTATAAAATCTTTTTTTTTGTAACAATTTGATACAAAACGTATCAAATTGTTTCAATCAAGTACAATCCGTAAATTTTCGTTGACGCAATTAAGAATTTCTGACGTGGCATGTGACTTAGCAAGCCTTATGACATGTGGCTGGATGCCGTTAAGAATATCTGACGTGGCACGTGACGTGGCAAGTTTTATGACACGTGGCTGAAAACTTTTAGCATGATGTAACAAATTGGTACAAAACTTTATTAAGATGTAACAAATGGGTACAAAACTTTATTAAGATGAAACGAAATGGTACAAAACGTTTTGTATGATGTAACAAATTGATACAAATAGCCGAACAAAGAACAACTACACCTAATTAAAATAATAAAAGGGGAGATCCGTATTGAATGGTGCTGCGGGATCTATGCATATCCAACGATGGGAATGTTCCTATTACGATAATATGGAGTCATATTACCATGAGCGAAAAAAATATCTGGTAGTATAAATTTGCATTATAAATTTTGGTCCCTCTAGATTTCGAGAGAAGTACATAAGTTCGAAAGGAAATATTGAAAGAGAAAATAAAGGGAAGATCTTTCATTCCAAAAATTTCTGACGTGGCACGTAACAACGAAATCCAAAGGGACCAAAATTTATTATGCAAATTCATACTACCAGATTTTTTTTTCGCTCATGGTAATATGACTCCATATTATCGTAATACGAGTATTCACATTGTTAGATATGCATAGATCCTGCAGTACCATTCAATACGGATCTCCCTTTTATTATTTTAATTAGGTGTAGTTGACCTTTGTTCCGCTATTTGTATCAATTTGTTACATCATACAAAACGTTTTGTACCATTTCGTTACATCTTAATAAAGTTTTGTACCAATTTATTACATATTAATAAAGTTTTGTACTAATTTGTTACATCTTAATAAGGTTTTGTACCAATTTGTTACATCATGCTAAAAGTTTTCAACCACGTCTCATAAGACTTGCCACGTCACGTGCCACGTCAAATATTCTTAACGGCGTCAACGGAAATTGACGGATTGTACTTGATTGAAATAATTTGGTATGTTTTATATCAAATTGTTACAAAAAAAAAAAGATTTTGTACCGTCCGCGTTACAACTTAAAAGGTTTTGTATCATTCAGGTAATTTTCCCCATTGTTTAACTTACATAATCTTTGATAGTTTTGAGGATTATCAAAACAATAGAAGCAACAAACTTCGGACCACCGCTTGTAGACAAGATGAAAATTTTTAAGCCACTTATTATCAGATTCCAATGCAATAAAGAAAGAGACAAGAAGCAGACCCCAATGCAGCAAAGAAAGAGGGAAAGCTTGGGACCACAAAGATAAAGAATTCGACAACAAAGCACCCACTAACCTTTTTAGTTGGAACTAATGATACTGTGTTACTACAGATTAGGAACATCGACTCATCTTCCTCTTTAGAATGCCCTAAAAACCAACCACATCCAACTTAGCCTCTCCTCTTTGTAGCACAGTCCACTAAAACCCTAACAAGAACTGAGACTGAAATCGCTCACCTTAACCTAACCAATTGATTAGATTGCTACAGTCATCGTCCCTTGAAAACTCTAATTGCAAAAGCCCCTTCTCAATTTTGGTCGAACAATGACGGAGACTATAGATTGGAAGTGATTCACGCCAAGGGAAAAGAGAAAATAAGATGGAGGAAGGGATCGGCAAGAAGGGTAAAAGGCAGAGGCAAGAATTATCCATGATGTCTTAAGTGGGTCCCGCAATTCAATCCACGTAAGCACCATCAAGAACAGTGACTGCTACGTCGTATTAGCTGTCAATAAATTATGAAATTTTCACAGCATGAGATATTTGAAATCCAACCCTAAAGGTTGGGGTGTGCTGCGCAATTTATGGAGTATGAGATAATTCTAATAAATATTGCAAACGTTAATATACATGGTGTTATTTCCCTTAATAATTAAGGTAATCATGATTTCATTGCTGATATTAAAATTTTTATACGGTCTAAAAGATAATCAACCACAAAATGAGGTTTCAAAAAAATGAAGTCATATATACATATCACTCTCCCACTTTCATATATTAAAATATACTATTTTGTTCCATATTGTGAGTAATATTAATATTTTTTTCTATATTAAGTAATATTACTAGCAATCTCTTGTTGTTTAATATTGCTGTTTTCGTCTTTTCTTTCTTTTCTCGTTATATAAATTTATTCTCAAGTGGAGTCTCAAAAAACTTTAATTAATTAGGTGCTCATGATTATGGATTAGGAGAAAAAGTCAAGGCCCGTTTAATTTGGAGTATTGGAAATGGAAAGGGAAATGAAATGAGATGGAATGGAAAGGAATTGGAAACAGAATGACAAATTTTGATTTTTATTTGGTTTAATAAGAAATGGAAATTCAATTCCATATGCTTACATTTGGTTTGTTACCTATGGAATTGGAATCAAATTTCAATATATGATAATTATTTGTAATATTTAAAATAAACAATTAACAAGTATCAGGGATTCCTAAAATGTACCAAATTTATTCAATACCATGATATTAAGAAATAACATTAGAACATAAGTTTGGTCAAACATCATAGAAAGCACTGCAATATTGTTCTAAAAATATTAAAAATATATAAATAAATTAAATAAAGTGCAATATTATAGTTGACTATGTTTGCTTATTAGAAAAATCTTTCCATTCGTTGACCAATCACAAGATTATGTTTCATTATTCATTTAAATCTCTTAAGCATCATATGATTAAAAAAGACACATAACATTAATTTTTGGTTCCCCTTCCTCTTTCCTGAGGGACCCGGAGGAATGGATGATTTCCCCTTATGGAGAATCAATTCCCCTGCACAAGGGACTTGGTTTCCAATTCCCCTTAAATAAAATAAAGAGTTGAGTGTGGTTTTGGTCCCTAAAAGATTTCAAAACCTTGTGTTCAGTCCCTAAAAAAAATTTGCCATTGTTTTCGTCCCTCAATATCCATTCCGTCTTATGTTTTAGTCCTCCCGTCATCTTTCGCATGCCAACCGTGACGGTAATCTTACGTGGCGGATGAGCTGGATTTAACGTCGTTAACCACCTTGCAAAATTGACAAAAACGGCGTCGTTGTCTTCGTCGATCGAAGGCCGCCCTAAACGACGTCGTTCCCCACTCTTACTCAACAACATAAACGGTGCGTTGAATGCCCCTTGAACCCAGAATCCCTAATTGCGATTTTGCTCCCCCAAATTCGAAACCCTAACCGCAATTGCAAATCTAGTGCAGAGGAAGAAAAAGGTTCGAGGCTTTGAAGGAAGAAATTCGAGGCTGGGCAATCGATTTAAGGTTCAATCGCAAAGGAGCACCTAGAATTACCCAACAATCGGAAGAAGTACGAGGCTTTTGAGGAAGAAATTGGAGACTGTTCACTCGAAATCACAGCTCAATCGAAGAGGAAGGAAGAAATTCAGGTGAGGGAAAAAAGCCTTAATCATTTGTCACTCCAATTACAATTCAATTGCAGAGAAAAGAGATGAATAAAGATCAGAAATCGAGTGTGAGCTGTCATTCCAATTGCAGTACCAGCATCTCCGGAGCTGGGTCGATTCTTTGTTATTGTGGACAAAGAGCACGTCGGATGATCTCGAAGACCATTGCAAATCCTGATCAACCATTTTATAGGTGTCCTTTATGGAAGGATGAAGCTCATACCTGCGGTTATTTTCAGTGGGAAGACCAGCTTGACACTTCTTCAGTTGAAGTCCAACTTCAGAGGAATGTGTTGTTGTTAAAAAGCAGGATTGTGGAGTGTGAGAGTCAATTGAAGAAGCTGGCTCGACTGTGGTGGATTTTAACGATTGTAGTGTGTGTGTTGGTTGTGAGGATATCTATTTTCTGAGCTTCCTCTCAGTCGGCTGAGCTTGTTGGTTGTGAGGATTGCTGTGGGTGGTCCTGAGCTTGGTTATGGATGGATCGTGGGTAGTTTTAGTTAGCTAGGATATGTTGGATTGATATGGTACTGTTAAAGCAATGAGTTGGAAGTTTTTTGCAAGTTGCTATCCAACTCAGCCCTGTGTATGACTTGGTCTATATTGATGTTGGTTAATGAAATTCGTTTGCCATCAGTTCTTGTCCATTTGTCCATCTTCATTTGCATCTTTCATTCGTTTGGATTTTACCTGACTGTATAGCAAATGCAAGCACAATTCAATTTCCACAAAAGTCTCTATACCATATGAAACTTGTAATCTGTATACCAAATGAAAATTGCAATCAATATACTAACTTGCAAGATGTAAACCATATATATCATAAAAACTGACATTATCGAGTGGCCATTCATTAACATTCTTGTCTATACAAAAATGTATCAAATTCTTCTCTATACAAAAGGTATCAAAAGCCAATGGCCACAATGCCACCTAACATTATAAAAAATATTCACAAACCACAGTATTCTCTATACAAAATGGACTACTTCTTTCGCTTCCTTGAATTCTTTTTTGGCTTGTTTGCTTGCTTCTTAGATTCGCTGGGTCCTGAGATAACATGAGCATTGGAGGGGCCACTAGCTAAATGCTGACACATCGATGGTGATATTCCCTGCAAAGTTCAGTAGCACAAGCACAACAAAGATCAGTAGCTTGAACTTACACAAGCACTAAAAGCACAAGCACATCACTGAGCACATGAAAACACACCAGCACAGGCAGATGAGCACTGTAAAACACACCAGCACAGGCATATGAGCACACTAAACAGAACAGTAAGGGAAGAACCATCACTGAGCACATAAAAACACACCAGCACAAGTACAGGCACATAAGAACAATAACCCACCTCTATAATTGAATGTTGAGTCTGATTTGGTGAAATTGATGTTGGTGCACCATTGTCAACTGTCTTTGTTGTTGATTTTCTCATGCTTGATCTGATTGCTATCTCCTGAGGTCTCCTTGGTTCTGGATGAGTCATGCTAGGCTGAGAAATGTTGTCTACTTCTTGAGACATCATCTCTGGCTGCTGGACCACACTTGATGCCACTCCCTAAAGGCAATAGTTTGTCAATTTCACATATCAACAGTACAAATGGGGAAAATATGCAGTTGAAAGTCAGTATACCTGCAATTCTTCTCCTGTAAGTCAAGTCTCAGAGGGTAAAGCTGAGGCATTTTGGCAGCTGGTATCAGTCCTAGCCTTCTTCCTTTGCTTATCATTCGATATTGTACCCTTGCATCTCTTCACATTGTGTCCTTTCTCACCACACCTTCCACATTGTATTTCCTTGTACTTCCTTTTAGACTTATATGGGTTTTGAGGCACATCATTAGCCTTGGACCTTTTCTTTTTTGGACGACTACCACCCTTGGCAAATCTTGGAGCCTCAACAGGTTCTGCACCTGACTTAATCCATTGATCTTCACTTCTCAGTGGAGCAATATACGGAACATAAATACTCTCCCATGTTTCCTTAGAATAACATGGATTGACATGCTTCTCTGCATCAATGCCAACCGAGTGCATACATGCTACTGCATGCTTACAAGGGATCCCACATAAATCCCACTCTCTACATGAACATGTCGACATCTTCAAGTCAACAACATGCTGATGGTTGCTGCTGTATATATGTTGCACCTGAAACCTTGCAAGCTCAGGGTCTCCAGCCCAAAGAGCATGCCATTTGTGACTATCCCTCTTTGCTATTTCTAACTTAGACTGTGCAGTTGGTGTGATTGGACCTTTATATCTTGTAATTTGATTCCTACTATAGTTCATCTTCCTCATCAAATATAACATGATCTCTTCCAACATGTTGATGATAGGTCTTGCTCGATACTTTACTATAGCAGCATTGAACTGCTCAGACATGTTATTGCACAGGCTTTGGTTCTTTGTATGTACTTTGAAGGCTGCCCTGGTCCAGCTATGCTTGTCTAACAACCCGAGATATTCATAGGCTTCCTCACTGATACATCTAAGCTCCTTAAAATGCCTTTCAAACTCTCCCATGGTATTTGATCTAGCACACTACCATAGCTTTTTCCTAAGATCTACACGGTGCCAATTTTTCCATACATTTGCTTCTAGATGTTTCACACAAAACCTGTGAATTATGTCTGGGCATAATTCCTTAATTGTCTCCCTAAGGCCTTGTGAAAGAACATTTGGAGAAAAATATTTATTTGTCATACAGGAAGATATGGAAAATGAAAATGCAATATAAAACAAAATACAATTACCTTTTGCATGTCTGATATAAACTCCCAACCATGTTCCTTTGGATCTCCAATGTCTTCAAGTAGCCTTCTCAAGAACCAACTCCAACTCTCTTTAGTCTCCTGTTCCACAACTCCATATGCTATTACATAGAATGCGTGGTTCGGATCCTGTGTGACAGCAGCTAGCAAGGTGCCTCCATAATAGCCCTTTAAGAAGCACCCATCTAACCCTATCAGTGGTCTGTACCCAGCTAGTAACCCCCTTTTACTGGCATCAAAGCATATGTACATCCTATCAAAAATGGGAGGGAAGCTCAAGTCTGGTCTCTCTACCCCAATTACTGCACTGGAACCTGGGTTGCTTGCTACAATCTCTCCACAGTAGTCCCTTAATCTGCCATATTGCTTCTCTTCACTTTCTTCAACTTGCTTTTTGGCAATCTGTAAGGCATTGTATATCTTCCATTCACCAACTTTAATGGAGAATACCTCAGATATATATTTATATGCATCCCCTGCAGTCATATTAGGCATCCTTCTCAGTTGGTTTATCAGTTTCTCAGCAATCCATTTGCTATCTGCTTGCTTATTCTTCAACTTCCTGGAGCAACTGTGATTGGGAATCAACTTCTTCAGCTGAAAAGCACCATATGGTTCTGACCAAGAACAGAAGGCCTCCCACTCAGAGCCAAGTTGACACTTGAATCTACACCTGACCTTATCATTCTTCTTCATAACCACTTCCCTCCCAATTGAAATTGTATAATCTTTCACAGCCTCTTTGAAAACTTGCAAGCTAGGAAATAACATAACTAGTTCAAGCTGTACTTGACCATATTCTGCATTCTCGTGAAAGAAAGCAGGCCTCTCATCAGATTCATCATCGCTTCCCTTCAAGTTTTGCAAGTCTTCAGAGTGATACTCGGTTTCCTCTACAAATTTATTAGTACCTTGATGATCAGATGGTTCTTCCCTTGCTGTTCTGCTCAGTGCATTGCAAGGTCTCCATTTAGGTCTTCTCACACGAGAAGATTCAGCCCTATTGGTTCATTCCCCACCATTTTCCCTTGCTTCTTCCCCTATTTCTTCCCCTGCGAATATAACTGGAACTTCCCCTGCTTCTTGAACTGGAACTTCCCTTGCAGCTTCAACTTCCACTGCATCTTTCACTGTTTTGTCCACTGCTGCACCCCCTCCACCTTCCCCTGCATCACGATCATCGCCAGTACAGTCATCATGTTCATCCCCATCTTGCCCTGGTACCCATGCATCATCTGAATCATCTAAACCATCAGACTCAAGCTCCAGTGCATCTTCATCTCGTTCTTCATCTTCACTGTCATCTTCATCAGATACTACAAATTGCATAACTTGATTTGCAAGTTCTGCTGCAACAATCTCTTCTTCATTTTGGATGAAGAAAAACTCGATTTCTCTGACATTTCTAACTGATGCATATAGTGTATGAGCATCTTGGTCTGTCTCAAAATCCCTCAGCCCTTCATGCACTTCTAAACCGGGAACCAACCACAAGATCTTCTTTGGTTTTCTATATCCATGCTCAACATATAAGTTCTCAATGGTGGGTTTTGCTACTAGGTCAATATCTACATCCCCCCATACATCAATTTCTCCACCAACATATTGCACGCGGGGTTCAGAGACTAACTCACCCCCATGGTGAAAAATCAACATGTACAAGTCCTCATCCATTATCTGTACATGTATTAAAAAAAAAAGAACATCACTATTGCTCAGAACTAAAAGCAGTGAACCACATAACGATGGACAAGAAGAAGGGACCACAGATAAAAAGTGACGACAAGAACCAAGATGGGGATAATAACAAAGAGCAGCGAACACAAATGGGACGACAAGAAGGGACCACAACAGACAACAAATTGGAAGTTTCCCACTGGCATTCGACAACATTTGCTTCACAACCGTACGGGACAACAACCAAAGTCGGCTTTTTTGCCATTCCCAAATATTCCAACTACCATTCAACAACAAAAAAGTGAAAAGGGAAAGGAATTTTCACTGACCGACCGATGCCAACAAACGGAAATTGCTTCGATCGAGTATACTGTTGTTGAAACTTCGCCTCTTCAATGTGCGAATAGCAAATCTTCCGCCCAATTTCAACTCACCCAAATCGATTTGTACAACGGTTATAGCATTTGGGGCCCTTGGTTTGACCTAGAAGTCCGAACGACAACATCAGAGAGTGATTTTGGCGGGAATGGATGCATCGGCTTGGGTTTTTGGGCGACCTTCGACTGAGGAAGACGACGATGTCGTTTTTTTGGCAATTTGGGGGGTGTTTAACGGCGTTACGTCCAGCTCATCCGCCACGTGAGATTTCCGTCACGGTTGGCACGCGAAAGATGACGGGAGGACTAAAACATAAGACAGAATGGATATTGAGGGACGAAAACAATGGCAAATTTTTTTTAGGGACTGAACCCAAGGCTTTGAAATCTTTTAGGGACCAAAACCACACTCAACTCTAAAATAAAACAATTGGAATGATCCATTCCGATTCCCTCTCAATTTACATGAACCAAATGGGCCCACATTGTAGTGTAGTGAAGTATGTCTTTACTTGGAATAAGAGCTTTTACATTTAGTTTTAATGGTGGAATATCTCGACTTTATATCTTTAATTTCTCATCTTCTACTATCTTACTAATCTCATAGGATTAAGAAGAGGGAAAAGGATGGTGAGAGATTCATAAGTGTCCAAAATGTTGGAAAATATTTATTTACTTAAACTTATTTTGATTTATATATTTGATTCATGTCTATGAAAGAATCATGAAATGGTTTTTGTTCTAATGATTTATAATATGATACATTTGTTTTGCTATGATGAATTTGTATTAACTAATTAATTAAGTGTTATCGAACACAATCGTATACTTCATTTGGTTAAAAGAATTGTATCATTCTTTTTCCCAAAAAGGAGGAAAAACAAATATGCTAGTCATTTCCAAAACACTAACTTTAAACACACAAAAATTAATCGAGAAAATAAAAGATATTAAAAAAGGAAATTTATGTGAGTTTCAATTCTTGCCTTCACTTCAAAATCCTCAAATCCCTAATTCATAAAAACAAGGATCATTATATTTGTAATTTCTTAATACATTATATATTTGTAACCTTTCCTGTTCAAATTTCATAACGAGTATTGTGAAGAAAATTATTTGCATGTTTTTGTTTTTTTCTATTATGATGGAGACTCATAAGTCTAGTATAATAAAATGTAAATCCTAAATATCTAATAAATGAGCATGCAAAGTTCCGCTTCAGTATCAAACCCGTGACTTCTTGGTCAATAGGCAAGAGGTACACTACTACATTACACCATCTTTGATTTTGTATTTTTTCCTTTTGTCCCATGAATTTTGCATTTTTTTTCCATTGTAAAGAAAGAAACATCGTATCTTTTCTCATTTGCTACCTAGAAAAAATAAAGAGTAAAATGTAATTTGAAGTTTTGAACCCGAACTTGAAGTATTTTGAGTTGCCCCTAAGTTTTAAAATTTTGTTTAGTGGCCCTTTCAAAGTGAAAAGTAAGCATGGTGTACACTGGAAAAAGAAACTTTTTCTGTTTGGCAAAAGGGTACAAAAGTCATTTTGTATGACCTTTTATTCTTCTTCATCGGTCTCTGTTCAAAGGATCAACTTTGGAAACAATATTTTATCCGCTTGGATCTCTGTTAAGATATTTTAGTGACTGGAAATCTTGTATGGAATACCACAGTCAATAAATAATTGAAAGTTCAAAATAATTATGTAAATATAAATTTTGAAACTCGAATTTCATCACAAAAATGGAAAATGTACGATCCAATAATTTTAAACCATTCAACAAACTTGAATGCTGTAAAGACCAATAGTTTCCTTATGAACATGTAAGTCTAAACACGTCAAAAAATCACTACTAATGTCCAATTTTGAACTCTCTCTTTAGAGTAAATAAATCATGACTCAGAAGGTAAAAGAACTTTTAGCTCTTGGTAGGCAATGCGTGTATATGCTCTGCTTCAGTTGAATAGAGCATCTAATCGATGTTTGTTCCTTTGTGCTACACTTGAGGGCTCTTTTTATTTTTGGATTAATAATCCAAAAATGCACGAACTTTGCACTTTGTATCATTCTTAGTACGACCTTTTAAAAATTACATAGGAAAGCACAACTATTAATTTTGTATCACATCTAGCCCGACGTCAAATCTTCCGTCACTTTTAATGGTTTTGACTGACATGGCATTAATGGCTGCCGCGTGAAAATTTTAACAATTTAAATAAAGTACAGAAGAAAAAGTTTCGGTATAGCCCTCATCTCTTGTCCGTCTCTTCTTCTTCATTGCTCCTATGTTGCTACTCTTTCCTCGCAACGTTGCTCCTTACCAAGCTCATGACCAACTAAGCCACTGCCTCTCCCTCCCTCTCTCTTTCTCTTTGCCTACTTGTCACTGTCAATATTTATCGTAGCTTGTCGGAGCTCCGGTAACTCCTACCGAAGCAGCTTCTCTCCTCTCCCCCTTGTGCTCAGCTCTGCTTGACCCTCCTCTTTCTTCTGCCGCCATGAGCCCCTGCTGCAGTAGCTCAGCCGCTCCAGTATATAACTAGGCTCTCAACTGATGAGTGGAGATGAAGATAGAGGAGGATGAAGGTAGGGCTTTTTTTTGTTTTGAAATTTTTATAAATGATATTGTTAAAATTTCGATCGAGCACCACTCAATTTGTTTCCGTATGCCACGTCGCGCCGTTAAGTAACACGTCAGCCAAAACCGTTAAAAGTGGCAAAGGATCTGACGTTGGGCTAGATCTGATACTAAATTAATAGTTCGTGCTTTTCTATGTAATTTTCGAAAGATAGTGTTAGAAATAATACAAAGTGCAAATGTCGTACTTTTTTTAGTAATTAACCCTTTATTTTTTAATTAATTCATGGTTTGATCATTCTAAAAAGAGAACGCTCGAAATTGGGGCGTCAATTATGTGGAACATTCGGTTATTTCGAAGTTGTAGTGCTCGGCAAAAGGCATTTTAAACACACTACGAACACCCCAATCATAGGTTTGAGCAGAGAAAAGGATGTCTCTGAAATTGGCTCTTTGATAAGAGCCATGAATAAGTAGTCAGGCAAAGTGACTTTTTTTTATTCTTGTATCAAACTGAAAAGTCTCCAATTCCGATGAGACGGCCGCGGTATCATAGTCGGTGATTGGTTTTTTGGTGTGCACCGTGTGAATATTTATAAGCTTGGATTTGGAGTAGTTCACAACTATATTCCCAAAGATCGAGCAAACTGCGTTTTACTCTTTCATGAAAAAAAAAGAGCATTTTATTTTACTTTTTACTCTGATTAAAATGGAGCTAAAATTAGGCGGATTTATATTTTTTTAATAATTATAATAAGTAACAAAATGAAATAACAAAAGAAGAATAAATGGAATATAAAATTGATTAAAAAAATGAACCGCGTTCTGAGATTGACTCTCTCTCTGGGTGTGACGCACACAAAGAGTATATATCCACCCAGGACACAACAGAACAAAACACTTTCTCACTTCTTCCCCTGCCCCCCCCCCCCCCCCCCCCCCCCCCCCCCCCCCCCCCCCCCCCCTCTCTCTCTCTCTCTCTAAAACCTCAGCTGAGAGGAAAAGCAAGAAAAAGCGGACTCTCTCGGAAGAAAAGGCAGGCAAGCCAAAGCTCACCTCCAGGAGAGAGAAAGAGAGAGAGAGAGAGAGTGCGTTGTCGCATCCGCCATTCCCACGTGGTGCTGCTTCTTCTTCTTCCTCCTCCTGCTCCGCTCCCCCACCCCCGCCACTGTTCTTCGACCCCTTCCTCCCCCAGTCAACAGCTCAATTGACCCTCTCCCCGCAAAACCCTCCAACCCCATCTCCACAATTTCCCCGACCATGGATTCCCCAAACCCGCCCGGCGACCAGGTCCCCACCTCCCCAAACCCTCCCGATGACGGCGGCGGTGGCAGCGCTGGAGGACGTGAAGCCAACGGGGAATCATCGGCCGCCGTCCCTGATATCCCCCAGCAGAACCCGGCGGAGGAAGATGGGTCCGGTCACGCCCAGGAGCGGGATTCGGATTCCCGCGTTGCTGACGTGGCGGAAAGAGACGGCGGCGGTGCTGAAACCAAGGCGGCTAGGGCTTCTTCGGAGAAGATTAGGAGGAAGAGGGGCCGAGCGTCTAGGGCTTCTTCGGATAAGGCGAAATCGGTCGCAAATCCGGCGCGGAAAAGGGAGAAGAAGGATGAGGACGACGTGTGCTTTGTCTGCTTCGATGGTGGCGAGCTCGTGGTCTGTGATCGCCGGTGAGCTGCGGTTCCTCCTTCTAGATGAATCCTTTTCCCTTTTGCGCGGTTTAATGGCAGTGTCAGGAGCTGTGCAATGTTCGTAGTCCAATTGGTAGAGAGAGGCTGCAATCAAGTGCTAAACTTGCTTGTTACCAGATGTCTGTTGATAAGGCTATAGTTTCTGCTGCGGCTTTGCTCAATTTCCCGGAGGATATGCGGAAAAGGCTTGTACTTAGATATATATGAGAACTAGAGAACTAGTAATTAGGTCAGACAGCAGTTGCATGATTCGGGAAATTCGGGGAAAAAAGTGATTTTTGAACTTTATTTTGTTAACTTGAACCCGTTATGAGAGAGCTTGATCCACGATAGCCATAAGGGTTTTGGTTTAATGAGTTTTAATGTGTCTTTAATTCTTTTGAATGTTGTATGCATATTTTTGTTACTTACCGTGGGTTGTTTCCATTAGGGGTTGCCCCAAGGCGTATCATCCGACTTGTGTTAAAAGGAGTCAGTCATTCTTCCGTTCAAAGGCTAAGTGGAACTGCGGTATGTGAAAGTGTATTAATCAATTTTTGGTACATTTTTATAAGTGCTAAACTTTTGAGTGAGTGTAACTATAGAAAGAGGATAAACTGCTTAGTGAGCTAATTTAAACATTTGAAAAGATGTTCGTATGATGCCTAAGAAGGATAACTGGTCAAAATATGAATTGGTGGCCTCGTCAGGTGGTGAGCATTTGCTTCCTTTCAGAATCTCGGCATAATCCTATTCTACTTGTATAGAATTTTTTGTACTAGTTTGGGTGAGGACTGCAGTAGCAATACTTCCTAGTATATTCTTAATGTTGTAAAATATTTAATAGTGTTAAAGACATGCACATGGAGAGTCAACGTCTTTTGCGTATATGGCTTTGATTGTAATCTTCATAATTGATTGACAAGTTTCTCCATAAGTACACATTAATTAGCATGTTTTTTCTGGACAGAGTACAATGTTTGACTACCTTTCCTACTTTTGCATGCTTGGCAGGGTGGCACATTTGTACTTCCTGTCAGAAAACCGCCCATTATATGTGTTACACTTGCCCACATTCTTTGTGCAAGACGTGCTATAGGAATGCTGATTTTGTATGCATCCGAGAAACCAAAGGGTTATGTGCAACGTGTAGGGGGACTATAATGCTCATTGAAAATGTCAAGGGAGGAAGTAAGGAAACGGTATGCAACCATTTCTCTTTATTGTTATGGTTATAGCTTGAGCAATTGTTCAGTGCTTTACATCTTTCTTTGTTAATGGGGATTAGTTTCTGGAGAATTGTCGAAAATGTTTCATACTATTCAAATAGTCATATTTCCAGGAGTTTTGGTTTAACTTTTATCTGTGAACTCTTATCTTTGCAGGTTCAAGTGGATTTTGATGACAAAACTAGCTGGGAGTACCTTTTTAAGGTGTATTGGACTGATTTAAAAGAAAAGCTATCTTTAACAGTAGACGAGATCACTCGAGCTAGGAAACCTCGAAAAGAGAGAAAAAGCAAGAGCAGACGAATCATTGAGAAGTTACCCAATGGGTATGCTAAGTTGGGTAGTCAGCAGCGATCATATCTCTGTGAGAGAACAGGGTGGGCTTCTAAGGAGCTGCTTGAATTTGTTGGGTATATGAAGGAAGGTGACACATCTGCACTGTCTCGGTTTGAGGTGCAAGCTCTCTTGTTAGAATATGTAAATAGGAACAATCTTCGTGACCCAAATCAGAAATGGCAAATATCCTGTGACATGAGGCTTGTGAAGCTGTTTGGAAAAGCTAGTGTGGATCACTTTGAAATGCTAAAGCTTCTTGATTCCCATTTCCATGTTAAAGAAAATCTCCAGTTAGATGGAACAGCTCAAGGAACAGGTATTGATGCGGTTGGTGGGCAAATGGACATTGATTTGAACAAAGATGAGCAGCCTGTGGTGGATAATGATAAGAAGATTGAAAATTCTGGGAAGTCGGATGAGAAGGATGTCCATGTTGACCAAGATGATTTCGAAGGGATGGATTATCAGAGGATAAGATCGATCTATCTGCGGCGAAATTTGATAGAGAATCTGATTGATGATCTTGAACAATTTCAGAGGAAGGTCGTTGGATCAATTGTCAGAATCAGAGTTTCTGGCAAAGATGAAAAGCAAGAGATGCATAGACTAGTTCAAGTTGTAGGTAAATCTTATAATTTCCCTTGCTTGTTGTTTCTGCCTTGTAAAATTGTCAAGGTAAGTTCTACCATCACCCTTAAGTTTTTTATAAGACTTGGATGGACACTCCCTCTTTTGACAGAGGACGCTGATACCCACATTTCAAGTGCACTTGTACCTCTTATAACTTTTTGAAAGTGCACATTTATCTGCTATAAGATTTGAAAAGACATCAGTCCCCCCTGTATGAATGGTGTTCTAATCATTTTGAAAAAGTATTGTGCGTCAGTCTGGGACTTAAAATAAGATGTGCTGCTGTCCTATTTCTGAAAAAAGAGTGTAAAAATCTGTTAATGAAACTACAAGGGGGTGTCTCATATATACTGAATTGCTTATTCCCAGTTTAATAGTTAAGAGTCATTAGTGATCCTGTCTGCACCTTTGAAATTGAATGACGTTAATTAACTGATTTAGTGGCTTTATGCGCAGGCACAAGCAAGACAAGTGAACTGTACAAGTTTGGTGATAGATCCACGAATGTCAAACTTGAAATACTAAACTTTGATAGGAAAGAAGTCATATCAATTGATGAGATCACAGATCATGACTTCTCCGAGGTGATTGGACTTGTCTCTGCAGTTAGTTTTTTCCTTATACTTTAGTGTACTGCTTTAGTCAACATTTATTCATTCAACAGCACCATTATAAATTATCTGCAATTATTTCTGGTGCTTTGGTGTTGATAGATATTTACTGGTGAAGCAGCTGCCTCACAGCACTCGCTGATTTCATGACTATTATGTTCCCTTTTGTCCTATGAATAGTGCTTCTTATGGTGTGTTCTCCCATTGATGTGGTTATACTGGCATGTCATGATTTTTATGAATGGGTTCTCAATCTCTGTCCCTTGTCTTATCCCCTGGAAAGGGGAAGTTGAAATCGTAAGAAAACAAAAAAATCTCATTGCTGAATGGAAATGAATCCCTATGTTAGGTGTAAGATTACTAATGCTTTGATGACTAATATATGGTCATTCTTAGAATGCTTTGAACCTCGATGTAAAGGGGAAGTTGAGATCATAAGAAACGAAAAAATCTCATTGCTGAATGGAAATGAATCCCTATGTTTGATGTAAGATTACTAATGCTTTGATAACTAATGTATGGTCGCTCTTAGATTGCTCTGAACCTCGATGTGTCTTTCCAAATCCTATTAAAGTTCTAAGGAGGCTCCTTTGGTAATACTAAGTCGGAATTTGTGTTTTCGAAATCTTGGGCTTTTATAATAGTGTTGGACCATAATATATCTCAAGCGTATTTGCAAGTGGCCATGTGATGCATGACTAATTTCGATTATTCTCCAGCGTTCTCTGCTGAAATCTTACTTTATTTCCTATTCTCTACTTTCAGGAGGAGTGCAGGCAGTTTACCCAGAGTATCAGATGTGGACAAGTCAAAGGGTTTAGGAAGGTTGGTGTCCGTATTTTACTGCTGTTTGTTTTGGCTTAAACTTTAATTGCATAATATGGTAATATCAAGCATGATGACTCCATTCCTGTCCCATTTTGATTTTCTTTTTCATATCTGATGTGGTTGAGAACGTGTCCTGACCATGATGCACTTTCTCAGGGAGAAAATCAGCAGAAAGCTCTCTCAGTCAAAGCGGAGCAAGTTATTGATGTAAGTATATTAGCATTTCCATGCTTATGAATGGAATTAATGTTGTTTTTGGTTGGATGAAATTGTGAATTCTGGATGGATTCCATTGTTTGGTGGGATCTCCTTGGAAAATATCCTTCATGGCACTTTGGTAAAGTACCACTGTTGCCCTTATACATTCATTTTAATAGCCAAATCACTCAAATCCCTGCCGCCTTAGCCAAGTTTGGGCACCCGTCCAGTGGTCCGGGGACAATATTTAAGCCAGGCTTGTCACAGCGTGGCAGATCTGGCCTTGCTGGTCATGTCTGGGTTTGTCATAGCTTCGTGGTGGCTGAGGTTGTCTGCTACAGAAGTATTGGAATTTAGTAGTTCAAAAATAAACAGATATGATTTTATGGCACGGGCTATTTTGGTCTTCCAGCCAGTAGCCCTCTAACATTCCATGTCTTATCTGAGATATAAAAGCCTGAGTTCTTCACTATTCTCCTCTTTCTCATCAAATTATTGAAAGTTTATTTGTAGTTATAATTTCAATTAATTCCTCATTTTCTGTTGATTAGCTTATGCAAAATTCCATACCAATCATTAAGTACATAAGATTTGGATCAAACATGACGTGGCCGTGTAATTGTTGCAGGAATCTTCCTATCAGCTGCCTGTGATAGTGAATAAAACCAGCCCTGACCAGGGAATAGAAGTTTCTGGAATTAACAGTTGGAATACCGCAAAGAATCATGCCGATGCCATAAGTTCTGTGACGCGTGAAGCTCTTTCAGGAGCTGCTTCTGAAATTTCACCTTCGCCTCTTTCAACCGGAACAGAGCAGTCTGTCAATGATGATGAGACATACAAAATGTGGCACTACCAGGTACTGTAAGATGGAAAAAAGCACTAGAGATTTGCAAGATTCAAGGGGGGGGGGGGGGGGAGCTCTTTTTTTTTCCCCTGAATAAGAAGATATAATATGCTAATTCATTTTTGAGATAAATTCAGAATAAAATTTCCCTGGAATCGTTTGTCTGATTTCCTACATCATCAGGACTCAAATGGAAAGATCCAAGGGCCCTTCACTATGGTTCAGATGCGGAAATGGAGGACAGTGGGTCAGTTCCCTCATGATCAGAGGATTTGGAGGAACGATGAGAAGCAAGAGGACTCTATTCTCCTGACCGATGCTTTGGACGGCAATTTTCTTAAAGATGCCCCATCCCTGCATTCACGGGAGGAGGAAAGGCTCGCCTCTGACGATCGGGACAGTAACTTGGACGGGGTATCCAGCATTAGCGTGAACACTGGCAATAACAGCATGAGGAGTGAATTGGGTTCCCCTTTCTTGAGTCATACTGTTAAAAGTGAAAGAGAGAGCATTAAAAAAGCATGCAGATATTTTCCGAGACAGTTTGTTGGTCCCAGTAAGACAGTGTTGGGTCCCATCAGTGGAAGTCAGGGATTTAATAGTAGCAATGGGATCTCGAGCCATCAACAGATAGGTGTGGCTCAAACTCATGGTGGGTCTACCGGCAAGAGGGAATATGACGGTGACGGCTATTCTTCGACTCAGTCGAGTGGACAAAATTGGAAGGCACCTTCTCCTGTAGTTTGTTCCTCCATTGATAACCCACCGGGGTCTTTAGTTAATTCACTCCTTGCGACTCCACAGCAGAGCAACGGATCTGAGATCGCTTTCTCTGGTCTTCCTGGGCCTGCTCAGAAGCCTGTCTTTGAAAATTTCAGATCTCCAAACAATTCTGTTGAAGACTCGGGTCCCAGCTGGAGTAGTGCCTCTAGTTTAGTCAATGGTGCATCGACTATCCACAGAGCCGTAAATGGTGCATGGGATTCCAATCTTGTTCCTGCTTCTTCTCAAAAACCGACTGAAACATATGCTATTGATGGTTCTACTCTGACCTTGGGAAATGGCCAGTTAATGCCTCCTTCCACAGTGCCGCCTCCTTTCAGTTGGCAGGCAATGGTAATTGAACCTGCTGAGTTCACATCCTTGCCTGAGGAATCAGTATCTGATCTGATCGCAGAACTTGAAGCGTCAGAGCCTCTTAATACCAGCTTCCCTTCGCCAAGTCCAAAGTGTTCCGACGGGTCGAGAGGAGGCATCAGAAATGACTGTTTCAGTCCGGAGGCGAGTTTCTTCTCAGTATCTCAGCTCGGAAGGGTTGATTCATTTAGCTCCTCGCGCAACTTTCCAATCCTGTCTCCTAGTGCAGTCACGAATGAACCAGCCGGATCTTTCTATTTCAATTCCCCTCAAAACTTGCACAAGGCGATTTCGCAGGAGAATTCTTCCACAATGAGTCATGGATATAGGAATGGGTATCCCGAACATGGACACGTTAGTTGGGTCAGCACAGGAGAGAGGAATCCCGAGATGTGGGAAAAGCAGCAGCAGCAGCAGCAGCAGATTAGTCCTTACTGGGGCGGGAATAGGAGCTCTAATCCTAGAGATCAGTTCTTTGGTGGATTAAACTTGGATCTCAGTAGAGGTAGGTCCATATGGGATAGGCAATAAAATAGGTAAACGTGAGCACGAGATCAAAGGAATCTCATC
Organism: Punica granatum; assembly: GCF_007655135.1. NCBI lineage: Eukaryota > Viridiplantae > Streptophyta > Magnoliopsida > Myrtales > Lythraceae > Punica > Punica granatum. The sequence goes on from NC_045132.1 coordinate 5,652,217, forward strand.
TCGGGAAGCCATTTGGTTTGGTGATCAGGGAACTTTCTATGTACATTTTGCAGAATCGGGTGTCGGAAAGGAAGATAGTGCTAGCAATTGGGTCCCGGTAGTCAATTTGCACCTGGATACGGTCGTGAATTCCACAAGAAATAATTTGTGGTGGATTAATTTTTGTAACCATTCTTTGTACAAGGACTGAATTAGATTCTGTCAGATAAAATATGGACCTTTGTGTGAAGTGTCCTGTAAGTGGTGATATGAATAGAGATGTAACTCAACTTTTATGTAATATCTCATCATTTATTACTTACGGGGTTTGTTTGAATTGTTGAAGTTAATCGGTATCAATGATCAATACATAGGTCGTTCCAGCACCATGAAGATAGAAAATGGTTAATCGACCCTGCAATCCGGTGAAGAGGATGTTTTGGGTTCTGGAATAGATTGCCATCTTTAGCAGCGCGTTCATTTTCTCCAAGTCGGACCGGAGACGAGTGTGCACTGCCACAAGAACAATGTGATCTATTGATACGGGTTAAACTCTATGCCCCGAGCTGACCTGCTCGTTTAGCTTGTTATAACTCGAGGAGTTCCTATTCATCTGACCTTGCTGAGAATATCAACTACGGTTGTTTTTCCGGGTTCTTAGCCAAGAGAACGAGGCTAGGCTAGACATTCATTTTTTTCAGTTCTCGAGGTCCGTGGCTCTTCAACTCCAGTTCAAGGCCAAGCAGCTTTTATATCTTATACGATGACATATATCATCGAAAGAACGGTTGATCCCGTCCCGACCGAAGACCACGTTATTTTCTCCTATTTCAGTCTTTATCGTCCTCGTCCATTATTTGTATGTACCATCGGCCTCCAGGATTGCAGAGGGGGAGGAAAAAAGTTTCAAAGAGAACAAGGTGCAACAATAGGCCCAAGCAGAAAACAAATTTCACTCAGAACAACTCGTAGCCTCAATGGAAAAAACACGGCTCTTTTTTTTTTAATTATATATATACAACATGATGTGCAGGAAATAAATAGGAGAAAACAAAACAAAATATTCAAATATTGGGGGGCCAAAATCCAAGGCCGTGGCTAGTGCATGTGATCTCCATCATTGAAAATGGCTAAACTTAGGATCCGGTTCCCCTTCACTTTCAAATTAATTCAGGTTCAAATTGGGTCAATCGTTAAACTCTTTTATAGTCGTGGATTTTTTTTTATTAACAAGAGTGATACCTTATTTTAAGGAGAAAAGATGTTAAATCATTTGTTAACTAACTTTCAATTTCTTTGATTTGGTTATCATTCTTTTGAATCTCCAGCTCATACTTTACTAGCCTACCTTACCAATCATTCCCTCATGATATTGTGCTCTCAGCTATAGAATCTATAGGAGCAACGTGATATTGAGAAGTACGCCATGCGAGTCCTCAGAGTATAATTAATCCTTAGAATTCAATGGATTCAAATATGTAGAGTCCAATAGATAACAGCGATCTTACCCGGCCCCCTTGGCTCCTTGTGCTACAAAGCAGATAAATTATTACATAAACTCAGTTCATTACGTCACATTGGTGGAGTAAGACAGTTGTTAGCCAAGCAACTCATTAACTCATTAATCCTAGACCTAAATAACTAAGCTCGTGTCTTTGCTTGCGGAAAAACTGCCCATCGTTATCATAAAATCTCCTTAGCTGGGAAATAGTATGGTCATATACAATAGATATGGACCCCTATTAAATGAAGAAATTTTAAGCGTTCTTACCTTTGATAAGAAAAATATCTCTACCACCGTTACTCGAGTCATTAACGTTCATTCATTCGTTTGTTGAAGGTAAAATATGAACATCGAAGAAATTGTCTGCACCAAAACCTATATTTTATTTCATTGGTTCAGCTAAAATGGTGTTGCCATAGAAAATTACCCTGCAAGTGTGGGGGCAGATATGTATGCATGATAAATGGCGCTTAATTTTCGCGCCACCATTACCTATCGTGAACGGCCATTAACGGTAACTAATAATAATTAATTAGTTAATTAATTACTAACCACTCTCAAGAAAAAGTACATAGGAAAAAAAAAGAGTAAATTATACTGATAGTTCAAAAAGTTTTAATAATATATCAGATTGGTTCAAAATATTTTTTTTGCTACTTGATAGTATAAAATGTTTCAAAGTTGTAACATGATAGTACAAACCGTCATTTCGCCATTGACGCCGTTAAACCGACGCTGATGGTACAAAATCGATTTTTGTATGACGTTATATGATGATGCAAAATGTTTTGAAGTTGTAATTTAATAGTACAAAATATTTTACGTAAGTTATATAATGGTGTAAAATTTACAGTCTTGTAAAGGACGACTTGACGGCGTTAATGGCGATATGACGATTTGTACTATCATGTTACAAGTTTGAAACATTTTATATTATCAAGTAGAAAAAAAACTTTTTAAATCAACCTGATACATTATTAAAACTTTTTGGACCACCGATATGATTAATCAAAAAAGAGAGTGAACTATCAATTTGATGATTATTTTAGTCTCCAGGTGCATCAATTTGGTCTATGTAACATTACCTTGTTCCTTCGTAATATCAAATTAGTCCTAAATACTAATAGCATCAGATGACTTTGATCCCTCCATCGGTCGCTGTTGGTCCCAAAGTTACGTACGGACACAAAGCTCTCGGTGTTCTTCGACTTTGCTTTCTTTCCATTTTCAGATCCGTCGAAGCTTCAAAGTTCAATCTCTGAAGCAATCTTCGCTGTTCTCTCTATCCTCTCTCGAATCCCAAGACACGCAATGTCTGTTTCCGACTTGTTTATGTCTTTAGATAAGTCTATATATATGCCTATATAATATAAAATGATAAAGAAAGAAAGGTGTGGGGCAGCGAGAAGAATCAACCATCCTCTTGCAGTTCGGTGGTACCCTCTTGACTGAAGTTCGATTTGAGGAGTTTTCCGAGTGAAAGCCCCGATCCTTTCTCTGGGTTTCGGTGGATAATGAATACCCTTCATTGGTAGATTCCGATTTCAGGATTAGGGCGTTGGATATTGTCACGTATAGATTCCGAGCGCTTAAGAATTGATGCGGTGATAGAATGGCTGTACATGCGGCGTGTAAACGGTTTGGGCAGCAACTCGGAGGCGTTCAGGGTCCCGGCTTGACCCGATTCGGTGCGGTGAGTTCGGTTTCCCGGCGAAGGCAACTCGATTGCCGGGAGATGTCTCAGCTCGTGAAATCGAACGGAAGGCGTTTGTTTCTCGTGGATACATTGGCCCTTGTAATTTCCTCTGCTCTTGCTGATTGTTTCTTATGATGGCATCTGCTTTTCTTTCATTTGGAGAATTGATTGGTCTGAATGAAGTGAGATTTCGTAGTTATGGTCAATATCTCTTAAAGTGGGGCTGATTGCGGGATTCGGGGATGATCTGGCATGTTAAAAGTTCTTATCTTGCCTGAAATTCAACGATAATGGTGTGATATGCAGAGAGAAAACACGAGGGAGTGCTTGAGTTGAAGATGTTATGCTGTTGATTCTTTCTATATGTTTTACTTCTTGTTGTTTTGCTTAGCAATCTGGGCAAGGATGGGATGCTTTGTTTGTATATGTAGAAGTGAATTCCTTACGGAAATAGGGAGGACGTCTCACTTTGTTAGTCTGAGTTAGTTGTGCCTCTTTGGAGTAGGATTTGATGAATTCTTTCAATCTCAATTGATTTTCTCCAAACATGGGCATTGGACAGGTGAGGAGGCTGGAGGCACAAGGCGTGCCTTCACAGCAAGCAGAGGCAATAACAGCTGCAGTCACAGATGTACTAAATGATAGCCTTGAAAATGTATCTCAGTCATTTGTATCAAAGCCAGAGATGCAGAAAGTGAGGACTCTGCCTTAATGTGACATGATATATTTTACTTTGGAGACATAGTTATGCAGTTGGTGCAGTTGTTTCTGTAAAATTATTGTGGATCTGCACCTGGGACATCTGTGGAGGAACTTAATATTCGTGATTATGAGACCATAAGATCTAGCGTTTGCAGGTGTTCTAAATTCCAGTGTGCCTCACAAGTTTGGAATGCCAAATGCAATCAGAAGTGTGACTTTACTATTTTGCTGACTGGGATGTGGTTTTTGTGTCTTTCGGTAGGTTGAAATGGCTCAGGAATCCAATCTGTCTAAATTCAAGTCGGAGGTCCAGAACTCACAGGTGACCAGTTTTTTCTAAACATGTTCTACTTAAGAGCTTGTTCATAAGTTAATGTTGTTGATAGCATACTGGTATTGTCCTGGTATCCATTTCACTTTAGTGCGCGCGCATTTGCCTATGACTATTTATTTTCCAATAGTATGTTTAATGGAAATCTTCAATCATAACCGACAGTATTCGCAGGAAAAGGAGAGTTCAGAATATAGGCTTTGGAGACATTAATTCAAGGTTATCTTAAAATGGATTCCTAAAACCACTGTTGTTTTCTTTCCTCTGGATCCAATCTATGCACCAGGCAGCGTCTGTAACTTGGTCTAGTGGATATCTTCCAATTTCTAGGAACCGTCATATTCCATAATTCACTACTGAATGATCTCTTGCCTGGTTCACCAAAAAAAAAAAAGTACACTTTTTCCCACTTTAATTTAAACTCTTATTTGCATGTCAAAAGGCTTCAACTTGCAATTTTAGATGATAGTATAGGAGTTCTAATAATAATTATAACGGTTCTCACGTTTTTCAGGACCTATTCATAGAAGGGAAACTTTAGAACTGCCAATTTTTGCTTCAAATTACTCCTCTTTTTTATTTTTATTTTTATTTTTTAACGATAAGTATAAGTATATTTCTTTGAGCGAGCTTGTTCAATGTTCTGCTTGCCTAAAAATTCTCGGCATGTATTTGATGCAGGGACACCATTTCTCTTTGTTGCAACATGAGACTGAAAAGCTCCGTAATGACATAGATAAGATGCGAAGTGAGCTGAGGTTAGTTCAAGAGTTATTACAACCTACCTTGTCTCACATTATCTGAGAGAGGAAAATGTTTCTTTTGCTGTTTCATTCAAATATTCATGGATGTTTGATGAATTCAGATATGAAGTCGACAAGGTTAATGCTGGGCAGAGGTTGGATTTGAATCTCGAGAAGGGGTGGGAAATGTCAACATGAATTCTTTGGTCTTTCTTCTGTTTCTGTGAGCTTCATAGTGAATGTGCCTTTTCTTATGGTGGTTGGTTTCTTGTAACAAGCACAGAAGGATAAGGGAAGAGCTATCCAATCAGAGTGCTGAAACTTCTAGCCTAACCAATAAACTCGATCGGGTTAGTCTCGTCATCGGATATCTCTTCATTGATTGATTGATGATATATCTTTTCTTTTTCTGAAATATATTCGTTCTAATTTGGCAATTTTCCATATCTTAGGAGATCCATGCTTTAAGGGCACAACTGGAGGCTGCAAAATATGATGTGATAAAGTACTGTATCGGTTCTCTCGTCTCAATTTCTGCTGTCGGTCTTGCTGTCATTCGCATTTTGATGTAGATATTCCAGTGGCTAATTGTATGACAAGGTAAACTAAGTAGCAGAGATCTACTTAATCTTTCGAGGTGCTGATTTTCTGAACAAACGGACAGTCTTTTAGAAAGTCCGGAAGCAGACTGGGGAATGATGTTAAGGGGTTCCTCGTTGGTCTGGCATTATATGAACTTGTAACGGCAGTTAGCTTAGTTGATTTACTCTGTTTGATCCAATTGTTTGTTCATTCTGTTGTATTTGGTCAATTAACACATCGAATAAAAAAGGTTACTTACACTTCTGCATTATAGGGAATTTCTTCTCCTCTTCCCTTGCACTATTGCAGCTTTATATATTTTATTTTATAATTTTCCCCTCAAATATTGCTTCTAAGCCTTTTCCTTGAGATAGCAAAATGGAATGGCAATCAAATTTCGGAAAATTTCTGGAAGGAATCGCCATTCTGTCATTCGGTAATTAAAATCTTAATCGGAGATGACTTCTCTGTTCTAGGTGGACATAGAATGGGAGTGGCTATTAATTGCTTGATCAGTTAAGGGCCTAAGATGGGCAAAATGCCGAAGTGTGTTATTCTGGGGAATTGAGGAAATGCACCAGATTTCATACAAACTCCATCTCCCTCCAAACAAAGGAGAATGCTGCTTTCACTCTCCTCCAAATTCTTCCATCCCCTCCGTGTCCACGTAAGTGAAACTATGTTCTATTACCTTGTGGGTAAGAACTTACAAGAGAAAGCTGCGAGGTAGGGTACGTAAAAATGTGGAAATTCAGCTTTTGCTTGCCAACTGATATGAAAAACAGTTGAAGAATTCAGACGATGGTGTCAAGTGTGTCATCATAAGTCTTATATCTTCTCCTCCCTCACAAGGAGGCTTGAAGATCCGACGAGTTCGGTGGGGGCAGCTTCCGGTACGAACTTTGAGGGCCTGAAAGTGTTTGGCTCCTCCCATAATACGATAGCTGCAGGCATTGATATTGGTTCGAGCCTTGGATGGGATGAAGCTGCTGGCTGTTTGGGTCCTTCCCCCAACAGGTACGGTGGAGGAGTGGGGTTGGAAGGTGAAGGCGGATGGATTTCCTAGGTATCGATTTATAGAAGACAAATATCATGGTCTAGTGGCCGCGGCCAGAATTATAAAAGGGAAGCGAAATATTGAAGATAGGTAGAACTCTACCTAGCCCTGTCATTGCAGGTTGCCTGAACTGTTGTTGAATAGGGAAAATTTTCGGTCTAGTAGTCGAATATTCAATCGCTATGCCTCTTATGAAAAGTTTTCCTACTAGGAGAATAATGTTTCGTACAAGGAGAATAATGTTTCGTACGGGCGTCCTGGCTGAATATTCAGCCGTTGGACCCAAGAATAGCCTAGCAGAATATGAAGTTGTTGCTAATGATGCGACAATGGCATCAGTTTCGGTCTTATTCATCGACTCGGCCAATGGGAGGTCTTTGTAAGTGACCCCCATGGGAGGTCTTGGATTTGCCTCCGATGGGAGGTCTTAGAATTTGCTCACGCTAGGAGATCTTTGTAAGTGCCACCGATGGAAGATCTTGGATTTTCTTCTGATGGGAGGTTTTTGTGGGTGTCCCGATAGGAGGCCTTTGAATTTGCCTATGACGAGAGGTACTTAACAATTTTCGTTTGGCGAGGTCGTAGGATTAGATATCACGCTCGCGACGATCCCCTGCGCACTCTCATTTTCTGCAATTTGGCCGTCGCAATTGCTTCCTTGGAGGAGTCTCGTTCTCTGCAACTTGTTTGTCCCACTTCTACTTGCCGCCTTGTGGCTTGCTTTTTATTAACCTGAAAGCTCCACTCGCATAAACGAAGTGTTTTGGTATTCCCCACGAACATACAATAAATAACTAGCTATATTTTGATCTAAAATCTTTCGCACCTAAAAAAATTCCTTTTTTCTTTTTGGGTGAAAATTTTCCTTTTTCGATGGATTGGGTTGAAAAAAAAAAAAATCTTTTTTGATCACAAAAGATGCCTAAAAAGTTGTTTTACAATCACGTAAGATGTAATTAAGTTTCATAATCAAAGAGACTTATAGCACAACAGTGTACGCTCTCGCGTGGTGATTAAGAGATTTCATGTTCGACACTTGTAGTTGGATTACCTATATCTTTTTATTAGCTATTCATGAGTATTTTTTATAATAGAAAAAATTAAGTCCCATAAATCGCGTTTGACTTCCTAATTCCCTTCCGGCTTCTGGATTTCTTGCTTTGTATTAACTAATTCCAAGCATGTTGACTTCTTATCTGCCGACTAACTTCAAATAATTTTTTATTTAAAAAGACAAAAAAGGAATTTTCTCGACTTACAGATATACAAGTAGAAGATGCAGGCACAGGTAGAAGGCAGAGAGGCGGAGGAACATATTTCATAAATAAGTCCATATAATTTTATATATAAATAATGAGTAATAGTGAGTTGAGTTTTTACATTATCATTCATCTATTATTTTAATAAAAGGATAATTAATTAATTAATTAATCAATCAATTTTGACCTAGGTTGTTGCAGCTTCCTCTAGATTTATTAATTCTGAAGGAAATTATTTTAGATGGAAATTATGTCTAAATTTTCGAAGTTGAGACATAAAAAACCTTGTTCAATTATAATATATATTTCGATCAAACTGCAATGTGAGCACAAGTTGGAGACACAGGCGGAGTAATATTTTCGAATCCTTTCACCATGGGAACCAATCCTTTTCAACGGCCCAACGGTCGACCGCCACCAACGTTCATTGTTCTAATAAGAACTCTTGAATTCAAAGCAGAACCAGCAGGACTAAGGGAAATGAAAATGATTCTTTCACATACCACAGTTTTCCTTCATCACTGCCCCTGCCTTCCTCCAATCAACCGAAATCGGAACCTCGTCGAAGACTGCGGCCTGTCCCTCCACATTTTTCTGCAGTTGGAGATCGGAATCCCGATCTTTATATAATTATAAATGTAGATTTTTTTTCTATATATATAAATGAAACTTGAATTCATCAATACACAAAGAAAATAAAAGGAATAATCACACCAAATATCATGAACTTGCATCGTTTTCCCAAATATAGCATCAACTCTCAAATTTCCGAAATATAATAGGACGTTACACCCGTCAGACCAAAAATGTCACATGTCAATAATTCTGTCACGGTTCGTGACGTGGCAATAAACGACAATTAACGTGGCCTCATGATTTTTAAGCTCCAATAGAACAACGACAAGTGGCATTCTTTCACCCAACCAATTTTTCAAAAAAATCCATACTTTTTCATTTTTGAAATTTTTTCCTAAACTTTTTTGGAGGAGTGGGCAAGGGCCCGACCCCGACTAAGGGCTCCCTGCCGGCCCTCGCCACCCTAGGCAAGGTGGCCTGAGTCTGCAGGGATTGAGGGTCGACAGGGGAGGCCCAAGCCGGGTCGAGGCTCCCCTCCCTTCTTCCCCTGTTTTCTGATTAAAAAAAAAAAACGGGGGAAGAGGAGAGGGGGGCCCCGACCCGGCTGGGGGCTCCCCCTTGGCCTCGACCCTTCGGACGAGGTGGCTGTCTCCCCAGAGGGGTTGAGGGCCGGCGGGAGAGCCCTTAGTAGGGTCAAGCCCTTCCTCCCCTGTTCTTCTTGAAAAAAGAAAAAAAAAAAAGGAAGAGGGGAAGGGGGCCCGACCCTGTTGGGGGCTCCCCCGCCGACCCTCGAATGAGAGGTGGCTGTCTTGCCTGAGGGGTTGAGGGCCCGCGGGGGAGCCCCATGTCGCTCCTCACCTCTCCCCCCGACCCATCTAGGGGCTCCCCCGCTGGCCGTCGACCCCTTGGGCGAAGTGGCTGGACTCGGGCCACCTCGCCAGAGGGGTTGAGGTCGGCGTGGGAGCCCCCAGCCGGGTCGGGGCCCCCTCTCCTCTTCTCCCGTTTTTCTATTAGAAAACAGGGGAAGAGGGGAGGGGGTCCTGAACCGGCTGGGGGACTCCCCCACTAGCCCTCGAACCCTCCGGTGAGGTGGCCGGACTCTGGCCACCTTGCTTGGGGGGTTGAGGGCTGGCGGGGAGCCCTCAGCCGGGTCGGGTCCCTGCCCACTGCTCCCCTGTTTTTTCAAAAATGTTTTGGGCCAAAATTTCAATAAAGAAAAAGTGTGGGTTTTTTTTTTAAAAATCGGCTGGATGAAAAGGGCCACGTGTCATTGTTCTATTGGAGCTTAAAAATCATTAGGCCATATTGACTGTCGTTTATTGTCACGTCACGAACCGTGACGGAATTATTGACGGGTGATATTTTTGGTCTAACAGGGGTAACGTTCTACTATATTTGGAAAATTTGAGAGTTGATGCTATATTTAGAAAAACGGTGTAAATTCATGATATTTGGTGTGATTATCCCAAAAGATAAAAACAAATCGCTTTAACTAGTTTTAAGTTCAATTCAAGTATCCTGTTCGCAGCCTCAGTTGCACAAGTTAATAATTTGTGGCGTAGTTTTCGCAGTAATTGCTGCAAAACATGACTCAATATTTAACCTGTTTCTCCAATTCACCAGCCTGTGCATGAGCCTTTCAGACCTGCTCTATTTAATATGTAATCTGCAAAGTCCATTCAATTTACTTGAACCATTCAATTTACCTGTAAACGCAAAATGGTGGCAAGGTGGGCGGAGACGGAGTAAAGAAGATGACAATCCTCGGATGTCTACATGATCCTGGCTATCCCGTCCACCTTTCCGGCATAACATAAATCGAATTGATTCATCAGTCTTTCGAAAAATACACGTATTAAGCAAATAATCGATTCTGATGAATCATAAGTATCATGACTTGGAAATTTAGATAGGGATGAGGAAGAGGAATGAAAAATCACTTATCTGAATTGATAGCAGTTACAAACAATCGGAGGCGGAGTTGTCTATTTTGATTTCTCTCGTTGCTCACCACCGCCGGGTTAGGCATTCAATGTCGATCATTGTGTTACTCGGTTCATTTGACATGGTTCTTCGTCACATCTCCAATCAGTCCCTCGACATTAGTGAGTCCGACCTAGGATGAAGTCACCCGCTTGCCAGGTCGAACACCAACGTCGGGGCAACATCATTCCCAAGTTGGTTACTAACCACTGCTCCACATGCTTGGCTTTGTTTGGGAATGGAGTGGAGTTGTTAAACTCCACTCCATTCTAATTATAAATAATTATATTTATTTAGACTTGTAATGATTGTATTGTTAAATTATGGGAATAAGTGAGAAAAAATAATGAATAGTTGAAAGAAAATGATAATTGTGTTGTTAAATTGTGGAAAAAGTAATGAATAATTGAGAGAATTTAGTATTAAAAATTTAATTAAATGGTGGTTAAGATAAAAAAAAATTATAAAAAAAGAGAAAAAAAATAATTGTGTTATTAAATTAAAATAAGTGGGGTTAAGTAAAATAGAGTTGCATTCCCAAATAAAACCTTTAGTCATTTCCTCAAAGTTCCCATCGCTAAAATGATGCGGTAATCATTTGGTTGTCTCGCCACCGCTAATGTGAAGAACACGAGACACGTACTCATGGGTTCTTGTTTGATATTAATGTAATGATGATCTTTCCTTCAGGAAATATAATGATAATATATATATATATATTTTCCCGTGAGTCCTCAAATGCCCACTCTAGCCTTTCTTCCCAGAACATCGAATACAGCATGTAGACGTCTTCTTGCAGTATGTGGCGTCATGCTTGGTAGTTGTCGGACTGCATGTATCAACACCGACACATCGGACCATAAGAGACATGCCTATATGATGAATCCTACAACTCTCTTTTTGGTGGCACGTATTATTACGGGATATTGAAGAATCAGAGATTGGCTGAATTGCTTAACCTTCATTAACCTGGGAGTTATCACATATAGAGTGCAGATCGTGCACAATAAGCAAGAAGAAAAAATCAAGAAAGTATCCTATGATATACAAGGAAATATACATAACCTAATTAATCGTATGCACAGCTATACAAAAGGGACGTATCCCTTGAACTCCGGGAAATATCAATATCCTGTAATACGTATGTCTCGTTTGATAATTAAATGACAAAAACAATGCTAGCTGAGACAACTTTTGTCTGGAGCCCTTCTGAGCTCCGATGATATGAAGGTTCGAGGCCAGCTCTCGCGCATCCTGATTTTGTACAAATTCATGATTCACTCAGGTTGCTGTCCCGAGTAACTAAAGTAAGTACATCCATCGCCATGGCCTCCGGGATGTACTGATAATATTGGCAAATTCTTGTGAAATCAGTTAGTTTGGCGATTCTGGTGCATATTGCGGCTCTTCAGTTCAGTTTGTATAGATCCGCTTCATGTGGGCATAGTTATTTGTTGGTGCGTTCAGTTTGAAGTTAAGATAAGTCGACGTAATTAAGCTGCATGGAAATGGCACTGGCTTCAATTCCTAAAGTGGTTCTTGGCTCCCTAGCATTTGCCATCTTCTGGGTCTCGGCGGTTTTACTGTCCGTCCCCGTTCCTTCCGGTTGGATGGAACGTACACACTCTCCTCGGGGCCATGCTGATGGTCATCTTCTTGAGTCTTAACTCCTGAGCAAGCCTATGCGTCAGTCGACCTCCAGATCCTCGGCCTCCTCTTTGGAACAATGGTTGTTAGTGTCTATCTCGAGAGGGCAGACTTGTTCCAGCACCTAGGGAAGTTACTTTCCTGGAGAAATGAGAGAGAATTTATCTCATTTTATGATTTAATAAATCTATAAGTGAGTGAGTGAGTGAGTGAGTGAGTGAGTAAATAAATAAGTAGGAGAGGAAGCAAAGTCATTGGTCATAACACGGGCAGGAGCAAGTTTGGTGCGCAAAAAAGCACTAATAATTCATAGTTTTCTCTTTTTTTAAAAAGATTTTTCATAAAAAGTGTTCCGTATCATTTTGATATTTTGAATATTATCTCTCGATAAATTCCTTTTATTATATATATATATATATATAAATGAAGTTGAAGGAAAATGAGAGATACGGAGTCCAGTGTAAACTTATTTTCAAACTGCATGGATATTTATGTTATCTAATTATGTTATATTTAAAAGAACATAAAATAAAAAAGAAAATAATTATAATGTTATAAAAGTTTTGAGGAAGGAGGGAGAGAATATGCCTTCCTTTCATATTCTTGTAATTTTTTTTATATAAATAAGTTAATTTATTTTATTTTATACCACACTCAGTTATATAAAAGCCAAAAATATTCAACCACTTGCATTAGCTATTTTGTCTTATCAGGTTAAACATATATTTGTATTATATTACTAATTGGATAACGTTAAAATTAAAAAAATTTAAAAAATGAGAAAGAATCTATCATTTTATGATTCAAGGAATCTTTAAGTAAACAAACAAATAAAAAAAAAGGAGTGAAACTAAAGTAATTGGCCATAATAGAGGAAGAAGCAAGTTTAGTGTGCAAAAAAGCACTAATTATTCAATTTTTTTTTTTGTATTTTTTGGTAAAAAAATTTTCCTTATCATTTTGATTATTTTGAATATTATTTCTTGTCAAATTCGTTTTACGTTGTGTATATATAAGGTTGAGGGAATAGCGGAGACATAGAGTGTGAAACTACATTTTGAATGAGTGTGTATTTTTGTTAATTAGTTATATTATATTAAAAATAGAAAAATCATTAAAAAGGGTAAATTGCACTGGTGATCCAAAAAGTTTTACAAATATTTCAATATAGTACAAAAAGTTTTTTTTGCTACTTGATGGTACAAAATGTTTTAAAGTTGTTTCTGTATAATACAAACCATCATCTCGCCATTGACGCAGTCAAATCGACGTTGATGGTGCAAAATCAGTTTTTGTGGTTACATGATAGTACAAAATGTTTTGAAATTGTAACTTAATAGTAGAAAATATTTTACGTAAGTTACATGATGATGCAAAATTTACAGATCTTATAAAGGACGACTTGACGGTGTCAATAGCGAGATGACGGTTTGTACTATACTGAAACAACTTCGAAATATTTTGTACCATCAAGTAGCAAAAAAAAACTTTTTGTACCATATTGAAATATTTGTAAAATTTTTTGGATCATCAATGTAATTTATTCTAAAAAAAATTGTGAAGTTACGTTTTGATGGAGGGAGCCAGTATGCCTCTGTTTTACATTCTTGCAATTCTTTTTTTTTTTGTTTTTATATCAATAATTATTCTATTTTCTTTATATTACACTCAATTATAAAAAGATAAAAAAAAATTACATCAGCTATGTTGTCTAATCAAGTCAGACATATTTATATGTTTTTGTCTTATTGGATAAACAAATAAGAAAATTTCTCCTATATTAAATTCTGCAAGTAATAAATAAATAAATCTGACAGAAAGTAAAGTTTTGATCATAACAGAGTAAGGAGCAAGTTTAGTAAGCAATAAAGCACTAATTATTTTATAAATTTCTTTTTTTCCTTGTATTTTTCATAAAAAAATTTTCATATCATTTTGACTATTTTAAATATCAATTATTATTTCTCGATAAATTTTACTTTGATATATATATATATATATATATATATATATCTATAAAGTTGAGGAAAAAATTGGAGATACGAAGTCGAGTGTGAAATTATTTTTTAACTGCATGAGAATTTTTGTTATTTAGTTATGTTGTGTCAAAAAGAACAATATATATAAATAGATGAACGGGGAAAAAGCAAATTATACTCTTTCTCCTTTTGATACCGCCTCTACATCCTATATTTGAAATGTTCTTATAACTATGAACAAATTAAAAGTGAAGGTGTGATACTTTCTATAAAATTGTTTGAGCTATTAAAATAATATAGATCAGTTAAGTTACAATAATAAATTACTTGCAAATATCAGACCTATTGAATATAAGAATCTTACATTGTAAATTGAGAAAATAATTTCATTTACATATTGAGCAATTAATAAATCAACTGTTGGTATACATCCGTATCACACAAATACACTGGATAGAGAATATAGTAGTGCTACCGACGTGAATTGGTTCAAGTGATTCGATATTTTTTTCTCCTTAAGCAAATTCATGAATTCGAGTATTGTAAATAGAAAAAAAAAAATTCATGCTAGGAAAGCTTTATCTCATAGTAGACTGATCAAGTTCAACTAAATTAATCGAGACCAATTGAATATTCAGATACGGGATTCACACCGAAAGTGTTCCATTAGAGAAAGTTCGAGTGGATTCTTGGGCTGTGATCTTGCCCCACTACGTAGCTGGATCGATCTTTGAGCTTGTTATTAATGAGTGCGTGACAGTGTTCGTTATTAATCCCACTTGACGTTGTTCGGGACCCACTTTAGAACTTCATCGAGGTAATTCTTATCCTTCTAAGATCCTATTATTATAAGTATCATGTGGGGTCATAGATCGATGCCCCCTCATCCACCCCTACTGTTACGCCTCGTGTCCCTTTCTGTTGATATACGTTATCCCACATGGAAAAATTGAGAAAGAAACCACAAGCTTATATGAGGCTTGGGTCTAACAATCTATCAGCTTAAGCTTTTGGATTGCAAATGGGCTCAAGTTTGTGTAGGTTCAAGTGGAAAATTTACATGGTATCAGAGCGGGTTATACTTATGCGCGCTCGTGTGGGCTTACACCACGCTATATTCAGTTTCAAGGCAGCCAAGAGTGCGCCTCATGTTAATCGGGTCCAAGAGTGGCCTGGTCCAATTTCGAGGTAGCTAAAGGTGCACCTCTAGTTAGGCTCGAGTGTGGAGCTCGAGACTAGTTTGATATTTGTCCCCTCTTGCACGAGCACGGAAGAGGATGCTCAGCTCGTGGTCAGTTGTTAAGGGCGGGTGTTTAAGGGCACGTGTGAAGTGTTGGATCACACGTGGCCACGTGAGGGCGGGTGTTGAGATACGTTATCTCACATGAAAAAATTAAGAAAGAAACCACAAGTTTATATGAGACTTGAGTTCAACAACCTATCAGCTTAATCTTTTTGGTTGTAAATGGGCTCAAGTTTGTGTAGGCCCAAGTGAAAAATTTACACTTTCCCCAAAGCTGCTTCCTCCGCTGCAGCTGGAGCGCCCCAAATCTGCCCCTAATTCGACCAGGGCAATTTGGATTTTGCTCGATATGACCAGCTCTGCCCTATATCCGGCCAGATTTGATTGGTCCCTGATGATAACCCCCGATTTGGGTCAACCCCATGGCTCACCCACCCGGCCTGATCGAGATTCAGTGTCAACCTTGTTATGGTTACCGTTTTTCCATTCCAGAAACTTTGGGTGCTCGGGAGCGTCGACGATTTACCAACATTGCCCGACGCCACTTATGTGTCAGTTTCGCTGTCCATTCTGGTAGCCGCAATGAGCTTTGCTTGGTTTGGTTAGGTTGTACTTGGATGATCATGGATTGTGATGATTCCGGGCAAAATTATTTGGTATCAATTGGGAGTGGTCTGATTATGGTGGATATGTAGTTTACTATGTTAGGTTGGTTAATAAGGGGTGATTATCTAATCATCCAGGCTTGTGCCACCGTCGATAGTCGTATGGTTGACTTACTAGTCGGTAGTCTAGTGGTTGTCTTAGCTGAGGATCTCGTCGGCGGTCTAGTGGCAGTTTTAGTCGAGGATCTCGTCGGCAATCTATTGTATATAATGGGTGTGTTTTAATAAAATATTCCTCTTCACCAAAAAAAAAAAATCATGTTGGTTCATATGTTTTTCCTAACAATATACTGTAGGGTCATTTGCTTTTGCTAACAACGCCAAATGAAGCCAGTAGTATTGAATGTTTACAAGAAAAAATATCATTTATTCGTTATATAAAAATTAATTATAATATATAAAAAAGTAGAGGAGGGTGCAATATGAGAATGTGTCATAGATAATTTTTTTGAAATCCCAGCTCATGGTTGAACGTCCTGCTAGGAGAATTTAATTTTTCATCAAAATCAAGAGTAAACAAATTCGAATTGCAAAATGATCCGAGTTATAGAATTTTTTTAATATTTTCTTGAAAACAAAAAAAAGATTGTTTGGCATGACATTTTTGTAATTTAAGAAAGATATTTCTGCTAATAAATTTTAATTTTTTCTTATAAGGTTAACTTTCTCCATAAATTGGATCATTTTTTGATATATTGATTTGTTTACACAGCTGCAAAGCTTGGGTCTATACCTAATTGGGTAAAAGTCTAAAGAAGATGAACAAAAATGTATGGATGTTAAAAATATGCTTTTGTTTTTTGGGCTGAATAGTTAATAATATATGTTCTTGATCACATACTACAGGTCATAAAATACTGTTTTACAGAATCTAAATCAAATTCAATGTAATGGAGTCGTGAAAGTAAATTTACAAGAAAAATCTTGATTAGTATCTGATTCCCCGAGCATACTTTTTTTATTTCAAAACAATCAATTTAAAAAGAAGAAAGTTATTGATTTAACACAACATATAGATTTTAAGACTTGTCACTTGAAGGAGATGTAATCGAAAAGCATACTGCGGGATGCTTCAAATAGTGGAGTTTTGATTTAATGTCCTCATATTACTCATGGTCGAACTGATGGCTGTAATACACATGAAACTATAGCCCATTATAATATGGCACTTGCCCTTTTGAGTTGCATCTACAGATCTCTGAGTGGTATGCCATTGTCGGAAACAATTTTTCACCGATTGTAGCTGTGACTTTACAATACTACTGTCTGTAACCAATGAGAAACAAAGAATAGAATAATTCATGAGGAAGGTGGAGCACTTTATTGTACAGTAATGGCAACACTTGCAGTCCATCGTATTCGCCACCGGTGAAAATAACAAAGAAACTGTACGCTAAATAAATTCCATAAAAGATATTGAGATTTAGCCATAACAGAACTAAAGAAAGAAAAGAAAGCTCGAAGAGAACATATCCACGGCCATTGAAGAGCATACTACATTTAGAATATGAACCCCCTACAAATAGGAAGTATATCAGCCAAATAATATAGATAAGATCAATCCTGATGGAAAGAACACTCGAAAAATTAGTGGACGATTCTTGGGGGCATTCTGTCGAGCACTTAGAGAGCAAACTGAATAAGAGGGTTGATAGAACATGTACATCTATATTTATATACAATTATTAAGCCTAAGTCGACGCACATGAAGGATGAAGCCTATGTTCTTTCGAGTGACTTTTGAATTGACGAGTGATGAAAATGCAACAAATGGTGGAATGTTATGGTGTCACCTCATCATAAAATTGCAAGAGTCTACCTCTTTAACCTACCATTAATTTACATAAACATTTTGAATTCTTTTGTTATTTTTGGTACCAATTTTTGGAATATGATAAAACATTTTGAAAAAATATAAAAAGGTTGTTATATCTCATCATATTCTCCCTTGTCGATTTCCTACTTTAAAGTTGAATAAGAGAACTTACATAGAAGACGAGACTTCATGCAAAATATTAGTCGGATTAGTATTGGTTATGATTTTCTATTATTTCATGTACTTAATTTTATCGATACTATATTAACAGTGAGATTACGCTTTAATAGTAAGATGTTCTGATACATTTTATATTCACTACATTTCGAACAAAGAAATTAACTTTATAATAGTATCGTACATCATTATAATACTATTGTTGTTAGCCCACGTGTTGCGTGGGTCAATCATCTAATTATCATAGTGCATCACCTAATATAAGAGGCAGAGGATTTAAAGAGAGTACACAATTGCCTATAAGCATATATATATATATATATAAATATATATATAAATGAGAGGGCGATCCCATGCACTGAGCGGGCATATCACCAGCGTCTGAGTCCTACTTTGTAATCGAACATCTTGAGAAGATTAGCGGGTTTAATTGATTCTCGAAGCAAAAGGAGGCAGGCCTAATTGCGCAAAGAGAATAGGCGCATAAAGAAATCGTTTGGAAGAGAAGAGGAGCAGTTACATTCGTTAATCTATTGAAATAAAAGGTTTGAAGAGAAGAGGAGCAGTTACGTATGTTGCCAAGGCATAAGCACAGACTAAACGTCGCATTATAAAGAAAAGGGTATTGTGGAAAACTTGTAAAAGTGAAAGGTTATTATTGGAAAGTAAATATGGGGTGGAGAAACACATAATTGAGCTTCACACTTAGAAAAATCTAATTGAGCTTCACACTTTCATAGATAGTATAGATTAGGCCAGACATATATTCATATTATTTTGGTTTATTGTATAACGTTAAAACTTAAAAAAAAAATCAACAAATGAGAAAGAATCTTTCCCATTTAATAAATCTGTAAGTAAGTAAGTAAATAAATAAATAAATAAATAGGACAAGAAGTAAAGGCATTGATCATAACAGAGTAAGGAGCAAGTTTAGAACGCAAAAAAACACTAATTATTCATAATTTTCTTCTTTTTTTTTCCCTTTGAGTTTTCATAAAAATGTTTATGTATCATTTTGACTATTTTGAATATTATTTCTCAATAAATTTCATTTACTTTGTCTGTATATATAAATTTGAGGAAAAGTGGCGATATGGATTCGAGTGTGAAATTGTTTTCTGACTGCATGGATATTTTTGTTATTTATTTATGTTGTGATAAAAAAGAACAGAAAATTTTAAAAAATAATAATAAATAAATGAATAAGAAAAAAAAGCAAATTCATACCCTTTTTCCTTCCAAAATTGCCTCGGTCTCCTATATTTCAGTTATTCTAATGACTATGAAAAAATTAAAAGTGAATTGTGGGATACCTTCTGTAAAATTGTTTGAGCTTTTCAATAATATAGATTAGTAAAGTTATAATATATTACTTGCTAATATCAAACCAATTGAATATATCTTATAAGCAGAATAATTATACATATATATATATATATATATTATAAATTCAGAAAATAATTTTATTTATATATTGAGCAATAAATAAATCAACTGTTAGTGAATATGTTTTTATTAACAGTGCTGACTGAAGCCGATTGTATTGAATGTTTCTAAGAAAGAATATCATTTATTGATTAGATAACAATCAATTATAATATATAAAAGTTGGAAAATGATATGAGAATGTCTCACGAATCATTTTTTTGAAATCCCCAACTCGTACTTGAACATCCTGCTCGAAAATTTAATTTCTTCATCAAAATCAATAGTAAATAAATTTGAATTGAAAAATAATAAACCTATGGAGCTATGGACAAATATTAAGTATTTTCTCAAAAGCAAAAAGTTTTCTCCATAAACTAAATGATATTTTTGTAATCTATGAGATATATTTCTGCAAATAAACTTTAATTTTTCTTTATAAAGTTAGCTTTCTCCATAAATTAGATTTTTTTATATTAATTTCTTTTACACACCTTCAAAGCATGGATCTGTACCTAACTGTGTAAAAGTTAAAAGAAAATGAACAAAAATGTCTGAATGTTAATAATATGTTTTTTTTTTGCTGAATAGCTAATAATATGTTCTTGATCACATACTACAGGTCATAAAATATTGTTTTATAGAATTTAAATCAAATTCAAAGTAATGGAGATGGTGAAAGTTTATTTACAAGAAAAATCTTAATCGAACGATAACAAGTTGGTGCGCCATACGGAATGGACATTTTTTTTTTATTTCCCCTTCATTTAATAAAGGTAATATCCCAAAATAAAATTTGCTAACAATGATAAATGTTAATTATAATTAGATTTAGCAATCATTTCTGTATTGTCGTTTTCGTTTTCAATGATGTTAGGCCATATAAATTGACTGCAATTCCTTTTATATTCACATGCATGCAACGTGTGTGGTAAATAAAGCGAGGTGGAATTTCGTTTTGGTCGGAGACTCTCTCCTCCCCAGATTTTATTAATTAATTAATTAATTTATTTTTGTATACGACAGCAAAATTTAGTCATTGGACTTGCTCATTACGCCATAAATCCTAATTGAATACATCATTAGTTATATAAAAATATACGATATTTGCACTTTTTTTAATATAGTACAACATTTAGAAAATAGTACAAAACGATACGACCTTTGCAATTGTTTTTTAAAATATAGCATAACCTTTGTAGAGTAGTATATAAATGCACGACTTTTACATTTTTTTTCTAAATATATCATGACCTTTAAAAAATAGAACATAAATACATGACTTTTAGGTTGAGCTGCGATTCTAGCACGATGTCAATTATTTTATCAAATATAAAGAGTTAGCGATGCAATGTGGCACAATATGATTGAATGAGTGACACTTGGCACTGTTAACTCCATGTTAACTGTTATCGTCCAATCATGTGGGGTCTACTTGTGCAATCATGTTCAGCCTTGTAGCACCGTTAGCTCCACGTTAGTTATTATTATTACAATTTGACTGAATAATTTACATTATACTAAATGCACAACTAAATCTAAAGGTCGTGTTATATTTAGGGAAAAAGTGCAAAGATTGTGCCTTTATATGCTTCTCTTTAAAGGTCGTGCTATATTTATAAAAAAAAATACAAAGATCGTGCATTTTTGTATTATTTTCCTAAAGTCGTGCTATATTTTAAAAAAAGTATTAATGTTGTACCTTTTTAGGTAATTAAGTATTTTCAAAATATCCGTTGGTTACAATCGCTTGCCGTTTCATCCTTTAAGAAATCCTGTGGTTTAGGGACAGACACAATATATTCTTCCCCAATTAGAAGGGCAAATATTATAAAGAATTTTATTAAAATTTGAGAAATCATATGTCAATTCACGTTGTAATATTTATTGTTCATTGATATCAGTCACATCAAACAGCCTCTAAAAAAAAAAAAGAAACTGGACACATGAGTTGCAATTTAGGATAAATTTAGATTTCGCATTGGATTGTTAGTATCACGGTCAGATCTGTTTATGTTGAATGTCGAACAGTCAAGAAGATAGACTTTATTATGACAAGGGTAAAAATATTCTTGCCCAATTTGAGAAGCCGTTACATGTTGGACCATACGAAGACACAAAAGATGAACCCCGCAACTCTCTATTTGGTGGTGCGTAAGTGTCGTTAATTAATTAAATGAAGGCACAACGCTGGGACAACCTTTTGTCCCGAGCCGGACAGAGACACACTCACACTCTCTCTCTGCAGCATTATCTCTATTCACAACCAAAGCTCTCTGAATTTCTAAGGTCTTGGTCCTCTAGCCCTTCTGAGCTTCGATGATATATGAAGGTTCCGGCCAGCTCTCATGCGTCCTGAATTGCACAAATTCATCAGTGATTCACCGGATTGCTGTCCTGAGTAATTAAAGTAAGTATATCGATCGCATTAGCCACTTGGATGTGCTGATAATATTGGCAAATTCTTGTGTAATCAGTTAGTTCGATGGTTCCGGTGTGTATCGCGGCTCTTCAGTTCAGTTTGTATAGATCCGCTTCTTGTGGGCATGGTTGTTGATTGAGGCTAGGAGAAGTCAACTAACTAAGCTGCAAGGAAATGGCACTGGCTTCAACTCCTAAAGTGGTTCTTGGCTCCATAGCGTTTGCCATCTTCTGGGTCCTCGCGGTTTTCCCGTCCGTCCCGTTCCTCCCGGTTGGGCGGACTGCAGGTTCTCTTCTCGGGGCCATGCTGATGGTCATCTTCCGAGTCTTAACTCCAGAGCAAGCCTATGCATCAATTGACCTCCAGATCCTCGGCCTCCTCTTCGGAACAATGGTTGTTAGCATCTACCTCGAGAGGGCGGACTTGTTCCAGCACTTAGGGAAGTTACTTTCTTGGAGAAGCAAAGGAGCCAAGGACCTGCTCAGTCGGGTTTGCTTGATATCTGCGATTTCGAGCGCTCTCTTCACAAACGATACCTCCTGCGTTGTCTTAACCGAGTTCGTCCTTAAGATTGCCCGACAGCACAATCTGCCTCCTCGCCCGTTTTTACTAGCCCTGGCCTCCAGCGCGAATATTGGGTCTTCAGCAACTCCGATTGGAAACCCCCAGAATCTTGTGATAGCCATCCAGAGTAAGATCTCGTTTGGGAATTTCCTCCTTGGCCTTTTCCCAGCGATGCTTGTGGGAGTTGTAGTTAATGCGGTGATACTTTTGGGCATGTATTGGAGGGTGCTGTCAGTTCCCAAGGACGAGGAGGATGTGCCCATGGAAGTCGTGTCCGAGGAAGATGTGACTTCTCATCGGTTTTCACCAGCTAGAATGTCCCACTTCCCGTCCCAAGAGTCGAACAGGAGATTGAATTCATCTCCTACAAGCATTCAAAGCTCTCCCAAGGCCAATGGAAGTCCGGTGAATCTCGAGACGCTTAGGAACCGGCTGGTTTCAAGCGAGAACGAGATCCAGAGGGCCTCATCGAACAACGGACTGAATGAAGACGACATTGTCACTACCTCAAAAGGTGTCCTGTCTGTGGAAATGAGATCCAACGATGGAAAGGAAACTCCTTCCGCGAAATGGAAGAGGCTGGTGTGGAAATCTTGCGTTTACCTTGTCACGGTTGGGATGCTGATCTCGTTGCTGATGGGTCTCAACATGTCCTGGACAGCGATCACCGCTGCGCTTGCCCTTGTAGTCCTTGACTTTAAGGATGCCGGGGCCTGCCTTGAGAAGGTAAAACGAATTATGAGCGTAACAAAGTCTCTCGACTTTTTGGCTAAGATCTAGTAAGTTATACGATGACTCATTGTTTAATAATACCTGTTTCTTTAGTCTCTTGCTAAGGGTCGAGATGTATTCTTCAATATATGCATGAAAATGATGCGACAACTTTCGTTTTAAATGAGGTGGTTTAGTCTTCTTCTGGTTCAGGTCTCGTACTCGTTGCTGATCTTCTTCTGCGGGATGTTCATCACGGTTGATGGTTTCAATAAGACTGGTATCCCGAGCACGTTGTGGAACCTCATGGAGCCATACTCGAAGATTGACCGTCCGAGCGGAATCGCAGTTCTTGCCATAGTTATTCTGGTTCTCTCAAACTTGGCTTCCAACGTACCAACAGGTAATGAACTATGCCATACCTCAACTCATGCAATCAATTCTGTAGTCAGCATATATCAATCTGTTCGGTTTTCAGTCCTGCTGCTCGGAGGGCGTGTGGCTGCATCAGCGGCTGCAATTTCATCAGCCGAAGAGAAGAAGTCGTGGCTGATCTTGGCCTGGGTGAGCACAGTGGCGGGGAATCTCTCCCTGCTCGGGTCGGCAGCGAACTTGATCGTGTGTGAGCAGGCTCGGCGGGCCCCAGGCCTGGGGTATACCCTGTCCTTCTGGGGCCACCTCAAATTTGGAGTTCCATCCACCATTATAGTCACCGCCATTGGACTGACTCTCATTAGATGATAATGAAACCATCTCATGTTTGGGATTGCATTCACTGTAATTAATTATAGATATCAACACCAAACTCAGAGTCAAATCGAAAATGCTTGGGCTGTCGTCTTTCGTAGTTTTTTCCTTTATTATATAAAGATCATTGTCGCTTTCAGTCTGTTTGTTTCCTTCTAATTTCTTTGCATTATTTTTGAGGCAATGGACCCCCCGGTGATGCAAAGGGTGATGCTTTCAATGGAAAACTGCCCTACAAAAATCAGAACCCGCCAGGAATAATTCAGAACGTCTTTGACTTTTTTTGTGAAAGGGTTCTTGGAGATTTTATAAACCCCGTTTGTTTTTAGATTAAAATCACAAAAATTTTAATTTTAATTTTAACTCAGCCCATTACATAATAAAAATACATATTTTCCAAGTCAAAAATTTTAACTTTAATTTTAATTCAACACACTACACAACATTTTGTCATTTTCCACAATCAAAATCAAAGTTACTTTAACTCTAAAATCAAACGCACCGTATAATTTTTCTTTATATTTTTTCAAATTATCACTAAACACTCTTCAAATACATAAAATTTCATTATTGAAAGAGATCTTAATTATTTGAAATGATTTGACAAATGAATTATTGTACTCTTCCGTCTATTCAGATATATTGACTTTCTTTTGGACGAAGTGGCAGATCGATCTTCAACTTTGCATTCTAGAGTTAAATAAACTGGGCGAACCGGCCATGCTTATCTTAATCAATTAAATAACTGGTAATCTGTATAAAAATTCATTGACCGTCCTAAACAAAAACTAGGTCTCTACTTAATGTAGAATTATCTTCCTGTTAATATAGAATATTAATTCACTCACCTCAAAAAGATGTTGAGTAACTTCATGGTTCGAAAATATCTTCAAAGTTCTGTTTTGGATAGTTGATGAAGAGGTTTATTCTTGAGTTTCGATCTCCCCTTTCATGGAAAACAAAGTTGTAAATATGTACCTTTCTAAACACAAAACTCCATTAAACCTTAAATAATCAATTCACCAATTATAAATGTAAGTCATAAATATGCACGTATGATCTTCCATGGATGTATGTCTTTTCGGCTTTCCGAGATGCGGTGGTGGTACGTTATTGCAGCCCTTGTCACCTTCTCATTGGAGGTGAACTGAAAATTCATGCAAATAAAGATCTACTTCATCATACATGGCATATTTTGACGATTCGTCTTGTCTTTTATAATTGTATATAGATTTTCATCAAAACTAATAATGAGTACCTTATAATGAATTAGAAATGAAAGTGATGTTTGTTAATAGATTTCGAGTTATTTTCATCTAAAACTCAATTATATTTTTAATTTCTAAAAGATCAGAACATATCAGTATATCAAATTATGAAATTATTAATTGGTAAATATTCATACGATAAATCTCACGAAATTAGAAGAAATGTAAGTTCCAGAGTCATAAATTAATGTAGTATTTCTCTTAAAAGCCAGAAAAAAGAAGAAAATAATTAAAAAGGAAAAGGAAAATGTACATTTAGCGATCATTTTTTATTGGAATTGGTAACTGTAAAACCCCGTAAGACTTTCCTCACCGGTAGAATCTGCAACCGTTGTTTCATATATTTGTGTAGTGTGATTTGTTGAGCGGACCGCTCTTATAACTCGATAAATTTGTGCCACAGAGAGGTACGTTCAGTGCCAACCTCAGATGGCGTCATATCAAACTGAAAGGAAGAACAAGTAACCGACTTTCAAATGATTTCTTGTAGCCTCAAACCTCAGAAGGTCAAAGCCTCCTCAGTGGATATCAGGATCATCACCTTATAAATCTTATGAACGATGACAATGGATACTGTCAACCAGCTTAAGCTTCATTGTGGATTGAGTTCGGATTTTGATTTCAGCACGTTGCGACAATTTTTTGCAGTCTATTCTGTGATTTGCTACCTACTTTATATATATTACTGTCTTAATCTATGTCAGTGAATGTGAAAGAAAGATTCCACAAGTTGGGGTTGAGATTGTTTATTCTCTTCTTTGTCACCTCCTCCAGCTGGAGATTGCTGTTTCTGTTCTGATTTCCTTTTTCCCAGTGAAAGCTTTTGGAAGAAAGTTTAAATTTTACTTAAGTGAGTCAATTATGCTTTTATTTATTTGCTAAATGCAATCTATATACAAATGTTAACTTGAGTACCATTTATTTTAAATATGCAATATTAATTTGAGTACCATATTGCTATTTTCTAATTATAACGTACAACGATATATTATCTCTGCACTCGTCTTACTAATATTCTTATAATTTTTGAGAATGCCACATAAGGGTTATGGCCTAGTTTATATAAACTAGGCGATTCCGCGAGGGCCAGAATTGTTGCCTTAATTAACCCAATAACCAGTAATCTTTATGAAAAAAGCCGACTGTGTAAGTAATGCAGGGCTTATTTCATGATAACCTCTATCCATATGATATTTGTTTATCCTCATCAATAACCATTTACGGATGCAAAACTTAACCTCGAGATGTGAAGCAACCTTAGTACTTCATATCCCTAGCAGCAATTTGATCAATCGTCCCTAATTCAAAAAAACTCAACTAAAATAGTTTATTCCCTCCGTAAAAATAAAAATAAAAGTATAATATATACCAAATTTTGTGTATTATATCATTGTATTTTCTCTCGATAATAAGAAATTTATTGACCATCATAAACAAAAATTAAATCTCTACTTGATGGAGAATCATCTTCCTGCTAATATAGAATATTAATTCACACCTCAAAATATATCACGTAACCTCATTGTTCGAAAACACTTTACAATTCTATTTAGGATAATTGATGAAGAATTTTATTTCTCAAGGTTCGATCTTCCCTTTTATGGAAAACAAAGCTGTAAATAGGTACTTGTTCTAAATACCAAACTTCATTATACCTTAAATAATCAATTCACGCATTATATATATAAATTATAAATATGTACTTATTATCTTTCATGAATGAATGTCTTTTCGGCTTCCCAAAGTGAGGTGGTGGTAAATTATTGCATCACTTGTCATCTTCTTATTGGAGGTGAACTGAAATGTCATGTAAATAGAGACCTACTTAATCCTACGTTGTGCATTCTGACGATTCGTCTTGACTTTTATAATTGTATATATGAAACTTATCCAAAAGTTAGTGAACTTTTTGGAATTTTTCTTTTTTCAACTCATAAAAGAGACACTAAGAAAATGGAGTAGAATAATGGAGATATTTATTCCATTTCTTTTCATTCTAGCTGGTTCATCAGAAGCAACTTTCAGTTCCATAGGCTGGAATAGCAATTCCATTTTAAGTAATATGTGGATGGAATCACAATTTCGTCGTTTGGTTCGAAAAGTTTTTTGGAGTTGAACTTCATCCCATCCCTGATGATTTCTCTATTCTGGATGGGCATAGAATGGGAGTTCCTCTGATTGTTAAGACCCCAAGATGGTCAAATTATTGCACTGCTTTCACGTATTATTTCCACAATTCCCAAAATGCCCAAGCAGCTCTGCAACCTTAACGAAGCTCTAGGCATCCACCGGCAATGGTGGTCCAGCTCTGGCCAGGCTGCCCATGACTAATAAAAAAAAGACGGCCTCTCGATATCTAATTTTTCCTCCAAACACAGAGGATAATGCTTCATTCAAATTCCCTCTCTCCATGTCCTTGCAATCCCTCCATCCAGATAAAGTGAAAGCATTGATCACGCCCTATAGCCCAAGCATTGGTCATGATCTGAGCTCTACAGGAATGAAACTCCTAACGGTTGTACTGTATCCTACTACTTCGACACTGGTAGAGAGGGGGGTCTGTAGGGTGAAGGCGGATTCGATGATCGCTTTTTACTGTCCATTGAAGATTGTGTACAGCTTCTAGAGATCAGAATCTTCGAGCCAGAGGCCAGGTCCTGGACTTCAACCTGTTCGATTAGGACCTGTTTAAGTCCTCAGGCAGGCATCAAATCAGCCATGGCCTACTTTACTAAGAACAGAATCCACAGGTTTGTACAAATTTTCCCATTCCCTGAAGTTTCACATTATCTATAGTTCAAAATAACATCCAAATTCATACTGTGAGCATGTACTAAATCTTATTAGCAAATAGAGCACGGGAGCCTTGTTCTTGGAATCGCTACAAGTCAACTCGCCCATGTTCTAAAGCCAGTTAACCTCTCACTTATGTCGATCTCGCTCGGTTTCATGTCATCAGGCAACTCCCATGTGAAACAACAGAGTAGGTGAGCCAGTGCGAACTTGATCATGTAGAGCCCCAACTACATAACCCGGGCAGGATCTCCGGCCTGATCCAAAAGGAATAAAATTAAAGTGGTTTCCTCTGAGATCGGGCGCTGACTCTATCAAGAACCTTAAGGGTCTGAAAGTCTGTGGGTCATCCCACGAGTTTGGGTCTCGCCCAATAGCCCATATGCTGATTATGACCAGGTCAATGGCTGGGATGAAGCACCCAAAAACCGTTGTGTCTTTCGATCACTGATGCAATGGGATTGGGATTGGAGGGTGGAGACATGAAGTTTCCTTTATGGCACAACGGAGATAGGTAAGCTTCTCAATATTAGAATCTTCAACCAGACGCTCCAAACCCACAACACTTGTGAGTTCATCTTGGACTGGCTTCAAGTCTTCAAGGCTATGCATTAGCTCTGCCATGACCCACTCTATTGTAGATGCCACGGTTTCCGTCCCAGTGAACATCAAGTCCCAATCATAATCATAATAATATGCAAGATATAATCATTAAGATTTAGATGAATTATATATAATGAGATATGTACCTAATGGGCTTGTCAAACTTGGCTTTTATGTAAATTAAATGGGATAAAGATTGAGATACTTGATTTTCTTACTAACCACAATGACAGCCTTGATGTATTCTCTGGTGACCTTGATAGAGTTCTGACAGATGATTCGATTCATTTTCTTCTGTTCCATTTTTGTAAAATGTGAGGAGTTTGTTCACCATATTCTTATCTCGTTCATCCTTCTTATGATTCATGTGATCATTTATGATGTTGTCAATCAATCTATCAAGTGAGCCACGAGTCTTAACAAGCCGGCCATTGAATCCTTATAGGTCAACCCAACCAAGGCAATGGATGAAATCGGCCATATTGAATGCCCCAAACAGCACAGAGAACTCCGACATTATTTCCATAAACTCACCTCGGACTCCTATCCAGCTTGTCCCAAAGGCTGCTGTGAGTGATATCTCGAGTTAGCTCAAAAAGTGTGTCACCAATTGTTACAGCCCGGACCATCTTCTCCACCTCAAATCGAACCGACTCCCATGTCTTCCCTTGCTAACAGCTAAATAGCTGTATCATGACTCCATCACACATCATTAAGCTAGATTCAGGGCTGCATATGGCTGTAATTGTCATCAATATACAGACTTTACATGCAATGCATGGATTTGAAACTCGCTATGCGTAACCCTTATTATAAGTCCTAAATGACAGGATCCATTGTTTAGTTTACTTAATAAATGCTTAATATAACTCATTTGACTTTTTATTAGATTACTATATTCATCTTATAGAACTATTAGGAATGAGCAAAAATAATGAGGTAAACAATGTACCTTCATGACACAAATCTTACGCATATGGCGCCAAAATGGGCCATAATCAGAGAACACTATGTCAGCCCGGCCATAAGGGAGGTAACTGCTCGCGAGCATCGTGGGATGGTTGGAGATGATGTTGTCCTAGACTTGGAGGATCTCCCGCACCATGTCTGGAGAAGACACTACCATAGTGTTTCTAAACCCAAATTGGACGTGACAAGCCCGCCATACTTGTTAGCCAACTTGGCTAGTTCCCGGTGATTCAATTGGTTAATTATCAGCATGTTCCCGAACCCTCTGGGCCCCAATGGATAGGGCAGTCTTTGATGGGATCGAATGAAGAGACCCAACAGGAGAAGCAGGAGGACGACTGAGACGAACAAACTATAATCCATGGTTCTTTTGAAGAATGAAGTAGGCTAGTACATGGACAAAACTTTATGTATAAGCTACGGGACGATGGAGGCGAACAAAATATAATCCATGGTTCTTTTGCTGAATGAATTGGGATACTACATTGCCAAAAATTTATGTTAAAGCTAGGGTTTGCGTTCTCAGTAGCTAAAGTATATACTAATAGGATTCTCATTAATGCAACTTGTTGAACAAAAACTGGAGATAAGCCATCTTTCATGTCCGCCATAAAATAGTGTATAATGTCTAATTTTTCGAGGAGGATGTTAGATGGATTGAAGCAAATCACGTCGTGGAAAACATAATCATATTCCTCGTATAATGTTTAATCATTAACTTTTTTCGCACATGCACATAATGGTTGGCATTTGGAGGAGGAAAAAGGAAATGGAGGAGACAATTCAACCAAGTCACTTGTATCATTGGCTTTAATAATAATGGGGAAAAGAATCCATTGGCCTGAAAACATGGCCGCGGGTTGAGAAAGTTTGGCTTGAGAGATCTCACATACGGGGATCGGGGCACCTTTTTCCGCTCGTACATGCACGTGCTCTAAATCCTCATGCGACCTCGATTGGGGAGAGTGTTATCACAATTAAAGTTAACTATAAAATCACAGGTTATCATTTTTGCTCCATGCTTTTCAGCCAACGTCTACTTTAACGATGACGTGGCATGTCACAGTTTTGAAAAAAAAATCAAAAGAAAAATCCTAACTCCCTTCCCAAACGTTTGCGAGGATTGTTTGTTGGGAGTGGTGGGGTAGCCTTGCCCGCAGGCATCAACCCCTTGGATGAGATCGTTGGCGACTTGTAGGTCGGCCAACAACCTTATTCCAACCCCTAAAATTGCAGGGAGATTAATTGAAAATTGGTCACCAGCCCCGCGTGAGGTCACCGGGCGACTTCTGGGTGGCGGTCTCAACGGAAGTCACCACCTCCGATTGGGGCGAGGGATGGGTGTTAGGCACTTTTTGATGTGTTTTAATTTCTTGTGCAATACATGGGTTATCGTTTAGTTTTTATTAGATTGTGCAATCTTTTTTTTTTTTTGGGTGTGCAAGTGGTGGACTCTTGTCCAATCTCAAAATTTAAGTGGATAAGATGGTGAACCTAATGGTCTTATATATCCAGGATATTCTTTCAATTTTCTTTGAAGTGTGACAACAACTCACATCACTAATCCTCACGTGGTAAAGTGTGATCATTCATACTCGCTAGCAATTGCCACATGAGGGGAAAGGAGACAAACTAACCATGAGTTTCACACTTGGACTAAGCTAATATATGAGACTTGACTGGTCTCAAACATTGGATTTCTGTGGTGTGAGGATACTTAGACACGTAGATTCTGCTATAATAATATGTGAAATTTTCACTATGCCCTCGAATGATTGGATTCATGTCAAAATACAAGAGTTTCAGCTTAGAGGATCAAGGATCCTATCAACTTATACACTCAAGATTTTCTTTCTATTATTTTTTCCCATGTGGGACATCAACTCTCAACAATTTTTCATATCTTCTTTAGAATAAAAAACGACCAAGATGTATCAACGAGGGTGTAGCAATGGCGTACACTCTCGCCTAGTAACCAAGAGATTCTAGATTAGTTATTAGAATTTATATTTTATTGTATTAAGCATGAACATCTCTTGTAACAGAAAAAAATAAAATCAAGATGTGAGTACAAACAAACGTTATTTGAATCTTTACTTCTTCAAAATACAACTCTTCAACTTCTATAGAATTCTAAAACTCTAATATGAAAGCTAGAGAAGTTTACTCCAATGACCTCTAGCTAAAGAGTGCACATACGCTTAGATTTTTGTGGGAGAGTTTAGGCAAATGCCTTCTCTCATAGTCACATATACTTATTTATAGGGCAAAGCATGCATGGAATATATATGGACTTTTGTTACAATGCATGGACACTTGTGACAATACAATTAAAAAAAAAAGAACAGAAAAGCTTGCGACAGAGGCTTGCAGGATACTCATATCGTGACTAGCTTTATGTCTACATGACTTGTGATCTTCAACTGGGAGACCTGCATTTTGTTTATATGCATGCATATATCTTGTGATATCTTGAACTTTTAACTTTCATGAAGCTTTTTTCTTGGGGACTTGAATCTTATCGTTTCCGTACGATAATAATAGTGGTTCGTAGTACACAACGTATATCACACAAAATCAATTAATCATATCTGCTATATTAACTGCTAAATAACATAAAAAAAATATGAAGTTTGTACTTTTTATTAAATCAGTTTATACTTTTTAATTTTAAAAGTAAAAATAACATGTGATTTAGTTTCTCGTCAAATGTAACCATTGGTGTGGCCAAAAAAAAAAATCTATTCATTGGTAGAATTTCGTCCGTTTATTCCGTTAGAATGTGATGAGTCGCCTCTTCTGTAACATATTTCTCCACGCGTCAAACTCTCCTTGGGTCTTTAAATGTGATAATTTTAAAATTATAAAAATTAGTTATTTATGATTTCTTTTTCATTATACTATGCCTTGGGTCTTCTTGGTAATCGGAAAAAAAATTATGAAAATTAAAGGGAAAAAAAGAAGATAAAGGTGGAGAGGGGGAGGAAGGGGTCTTAATGTAGTGGTACAAAGCCCTACCCAGAATCAAGAAATCTTGGGTTAGATCATCATCAGTGGGACTTATGTGCCTCTTTATTTAAAAAAAAAAGATGGTGTGGTGGTGTTATGGGTCGGGCGGTGCTTTGGTTGGCTGGCAGTCACCGCTGCCCTAAAAAGTAACCCAGAGGTATCTCGAATTACCAGTGAGCTCGAGCCAATACTGCCCCTTTTATCCTCCTTTGTTACAGTAGCATGCTAGTGTCACGAGTCACAAACGAGGTGGATCAGTTCAAAAATGCACCCGCAAGTCGGAAGTGGTGCCTAAACCTGAGAAGACTTGCACCGTCTCAATGAAGACGGCAATGTCCTTCTTCAAGACCTATGTATGCCTTCTGGTCCTTTTAATTCTTTGCTATCAAGTATTTTAGGAATTTTTTAAAAACTCAACTGCATTCCAGCTATATATATATATATATATATATATATTTATTTATTTATTTAATTGGATTCTAATAATAAGGTGGAGGGGGGAAATTAAAAAATAACGATTATGTTGTTGAATTATGAGAAAAAGTGAATAAAAAAAGTAATGAATAGTTAAAAAAATAAATATTGTATTGTTGAATTGTGGAAAAAGTAATGAATAATTGAGAGAATTTAATATTAAAAATTGAATTAAATGATAGTTTAGATAAACAAAATTGAAAATAATAATACTAATAATTGTGTTGTTGAATTGAAAATAAGTGAAGTTAAAGTAGAGTAGAGTAAAAAAAATTACTCCAAAACCAAACAAAATCGACCTTTGCTAATTTGTAGCCACATGTTGGATCAGATTGGTCCGGCAGTTTTTGCCCTGCTTTCAGATTCAAAGAGTTGCATTCTGCTTGTATATGTTGTATATCAATATCGATTGCTCCTTTCAGTTGATTGAATTGATGGGTTCGGCAAGTTATGTCAGATCGTGCATAGATGATTTACTGCGGTATAGAATTTTCTTATAAGTTTCCCTTATGGGACTGCTTTAATTCGGGCTATCGACTCCAGGCATCTATTCGGATCTTTAGGCCCACGGGCTTTAAAAAGATCAGTGGTGATTCCCATCAGCCGAGTGCTTTGGTCCCTCGTTGTCGATCTGATGTATTTACAGAACTACAACATGTCATCACTTGTGGAAAAAACATTCGATAAAATTATCTAGCAAGTATTTAACAGATAATTCACCAAAAGAAATTTAGATTTACTAAACCAGAAATGGATGCTTGAATCGTTCGATTTAGGATTTATTTAGCCGTTATCGCTTCAAGGAGTTACTGTCTGCAGGTAAGGATAGATATCAACAGACAATTTCAGTTGATTGAATTGATGGGTCTTGGAAAATCATGTCAGACGTTTACACGGTTACACGGACGGAGTACTGCTGTGGAGATGCATGGGGAGATGTTTCTGATTGCAAATCATCAAGCAGATAAAGAAAAATTATCTCCATTTCAACTGAATATGAAATTGTTTGTTTGGTCTCAAAAATACATTGTAGATGTGACTTTGTTGATGTCTTGTCTTAAACTGCATATCTTGTATGTCATGTTACCTGCTGGTATCAAGATATTGCAAATTTATTTTGGGTCATATTTGGCCCTCAGATGTTAGTCAGCTAGGTGATCTTTGATAAATTAAGTGCTTAAAAATTAAGTACTTAATTAGTTAATAGAAGAAATGTATAGGAAGAATGAAGGAATGAATAAGGATGAGAAAAGGTTTTGTGAGAAATAAAGAACACCAATAAGTGAAGAATGATTTATTTCATTAAGTCAAAATGTTCTACTTATTTTATTGTCAAGTAGTTTTTTGCTTAATGATTAAATAGTTTAGATCATTATCTCTCATCTTTCCTTCTTTCTTACATTCATTTTCTCTTATAACTAACTTGTAACTAACTTTTAAGCTCCTATTTAATTATATTGAAACAAATACACTCTTAATTCGAGGCACACTTAATTTGCAATAATTGCTATGGTATCTGAGCTTATTTACTACTCCATGCGTTAGATTTTCTACTTATATGACTTCCATGGGATACTTGTAATGTAGACCAACGCAAGTATCAGATCCAGATTCCATTGTCTCCGAAAATAGACCCTAGTGTGACTATGATGACTGTGGCGGAGAAGCCAAATGTGACCTGTAACCATCATCTTGGGGGATGCAAGGAACAGATAGAGAAGATTTGTGAAGTGAGTTTTCTTTTGATGGGCATCTTCATTTTCCTATCTTACTGGCTTGCTCTGTTTCTATCGATTCAATCTATTTTCTTACTTTTCAGGTCGTTGAGTTGCCCATGCTTCACCCAGAAAAAATTGTAAAACTTGGAATCGATCCTCCATAGGGTTGTTCCTTGCAATGGCCCAAGAGTAACTGGCAAAACACTCTTGGCAAGAGCAAAGGCCAACAGAACTGATGCCTGTTTTATTCGTTTTATCAGCAATGAACTTATTTAGATGTTGAAGCTCCAGCATCTACCCCGATTTCGACCCCATTTTCCTTCGCCGCATCCTAGAAGACATCGACATCAGCAACTTCAACCTCCTAATCGACGTTGGCGAGTCGTAATTCCATGAAATCTCCGCTCTTCAAGCTGGCGACAGTGGTTTGGGGTTCCATGTAATCGGTCCACATTTCACTGAAATCGGCCGCACGAAGAAGGTAATCGATGTCAGAATTTCGCAACTACTAAGAAGCAATACTCAATTTCACGGATAACTAACCTCCCAGCTTGCAATTTTTCCTTGCTTGATTGGGCAGAAGAAGCGAGAGAGAGGACCTGCAAGAACAGGGCAAATGCCCCCCTTTGTCAGGAGAGATTCCCCGAATTTGTGACGTCTTCAACAGAAGGACAAAGATTCCCTCCTTTGGGCTTTTTCGAGGGTCATTCCACTTCTCTGTTCACCTGCACGCGAGGCTTTAAGATCCGCCTCTCCTCTGCTTGGGAATGCCATCTGCATTTGAGGTAATTTCTGCTTTCCTCTCGCCATTACTCCATGTCTGTTGCATAATTTTATGGCTTGTCTTGCCTCTTTGGTCACTGAGAGGCAATCTTCTGTTCTTGTTTCGTTGAATGTCAGTGTAAAGCTTCTTTTCTTGTTTCGTGTAATGCGAATTTGAAGCTATTGTGTTGTTGTTTCAATATGTTTGCGATCTAAGCTTCTGTTCTTCTTTCAGTTTGGTTGAGTGATATGCTTCTCTTCTTGTGTCGGTTACTGTTAGTGTGCAGATGTGTAGTCGATACATCATGGGCGGAATACGATGAATTTCGAAGTCCACTGGCACAACTGGGATTTAGAACTCAAGTGGATATGAGTAGTGACGAAATGAAAGTTGTGCGCGACCGTATCGCTAATCGGTTATGGCATGCGGAGAGAAGAGTTTCATGACATGTATTGAGATCTTTGAATTTAAAATTAGTAGCGATTTGTTCTGTTCGTCACTGCATTTTGTCGAATTTTTGGTTGATCACCATGTTATTTAATACATATATTGTTATGTATACATATCTTCTAACTTCTATCGCTTATAGAAAAGGAAAAGGAAAAACAGAGGAAAATTTAAAAATAAAAAAAAGCCCTGACAAGCACCATTGTTTGTACTTGCCGTGGCTTTCTCCATTTTCCCTTGTGGGCCCACCATCAAACAAAAAGCATGCTTGATTTGTCTTTATATGCAAATAAATTGAGTTGAGCTAAACTCAACTCAGCTGCCAAGCACAACCTAAATTCGCATGGCCACAATGACTTGTTTGTAATGTTCATAACAACTACTGTTTGCGGAGTTTATCTACAAAAGACTTTCCTCTTTGTAAAATGCTGGATACTAGTTTGCTAAATTTCTTCAGTAAGATATATATATATATATATATATATATATAAAACAGCACGAGATTGTGATTAGACTATGATTCTGCTTTTACGACTTAGCGTTTCCCGATTATGGCCTTTTTATTCTCCTGTATTTTCAGGCCAAACACTTTGGATCCTGCATTACTGCATCCCGGTTGTTTGGATCGTAAAGTTGAATTTGGTCTTCCCGATCTCGAGAGCAGGACGCAGATATACAGGATTCCCACAAGGACTATAAACTTTGAGAGGGACATTCGATTTGAACTTCTCGCCCGCCTTTGTCCTAATTCTACTGGTGAAAATCTTCTGCTGAATGATATATATACACTGGTGGGCACCAAAATTATTGACCGATCAAGGTGCGCTGTCCCAATGTCCCATCTTTACTTGAGATCGGCTGAATGCATAAGGATCGATTCTTAATTAATTAATTCAATTTGACAATGGTAGTGTGTAGTCTGCTTGATTGGTAATTACTGTGATGACTGCAGATCGAGATTACTGGCTCCAAAATTATATCATTACAGTCGATGGACTTGTAACAATATAACCTAATGGTCGTTCTCTTTCAGAATCACCGGCTAATGAGATCAAGATATGCGGGTTTGTCGATGTAGCTCATTAGTCCCAGAACAATCAATGGTCTGAGATTACCGCATAAAAAGAAACTTCATAAGTTTCTTGAACACGAGGATAGCTTCACTTATTAGATTTACAGTGTCACAGACAAGCCGGGAGGTGATCTCACACATAACTTCATTTCCCAAGTCAGTGCAGAGGGCATGAAAGCCTTGGAGTAGGAATAGCCACGAACCTGGTGGTCCGCAGCGCGGTTAGTCCGAACGTGTCGCTCATATCCATCTCACTTGGTTGCATCCCGTTGGGGTAGCTCCCACGTGAAGGAGTGCAGGAGGTGAGCCAAGGCCAGATTGAGCGCATAGAGCCCCAGCTGCATCGCTGGGCAGGACCACCTACCTGAACCGAATGGAATGAACTCAAAGTCGCTTCCCTTGAAGTTAGGGGAAGACTCGTCCAGAAACCTGGATGGCCTGAATGTATTAGGGTCCTTCCAGTAGTTTGGGTCCTGCCCTATGGCATAAACATTGACTATGACCCGAGTCATTGATGGAATAAATTGCCCAGAGACTGCAGCATCTTCCGCTGTTTCATGAAGGAAGAGTGGGATAGGAGGGTGGAAGCTCAGAGTCTCTTTCAGGGCACAATGGAAGTACGTCAGCTTATCGAGATCAGACTCTTCAACCCGGCGATCCAGGCCCACTACATCAGCAAGTTCATCCTGTACTCGTTTGAGCTCCTCCGGGCTATGCAATAGCTCTGCCATGATCCACTCTATTGTTGCGCAACAGTTATAGTGCTACCAAACATTATACCCTGAAAAAAAAAATGAAGAAGTAAGGTGGCGTTTGAAATTTAGATTTAATTTTAACTTGACTTTGATTGTGATTTTACGGAGTATTTGATCAAACTTGCGGGCCCAAATTCATTTGACCGTTGAATATTTTTGAAACCCCATCCCCTCCTCATCGCTGCATTGCAAACGGCCCCCACCCCCTCCTTATTCTTCCTGAGCGCTGCAGATCTCGTCGCCCCGGCCCCCCGTTGTTCTTCCTTCTTCGTCAACAACAGCTGCTCCTCACGATTCCACAGTCAATCGAGAAAGCCCACCCGTCAGCTGGAGAGTGAAGCCGGCCCCTCCCTCCCCTCGACTCCTGCATCTCCTCCCCTGTCGCCCCGGCCCCCCGAACATCTTGATTTCTTCTTCGTCAACGACTTCTGATCTTGACGATTACACCGACAATCGAGAAAGCCCACCCGTCAGCTGGAGAGTGAAGCCGGTCCTTTCTTCCCCTCAACGCCTGCATCTCCTCCCCTGTTAGAGCGAGCACAACAACCTCAACGACAGCTTCGAGCCCCTACCTATTGATCATCTTCTTAAGCGGCCATTGCGCTTCGAAATACCGCACAGCAACACAACAAGGTAATTTCTCCGACTCTTTGGTCTTTGTTAGAATTTGGAATTGCGATTGGGCTGGAAACGTTACCTGAATTAGGGTTCCGAAAGTATGAGGAGTAGGGTGATGGATGCAGTACGGGACCGTATTGCAAATCAAATATGGCATGCTGAAAGAGGGGAACATCTTAACATGTAAATAAATGGATGGTGTTGAGAATATTGTAATTATGGAGTTGTATTAAAATGGAGTCGTGTAAATATTTATGGGTGGGGCTCATTATTTTGACTTTGATGAGTATAATTTGTTTTGTTATGTATAGAGTTAAAATCAAAATCACGATTCTAAAATCAAACCTAAATTTCAAATGGGCCTAAATTTCCCTCTTCATTTCATCTAACATTTAACTTCCCGAAATGCCAATTGCAGATAATTTGAAAAACAGTAATGCTATTTGTGCCGAAATCAAACCTCTGAAAAAAGCTGCGAATAGATACAAGTGGCAAGTTTGTACTTATTGACACAATTAATGCGAGGGAGTAGGCATGCCAGCTCATCATGTGAATCGGAGAAAGAAGCATTTTCCTTTGAAAAATAATTTGAAGACATTAGATTAGAAAATTTTTGGGGACGATTTCATCAATTGAGCCTCTAACGACTCTCCAAATCCCTTCATTGTTAACTTCCTTTTCCCAAAGATTGACTAGATAGTCAATTGGCTTCTCAGTAAAAATAAAAATAAAATAAAATAAAATAGTATCACTATGTTCTTTCGGTGAAATCACAAATATGCTAAACCTGACAAAATTACAGGTATTCTAAACATATAAGCTAAGAGTACTATTTCATTGTAGTGTCAATTTCACCTGAATCGATTTCAACTAATATTGGACCAATTGACCCCTGAGCCCTCTCGGCCATTATCCTATTTTAAGCAATATGATCCAATTGAGCCAGTTTAAACCCCAATTCCAAGGACCCGAGACTAGCCCTAATTAATCAATTTTCCTCCAATTAACCAACAATCCCATTACAGACATTTGGTGACCCGAGAGCTAGCTAATCCAACTTCAATCAATTTTGTCCAATTAATCAATTAGACTAATCTAATCAAGCTCATAAGAACATAATCTAATCACTTGGCCCATTAATCAATCATCATATATCCATTCAACATCATCGAACATGAATTTAAGTAAGCGCACAAAATAAATGGATTTATTAGAAATACTCCAACCTCTTCTTCCTTTGTCGGAATCCCGACATCAAAAGGTCCATATGAGAGTATTTTGATAAATCCATGAATAATACTATATTAACATATATATATATATATATGTACATATCGACACGTATTAACAATAGAATAAAACCACTTAAACCATCTCAATCTCTACCCCTTTGCCAAATTCGGCATCAAGAGACCTTTTTGGGGATGATCCAAGGGTTCCATGGTCACTACTCCATCATTAAGCATTGATTTAACTCGAAAATTAGAGAAAAGTAAAGGAAAGTGCGAGATTTCACTATATATTTACACAGGAGTTCGAGAAATAAAGGAAATGAATGAGAATCGACTCACACCCGAGCTATGAAGCTCGGCCAGAGGCTATGACGGCAAGTATATACCTTGTTCAACCAAATTCGAGCAAAACGACCTCGAGCAAGATCACCAGGATTTCCACGGGTAGCCTCCTTAATATAGGTATATTATCGGTATTTTGGGTCAATTTTAGCAGCACTTCAGCTCATCAATCAGCCACAAGTCCTTTTACCCTGAAAATTAGGGGAGTGCATGGGTACCGGATATACCCGGAACCGGTCGGAATCTACCCTAACAGGTAGGGTCCGGGTAACTCATATTGAAAATAGAGTAGGGTCCGGGTATTAAAATCAAGAACCGGTGAAAATCGATTCCTGTTTCGATTCCTGCCTACAAGGTATCCAGAATCGAAACTGGATATTTAAAAAAAGAAAAAAGAAGGGAAGAGTAAAGTTACTGACTTTACTCTTTCGAGTAAAGTTACCCGGCCCTTCCTGCCGCTCCCACAACCCTAATCCCTACTACCGCGCTGCCGATCAGGTCAGCTAGTTAAACCCCTTCTTTCAGTACCCAATGCCTTACTGTTCTCAAAACCCTTGTGACTCGAGCTCCGAGAAGCTTGTGAAATTGATTGATGAGGTGTTGTCTTTCTTTTCCGCGCCATCTTGTTTTAGGTTCGTGCGCCAACCATGTTTCAGGCTGCGGGTTCACTGTACCAACCTCAAGCTGGTCTGGGTTCGGCCGCAGAAACTGGTACGAAGATTTACGTATCTAATTTGGACTATGGAGTCTCAAACGAGGACATCAAGGTAGTCACCTCCACTCTGCGGAATTCCTTCGTTTCTATAATGCAAAGTTTTCTTGGTAGAGTGTGTTTTTCTTTATTGGTGGTAGGTTTCGTGTTGAAGCTCGAATAGGTTGAATATATCCCTTGGATGTTTTGGGATTTCTTCACCGATGGTAGACCTACAGTTTTGACCAAGTGAATCAATTCACGCCGACTCTTTTTGTGATTAAAAGTTGCTCCGTTCACGTGTGCATATATGCCTGGTTGGTTCTCCATGCCATCGATTCAGTCATGCTCTGGCTTCATTTGTTTTCCCTCAAAATGCCATGGTATGCAATTCTTTGGAGATGTTGAGGTGCGTCCTGATTTTGGGTCTTTCGAGTTCAATCAAGTTGTCGCTTGCCTTTCATTTATTGGAGTTCTAGTTTTTGTCCTGAAATTGCTTAGTCCTGAAATTTCTAGTTCTAGGTTCGAGTTCAATCAAGTTGTTGATTTTCAGTTTTATTTAGCGAGACAAAAAAAATTTACAGGTTCCAACAGATACCACAGATTCCGAGTAGGTTCCGGTTCCAAGATTCAACAGGGGTAGGATTCGGTTCCAAAATCTTGGAACATGTTTCTTACAGGGTAGGATCGTATCGTGAAAAATACAAGGTACTCGGAACCGATCACTCCTACTGAAAATGACTCTCTATTTATCGAGACTGCAGGGGGACTTTTACAAATATTTTTGGAATTTCGATGGTCCAGAGTGCACTAGCTGGCTGTTCTGGCTGGGTCACGTTGATAGCTGTTTGTTCCCATCTGAGCCTTCCTTAAAATTTCAAAATGACGGAACAGAGTTCAACTAGTTCGAACTGAACTAGTTCGGTTTGAATTAATCGCGCCTCAGTCCCTAAACTTCCATAGAAAAACTTCATTTTCACACTTTTTGAAGAGATTAACCACATCTCTGTGGAGCAATTTTATCGAAAAATATTTTCATGGTTGGAAAATAAATATTTAATTGAAAAGGCCCTTAAATGAATATTTCTCATGACAAGAGAATATCGATTTATTTGTCTCGAACCGTTCATCTATTGGAGTAAAATATAATAATCAAAGAGTTTGAGTTTTTTATGAGTCAAAATAATTGCGGTGCGGATTTTTAATAAAAAATATGAATGGTGTGGTTTA
Source organism: Punica granatum (assembly GCF_007655135.1). Classification (NCBI taxonomy): domain Eukaryota; kingdom Viridiplantae; phylum Streptophyta; class Magnoliopsida; order Myrtales; family Lythraceae; genus Punica; species Punica granatum. The sequence goes on from NC_045132.1 coordinate 5,694,012, forward strand.
AAATAAAAATCTTTGGAAATTACACGTTATTATGAGAAATTATTTTTCTTACCTGCAAACACTGAGAAAAATATTACTGATCACACTGTATAGTTTTTTAAAATGGCACCAAAAATAAATAATTGCTTAAGAAGAGCACTCAAGGACTCATCTCCTGTTATTTGAAGACCATTTCCCTGAGTCCGTATTCTTACAAGTCTTTGTGCTTGAGTCCACCTTCAGACTGATGATATGCTTAGGGTTTCTTTTGATTCTTGAGCAAGTCTGGGCAAAAATTAGGTGCTTACAACTAGTGACAAATATGTCCATTTTGCTACATAAACACCAGAGATCTCCCCTATCCAGTAAACATGATCAGGAGCAACATCTAGAGTCGAGGCACGGATAGAAGTGCTGTTATCCAAAAGATGGCTGAATACATCCCAACGCCAAGACCCGTCCTCACGTGTAAACTGATTCATTGTCAACTCCAGAAGATGATCATCCACTTCAGCCATAGCTCCAGACAGGAGGTTACCTCCACCCAAACCCCAAACATCCTCTCAGAGACGTACATGATCACCTCGGCCTATCGCCCATGTTGAAAGAACCCGAAAGGCAACTTCCAGAATGAGGGTCCTCCCTGTAGCAATTACATACAGCTCTATCCAACCTCTTAAAGACATGACTGTACCCAGGAAGAAGGGTTCCACGCCATGTGAAAGGAGGACCACCGCTACAAAGTTCCATCAAACCATAGTCCTCAAGAGTCGCCAGAAGTCTTAACGTTGGACTTGGGTTGAGTGGAGCTCCTCCATGCTTCTCGCTTGCATAAGAATCTCGTTAAAGTCTCCAATAACTAGCCATGGCTCCGACCGATCCCCGAGAAGAGAGAGAGAGAAGAAAATCCCATAGAGATCGTCTGAAAATTTAAGTTAATAAGACCGTGCTATAGATGTACAATAGTTGGGTTTTGTTTACCTAGTAATGTTTTCTGAATTGGGAAGAGAAACTTTAATTAATGTAATATTAGAAAATTTCACATTAATTTTACATCTATCTATGGTCTTGTTAAGTTAAAAATTTTCAAACGATTGCGCTGACAGGGTGCCGTCACGTCAGTAAAATTATTAAAAATTAATACTATTTGAATTCATTGAAATAATATAGAGGAAGCTTTAAAACTGCCCAAAACCCTCGGAATAGCCGAGGGGGGATGATCAACGGATGGAGCGTAGTGGCCGCAGGTGAGGGGCTCCCAACCCCAAGAAATCGAGGTCCAAAATCGCAGAAGGCCCAGGACAAGGCCCATTTGTCTCTTAATGGGCCCAGCGGGCCGGAGGGTTTGGGAAGAAGAGCACGTGCTTATCACGTGATCTGTTCCCTGGGACCCCCACGTGGATGAGCTCGAGCTTCTGCCCTCCTCATCAAGAAACCTCGCCATAAAAACCATTTCTGTTTGAAGAAAGCAAATCGGAAACTCGAAGACATTTGTCTGCGACGATGGCGCCTGAACCCGATGAGGAGCTCAAGGACGAGAAGAACCCCCGCCCTCTCGATGAAGACGACATTGCCCTCCTCAAGACCTACGTATGCCCCCACCTTGCTCTTCCCACTTTTTGGCGTTTCTCCCACCCCCAAAAACCTGCTAAGTCGTGTCAGTTCCTCGGTTCTTTGATCACTATCGGCTTAGACTTGATGGGTTTGTGTAGTCATGCGGTTCTGGATCTGTGTTGAGTTCGAGTGTTGGTAATTGGGTGGACGGTGATTTCGGTTGATTCTGTGACTAGTGGAGCATAGACAAGGAATTTTACTTCCCCTGATATGCTTGGCTATCCAAATCTTTGTTCTTAAGTATTTTAGGCCTTTACTGATTTATAGATACCTGTTGGATCGGATCGGGGTGACGATTCCTATAGTTCTGCTGTCGGAATCTTGATAGAGTGGTGCTTTTATCTGGGCTAATTCTTAAGTTTTTTGTTTTTATGTTTATTTACTCGTTATTGATTCAAAGAGTTACTGTCTGCCTGTATGGATTGGATATCAAACAGCTAATTTCAGTTGATTCAATTGATTGGTCTCGGCATGTTTTGTCAGAGGTTACACGGATGATATTCAGCGGTATAGTTTCTCTGTCCCTGGAAATTTCCTCCTTGGGATTGCTTGTTGTTGTCAATTTCAGACGGGTTACCAAATTTGGTTATCAAATCTACTTCTTTGTTTTTTTTTTTTTTAAATTTTTGTGTTTATCATTTGCACTGGACATTCCTATGTTATTGAATCGTTCTGTTTTTGGTCTGTGCAGGGTCTGGGGCCTTACTCCACGAGCATAAAGAAAGTCGAAAAGGAGATAAAGGAAATGGCTAAGAAAGTCAATGACCTGTGTGGTACGGCTCTTATCTCATCTACTCTCATGCCGTGCTGAAAATAGTGCCTGCATAGCTGCTGCATATGTATTATGTAGATTATTCATGAGCTGATAATAAGGTACCTAAATTGCCTAAAAAGTGAAATGACTTTTGAGGGAGTTGTATCATTGTATTATTTTGTCATGGGGTCAACTATTTCTTCCGCTTATTAATTGAGCGATAGAAGAATGTGGGCTTGGGTTATTCTTCTCTTCTTCTATGTTTGCTCTTTGCCTTATTTAGATGGTGAATCTTTTAATTTGTTTCTTATTGGACGAACTAAGCAGTACAAGAATTTAGGTTTTAGATGTTGGCCCGTATTTTTCCTATTGAAAGCATATGAAAATGTTCTGATCTTTGTATGCCCACATCACGACGGCATCTCTAGTACACTTTTTTGGTAGATTGTTTCGTTTTTTGAATTGTACAATTTATTGATTTTCTAATGTCACTTTATAAATATGAAACTCTTTCATCTGCCACAGGTATCAAGGAGTCTGACACTGGTTTAGCCGCACCTAGCCAGTGGGATCTCGTCTCTGATAAGCAAATGATGCAGGAAGAGCAACCTCTTCAGGTATGGTTACTTTGGTGCTCTAGCCTGACTAACTTTCTATGCTGGTGTCTGGTGAATTATCTTTCTCTCTGATGTTATGTAATTCTGTCAAATAGGTGGCAAGATGCACTAAAATAATCAATCCAAATACAGAGGATGCCAAATATGTCATTAATGTCAAGCAAATCGCTAAGGTATGCTGATGTTTATTCATTTTGACTTAATGTAGATTGTATCGCCTTCACTTTTAGCAGTTAGATATTGGGCTTCATTTTTTCCTGTATATAAGATCCATGATGAATGATTTTTTAATGAAATTGTTTCCTTATGCTCTTGTTGTCATATCTGTGAGGCTTTAGTCCTATCTGGTACCATCTTTCCCATATGTTGCAGTTTGTTGTTGGACTTGGAGAAAAGGTATCGCCAACTGATATCGAAGAGGGCATGCGTGTCGGGTATGTCAGCTCACTCGAATCAAGCAAGCATTCATGACTAATTAATGAGATTGCATGTGGAGATGTTTCTGATTCTAAGTCATCAAGCAGATCAATAAATTTATCTCCATTTCAACTGAATACGAAAATAGTTGGTTTGGTCTCAACAAAATGTTGAAGATGTGACTTTGTTGATATCTTCTCTTAGAACTGCACATCCTTTATGTCATATTACTTGCTGGTATCAAGATGTTAGTTAGTTCGAGGCACACTTAATTTGCAATAATTGCTAAGGTATTTGAGCTTCTTTAATTACTCCATGCTCTAGATTTTCACTTAGTTGACTTCCATGGGGTACTTGTAGTGTAGACCGAAACAAGTATCAGATCCAGATTCCATTGCCGCCAAAAATTGACCCGAGTGTGACTATGATGACTGTGGAGGAGAAGCCAGATGTGACCTATAACGATGTTGGGGGATGCAAGGAGCAGATAGAGAGGATGCGTGAAGTGAGTTTTCTTTTGATGGGCATGTTCATTTCCCTATCTTACTGGCTTGTTCTGTTTCAGATGATTCAATCTACTTTCTTACTTTTCAGGTTGTTGAGTTGCCCATGCTTCACCCAGAAAAATTTGTGAAACTTGGAATTGATCCTCCTAAGGGTGTCCTCTTGTATGGCCCACCAGGAACCGGCAAAACACTTCTGGCAAGAGCTGTGGCAAATAGAACAGATGCATGTTTCATTCGTGTTATCGGCAGTGAACTTGTTCAGAAGTATGTTGGTGAGGGAGCCAGGATGGTACGGGAACTATTTCAGGTGATGTGTTTGATCCTGAAGAGCCTTCAACATATAGGATTCGTCCTGCTTGTGTGATAACTATTTTTTTATAGAGTTCTTTGTTTCTCATAGTAGTAATTTTTGTGCGTTGCAGATGGCACGTTCTAAGAAGGCCTGTATTGTGTTTTTTGACGAAGTTGATGCAATTGGCGGTGCACGTTTTGATGATGGTGTTGGTGGGGATAATGAGGTTCAGCGCACTATGCTTGAGATAGTTAATCAGCTTGATGGTTTTGATGCTCGTGGAAACATTAAAGTTCTCATGGCCACAAATAGGTAAATGTTCGCAACCGACATCTGCAGCAACTGCTCTTAGCAGAGTTGGTCTAGAAAACACTGTTCAGTTGGTAAAGTGATGGGTACTAGTTTTTGCTTAATCTCTTCACTTAGCTAGATAGATGTTTTTTAGATGGCACAAGATTGTAATTTGAGTGTAGGCCGCATCTAGGACCTATCATATGCTAATTATGGCTTTTTTATTCTACTGTATTTCAGGCCAGACACCTTAGATCCCGCATTATTGCGTCCTGGTCGTTTGGATCGTAAGGTTGAATTTGGTCTTCCTGACCTTGAGAGTAGGACACAGATATTCAAGATTCACACAAGGACTATGAACTGTGAGAGGGACATTCGGTTCGAACTTCTTGCCCGGCTTTGTCCCAATTCTACCGGTGAGAATCTTTTTCTGGATGATTTATATAACCATCCCCTCGAAACATTCAAACTATGTTCTGCCGGACACTTTTTTCCCACTCATTAGAACATGGAGATGGTGTTTGAATGTATCAATCATACGTATTTGGAGATGCTGTCAGCAGTTATGAGATTCTTATACATGGGCTTGTGATTCCAGGTGCCGACATACGGAGCGTGTGCACGGAAGCAGGAATGTATGCTATTAGAGCAAGAAGGAAGACGGTGACGGAGAAGGACTTCCTTGACGCCGTGAACAAAGTCATCAAAGGATACCAGAAATTCAGTGCCACACCAAAGTACATGGTCTACAACTGATGAGTCGGTACGAGCCTCCTGTATAACTGGTTAATCATACGTACGAGCCTCCTTTGTTCTTTAAGATGCTCTGAAAGGTTTCTCTCAGGCAAATGCTGTCCTGGGACAGCAAATTTTATGTATTACGGCTTCTTGTATGATGAAAGTCGGTGCACCATTTCACCACATCTTGAAATATTTGGTGGCGCGTTGCTTTCAGTGCACTTTCGTACCAGGGCCCGTTGCATTAGTTGTGCCTTAGCATCTCAGTTTTCATGCTTTGTTTGCTCTTCCTGGCTGGATTTTTAAACAGGAGATACGTTTGATGCCTTAGCCAAAACGAGCTATCAGTGGCTGAAATTCAGTTGTCCCCCCATCATGAGCACGTCATTCTCTTTTCTATTGGAAAATTGCGACAGCCAGAGCTTATTTCCCTTGCTTTCCAAGCAAATAAAACTATGCGAAAACCTTTTGTCGATGTTCCGTTGCAAGAAAAGCACAGGCCACCGATGCCTTGAGATGGATCGTGATCATGAACTGATCTTTACTCATAACGTGGCTGTTGAAGAATCAATATTATCAATTACAGCAGTTGAGTAGATGATGAAGCGTCAACAATATCAGTCACATCTGTCGAGGAGATGTGATTAAGTGGGTCGATCATAATCTAATAACCATACGCAACACATGAAGACGGTTGTCCAAACATCACGGGATATCAGATCCTATTCAATGATAGAATCACAACTTGAGTGTAAATATGAGTCATGATTTGGTTTCATAGTTAATTCAGTTGAGTATCAGCGATTACGGTCGTTGGCCAATAATCTCTTAGTTTCTTTGATTAGGTTTTATTTGAGTGCGACAGGAACAATATGTAATTATACAAGAATTCAATAGAAATTCGAAAAGGTAGACAAACGTCCTCAGCTAAGTCGAATCGATAAATCAATCCTATCCACTTCATAAGAACAAACTAACGAGAGATAATTTTTTTTTCCTTTTTGCGGTCAGATTACATGGTGGTGTTCTCAATTTATTAACTGAGACTGTATAATCCCATTCACCAACTCTTGGCTTGACCCCGATTATGAGTTGTTTTATTTCAATATTTTGTACTGCCATAAAGTCCTACTAAAAGACAGGATATATATTTTCTTTCTAGTGGAGACGGGGGTAAATGCTTGAAAAATTCAAAATAGCAAAGGTGGGGTAAATCGCCTAACAACAAAGAACCTAAGCCATTAGGAATATAAACAAGATGATGAATGCCAGGTGGAAGAGAGTATAGCCCTTCTAGTTTGATCCAACCAATTAGCACAACACTTGCCTTCCTTAACTTGATATTTTTTTTTCTGTTCAATTATAATAGAAATCCATGAGACTAATACGATAAAATGGAAATTCTAATGACTAATAAGTATCAAACATACAACCTCTTAATTGTAGATTACGCTACAACACTATATCCTCTTTAATAAAATATATCATTTTAATTAAGAGGAAATTAGACAATGTACCTCACGATATTATTCATCATGAAACTTATATACGCAGAATTCACACGTTCGACAGAACATAGCTTTTACTTTCCTTTCGAAACAAAGCATAAGAAAAAGTCTTTTATCTTTTCATTTGGAAAAAGAAAAATTTCAAAGGAAAGAAAAAGGAAATACATGCAAGTACTTCCCTATAATTCAATAAGGGCATAAAAGCCTTGGAGTAGGAATAGCCACGAGCCGCGTGGTCCTTGGCGCAGTGAGACCGAACACGTCGCTCATGTCCATCTCACTAGGTTTCATTCCATCGGGTAGCTCCCACGTGAAGGAGTGCAGAAAGTGAGCCACTGCCAGATCGAGTGCGTAGAGCCCCAGCTGCATCCCTGGGCATGACCTCCTGCCCGACCCGAACGGGATGAATTCGAAGTTGCTTCCTTTGAAGTCAGGTGCAGACTCCTCTAGGAACCGCGAAGGCTTGAATGTGTTAGGGTCCTTCCAGGCGTTCAGGTCCCGCCCTATGGCATAAGCATTGATCATGACTCGGCTCTTTGCCGGGATGGAGTAGCCCGAGATGACAGCATCCTCTGCCGTCTCGTGGAGGAGGAGCGGGATCGGAGGGTGGAGGCGGAGAGTCTCTTTCAGGGCACACCGGAGGTAGGTCAGCTTATCGAGATCGGACTCTTCGACCCGGCGGTCTAGTCCCACAACATCAGCAAGTTCCTTCTGGACTAGTTTGAGGTCCTCCGGGCTATGCATCAGCTCTGCCATGGCCCACTCTATTGCTGATGCCACAGTTTCAGTGCCACCAAACATTACATCCTGAATAAAATACAAAAAAATAAGGATAAGTGACTTGTCACTATAGTATACATAAGTGACTTCTTTTTCTTGCACCAATAATAATTTTCATAACTACATATATTTTAGAATCAACTTAAAATAAAAAACAGAGAAGCTTGATTTCATATTGCTTCTTCATTTATTGTAAATAAAAAAATTTTGCCTCTATTATTATGTATTAGTGTGGCTATGCTCTTTAATTATCGTCTCAGAAATGAGAAGTTTCTGGTTCAATTCTTAATTTATTTTCTTGTCTTCCATCCACTCTCTAGCCCAGTGAGAACATATTCTCATCATATCAGTTGAGATTAATCGCTGTTTGGATGGATTTGGTCCTGGTCAAGTGTTACTTTTAATGAGTTTCAAATAAGTCGAAGTCTACTAAATAGAGCACAGTCTGCCGATTTACACTGCATCCCGTGATTTTTCGAATTGCTACTTTAATTAGTCATATGGTGAAGCTAAACAAGAAGCCCTGACATTCTCTGTCACCACATGACGATAGCTCCACAATTGGAATTCAGGGTCATGTAGTCAAATAAAATGACCCCAAAAATTCAACTACGAACCTAAAATAAACTGCATGGGGTTTGTGGTAGACTACTTGTGATTCCCTCCTTCATGGGATATTCTATGACTTCATCAAGGCATCGGACTTCCCTACTTAATAACCATTGGATCTTTAGGGACAGCGAAAATTACCGATCTTGATGTAAAAACAAATTAATCTAAATTAAAAGAATTTCAATACATATATATTATGTACCATTTTTATCAGATTCAGTAATGTTATTATCGTTTTAGTTTGATGCGATTGTGTCACGATGCCTTGATTTTCAAAGAAAAAGTAACACACACACACAACATATATATATATATATGCCGAAAACAAATAAAAAGGCAACTCTATCTGACTTTTTTTTTTTTGGTTCTTTTTTTCAATTTTTTCATACTTACCATGATGATGGCCTTGATGTGGTCTCGGCTGAGTCTGATGGAGTTCTGCAAGTCGTCCGATTCGCTTAGTTTCGCTTCATCACTGTAAAATGCGAGGAGTTCATCCACCATATCCGTCTCGATGTCGTCCTTCTTCTTGTTCTTCATGTGATCATCTATGATGCTGTCGATGAACTTGTCGAGATCCTTTCGGGCCTTAACCATCCGGCTGTTCAGCCCTTGCAGGTCGGCCCACGCAAGGTAAGGGATGAAATCGGCTATGTTGAACGCACCAAACAGCTTGGAGAACTCCTGCAGTATTGGGAGAAACTCATCCTGGCCGTCCATTGAGCTCGTCCCAAACGCTGCCTGGTATGTGATGTCTCGTGTCAATGCAAATACCAACTCGCCGACATTCACGGCAGTGCCAGAGCCAGTGGCCACCGTTCTGATTGTCTTGTCAACCTCTTCTCGCACAGAAGCCCATGATTCCGCTCTCTTGCGACTGAACAACTATATGTATCAAGAAGAAAATTACAATATATATATATATATATATACACACCTTGTATTGGAAACCTGACGGAAGAGTTATGTATATAATTGTTATGTATAATTCAATGTATAGTAATGTATACAATATATACTAGTCGGTTTTGTAAGGTGTGAGGGAGCTTATAGATTGAATTTGTTGCATGCAACCCGCAAAATGCATACCAATCAATGGAATCGTACCTTCATGACACAAATCTTCCGCATCTGGCGCCAAAATGGGCCATAGTGGGCAAAAGCCATGTCGGCACGGTCGTAGGTGAGGTAGCTGATGGCTACCGTGGCTGGGCGGTTGGAGAAGACGGCATCCTGAATCTGTAAGACCTCCCGGGCAACATCGGCAGACGACACCGCAACCATGTGGAGGAAACCCATGCGAAGGTGGAGGAGGCCGCCATATTTCTGGGCCAGCTTGGCGAGACCTCGATGGGTCATCTGGTCCAACATCAGCATGTTACCGATGATCGGCATCCCCTTGGGCCCCGGCGGGTAGGGGAGCCTCCGCCAGGACCGGAGGAGTAGCCCGAGGAGGAGGACAACGAGGACAGTGATACTTATGGGCAAAGGCTGGACATTGGCTTGAATTTGAGCAATAAGCTCGTCCATGGCTAATTGATTTGGCTATGGAATTTCTTCCCCCTTTTTCTCCTTTATAAGATAGCAACTTCAAAATGTCTCATGTTGCTGAGATATTATGGGGACCTTAAGGCCATATATATACTGCTACTGGTTCTGAAGTTTTGCGGCGGCCAAAGTCTATGGCCCCCAAGTTCTTTTTCCTGTTTAAAAATAAAAGGCGACTTTTTTTTTTTTTTTTTTTCCTTTGGATGAGAAAGATATTATATTCAAACTCGTAATGTCACGGTGACATTTGATGCATTACAATTTAAAATTACGGTAATTAGTTTTTCGTTGAAATAATTTCTCGCTTTTAAAATTATTGATAATATTACCTTACCATGTTTGGTATGGACAAATAATATTATCTTACTGGTAATTTTACTTTTTGTTGGTAGAATGGTGATCTATAGATAGTTATCCCTGGGACCGTATTAGGAAAGTATATTACCAGCATAGTAAAAAAGTGATTATCTTGAACATTCAAATTACCAGTAACGTGCTTCAGCCAAACGTAGTAGTCTTGTGGGCTTAGGGGATTTAAAATCACATTCCCATTAATCCACATGGCTTGTCTTATACCAAACACACTCAAAATAATTAACAGACAAGAAAGGAGTGGTAATATAATGGCAGACAACCTTGTTTAGGATTCAAGATATTTCAATTCTGTTTTCACCAATGGGATTACTAGTTCCCTTTATTAAAATTTGTATATCTTTAAACTAAATTTATAAGTTTTTTTTAATAATGAAAAAAGGGAATATTTATATATAGTCAAAAGACAAAAAGAGTTCAGATAACACATAAGGTTGAGTGGTCCAAAGGTATTACTAATGTGCACACGAGAGGAAATATCTATTGAGGGAACATCAGAAAACACACAAAAAAAAGAAAAGAAAACAACAACAACAACTATAGTTAATTGCACGGTATGTGGCTAGGATATCACAAAACGTTTCGCATACAAATGAATTATATGAGATCCTCATGACATATTGGGAGCATCAATAATGGAGAAATTCTTCTGCGATTCTTGGAAAATTATTTCATTATAGAAGTTTATGACCCAATATCCATCTGAGTTAATATATAAATGACTTTATTATTTGTTCGTTTTTCGGCAAGAGACTATTATTTAAGATTTTCTTTTCCATAATAATGGATTTACCATTAATGTCTTACTGAGTCTTGGCATAAGGCGATGATACGGTTTGACGGACGAAAATCTTAGCACAGACAGTGGAGAAGGGGTATATGCTAAAATATATGGCACGTTGATACTGCTCACGCCATGTTTATAACTTATATATTCAATTCATTTTTCCCTCAGATGTTATTCTTATCTTGCCTGCAAGCCATGAAATAATAAATTGATGCAGATATATATTCTTATTAATCATCAAGAAAACTGATGGGAGATAAACAAGTTATAACTTTAAAAGTAAATGGACAAAGGGAGCGCATAATAGAAGCATAGATTCTCGCTTAAGAATTAAAATGTTTCAATTTTGGTTTTCGCCAATGAAATTATTTATATTCAGTTATTTATATTTTTATTTCTTTATGTTGGAGACATGAACCCTAATCACGTGATCTTCACGTGAGGATCAATCGATGCTGTTAAGCATAGATTAGAAGAAGATGCACAATCCACGGGAATTTGGACAAGAGTATGGTATTAGCCTAACATCTCTGGCACACTGATCAATATTAACCAAACATCTCTCCTTTTCTTTTTTTGGCCAGAAACCAGACATCTCTTACATAAAATCAGTGAGAAGATCTTAATTGATCTTTCTCGGAATCATATGCTAATTAAGAAGGAACAAAGAGGATGGGTTTTTGGTAGGCGACGATTCAGAATAAAAAAGTTTTGAGTTCGATTCTCATCGGCGAAACTTATATACCCTTTTGTTTCACTTTACGCTATGTTTGGATATTCTTCAATAAGGGGTTCGAAGGGTTATGAAAGGCTAAGGAGGGGGAGGTTTTGAGGGGTTATGAAGGGGTTCTAAAACTCTTGTTTGGATAGAACTCGTTAAGGGGTTTAGAGGGATTTGATTGGATTGTTTTTGTTATGTTGAAATTTTTTTTGGGTCGAATTGTTAAATTATTTTTTTCAATAAAGAGACATATAAAAGCCTTCTAAACCTCCCAATTTGGAGGGTTTGAGATTATGACATTTAGAGGGGTTTCAAGCCCCTCCAAAACCCTTATAAAAATTTCCCAAACAAGTTATTGGAAGGGTTTATAACACCTCCAAACCCCTCCCGTCCAAAAACTCCCGTAAACTCTCAAACCCCTCAATCCAAACATAACGTTAATTTTTATACTTGTATTATGCCTATGAGCTTCCCTCATGATCAAAAAAGAAGGAATAGAAAATATTCTCTCATTATTATCCAAAAAAGGAAAAAAGAAATATTCTCTCATTGTAAAAACTTATAATTCCCTACTTGCCTGGTCCTAATTATAGAGTCATTCATTTGTTCGCTTGTGATCCTATTGTCGATTTTGTATGCAATACAACGAGATAGGATCTCCAACGCACTATTATTATATTGATACAAGAAATATTGATATATGACATGACCTTTGTCATGCTGCAGGTACACCCAGGGATGGATACAGGATTAAAATCAAGGTCAGGGTCTTAAGGGAGACAAATAGAATTATAAAATTTCTGAGTTTGAGAGAACGAATATACGTAATTTCATAAAAAATCGAAGAACAACATATGATTTTCCACTAAGTCTTTAAAGAATTTAGGGAAGCGACAACTCCCTTTCTGTTTCCCCCTCAGTCCATCTCTGGTTATAGCAAATTAATTCTACGTACTTTATGCGCTAATAATACACATCTCTGGCCTTAAAATTATTGGCCTGCGACTTGACGACATGCACAGTTGGGATACGCTGCCCGATCAGATCACCGTCTCTCTCTTTGGGGGGGGGGGAGGTGGGGTAGGTGCGGTTGACAATGACAAATTGATTACGATGTATATCATATTCAATTGAATAGTTGACCTTTGTAAAATTGCTAATTTAGATATTAACCGATAAGGTTCATCTCACGATAATATGACGAGGAAAGACACAGCCGTTACGTATGCTAACATACATTAAAATATATCTTACCAGCCCAATTGCACAGGTCATGCGTGCGGACTGCCTACGTTGGGTTTGAGGTTCAATTGGACTATAGAAATTAGTCGCACAAAGCCCCAAAGGTAATTCCTCTATGGTTATTAAAAAAAACTAAACATCGTTGCTCATTGATGGATTCTGAAGTCAGCTACCCGGAGCCGAACTCAGAAGATATCTCCGCAACCCTTAAACCTGATGCTCACCTAGGCCCATCTGCGGACGAATTGCCTTAATTAAGCGTTATTGCTTATTTCCTCAATTAAATCAAGGTAAATCTGTTGAATATCTCTATGGTATATCAAATATCTCGAATATAGTGGGATCCTATCACCTCACATCCCCTCCTACATAAACCCTGCAGGTTTGAAGCGGAATTGATCGAAGACTCAAGAACATGAAGACCAACTAGGGTTCGAGGTACGAATTTGGCGCCGTCTGTGAAAAACAGGACAAAATACTCTAATTACAGCTATTTTTGGGAGAATTATCCAAGGATCTTATGGCGTGCCACAAGCTAAGTCCCTGTCTCTCTTTTGACTTGAGAATTTATTGAAGAACGAAAGCGAAAAGCAAAAACTCCTGGAACATTAATTGAGCTCTCCTTTGAAACTAAGTGGCTGTGATTCCCTCCTGCATCGTCATCTTAACCTTGGGAGGATTTTATTTGTTGTATAGCGTTCGCATGCACTCCGAATGTCAATTTGCAGAAATTCCGAGAGTCTCCAAGCATGAGATTGACATTAGCCACAATTTATCTAGTACAATAAAAGAGAAATTATAAATAATTAATAAAGCGACATCGTGATTTTTATGTCAACAGACGAGAGAGTGCGTTACTGCGCTACACCTTCTTTTCATCTATCATAATCAATTATTTTGATATCTGAGTGACGTGGCTGCTGCAGAAGCTAGCTTATCAAAATATTGGAGAAAAGGAAGAAAACTAAGAAATATTAAAAAATAAAATAAAGTGTTCCGCCTGAAATGTGTAACGGGTCAATCTCCGGCACACGCGCGTGGCAAGGTTAAAGAACCAGCCGTGCTGTGCGGTCCCAAGAGATGGTGAAATCACCAATCATCCTTATCGGCTTATTGTGTAGTGCCACAGCCTTTGGGGTCCATAGGTATAAGCGGTAGCTGGGTTTTAGCTTGATTGTAGATTGAATGTGGTCGTATGCTTGTTGAAGTGTTCAGACGATGAAGTGGTTGCGAGGGTTAGACCACCGAAATTCTCCCAACGTGCACACGATGTATGCCTGAAGTGCAAGGAATGGCGGCCAAGTAGCCGACACTAAGTGTTGTAGCTGGACCGCTTGAAATATTAGAAGATATAAGTAACTCAGCTGAAGTAGCTGAGAGATAGAACCCAGCCCACAAGCCAAGATGAATATAAGTAAAGGAATCAGCCCTGAAGTCGAAATTGAAGTGCGAACCAATCCTGCTCGGAAGCAAGGGATGGTAGAAAGGGATAGGAGAAGCAATGGGCTCCGAAAGTAATTATAAAGGAATGGGTATGTAAGTTATGTAGATGCGAGTGCATGTAATGTAAGTATGTAAAGGGTGCACTAGCGGAATTAAAATGTAAGTTAAGAACATATGAGAATGAAGGTTGCTCGTAGTTGTACTGAAAATGCGTTGAATGTAACGATAATGAGGCATTGAACCTTGCCATGTTGAGTCGGTATGTGTGTTTGTTGCGGGGAGAGTTAAAATGAGTGCCTCTTCATGCTTTTATAGGGTCCGAGCTAGGAGACCCAAATAGAGCAAGTTTTGGGTTACTCTAATGAAATGAACGAAACTAAGAAACTATCAACCAAGTTCCTTATCTACTTGCTAAAGTATAGGAAATAAATAATATCCTAGTTAACGTAGAAAAATTAGCTAATGCCAGCCAATATCTAAGTAATTCCGTAAGATATATGCAACGGCCATCCAAAGAAACAATCCATGGCTGCCAAATCAAGATGCCAGCCTCGCCTTCTTGCCATTTTGTGTACGTTTAGCTCACATAGAAAAATATCACAATTTCCATGCATGAGCTACTAACCATATCTTCTCGGTTGTTCCCATTTCTGACTTGCCTTTCCAAGGAAATTATCTCTTGCTGCCATGTAGAGCCATTATCTCCATGCATGAGTGCGTCCAGGTACATGTGTGGGTGGTTTCTTGGAAAGGATCAAAATCATTTCCTTGTGACGACTACCAACCATGTGCCCTCTGCTAATTGCCATCTGATCAACCCAGCTAGAAGTTTCCGTAATCTCCTTCGTGAATTACCCAACTCGGCAATGGCTGTACAAATGGGTTGTGCCATGGTTTCCCGGGTCAAGTTTAAGAATTCGACCATAGGCCACTTCCTTGGGCTCCTTTGTACATCCAATTCGCAATGTCATATTGTGGACTTCTAATTAGTCTCGAATTTGACAAATTGAATTCGATAAAGTACCATGTGGGTCATAGGCTCCGCAACCTACACTATGTGCAAAAAACGGGTGTAAACAAAAAGTAAACAGAGAGAAAAAGAAAACTTGGGCAATGCTCGGTCTTGCTGGGATTGGGAGCCCCCACCCTGAGGATAACGTTGCCGGCAACTTTTGAGGTCATTGGCAAACTCATCCCAAGGTGTAAGGGTCACCAGTGAGGCCCCTACCTCTCTAGCTATTGAACCCCAGCCTTGATGTTAGCCCTCGAGCTTAGTATCCGGGAGTAGAGGCCTCACTGGTGAACCCTTTCCACGGGATAAGCTGGCCGACATACACACACATATATATATATATATATAAACCGATTATTTTAAAAATAGAAATATAGTAGAATGTAGGAAAAGTAATATATACTAACTCTTGCGACTCACAGACGTGGTTTGACTAGTTGGGATTGGGACATTTAGGGCTCGCCGATGTGTTCTCTGGTTTGAATCGACCAAGATTGCTTAGCAGTACTTGATTTGACCATGCCGAATTGGTTGACAGCCTTCCCCCGCCCCGCCGGATTAGTTGATAGCTTGGTGTCTTCCTAGGCTTGTCGGATTAGTCGACATCCCTCCTCGGCCTAGGCTCTGGTTCTATTTGTTGGCACGGTTCTATGCAGGGTTCTTGGCGCTTGAGTATAGCTCAAGATCCCTTTTTCCCCATCTACTTTGCTCTAATGTTGATGTCTTTTCTGAACATTAGCATCAAATGGTTGAGTTCTACATGGAGTATAACTTGAGAACCCTCTCCTGGTTAAACCGAGGTCCATGTGTGATGGTAGAGGGATCCGATCGAAGCTTCAGAATGTTGTGTCATCGTATTTGTAATTATATTGTTTAGTTGTAAACTAAACTCTGTACGGGAAGTATTGAATTTCCATTGGACTTACACGGGTCTGGGCCCATATCCACTTAAAACCTCAAGCTGATAAGTAGTAGTACCCAAATCTCATGTAAGCCAATGAATTTTTATTCATATTTTCTATGTGGGATTAATATCCTCAACATGAAGTAATGTCAATCATTAGGTCAAGAGCATCTCTGGATCTTAATAGAAAAAGTTTAATTGCTAAAGCATATAACTTTCAAATGTGGCAATAATTGTGTCCGAAGAAAATATTCTTCATTTTCTTATATATGGCCTCGATTGCGTGTATCCACATCAGGGAAACGTAATCAAACTTTAAAACAATCTCTTTTAAATCCATGACGCTGTTTCACGCGGTGACTAGAAACAATAAAAATTGAATCTTGACATTTAGAATTGAATCTTGAATTAACATAGATTGATTTAAGTGATTCAATATTTATATTCCATAAATAAAGTTTCGAGTTTGAGTGTTATGAATAGAGAAAATTTACGCTTGCTAACGGTACTTTATCTTTTAGTGAATCGACCCTGCTCGAATTAAATTAATCGGGACACATTAAGTTTCTGAATATCAGTGTGCACATAAAGAAAAATAGTGTCTTGAAGTCTCAAGAACAATCAAGGATTATACTAATTTTTATCTAGAAATGGTCGTTTCAGCTAACTGTAAGCCCCATTAATTATTTTGCTCTTCCTCAGACAAGGGACAGATAAAGAGAAGGGAAACTCTAGCATCTCGTCGGCAATGGTTACAGTCCAGCTACTTCAGCTGTCATTTCATAACATTTGTCTCACGCCGGCCAGGAAGAAGAAAATTCTTGGTTACATAAGTGATGATGTTTCTGTCCTTAATAGTTGGAGTTTTTGGACCGAATATGATTCCTAGAAGTCCATTAAAAATTTATTTAAGATGATATCAAAATAGATTTGAATATGCACTTATACAAGCTCACATCACAATAAGTTTAGAATTTATGTACTGTTGCTAAAAGTATGTCTCATATTAGTCCATCCTTATAAAACCCTTATAAAAAGGAGAGACATCTCATGATCATTTATTGAAAGCGAGTATACACATGTCACGTGCATCCAACGGTTGAAAATTGATGAAACCACAGGCTTTTGGTATTGCAGATTCCATCAGAGAAGTTTTGTTGAAAGATGTTGGAACAATACCCTGATCATAAGGGACTCAACAAAGCACCCAAGAAGGAAAATTCCATAATAACTCTCGGAAGTTTGCTCCTCCTAACGTTTTTTATTTTTTCTCCCCTGTCAAGAGGGAGATTCGTAGAAAAGAGAGAACGTAGAAAATGGAAAATAATGAATTATAATACTGATGAGAAATGAATCTAAACCTTTTATCTCTAAATTAAGAGCAAATATCACTGCATTAAAAGGGTTTTCTCAACTTTGCAATTCGATTTAATGTCTTAAAATGTGTATATTTTATTTATTTTTCTCCCTTCTTGGGCTTGTCAATTTGTTGTCTTGGGCTTCAACCACCTGTTCTTGAGGCCGAGAGAAAGCCCACAACAATTGACCATGAGAGGCAGTGGCTGGTGAACAGAGATCGTTAGTAGATACATGGTGCAACTCCGGCCGGTAACGTGAGGCTAATGAGGGATGGCCAAGAAGCAACCTTTTGACTTCTGCTAGGAGCATAAATGGTGGCTTATCACCCAATGTGTGACTCTTCGCAGGCGTTCGTGATTAGCTGTGAGAGAGAAAAATATATATTGTTAAGGCCTTTGACGGTAGGAGCTTTCCTCATATATGTGGGGTTTAGGTCAATATTCCTGTCAGTATCGAAGTAAGGTATTGATGTAAAGTGATAAAAAAAAATATCACATTCTTAGGCGGTATCTGTTATGGCGACTCTGATCATCTTCACATATACCTTCTCAACTTGGAGTTTGGATTCCAATGGTCCGCTTCATCCCGACGAGTTATCTTGAATAACACTAAGTAACCAATGATCGAGCACACTGGTCCGAGCAACGATACCACCAGCCTTGACCAATAATGTTTGCTGGATATCCTGCTTCGCGGTAGTACTCATTGATGGATCAATAGAAGACGTGGGTTTATGCCTTTAATCATATTAAATTATTGGGTTCATCATCCAATAAATTCAAAGTCTTGAAATGGACATATGACTACTATTTTCATAGGCTCAATAGATTTTTTTTTTCTTTTTCCTGTCTTCACCATCTATTATTCGAAAGTTCAATAAGATTCAATTAATCTAGGCTCGAGTTGGATCGGGCTATTGAGAAATAAATCCCTCCCCTTGGTGTTGTTAACCTTGTGAAATATTTTGCACTTCATGCATGAACTACCGTGAAAATTTACTGTCAAAATAATTGTGTTGTCACAACAGTTTCCGGATTTCCTCATTTTTCATATCTCTTGCAAATCGGCATAAAGCCGGCGAGAAACTACTGGATTTTGTTTCTAGTCGGGAGAAGAACTTGACGTGAGACAATCCCCTTCATCAGCTACTTGAAAGTTTTTTTATTACAGCCGACATATAATAATGTTTGAAAAGAATCTGTCATATTTTGACAGCTAAAATCCAACATATAATAAGGAAAATTGCAATGATGATGTGAAAAAGATTTTTTTTTTAAATTGATGGTTAAAGAAAATTTGGAAGAGTTGTCATTGTAATATTTATGGTTGCTTATAAAACACATTATATCCGGTTACTGTCATGAAAGCCACCGCAGGACGTTGGAACATAATATCAACTCAACGCTATTAAATATATGGGGAGAACTGAGTGGAATATAGTGTAGTGACGCATACTCTAGTATAGGAATCAAGAGGCTCCGCGTTCGTTTCTTGTCAATAAAATTATTGATGTTTTAATTTAGATATTTATTCCCTTATACTAGATCAACTTTTTTGTAATCGAGAATATATATATATATATATATATATATATATATATATATATATATATATATGGTGAGCAATAATAGGTAATTAACCTTCGGTTGACGTGCGGCCCATTGAATGTCGTTCGTCTCCCTTTTGATATAACTCTTCTTACTTTTTTTCAATTATAATGGAAGCTCTCACGGGATTATGAGAAGAGAGGGCTGTGCCCCCCACTATAGGGAACCTTTTTTTTTTTTTCATCTTCATGAATATAATGAGGAAAGTTATCTTTGGCAAACTTTAAAAAATTAAATTCTAGATTAAACACGTCCTTCTGACCTTTTATCAGGAGATCAGTTGATATTTACAAGCTAATTAATTAAAAATTTTTGCTACAATTGTGCAACCAGCTTTTGTTTTTCTATGAAACAGGGAAAGTGCTTTTTCAGCATGAACCATTGCTATCTTTGCTAATTATAAAAATTATACTCTAATAATTAACAAAGAAAATGAACTGTGAACTACGATTAATTTGTGATTTTACGTTCTAACAGGCAGCTCTTTTTATATCACAGAGCACCCCCACGTTCTTATCTAATAAGAGATAACTGATCGGTTAGAACTGATAATCCAGCATTAGAAGTCATTATGCTGATGATTAACCTCATATGTGGAGTGCACAGACGCGTTGTCCAATTAATTATTGGAAGAATGGGATTAATAACTTCCAAATGATGCATTGAAAGAGACTCACCAGTTTCAATTATATAATTACTCATCAATTAGTCCTTATCCGATCTGGGGTAACTCTTTCAATGCTATGGTTGTGAATAATAAGAAAAATGTCTAATGATATAAATTTATCACAGTTGTATTACTTTCATTTCGAAAATGATTCCACAACACCATATAACTAGCAAACAATTTTCATATAGTAAATTGGAATTCCAATTTGAACATTAAAAAAGATTTGCTGAGCAGACCCCGATCATGACCTAGGATTTGGCCTGAAGACTGAAGGTTCTTGCTAGATTCACCTTAACAAACGCTGGCTGACTCAATATATACTAGCAATTTTACCTGCGCGATTTATTTGTGCAGAAATGCATGCATTTTGTTATAGAGAGTTTTAAAAAATATTGACTAGTTTATTATTGTAAAATTTAATTTTTTGTTAATCATCAAAATAACGACAAAAAATGTTGAATTCATGATAATAGATTGCTCTATTAAGCACTTTATGTACATAAAAAAATACATTATTCACCTAATGAATTAAATTATTTTAATTAAAACTAAGGTAATCAAATAAAACCTTTTATTTTCTAAAAATATTTTAAGTTTCAAAATTGAAATCGTAGAAACTATTTGGATTTTATTAATTTTGCATTGTTTATTCAATAATAAATCACTGATATAATTTAAATATTTCAACATTAAGAAAATTCAATAAAAATAAAAACTAAATTTATTCATTCATTTTATGAATTTTTGAATAAAAATTCTTTCAACATCTTTTCTAATTTCTAAGTATGTTAACTATTAACATAGAATTTGTAATAGTTTTTAGATATTCCAAACCTCCTCACAATTTCAATAACATAAGTAGTTACTTGTTTGGAAAAGTTTTGAAAAATATTTCAATATTTTTTTAAACCGAAAACCCAATTATGATTTCAAGAATATAATTAAGCCTTTGTAGAATTAAAAACTCAAAAAATAAAATAATTTTAGTTAATAAAAAAAATTATTTATGAACTATTAAATAAATAAATTTCTTTAATATTAACATAGAACTTATAATAGTTTTTGAATATTCCAAACCTACTTACACTTTCAACAATATAAGTAACTAATTGTGTGGAAAATTTTAGAAAAACAGTTCAATATCTTTTTTAAATTAAAAAAACCCTAAGATTTCAAAATATAATTAAACATTTCTAGAATTAAAAACTGAAAAAATAGTATAATTCTAATTAATTGAATTCGAAGAGATATATTTATTACTAAATTTTACGAATTCATATAGATCAATTTAGTGGTATTAATTTTTTAAGTGTATTTAATATTAACATAGAAATTTTTACAAGTTTTTAGATGTTCTATTATACGTCATTTTACTTGTTAAATTGAAAATTAGTGAATGAAATAATTTTAATAAATTGCATTTATGAAAATATATTTATCCCTATATTGTACGAAATCTTAAATCAATTTACTTGCATTGAAGAGGGTAGAGAAGTAAAAGATGACACGTGGCAGAATTTGATCAAGTGTTCTATCCATTATATATTATATATAGACTAGTAAAATACTCCTCACATTTCACTGTGGAAATTGATTTCGTTTGTTATATAAAATACCTATCTGTTCAAAAATCACAAAAAAAAAATCACCCATGATACTCCACTTTCAGTTTATATATTACTCAAATTTTAAGCCTAAAACAACAGTTAACAAAAATTAAGTCTAAAATAAAAATTAACAAAGTTTATGGAGCAACTAATATAATAGGCAATATGTACTTTTTTTACAAAATGCTAGTTGAATTATTGTTTTAAATCTCCTAATCTAGATATATTTTAGGAAAAATTACATCAGAAGTACACAACGTTTGCAATATATAATAATGTGATACAAAAACTTTTTTTTGTAACAATTTCATAAAAAAATTTACAATTTGGTTGCAATGTTGTGAATTTCGTCATCTACCACTTGACACCGTCGAAAATTTCTGACATGGAAAATGAAGTGTATAATGGCCATCAGACATGGCATAAATGATATAATAAAAAATTATCTTTTAAAATTTTAACTAAAATAAAGCACAAAAAAAAGTGATCAAATCGCTTGAGAGATATGGATTGGGTTGATGGGGGCGGCGGCGCTAGCAACCCCTCCCCTCAACGGAGTTGGCCAGTGAGCTCAGTCGAGGGATGGGGGCGCCGGCCGGGGCACCCCAACCCCCACTCGAAAGATCCAAATTTCTTGAGTCGTCTCTCTAAGTTGGGTTTGTGGGGGTGCAAGCATAGAAAACATAGACAGGAGAGAGTTAGCCATTTCTAATTTACAGCTGCCCCATCAACTAATCTTCTTCACCATCATCGTCGCTAGCTTCTTCTTGCCCTCCCCCTCTACCTATCCCTGTTTCTCATTCACTGCCCACTTTCTATTTTATTTTATTAGTTTTTTTCGGTGAATCCACCCCTCGACCAAGGTCGTTAGCCAGATTAGACCCCATCGGCGACATGTGTCAGGGGGTGGGGCCGCCGGCAATGGCCCCCACTCCGACTCAGAGAGATCTGAGTGAGATCTCTCGAGCCCGACAGATCTAACTCAGATCTCTCTAAGTCGTGGGTTAGGGTGCCTCGGCCGGTGATTCCACCTTCCAACCCAAGTTGTTGGTGGGGTCCGAGGCCTCGGCGACCTTGGTTGGGGAATAAGGTCGCCGACAGAGCTGTCACCACTCTCAAATCGTAAGTTTTTGTACCAAATCGTTACAAAAAAAAGTTTTTGTATCCCATTGTTACATATTACAAACTTTTTGTACTTCTACTGTAATTTTCCCTATATTTTATGTATAAAAAAAGAAATTTGTTGTTAAATTAATTTCCTATATTTTATGAGCACTTTTATTTAACGTGGTTGGATTTCTCAAAAATTAAGCAGAAATAAATTCATTTTTGAAATAAAATTCTTTTTGTTGACTAAGAGTACCATTCTATTGAAAAAAAAAAACAGTAACTTACTTTAAAAAGTTATTCCAAAATACTAATTTTAAAACGATTAAAGAAATATGTGATAATTTAGAACTTTAAAAAAAAAAAAACTTGTGAGACTCTCTACTTTCCGCAAGATTTTCATTTTGGAACTCTAGTTTAGCCTGACGCGTAGATATGTGTCGATATGTAATATCAAACCAGCTAGTAACTTTGATTTTGAAAAAGAATTGTATAAATTAGGCCCACTTTTTGATTTTGTATGAATTATTTTATTTTGTTGTTAAAAAAAAGTGGTATAAATGGGGCACACTCTTTAACTTTATATGAGTTATTTTGTTTTGTTGTTGGTAAAATTAGGTTAAAGTTGTAATTTTAAAATCACATTTATAAACCAAACAAGTCTTAACAGTCTCTCATTCTAGCAATTACTCAACTTCCTTTATTTACTTTTGGAAATCTAAATACAATTGAAGAAGAGAAAAAAGTTCACAAAAAGAGAAGAGAACAAAAAAAATCAAAATTTCATAAAGCCCTGTGTAAAAGAGTTGCCTCCTAAAACGCAATGGAAACTGGAGCAGACAAACCTAGGACGAAGTAGAATTGGAAGATCCAGGTAAACCTGATAAAAAATCCAAAATGAAGCGGATATTTAATGAAATTACCATTGTATTATTTAGTTTCACTTAAATCACATGATCATATCTTCTTCTCTCGTCGAGTAACACAAACGATGTGAAGAAGCATTCTCAGCAGAGTGGGAATTCATAAAACTCCAGCAGATTAGTATACTGGGGGTAGATTGAATTGGATATACGATCATTTCGAAGCTCATGTGGACTCGTTATTTTTATCAAGTATCGACAGAAAAGAAATCTTCTTGTATTTAAACAGAAGAGGACTAGTTGTTGTCAGTGCCTTACTGAGCCGTATATATCGTGCAAATGGTAAAGCTGAGAGTTCTCTCTTTTCCAAAATTAAAGCAAGTTGACAGGCTCAAACTATGCCAAAAGCTAGGAATTGATGGATGATATGTCTGCCCTTCTTGCATTATGGTTTCTGGTAAGACGTTCGGTTTGGTTTTTATAATTGTATTCTGTAGTCTATTCTGCAGTTTTTTTAGGGTCTTTATGACTTGGAATAAGTTTGATGTATGGATTATGGACTGATTTGTTCTTGTTTTTCCACTTTGAGTAAGGTGATTTTGATCCTACATATTCGTTTCTTATATAGATGCCCCAGTTAGCAATAAACAAATAAAACTGATGTAGGTATTTCCCATTTTCCTTTTTTCCTTTGAAATTGGGATTTTTTTTTGGGGGGGGGAGGGATAGATTGTGATGGGGAACTTTGAAAATGAAAGAAAGAAGAAAGCAGACAAAAGATTGGCAACATTCAATATATGAATATATAACATCCGCAGAATGAGAGGAGGAAGTGTCACATATGTTAAATTATGAAATCCACGCATACTTTTTAATTCCAGTTTAGTAAACTTTCATTTATTTTACTTATATGATATATGTGACATACTTTTTTATTATTAATAAATTTGAAAAGGAAAATTGATAATGAAAATAGTGTGGTCAACGTAGCGATTTACAGCACCGGTTGAACGCAACTTTTGATCTCTTTTGCGATTCAAATGCTCGGGTCATTTCTATAATTCTTACTTGAAAGTTTGTTATCGATGCGTATAAGGTGATCTGAGAAGTGATAAGGCCCTTTGACCTGGCCCTCGACTTAGGGAAGAGGAAATATGTATAGTAGTTAGATGACATCTTATGCTCATTAAATCCACTGAGAGAGGACAGGGGGAAAAAATAAAAATAAAAATCGACTGATCAAAGTGTCCCTTTGTGCTCAAATATATACTAGGTAGTACTGGCGTTTTGGGTAGTAATATTTTATGAATCCTTCTATAACTAAATGTAGATAATCAATGCATATGATGCAAACAAATAAAATTAAAGGGATCGAATAAATACTTATTCTAATCTTATAAAATTGCACAACATATATAGATAGAGTAAATCTACCTTAAAGTAAAGGTGTATAAAAAAAGCTACAGCGGATAGAAAAAAAAAAAAATATATATATATATATAATGAATTTTTAAAGTCCACCATTTGTAAAATTTTAAGTGGATTGAATTTTAAAAAGTATCTCGCATCTCGATGAGTATTTTAAACATTCGAGAAGATTAATTTTTCAAAAGGACTCATAATTATATATCAATATATATAAATAATATAAATATATCGAAACTTCATTGAATATGCATGATATATCAAATTAAATATAGAAAAAATTTATTCAACCTGAATTTGAAAAGGCAAATAGACATTTCTTCCAATGAAAAATTAATTCTTCGAGCAATTCAAAAGGCATTTAACTAAGAGCTGAGGGTTTTCAAAAGATGACATCTTATAAGCGTTTGTTTGCTTTTATATATTATAATAGATAGATATTCGCATGCAATAATAAATAAATTAATTATTCAAATAAAAATAATAATAAGAATTCGAAGTTCAACTTTATTGCAATCCAAAAGAAACCTCTTCGTTAAAATACTGGGGTTAACCTTTTCCTTTTGTTCAACGAGATATCATGAATAGTAATAAAAAAATCTTTGATGACCACTTCAAATTACTTAAGCATGGTAACGTCGACAGATAATCTCGTAGTTTCTTATTTATTACTTATAATATTCTCCTCTCATACAGGTTAGACTAATCGATATAATTCTATAAGTCGAATTAATTAATTAAATGGATGACAAGTGTATCCTAGAAGTAGAATATCATGTATACTATATTATGTGGATTATTTCATGCTACCCCAGGCATTACATGTATAGGCGATGACCCTTTCAAAATCTGAATATTATTCAAAATCATATGTGTAGCATTTGATATTTGGTGGCCGGTTGAATCATATTTTTTTTTTTGGTGGTACAAAGGAGGATGAATATTTAAAGAAATATAACAAATAATTAACCAGTCAAAAACTCAAAAATCATCTTGATATTTAAATCGACGTTACTAATGGAAATGAAGCGACATGTTTCCGTCGACTTTCTTGACTTCTCATGGTAAGCAGTCAAAGGCAGCTGTTGGTATTCGCCAACCGGTCGCCATTGAGACAGAGAGAGGCTGCTTGAAAAAGTGAGAATTGTTCTTCAAACCCCGATCAAGTTTATCTTTGTAATTTGTGCATAGGAGAATCACAGTTTAATTAAAATAACATAAATTATATATTAAAAAATAAGTTTCAGCCAAAAGTTATCAACCGAAAAAAAGAATGACATCGAGAAGTTCGTTTCATTATTAAATGGAATAAATAGTTACGATAAGTACAGTCTATAGATAGGAAAGGAGGATTTCCACTAAATGTGGATAGTAGATTATTCTGATTCTAAAATCCCAAAATCCCAGAAATACGTACTCTCTTGATTCTATCAAAAATTTCCAATATATACACACACATACACATAATTGTCAACATAGTACGCGTGCCAATAGTTTTATGTTATGACGATACAACACTAGGTCTTAGCGATAAATTAGCCTAAAGTCATCTGTCAGCACCCAATTTTGGTCCACCGTCTTCAGAGGGGCAGAATCGTCGTTTTTTTGCCACCCGTGAGGGAAGTATTTCCGATTAATTACCCGAATATTCACGACTTTTCGGAGATAGCACATTTTCCTAATCTAGCACCAATTTTATGAAAAAAAAAAAAAAAGTCAGCAACGGTCAGAAGTCACTGACTTCTGACCGCTGCTCCTCTTTCATCATTTTCTTTCCTGTTCTTCTTCTTCCTTTTTTCTTTCTTTTCCTTTTCCTTTTCTTCTTCCTCCTAACAGAGTCGGAACCGAGCCTGCTGCGATCCGACCCGAGCCTGCCGCACGCCAACTCCTCTGCGCACGCGACTTCTCTGCACACGCCAACGATTTCCGACACGCGAACGCCGACTCTCTCTCTCTCTCTCTCTCTCTCTCTCTCTCTCTCTCGGTTTTTTCGGGACAAAACCGAAGCTCACACGAAAAATTTGGGGGGGCTCACAGAAGAAGAAAATTCCCAGAGCTCACAGACGAACAACACCCGGAAACTCTCAGCTCACCGATTCTCTCCCTCAGCTCGTTCGGACGATCCGCCCTCAGATCCTGGACTCGGACCCCTCAGCTCGGATCCTCCCTCTCTCTCGGCAGCTCACAGTTCGGCCGGGAGTTCACGAAAAAATCCCTCAGCTCACCCGGATTTTTCCCCCACAGCTCACCCACGGCCGGAAACCTCCAGCTCGCCTACGGCTGAGAAATCCACAGCTCGACGATTTTCTCGAAAAAATCTCTCAGACCCGAAGGCCCCCCAGCTCCTTTTTTTTCTCCAGCTCGCGATTAACTCCCGGGTCGAACCCGTAATTCCTCGGACAGCTCGACTCCCCAGCTCTCTCTTACTCGTCTCGTCCTCACGGCTCCCATTTCGCCCTCACGCTCGGCCCGTAGCTCGCCCACTTTCTCCAGACGGGAGACCCTCGGCTCGTGACCTCCGAGCTCGTCCCGCAGCTCGCCACCCCACAGCTCGCTCTCCCGGCTTTCCCTCACCTCGGCTCCCTCGGCTCACCGATCCCTTAGCTCGACCGACACCCCCTCTGGACGGTCCTCACGCACGGCCCACCGCCACCCCAATTGCATCCCTTCTCTTCGATTTCCATTTTCGGCACTAACCGGGTCGGTCCATTTTTCTATCTGGGTCGCACAGGTAACGCGGAACGGACACACGCCAGCTCAGCCCGTGTCCAGTGGCTCAGTCGGCCCAGCTCGGCTCAGTTCGGCCCAATCCAGCAGCGGCAGCCCGTTAGCGTTCGGCCCGGCCCAGCCGAGTCCAGAAGCCCAGATATCCATTCGGCCCAGTCCGGCCCATTCGGCCCAATTCGGCCCATCAACCCAGCGGCCCAGCTCCCCAACGAAATTTTCTGATTTTTTCTAATTTTTTATTTTACAGAACCACCCCTCAACTTTCCGAATTAGGTAAATCCTTGACTTAGTGGCATGATTAGGGCTCCATTTCTGAATATTAATGTTTGCTTGATGAATATGATGTGAAATGAGCGTTATTGAGTCGTGTGGGTGATCGGATTCGTCCCGAACTCGATTTTACGAACTTTTCATTTTGTCTCATTTCAGTCCAGTATTTTTATTTTTTCAGATTTGCCCCGAATTTTAGAATGGTTTCCAGTCAAGTCCCGGTCATTTTAATATCTCCAGATCAGTCCTGAACTTTTCGGAAATTTTAAATCAGTCCCTGAATTTTTCGGAATTTTCACATCAGTCCCTGAACTTTTTGCAATTTTCAAATCAGTCCTGAACTTTCCGGAAATTTCACATTAGTCCCTAAACGTTTTGCAATTTTCAAATCAATCCCTGAATTTTCGGAATTTTCACATTAGTCCCTGAACTTTTTGGAATTTTCAAATCAGTCCTGAACATTCTCCAAAGACATCCAGCCCTTTCTTACTTGGATCACCGACCGACAACGTATGTGCCATGTTTAAATATTTTATTCCTGTAATTATATGCATACGGCATGACGTGTGTGTTTTGCATGATGTTTCGCTCCCCATGAATCGGTGCCGCTTTATCGATTTCGTTGATATCACGTTTTGTGTGTATGTTTGTATGTATTTATCATGATCATGGCGGCACCGGTAATGTAAATTTGTATGTTCGTCGTGCTTGATGCGGTAATATGCTCTTGATCCGTGTTTAAATGCTTTATTTTCTCGTTTTAATCGAACCTCACATGAATCGGATTAATCATGCAAAAATTCGATTTAAAATTAATTTTTAAATCCTAAGGTGGTCGGGAATTAGGATTCGCATCGGACGGTCCATCAATGATCGACCCGACGGTCTGAAACCCGAATATTTAGAGCATTTGGCAAAACATTAATTAATTTAATCAATAATTTCACTAACGGGGTAATTGGACGTTCACACGATTAATTAATTCACTTGGCCCTAATAATTTTGTACGAATTGGTAATAAACCGGTAACACGTGTCGATAGGTTGCAAACATGCGTTGGTGCCCTTCTCAAAACTTGCAAATTTTATAAAACTCGAGACACGTAGTTCGATGTGACATGGATGTCTAGGAAGGACTTGCGCGTCTTGACTCGAGGCCTCACCTGATTTCAGGAAACTCAGGTCGGGACGTGGAAGTTCTTCTTAGATCACTTCCGGATAGATTAACCGATCTTTTGGCTCTTTTAGGGTTCTTGACAACCCTGGAAGGTCCAGGGGATCGATTAGCGCCGGTCACAGGCCGAGGTGGCCCGCACCGCGTAATCTCTCTTTCCCGAAAACAATTTTTATCTCAAGGGCAAAATCGTCTATTTGCAACCTAGCGACACCCCCCTAGGGTTAGAATAAGAGAAACATGCGGTATCAGGGTAGGGATGGGCTACCTATCTAGGCGCAAGTTCATCTGCATAGCCCGCCCTATCCGACCGATGAGTTTTTGTTATTCCAGCATAGTCTCGGGTAGTTAGTTCGGGTGGATTGGCTCAAAATACAAATATCGGATTAATTGTATACTTGGCTAAGACAAAATGGGCAATAGTGGGATAGGCACTAGGTTCTAGGATGTACGGGCGGAATCAATGTTCGGTAATAACCTGTAACAACCGTAGTGTCACAACATAGAAGAATTCTAAAAGCAACCCACAAACACAAGATTTGACAATAGACGTCACGTATGTCAAGTCCTCAAAAATAATGCCAAAATGCAAAATACCTTCCCGAGGCGATCCTTGATCGATTCACACCTTGTACCCAATTTGTTTGCTTTAGGGTAGGATTTGTATGCCAAGATACCCCGGTTAATAATTGGTTAATTAACGTAAATTCGACAACAATAAAACCCTATTGTTTGTTTATTTATGTCCGCTTGTTAACATTCTTGTACTTGTTTGTTATGCGGATCGAGCCCGATCCTTTAGGGCACGATTCATAGGGGGTCCAACGCCCCAATCGTAGATCACGGGGTTCAATTCCCCTAACACTGAGCGCGCATCTTAATTTCAATTTCGGTCTTTTCAAACCACACGGTGAGCACGAGTGGAATAATAACCGAACGCGATTCGACCGGGATTCAGTTGTTGTAACTTGTATTTTATTTATTTGAGAGGACAATGTAAGGATTTATATTGTACATTTATTCATGTAAGAATCCCGGTCGGAGAGTGGACGGTCGGAGTGTTCCTTCGAATTTACGGTGTCAAAATGCGTTAGATGAGCGGAACTTAATTAAGCGGTAATTAAATTAAAATGGCAAGCCTAGACAAGCTAGAGTACCGATAGGGTATGCGAGATATTGGCTCGCATGTAACAGAACCCCCGAATTCGGAGCCTCGGGTTTCGCAGACCATATGCCTTAGCAATTAGGTGTACCCCGTACCCCTAGACCCGGGTAACTTGCCGGCCCTCGACCTTTCGGGTCGTAAAATGGCAAGTGGCGACTCCTTCTCACGTACGTCCGTCGCGCGTCCCCGGGAAGGTGGACACTCCCAAGCCGCGTTGCATAGGCGCGCGCTCGCGTGCCCCTACGAGATGAAATTCGGGTGCGCACAGTCATCAACTAAGAAAAAAGAGCAAACAGTCGGGGCACCAGTCGACATGACTGACAAAAATTGGGCCTAGGATGCCTATAAATATTTGAACTTCGAAGTTACTGATGAATACATATGGGCTATAAGTTAGTTTGCCAATTTTTGTAGCCCAGTGATGACCCAAAAGATTTTTCAATCTTATGGTCTCATATCGCCCAAAGAACAATGGTCTGAACGCGGTAGTTCAAAATTAATAGTACTCAATGTAAACTCAGTGAAACGATGCCAATTTTGTTCATTCATTATTTCTATCACGAGGAATATCTAGGGTTCACCCAACTGATATCCACGCACAGGTTGCGTGAATGTCATGCAAGCTCTAGAAATAGGTAAGTCCATCCAAGATGAGAATATACCAAGCCAGACAATGACGTGAACCTTCGGAGTCGAAGCAAACTTAAGAACAATTGATGACATCAATCAATAAATTGGTTGCATTTTTTAGATTGATTTGATCTCGAGCACAAGCGGGTCCATTCTGTTGAGTGTTTCTTGAATTTTGAACTGAGACTCGAAGAACCACTGACGAGTAATAGAAAAGAGCAAGATCGCGGGCAATCAACTGCAGAATGGTGCATGATGAGATCTTGAAATCAAAGATCAAGGGCAGTCAACTGCAGCACTGCATGCAGTCGACTGCAGAAGTTTGCATAGCTAACTGGCATAATCATTATAAGATTTGGCAAGTTCATTTATTTCCTAACTCAACCGATTTCATTTCTCATTACTCTAGATTCAAATCCCTATCTTTTCAGGGAATGTGATATCTTCAAGATATTCAGAATATTGTATTTTAGGATATCATTAATAGAGATCAAATGGGGGTTTCCACGCATTTTGAATTTCCTATTAGTCGAAAAAAATTCCATTATTGACCCATTTTTCATTAAATCACATGGATTGATCTAACAATGATGGAATTTCTATTGTGTTTGCTGAATCACATGAAATTTTAACTAACTCCATATATGTAATGTATAAAATGCATTTGAACGGAGAAAAAAAAAAGAGAATTTTATACCCAAATTTGAATTTGTAATAGATACAAATGTAAAGACGAATTGAAGAAATCATCCCTTCATAGAATATCTTAATTGAATTATATGTACTGATCAATAAATTCAATTTTATTCTATAGATAATTCTATATCTAAAAGTGTCAAAATCCTAGGAACAATAGAGTCCATAGATATTTGGACTGCAATTGACGAGTAACCAATACTGATACTAGTCTTTAGTAGTGCGAAACTGATTGCAAAAGAGGGGAAGTCATCCACATTAAAATTACCTTCTGGGGAGGTCCGTTTGATATCCAAAAACTACTCAGCAACAGTCGGATAAGTGGGGAATATTGGCGTGAACTAGAAAAGTTTGGGTAGAGTTGTCTAAATGTTGGCTAGGTAAGCATCATGTAGTAAGAGGAGTAGTTACCCTATATGCTATCAAAGTAAAGAATCATCAACAAGGGCGTTCTAGTGCGTTGTAGATTCTTATCCAAGACTTGTATCATTTATTGTCCAGCAAATTATTTATCAATGACCGAAGAATATGAACTTTCGACTTATGATCGTTACGAATTGAATTATAGAGATGATTAGTAGCTGGTCCGAGAGGATGATCAGTAGCTAGTCCGAGAGGATGATCAGCCACACTAGGGCTGAGACACGGCCATAGTTAGCCCATTCATCATAGTTAGAAGCTCCTGCAAAAAGAGGAAAAAACAGAGTCTTTGTCCAAAGAAATGCGTTGAGATCGTTGCAATTGATATGTGATCTCAAAGAGAAGGAAGAGATCTTCGAAAAGTGGGTTTTTATGATCCGATAAAAAATCAAACTCCTGTTGTGGGCGAGGAGGGATTCGAACCCTCGACTTCGTGCACCTGACCATTAATTGAGAAGCGATGGGAACAACGGAACCTATGAATACAGGTTGTATTTTATGGTACATCGCTATGGATTGGATTAGCCTTTCGGTTTGGTATCCTTAATCCTCTCATTTCTTGAATCTATTCGTTTCAAATCCAAAAATGAAATGACTATTGAAAGTATATTAGGGTCCTATAAATATTTGTAGACGACATTATGTAAAGGTGCAGCGAGAGCACCTAAGGTGTTGAGAGTATTTTGACAGTTTGAGAAGTCCTTTGAGGGTTCAAGTTCGCTCTTTAGATTTAGGCCTTCATGTCTTGAGCTAGCTCCTCTCGTTTGTACTCTCTACTATTACTACTCAATAAAAAGTCATTGCCAAATCTCCTTTGCTCGTGGATGTTTTCTTCAAGCGTATTCACCGCGGTTGAGGGTTTTACTACGCATATCTTGGCGTGCAATTCTTCTCTATTTCGCATTATTTTCATTGAAATTGAGTCGATCCCAACACATTCAAAGTTGCATTTAAGAGAAGGAGAGAGAGAAAAGGCACAGGAAAGAGAACATGATGGTTGATGGGACCAAAAGAGACGATGATGATCTACTACTATCGAATTTGCATTGCATTAAGTCCATATGCTCTAAGATTCAGTGAGCAAAGAAGAAATGGGGTGGAATATTGTTTCTACATGTTTGGGATTTTTTCGTTCTCAGAATTATTTCAAAAGAAGAAATATCCTTCAGACGGATATTAGGACATTTCTACATAATATTATATATATATTTGAGACTTTATATAGAGGGTCCTATATGAGTTAAAAAGGTGCATCAGTGCCACTAAGCCAATAGTGAGATCTTCTCTGGCAATTCTTGGTTTTGTCTTCTTGGATTCTCTAGGATTTAGAGTGAGAAGGTGGAGAAAATTGAGAGATCAAGTTAGTCTCTTCTCATAAATGGGTTTGTGAAGGAGGCTGTATTGAGAGATCTCTGATAACCATAATCTCTGATGGCCATAATCTCTAATTTATATTGTCTAGAGAATTCTTCCTACTTTAATCGTGAATGCTTTCCTTGGTTTGATTCTGCAATCTCATATCGTGTTTGGGTATTTTGTCACAACAATTGATATAATCTACATGCAGGAAGTGGATCCGAGACATGCTGGTTGCAAGATTCGAGATTAAGAAGGTTGTTGAATCATATAATTATTAATGGTGGCAGGTTAGGATGAGAACGTTACTGGTTCAGCATGGTCATGAGAGAGCGCCAAGAAGAAGCCCTTATAGCTTTGACCCAAACAATAGCGAATAGGGCGGGGGGGGGGGGGGGGGGGGGGGGGGGGGCGGTGAAAGCTC
This sequence comes from Punica granatum, assembly GCF_007655135.1. Lineage (NCBI taxonomy): Eukaryota > Viridiplantae > Streptophyta > Magnoliopsida > Myrtales > Lythraceae > Punica > Punica granatum. Next base: position 5,727,648 of record NC_045132.1, read on the forward strand.
TGGAGACTCAGCCTAGTTTAGAGAATATTCCGATGAAAGGATCTAATTGGAGAGTAAAGCGATGTGGAATTGCTTGCGAGCAAAAGACAAACAGAGAGAGAAAATGACATTGTGAGCGTGTTTCGGGCTTGTAGAGTTGGTGATCTCATATACTACCGATATTAGGAATGTGTTCTGCAAAAAGTCATTTTCCAGAGAGTGTACTATAGGAAAATTAAGGAAGCAGGACACCTTAGAGAAGTGTAATGGTGCTTGGAGCGCCCACAGGATGTGTTAAAGCCTAAAGACTTTACAGATCTTTAATATAGGCCAATATGGTGACCACACAAAATTTTAAAATTGCTATTGTTAAGGATCCTGCCATGGAAAACTAAGAGGAAATTCTTGAATTTTATGAGAGTTTTGGACACTATCACCTATCAAATTAACCTTTTGTATTGGAAATGAACCCAATTACTTGTAGATAAGGATGGCAATTCGTGTCGTGTATGTTTATACGTGTCTAAATAGGTTCATGTCATCGAAGTTATAACCCGTACACGACACGATTATTAAACGGATCAGGTTTTGAAAACACGAACATGACCAATTTATATCCATGTTGACCCGGACACGACATGTTTAAACTGTTTATCGAAACGTGTCATAATAGATATACGTATCCATACACGACACAATTATTACACGGATTAAATTTTGAACATGACCTATTTATCTGTGTCAACCTATTACCTAAACATGTTAACACGACTTGTTTATCCGTTCAACTCGGTTACCCAGACACGTTGACACAACCTACTTGAAAATACCTACACAACATTACTTTCACCAACAATTTTGCTTACTCCATAGTCTTGGGCTGTTGTAACCTCTGCGTAATTACAACACCAAACATACCTACCTATAAATTAATTACAAGAAATTGGGAACTTGAATTAGAGAAAACAACTGGCGAGATTCAAATTCCAGAAGAAATATCCCTTCCTTGATCAATCAACCTTTCAACTTCATTAGACTTCAGCTACCAGCAGGAGCAGGAAGGGACTAGGAAGGGCCACCTCATGTCCCTCTGCTTATTCCGGAAGTTATTTACACTGTTATAGGTGTTGTTACAGTAACCACTAACAATATGCTTCAAAGCTCAATCACAAACCACGACATAAATTATTAATGAAAATCTGAAATCTTAAACCTACAAAAATCACTCCAACAACCAAATTCACCAAACAAATCTTATAGAACAATCACCATCACATTCAGTCAGAATCCACCATAAGACAAAAAGTCAAACCGACTAATAACTCCAAGTCTCCAATGAATCCACAGCCCAACAGAAAGAAAGACATAGAGGAGCTCAACAGCCTCAGCTCAAGTCAAGAACATGCAAGAAGAGCAGCAGTACATAGATTAAAATAGAGGAGAAAAGGGGAAAAAGACATAGACTTTTAAACAAAAGCTTCACCAAACCATATTCCCAAAAACACCAAGCAACAACACTGACTTGATTCCCTTCTTTGAACCTAAGAATACATGTTTCAATGTAAGTAAAAATGTTATTGCAATATATAAAATGTTATTCCCTTCTTTTTCGCTTGCGTTTTGATGTCCTTGGCTGATTTCCTATTGTAGTGTCTTTGATCTCGTCTCCATCGAGCTCTACTACATCATCATCTTCGTTTATCATGACCACGGGTTTTTCCTTCCCAAAGGATTCTAACTTCACCTCCAAATTATTTTCTGAACTTATTATCCCTAAATAAAACAAACAATGAGAAACTGGTTAAAGTCCAGTTTACCTCAACACATGAAGAGTGTTTACCAAACAGACACATAACAGAACTATCAAACAAGACCTAGAAATTTAACAAACAGACACCATGAGCTGTCACACAGACCACAGACCAAGAAATTAAACAAAGCCTCATCAGAAGAGAGGCACAGACGAGAAGTTGAAAATTGAATAAGAAAAAGGCCAACAACATTCGAGAAAAACTATAATTCGACTAACCAAATATGATAAAAGAGCCTTGCTGAAACAACTAAAAAATCGACTTCCTCAAGCAAAAATCATGAAAGAACCCTTCTGAAATTGACAAAAATTAACATGAAAATCGAAAACCCTAACTTCACAATCGGCTAACCCTAATTGCAAAATCGACTCAACTCTACTGAAATTCAACTAACCTAACATGTAATTCGACTATCTCAGCTGAAATTCGAAACCCTTTCTTCAAATCGACTAACCTTGAGTTGTGATGGGAGGTCTACGAGAGTGAGAGAGAGGAGATGAGGCAGTTGCGACCATGAGAGAAGGGAGATTGAGGCTGTTGAGAGAGTGAGAAAGGAGAGACTAAGGCGTCTTAAAGTGTAGAGAGTTGAGAGAGGTGAGAGCGGAGGGCTCGATGGTCGAGGGATCAAGGGACGCGGTCGAGGGCTCGAGGGTCGTAGATTCATCTTCGTCTTTGTCTATGTCGAGTTCTGATGCCTAAGAGTCAGAGTGTTAAGATTAAGAAGGTGAAGAATTAGGGTTGCCCACCCGGTGAGAAACTTAGAAATTGCAATAGGGTTACATATAAGGATATTTTGGTAAATTTAGTTACATAAATGGGTAACGGGTTACACGATTAAACAACACAGTTAAACACATCTAAATAAATAAGTTTAATCACGTATAATCGGATTACACGGGTTTAACCGATAAAATACCCTTATCAACCGTGTCTAAACGGGTTGGACTCGTTTAGACCGGATATCAAAAATGTCCAACCCGAACCCGTTTAATTCCGTGTCGTACCAATGTTGTGCTATCGTGTTGTGTCAAATACTATTGGCTCTGTGCGCACCCGAATTTCGTCTCGTCGGGGCACGCATGCGCGCGCCTATACAACGCGGCTTGGGAGTGTCCACCTTCTCGGGGACGCACGACGGACGCACGTAAGAAGGAGTCGTCACTTGCCGTTTTACGACCTGAAGGTCGAGGGCTGGCAAGTTACCCAGGTCGAGGGGTATGGGGTACACTTAAAATGCTAAGGCAATGGTCTGTACGGAACCGAAAATTCCGAATTCGGGGGTTCTATTACGTGTGGGCCTATATCCCACACGCCCTTTCGGTACTCTAGTTTGTCTAGGCTTGCCATTTTAATTTAATTACCACTTAATTAAGTTCCGCTCATCTTATGCGTTTTGACACCGTAAATTCGAAGAAGCACTCTGATCGTTCACTCTCCGACCGGGATTTTTACATGAATATATGTATAATATAAAAACCTTATCTCAAATAAAAGACAAATTACAATAACTGAATCCCGGTCGGTTCGCGTACGGCCATTGTTTCACTCATGCTCACCGTATGGTTTTGGAAAAGACCGAAAATTAAATTAAATGCGCACTCGGCGTATGGGGACATTGGACCCCGTGATCGACGGTTAGAGGCGTCGGACCCTATGTGAATCGTGTCCTAAAGGATCGGGCTCGATCCGCATAACAAATAATTGTAAAAAATGTAACAAGCAAGCTCAAATAAACAAACAACGGGGTTTTGTTATCGCCGAATTTACGTGAATTAACTAATTATTAACCGAGGTATCTTGGCATACAAATCCTACCTTAAAACAAACAAAAGGAGTGATAGATAGGGCATGTAGCATTCGGCATCATCTTAACGGACCCGACAGACGTGATGTCCATAGTCAAGTCTCGGATGTGTGGGTTGTTTTTAGATTATTCTGTAACGTGACAACATGGCTTTTACAAATTAAGAGTATTTTCACCTAAAACCCAAAAACCTAACCCTCTATTTGATTATTTGCCCATGTTTGATTAAATCGAGTTTGTGATTAGTTTGTTTTCCCATATTTTGACCAATTCTAAGCACAAACCTACGCTAGGATTACGGTAGGACAAGAACCGGTAATCATGCCTTTGAATTGGTAAATATGTGTGTGCATGAAAATCAAGATTACGTTGTACGTATTTCGGTGCTTTTGAAATTGTGAATTTTGAAAAGGGCATGACTAACAGTTCTTGAACTGTCGACGCGATTACAAATTATTAATCAATTCGTGCAATTCATTTAAAAGAGTCAAGTGATTTAATTTAGCCAAATTTAACGTCTCAATTATCCCGTATGTAGAATTTTAGGTTAATTAGAAATTTGCCGAATGCTTTAGTCTATGGATTTCGGGTCATCGAGATAGCCATTAGTTGACCGCCCGATAAACTCTATTTTCCAACATTATCACGTTGTATGCATATAATTAAAAAAAAATAAAATATATAAATGGGTACATACATTGTCGGCGGGTGATCCAAGCAGGAAAGGGTCGGATATTTTTAGAAAATATCCAGGGGACTGAATTGAATGATTTTAAAAGAGCAGGGACTGATTTGAAAATTCGGATGAAGTTTCGGGGACCGATTTGAAAATTCTAAAAAATCGGGGACTGATTTGCAAATTCTGAAAAAAATTGGGAACTGTGTAAAAGTTACTGAAAGTGTCCTAGGACTTATTTGAAATGAATTTGAAAATCTATATTGATCTGAAAACAAAACAAATGGCCCCAGGACTAAACTGAAACAACTTGGAAAGTTCCTTGGGATTCTTGAAAAAATTCTGGGAATTCCAGGACTGATTGGAAAATAGTAAAATGACCGGGACTTGATTGAAAAGAATTTTGAAACTAGGATTTACCTAGTTCGGAAAGTTGAGGGGTGATTTTGTAAAAATAAAAAAAAAATCGCCGGACGAATCGGGTCAGATCGGATCGGGCTAGCCCGCCCGGAAGAGCGCTGGGCCGGACTGGGCGTGTTGGGCCTGAATGGGCTGGACCTGCGAAGAAAGGGAAATGGGCCGAGGCCCGTTAGCCGGCGGGCGGTCAGGATCGCCGGGAACGGCGGCGATGGCGCTGCGGGTGGCGGTTCTCGCCCCTGGACGCTGCGACGACGGCACGAGAGGGCGCGGGAGATGGCTCTGGGCACTGCTTGGGCTGCGCGTGTCCGATCTGGACTTCACCGGGGTCGAAACTACTGGAATCGAGGGGAAAAGTCGCGTTTTCCGGCGAGGGTTTCCGAAATCAATCGATCCTCTAATCGGCCAAATCGAGGGCAAATTTCTCGTTTTCTCTTACTTCGTTTTGTTCCTCCCCCTCCGAATTGTCGATCTCTCCATTTAATTGCAATCTCTTCCCCTTTTCCGTTAAGATTTCGGCCGATTTTGGAGGAAATCGTGGAAATCCGCAATTTGGGGATCTCCGGGCCGGCGGGGATCGCGGGCAACCGGCGAGCGCTACTCGGTCTGCCCGAACAAAATGCAGTAAATGCGGGCACGAAATCTGAAACGTAATAAATGAGGATATGAAGCCCGAAATGGAGTAGGTGCGGACACGAAGTCCTGAAAGCAGTAAATGAGGACACGAAGTCCGAAACGGAGTACATGAGGACACGAAGTCCAAAAAGCAGTAAACGAGGACACGAAGTTCGAAAGTGGTAGATGAGGACACGAAGTCCAAAATGTAGTGGACGCGGACACAAAGTCCTGAAAGCAGTAAATGAGGACACGAAGTCCAAAAATAGTAAATGCGGACACGAAGTCGGGAAAGCAGTAGATGTGGACACAAGGTCCGGAATGCAATAAATGAGGACACGAAGTCCGAAATGCAGTAGATACGGACACGAAGTCCGGGAAGAAGCAAATGAGGACACGAAGTCCGGAAAGTAGTAAATGCGGACACGAAGTCTGGAAAGTAGTATATGCGAACACGAAGTCCGAAAAGCCGTAAATGTGGACACGAGTTCCGAAATGCAGATGCAGATACGAAGTCTGGAAAGTAGTAAATGAGGACACAAAGTCCGAAATGCAGTAGATACGGACACGAAGTCCGGGAAGAAGCAAATGAGGACACGAAGTCCGAAAAGCAGTAAATGCGGACACAAAGTCCGAAAAGCAGTATATGCGGACACAAAGTCCGGAAAGCCATAAATGTGGACACGAGGTCCGAAATGCAGATGCGGACACGAAGTCCGGAAAGCAGTAAATGGGGACACGAAGTCCGAAAAACAGTGAATGCGGACACAAAGTCCTAAATGCAGTAAGCGTGGACACGAAGTCCGAAAAACAGTAAGTGCGGACACGAAGTCGGAAAAATAGCGAATGCGGACACGAAGTCCGAAAATGCAGTAAGTGCGGACAGGAAGTCCGAAGAACAGTGAATGCGGACACGAAGTCCAAAATGCAGTAAGTGCGGACACGAAGTCTGAAAAACAGTGAATGCGGACACGAAGTCCTAAAATGCAGTAGATGCGGACACGAAGTCCGAAATGCAGTGAGTGCGGACACGAAGTCCGAAGAACAGTAAATGCGGATACGAAGTCCGGAATGCAGTGAATGCGGACACGAAGTCCGGAATGCAGTAAATGCGGACACGAAGTCCGAAATACAGTAGATGAGGAGACAAAGTCCGGAATGCAGTGAATGATGCGATTCCTGCTAAGAATGACGAGACCCGACAACTAAAGGAACCCAAGATCGTTCCACGATCAGATTTGAGTGACAAACCTTCGACCCGTTGTTTACGACAAAAACAAGAACCTTGGTATAACTGACCTCAACTCGTTGTTTAATGCGAAACAAGAACCTCGGTATATAGGAAGACGCCACAAACGGTGATGGAAAGCCGTTTGATAAGTCGATGAAGACGCCACAAACGGTGGTGGAAAGCCGTTTGATAAGTCGATGATGAACGCCACAGAAACTTCTGATAAGTTCGAATTAGTTCTTCAAGAACAAAAGAGAATACTCTACAATTTTCTGAATGTTCCTTTTTATTAAAAATTGACTAAGATGAATATATATAGACATAAACTAATCCTAATCTGGCCATATCTCCTCCTAAAGATAAGGAAAATAAAACCTAGAATATTGATAGAGATATGACTTAATCTATAAAGATATAAAATCTAAATATTCCTAGAATATCTTCATGAAATTTAAAGTTCAAACAAATCTGATGATATCTTCTGTTGATCATCAACTATTCTAGAAGCTTCCTCAAACACTTGCTGAATTTAGCCTTGTCCGGAATCTTCTATAACTTGAATCAAATTGATGGATTTTTATTGATCACGTGATTTATGTCCAATGGGCCTCCACGAATTTTCTTGAGCCCGAACCTCTTGAATCAGGTCGTTGAGTTCATCTTTAAACTTCTTTGCTCGTGCTCGCGTAATCGGTCCAATTGGAACTTGAATTAGATCCCTTGAAGTGGTGCTACGATTTGCATCAGTGAATGCGGACACGAAGTCCGAAGAACAGTAGATGCGGACACGAAGTCCGGAATGCAGTGAATGTGGACACGAAGTCTGGAAAGCAGTAAATGCGGACACGAAGTTCGGAATGCAGTGAATGCGGACACGAAGTCCGGAATGCAGTGAATGCGGACACAGAGTCCTGAAAGCAGTAAATGAGGACACGAAGTCCGAACTGCAGTAAATGCGGACACGAAGTCCGGAAAGCAGTAAAATGCAAGAGAAGAATCACTGTTATGGGATAGTGTAGGGCAATCTGTTCGGTGCTAAGCCGGTATTGTACTAAAATGATGCAATGATAATCGCGCCCTGTCGCTGGTCGTGCGCCTATGGGTTTGTTTAGCGAAGTTGACGTGTGTTCCTTTTCAAGTCCTTTACCCGGATAGGGACTGCGACTTGTTGAACGAGACAGACATACGCCCGCTCGGGGAGAGACAACCTTTCAAGATCTGCATGCTTACACCGGGGATGCTGTTGCTTGTGAATGTTGTCGTAGTGAGGTGGTGCTGTGGGTCGGACTGACTCTCGGGAGTATGTGGGTCAACTGCACCCTGCTTTCCCCTGGGGCGGTTGTGTGTTTGATTCGCTGGAAGCCGACCCTGCTGTTGGATCGATTGTTTGTTACTCTTGCTGGCAGCTGGTCTCGCCGCTGAAGCGATTGCCTGTTGGGAATGCCCTAGTCTCGCCACTGGGACTTTTGCTTGCGAGGCGGTTGCTCGTTGCTCCGCCTGGTGCGGTTGCTCGTTCGCTAGGGATCGGCGTCTTGCGATGCAGGACTCGAGCTCTGGGAGCGCGACGTACCCTCCTGGACAAGGGATCAGAGTCTGCCGTAGTTCTTGCGATGCTTGTGATACTTGTGATCCTGGCATTACTAGTAGATCATAAGAGAAATACTAACAAGTGATGGACACAGGTAATCATGAAAATGTTGCAATACGCATATCTTCAGTTTCGGGTCGCCTGAGCAACCCATGAAGATTTTTGCTTTGACAGTGCAAGTAGGTCCCGTTCTTGGAAGCCTAGATACGAGGCCTCCAGGGGCTCCCGTTAGCCATGCATGGGTATATCGGGACTTCCTCGACGATGCCCTACCAGCTCTACCATTTGTTTAACACGCTCGTCAGCTTTGGACCCTTCTCATCGGGGTGCCATAAGGCGACTGCGTTTGTAACCCGCACGACGATTTTTTTGCCCAGATTTGATCAGACTCGGTCTGACTATTTCCAGAATGCTATGACTAGACCTCAGAAAGGAATGTCTGGGATTTCGGCTTTGTGGTAGCCTGTTGAAGGGTGGCTGTGACCCATTCTGGAATTATGCAAAGACAAACAGAAAAAAGAAAGCTTGGGGGAACGCGTTGCCCCAAGCTAAAAGGATACATGAGTTCACGCTTGTAGCGAGATGTACCAATTTTCCTATGTTCTTCTGTTGTGTAGGCTGTATCAAACTGCTTGGATAGCATTCTCGGTTTGCCCACTGTGCTTGAGGAGGAATCCGCGCTGGACGGTTGAGCTGTGTTGGAGGGCTGATCAAGGATCATGTTGGAGCAGATAATCTGACCACTTCCGTTAAGGATCCCTAGTCCGCACGATGTGTGAGAGATTAGGGGGTCAATTTTATGTATCTCTCATTTTGCTCTCCTTTTGCTACGGTCACCCACCTCGGGGCTGCACCTCTCAACCTAAAGGGGAAGAGCTCTCCTTTTGCCACGATCGCCCCAAAGGGTTTCCGGTCCCGCCTCTCTTTTACCCTCGCTTTTGCCTAGGCCGCCCCAAAATGGGTTTTCGACCTGGCGAGCTTGATTCTTTTATCTCTTGAGTTTGCAAGGGCGAAGGTTTGGAAAGATTCAACCTCCGAGTGCATTGTTTTCTATCTCCGTCGAGGAGTTGTGTCTGCTGCTCCCCTTTTGTCGGGGTTTGTTGATTTTTCAAGATTGGCGAAGCCGGAGTTTTAAATCTCGGCGGTGCCTTGTTTTGTTCACTGGCGGGTTTTTCCCGCGTCTTTTCTTTCTCTCTTCATTGGCGGGTTTTTCCCGCTTCTTTTTGCCCTGTTTTTTTTTCTTGCAGCTGGGGTTTGTTTTGTGCCCCATGTCTTTGTTTGAAATTCCAAGATTTTGCATCGCCGAGGCCGCTTTGGTGTGTTTCGTCTCCTGAAAACTTGTTGTGTGTTACTAGCCCTATTTTGTGAGAACCGGCTTTCTTGGAAGTTTGACTCTCGCGCACTCGGAAGTCGAACTCCGTGTCATTTGCCCTTGCAAGCATTACATGTGAATTTCCCCTGTTGTCTAGGAAAAGAAAATGTGATATTGCCCCATGTGGAATAGGGAACCGAGGTTGTCTCGGCGCGAATGTTGAACGGGAATGCCCCGGTCTTCATTTGTTGAAGTGGCCCGTGGTAGGCGCCTGGTGTGATGTCTCCGATCATCTCTTGTTGTTCTTTACAGCGCGTGCCACTTGGAGGGTGCACGCTGTTGAAGCCACTGGATGTTCGAGGAACACGGTTGCATCAATGCTGAGTAATTCGCTCGATTGTCCTTGTTTTTGACTTCATAGGGGGTACCTCATCGTCGGACACCTCCCTCGTCAAAGTATAAGGAAAGGGTCCAAGACAAGTTCTCAAGGAAGCGTGAACTCGTGCATCGCTCTTCGCCTATGGTCAATGTGCCCCTGTGAAGGATGACAAAGAAGAAAATATATTAGGCGATTATGCGGGGAATATGTGGTAAGAAATATGAGGTGGTCCCATAGGAAAATCCCTTTTTGTCCCGCGCGTAACCCATGGGATGCCACGTGTAGGTGGCATTTGTTTCTGGGAATCTAATCATCACTACTCTGGAGTGGTTAGACCGTGACTAAAGTCACATAAGCATATTTTCCCTAGTTGTGAGTAAGCATGCGTAATCGTCCTAGGGAAGGCTCGAGGAGTCGGGTCCCATGAGGACAGGCGAGTCGAACAGGTCCAACAGAACTAATAGGACGTCGCAAAAACTGTCCTAATGCTCCATTGAAGGATTTGTTGATGTCGAGAGCCCATTTGTGGGAATGCATTTAAATTAAAGCAAAAGAGAGTTTAAAGAAGACTAACCATGTTGCCCCATATTCAATCGGCGACCACAACAGAGGTGGATGAGATCCATTCTTTGATCAGAGGCATGATCTTGCTGGTATCTCCTGCGATCGAGAGTTGGGTCATGCTCTGCTTGTGGAGCTGTCACTTCCGGTCTTTGCAGCAAAAGGATTAGACTTACTCATCGGAGTATCGCTTGGATGAATTTGAATCCAAGTCGATTTTGGATTTCAGATGAGCCTGAAAGCAGTAAATGCGAAGTGTCAAAACCTGAATGTAGTAAATGCTGGGCTGGAGCCCAAAAGCAATAAATGCTGGGCCGGGGCCCGAAAGCAATAAATGCAGGACCAATGCCCGATACGGGGCCGAAGCTCAAAACTGGGGCCAAAGCCCGACGAGGGGCCGAAGCCCGATGCGAGGCCAAAACCCAAAAGCGGGCCCGAAGCCCGATGCAGTAAATGTGGGGCCGGAGCCTAATGCGGGGCCGAAGCCCGATGCAGTAAATGCGTGCTCGATAAGAAAGTGCAAGAGATGTAAAAGCAAAGGTTAATGCTGAGGAACAGTGCAGGGTACTGCAAAGCGGTGACTCTGATTTTTCTTGCGGTCTTGCTTTGTGGAGCAAGGATGGGGACTTAGTGTTGAAATCCCAAGGAGCTGGATGAGAGGCGTTTGTTGTCTCAATTGTGGTCGCTTAGTATTCCGACTGTCTTCTTGTTGAGAATTTCCTGCAATGGGAAAAGAAAACAATGAAAGAGCATAAACTGTTCAGGATTTCAATGGTAAGAGTGTAGGGAAGCGAACTGGCCTAGTAGGCGTCATGCAAGCGCATCGAGGGACGTATGCTGAAGATTCGGCACGAGCAGGGAGTGGTGTGCTCGCACGATGCCTAGTGACGCGCTCTGTTGCATTGAGGGAGGTGCACAGGACAGGCCAAGAAACGTGTTGGAACACGTGGAGGCGTAGAGGAATGGGGAAGACTATAGGTTGTCTATCAGCGAAATTTGGCACGACTCACCTGTCATGTGGGAATGCGTGGTAGCTGCAAAATAATAAATAAACAGAATACATGCGATGCATGAGTTTTGAAAATACTAATGCGGTCATTCACATTGACTAGGACGGTTCAAAGTACAATGCAAGTTTTGAAATTGAAGTCCTAAGTCGATTTTCCACTACGCTCGGGGAGCAAGCAACCATCGCCATGGAAAGCCCTAGTTCGAGGGTCTGGCGGGGGTGTCTATTCTAGGGTGTATATGGACCCCCGCGGGCCCTTTTCCTGGACCTCTCCAAAGCGGCGTTTGCTCGTGCCAATTCCTGATCGCGCCTCTGTAGCTCAGCACGGGTCTGGGCGAGCTCTCTCTGTAGTTGGCGCTGATCAACAAGCTACTCGTCCTTCTCTGCGACTTCTCAACGAAGACGATCTCTTTCAGCTCTGAGATGAGTGAGCTCGGCTTGGATGGCCATATTCGGAATGGGAGTTGCGCCGAGTGACCCGCCATCTCCAACTCGCGGAGAGTTGACGAGATCCTCGTGTGCTGCTGGACCCCATCGGTAGAAGCGAAGGATGTATTCTTCTGTAGCCTGGAAATCCCGCTCATCAAGGGTCGGATGCTCGGGGAAGTATGGACGCTCGGTAATCACAGTTCGCCACGCATCCAGGACCTGTTCGACGTTACTTTGGCGATCTGCGGGTGTCTGATCCTCCCGCCAAGTATGTTCAAATCTAGTTCGCGCCGTATCCTCGGGGACCGTCTGTAAGCCACCGAGCTGCCCCACTACTCATGCCAGAAAATAAGTAGTGGACCCCGCATGACTCATGAGTAGGACTCCATAAAAATCAGGACACTTAAGGGCCATGGTTCCGGGTAGCATCCACGCGGCACGCCACTTGAAGTCCCTAGGTGCTATTTCACGAAAAATTTTGATCCACTTAGAGACCTTGCATTCTTCCACAAGCAGGAGGGGTAGCAATCGAGAAATAATTGACTCTGGACCATTAAAATACATAATCGAGCGCACCAGACGCAGAGGGTTTGCGTGACTTTGGAGCCAAATTTGTAAAAGTATAGGGGATCCTCTTATCCTTCGGTTGCATGTTCTCAAGACGCGGTCGAGGGACCGGATGGTCTCAGCCACGAGGGCTACCTCATAACCACGCCCTCCGACCACTTAGAGGACAACGCTGGCCAAGGTCGCATCGATGAGGCTATGCGAGCGAAGGAATGAGAGGGTCCCAAAGATTAGCAATATAATAGCATGACATAAATCCTTTCGAAGAAAATCCCCCTGGACCCTATGCGCTCGGGACTCAATAAACAAGAGGAGTTTCTTGATTGCAATCTCCGTGCTGCCGGAGTATGCGAGTTCAGCATTCAAACGAGTCGTAGGAACCCCGAGTAGGCGTGAGACTAGGGTTGGTCGAGCGGTGTGGAAGTTGGGTTGTACAATGCCGTGGACAACTGCGGTTCGACCGATGAGTGTCCGGTACTCCTCGATGGTTGGCGTGAGCTCGGTACCCTATATGTTGAAGACGGCACGACTTGGGTTCCAGAATGCAATGGCGGCTTCGAGGAAATTCCAATCAATGTGCCGAGTAGCCAGCAAAGGGATATCCCCTACGAACGCATAGATGTAACGGCGATCGACTGGGCGTAATGCTCTCCATATACGGGTAATCTCTTCGAGCGGTAGTGTGATTCTGTCGAGGCGCGGGCAAGAGACCGGGCGTGACATCCCTTACCAAGATGAAAGGAAAATCGACTTAAGACTAGTCAATACAAATGGCACCCAAATTTTGAAATTGGATGATGCATGCATGCAGAAAATAAAAATGCCCACGACTTAATGAATAGTATACATCGCACATCTCTCTCAAGAACATAAAAGATTCAAATTGGCGCGCAGGCCGACTCAAGGACTGTTGTTGGAGTCGGGTTGGAGGATGGCGTGGAGCTCCTGCAAAATGCATGGTTTTAGTACTACAGGGACCGTGATACGTAAGGATGGGGGCTCCCGACTCAAGGGTGTCAATTCCTTGAAATCGGGCGGGGATCTTTGGGAGCCTAATCGACGGTCCAACCGTGCGACGTACCCTTACTCGGAACCCCTATCTAACCTGTGTTTCTTAAAATCGGTCGTGGGACGCGACCTATAGGTACCTGAAGCTAGTATGATATGCAATGTGCGTGCGAGAAATAAAAGTGCGTAAAGTAGATAAGCGGGAAATTGCGAAAAGCGATAAATAAACAAGCAAACAAAGAAAGCGGGAACGAGCCCGAACCCTCTAACATCCCCAGTGGAGTCGTCAAGCTGTGCACACCCGAATTTTGTCTCGTCGGGGCACGCATGCCCGCTCCTATGCAACGCGGCTTGGGAGTGTCCACCTTCCCGGAGACGCGCGATGGACGCACGTGAGAATGAGTCGCCACTTGCCGTTTTACGACCCGAAGGTCGAGGGCCGGCAAGTTACCCAGGTCGAGGGGTACGAGGTACACCTAAAATGCTAAGGCAATGGTCTGTACGGAACCGAAAATTCCAAATTCGGGGGTTCTATTACGTGTGGGCCTATATCCCACACGCCCTTTCGGTACTCTAACTTGTCTAAGCTTGCCATTTTAATTTGGGGTATTTACCTAAAATGGCCTATGGTTTGCCCGTTTTGTCAAATCTATCTTATGCTTTTTTTTTGTCAAATCTATCCCATGGTTTACTTTTTGCATCAAATCTATCCCGGCGTTATATTTTCCGTCGACATCTAACGGCCGTGCTGACGTGGCGCCTACGTGGCAAGTGCGGCCCACTATCTCTCCACGTGCCACGTCAGCACAGCCGTTAGATGTTGACGGAAAAGATAACGCCGGGATAGATTTGATGCAAAAAGTAAACCATGGGATAGATTTGACAAAAAAAAAAGCATGGGATAGATTTGACAAAACGGACAAACCATGGGCCATTTTAGGTAAAAACCCCTTTTAATTTAATTACCGCTTAATTAAGTTCCGCTCATCTTATGCGTTTTGACACCGTAAATTCGAAGAAGCACTCTGACCGTTTATTCTCCGACCGGGATTTTTACATGAATATATGTATAATATAAAAACCTTATCTCAAAGGGTGAAAAATGGTCCCGGGACTAAACTGAAACATTTTGAAAAGTTCTTTGGGATTCTTGGAAAAATTCTGGAAAATCCAAGGACTGATTGCAAAATAGTAAAATGACCGGGACTTGATTGAAAATAATTTTGAAACTAGGATTTACCTAGTTCGGAAAGTTGAGGGGTGATTATGTAAAAATAAAAAAAATCGTCGGACGAATCGGGTCGAATCGGATCGGGCTAGCCCGCCCGAAAGAGAAACAACCCGAAAGAGCGCTGGGCCGGACTAGGCGTGTTGGGCCTGAATGGGCTGGACCTGCGAAGAAAGAGAAATGGGTCGAGGCCCGTTAGCCGACGGGCGGTCGGGATCGCCGGGAACGGCGACGACGGCGCTGCGGGCGGCGGTTCTCGCCCCTGGACGCCGCGACGACGGCACGAGAGGGCGCGGGAGATGGCTCTGGGCACTGCTTGGGCTGCACGGTGTCCGATTTGGACTTCACTAGGGGAAAAATCGCGTTTTCCGGCGAGGGTTTTCGAAATCAATCGATCCTCTAATCGGCCAAATCGAGGGCAAATTTCTCGTTTTCTCTTACTGGGTTTTGTTCCTCCCCCTCCGAATTGTCGATCTCTCCATTTAATTGCAATCTCTTCCCCTTTTCCGTTAAGATTTCGGCCGATTTTGGAGGAAATCGCGGAAATCCGCGATTTGGGGATCTCTGGGCCGGCGGGGATCGCGGGCAGCCGGCGAGCGCTGCCCGGCCCTGCCCGGCTTGCCTGAACATATATTTTTTTTTCTCTGGGTCGGCGGTTCACGGGCAGCCGGTCGACGCTGCTCGGCCTGCCCGAAGATTAAATTTTTTTTTTTTAAAGAAAGGATGATAAATTGGGAAATGACAATTTTGCCCCCCCGAGAGCCGATGGACCGAAATTGGGTGCTGACAGCTCTACTTGTAGATCCAATGAAATGTTAAGATGGTATAAGATTTAGGCCTAGTCCCATGCCAACATGTTGTTTATGCATGCACCAAGGGCCAGCGTCTAGTATGGCTTCACATCCATACATTCATTCTATACATCTCTCCATGCGCTATTGCGCCTACGCTAGTGCGTTGACTTCGAGTCTCGTTCAACATCATCTCGGCTTTGGAACCATTCTACGCGTGAGGGCAGGTGTCAAGGATCCTATAATTCCACATTGGAAAAGTAAGAGCAAACCTTGCATTTGGATTAAATACAAGTCTAGTCACTTGAAGGCCTAACGAAATGTTAAGAGCTTTGATACCACCTTAATTTTTCAATTAATTGTTGGAACAATCTATCTTATGTATACCACTATATTTTTTATCAATTTTTTGAACTGAGAATTTTACAATGCATTTAGTAACAGAGTATGATTATGATTTTATTGATTTTACGGGATAAAGACAAAAGTAGTTAGGAAAATTTATTATTAAATTGAAGAATAAGATAAAAAAAAGTAATGATTGTATTATTGAATTGATGGAAAAGTAATAAATAGTTAGGAGAATTTAGTATTAAAAAATTAATTGTAATAATAGATAAGAAAAAAATATGTGAGATAATTTATTATTAAATTGAAGAAAAAGATTAAAAAAAAGTAATGATTGTAATATTGTATTGAGGAAAAAGTAAAATGAAGTTAAATTAAACTTTACTCTGTCTCCAAACGGAGAGTTAGTCTCAAACTCTCAATTGAAGATGCAAGTTAGTAGAATTTGAGGCGACATGACTAGAAAGAAAAATGCCTCAATCAATCTGATTGCACTACAAAAAAAGGCTCTTTCTCAACGTACTTTTTTTTCATTAATAGAAAAATGTATTGATATCAAAAACCATTACCATTTACCCTTGTATAGTACAAAACAAACTGAGAAGTCCCAGAAGTCTACCCCAAAAGTAATTAGCTGTGGGCAATATCAAAAAGGTGAAATATATGCCCAGTTAGGACAAAATGTACAATCTTACATGAGAAGCGGGGGAGAACGGATAACTTCGCTTGCACATATGAAAAGATCTTTCGAACTATAACTGTTGGTGACGAGACTTGCTTTTGGTAAATCCGGGCATTTCTCACCCTCCATATGCAATATATGTAATGAGTCCATAGAGACTTGAGACAAATAACGTCAAGCTTCTTTCCACGGAGAGAGGAGATCCCGCAGAGTTCTATATTCCAATCGACAATGGGTTTGTTCAAGCCAACTCGAGCTAATAAACTTCTCTAAACTCCTTAAGTGACCAGACATTTAAAAAAGAGATGATCTCGAGTCGCCAACTCCATACTACAAAATTCACATTCAGCTGTAGCAAGCGAAATCCTCCATTTGAATAGCCAATCTTTTGTATCCAATCTATTATGTACACATAGCCAACTGATAAAAGAAGATCGAGGAAATTGCCCATCAAACTAAACTGCATTCCTCCATTCTATTTTTGAATCCCTAGTTCTTAAGCACTTCCAAGCATTAGCAATAAAAAATGTCTCAGATTTGTGAGGCGTCCATGTGACTCGATCATGGCTGGAGGGTTGAATTGTTGCTACTAGGTCTCGGATTAAAGCAGCTTGCAAGTCCAAGCTCCTATGCCAGTGCCAACAGCCCTCGACCAGAACCATACTAACTGTTGCATGTTCTTTGAGCAATAGAAAACATTGAAGTCCCCTAGTGCAGTAGTTAATCAATGGTCCAACTGGTAACCAGGTGTCGTACCAAAAAGACACACTCGTGTCTAGGCCAACTCTATAATGGATATAGGGAAACATTAGTGTTCTAAGCTGCATGAGTTTCCTCCAGTTCCATGAACAATCTCCAAGTAGCCGTAAAGACCAGATACTTCGGCCTTTGATTAAATATTTAGCAGCCCAAACCACCCAAAGGGATCCTGAACTCACTAGGAGAGATCACAGTTTTTTTAACACACATACCTTATTCCACAAAGTTAGATTTTTGATGCCGAGTCCTCCTTCAGTCTTTAGAAGGCATACAATTTCCCAGCTGACCTTGCCCCCACCTGTATGCTGCTCTAAGCCTTTCTAGAGGAAGGATCTGCACTTCTGCTGCACCAATTTGATGACTTTCTTAGGAAGAATGAAATCAGAGCACCAATAGCTGGCCATGCTGAAGAGTACAGAGTTGATCAACTGCACCCTACTTGCATAAGACAAGTGTTTCACAGACTAGCTCCTGATTTGCTTCATGATTCTCTCTATTAGAGCTTCGCAGTTCTTCGAAGAGAGTTTTTCAGAAACAAGAGGAAGCCCCAGTTATCACACTAGAAGTGTACTATTCTTGAAACCAGAACAATTCACCAGTTCAAAAATACCTTCCTTATTAATACCTTCTGTGAAATCTCGAATTTCTTAGAATTCAACTATAGACCATACCAGTTATAGAAGGTATTCAACACATCCAGAATGGCAATGATAGACTCTTTAGAGCCATTCGTGAATAAGAACAAATCATCAGCAAAATAGAGATGGGTCAGCTTTAGAGACTTACATCTTGGGTGAAAATCGACTCTTCCTTCATCTGCAACAATATCGAAAAGGTTTGAGAAGATCATCATGGCAAGGACAAACATATAAGGGGATAAAGGATCTCTTTGTCCTAGTCCCCTCTTGCCTGCAAAGTAACCAGCTAAGGACCCATTGATGGCCATTGAAAAATAAGGTGAGGTAACGCATCCCTTGATCCACTTAAGAAATGTGGGAGGAATTCCCATGGCCTTCAGGCTGTTGAGAATGAAGTCCCAATTTAAAGAATCAAAAGCCTTCATAAGATCAATTTTGATGGCACAACGAGGGGTTATTCCTTATCTGTGGTAGTTTCTCACAAGCTCGTGAGCAAGTAAGACATTATCCGAAATTTTACTTCCCTGCACAAAAGCTGTTTGGTTCAAGCTTAGCACATCAGGAAGCACCTCTTTCAATTTGTTAGCGTGGACCTTTGTTATGCACTTGTATACCACATTGCAGCATGATATAGGGCGAAAATCCTTCGTGCGATCAGCTTTCTCCTTCTTTGGGATGAGGGCTATTATCGTAGAATTCACCTCCCTACGTAGTTCACCTGTGGAAAAGTAATGTTGTACAGCTGCAACAAAATCTTTATGGACAATTTGCCAAGCATGCTTGTGAAAATACACCATGAAGCCATCTGGGCTAAGGGACTTATCATTCTCCATCGAGAACATGGCTGATTTAATCTCCACTTCAGTAATAGGTGACAAAACTGATTGATATTTAGCATGAGCGACCTTCCTTTTAAGAATAAAAGAAAGTTGTGCAGCCGACATCCCCACAACACGATCATCATTTCTACCCAAAAAACCCACATAAAAGTTAACTGCTTCCGCTTTAATTTCTTGCACTCCTTCTATCTTGGCACCTGAATTAGAGTAAAGGACTCATATAGAGGCTCTTGCATTCATTTCCTTTACCACTCTGTAAAAGAAAGAGGTGTTATGGGCCTCCACTTTCAGCCATGCCACCCTTGACTTTTGTTTCAAGAGCTTCTCCTCCTTATCAATGACTTCTAATAGCTCTATCCTTAAGTCAATCTCCTTCATGATAATTTCAATGGGCACACAGTCACTTTCAAGGATAAAAGCTTGAACCTTAGCAAGCTGTGTTTGCAGGTCAGCAACCTTCGCATGCACGTCCCCAAATTTAGTTCTATTAAAGTCTCTCAAGTGCCTCTTGAGATTCCTCAACTTCTTATACAAACAGCCATGGGAGTACCCTCCTGTACCCCCGACCAAACATGCTCTACAAGTTCCATGTACTCTAGATGTTTGGTCTAGAAGTGAAAAAAATTGAAAGGCTTAGGCCCAGCATTCTCTTTAGCACCGAACCTTCATATAGCAGGACTATGATCAGAAATACTTGGTGAAAGAAATTCCACAGTTGAGGCAATATCCTGTTGAAACCACATGGCATTAACCAAAGCCTTGTCAATTTTCCTGGCTTGAAACCCCTTTTGTCTTTTGTTGCTCCACGTGTAGTAACAACCTATAAAGGGATGATCCTTACGTTCCGTTGAGGTGATGAAATCAGCGAAGTCCCTTATACTTTGATCAATGACTATCTCCCTCTTGACTTCTTTGACCTATTCTATATCTTTAACTACATTGAAATCACCCATCAACACCCAATTGTGCCTCATACCTCCAGCTAATGCCTATAAATCATGCCATAACACCCTTTTTTCCAACAGGTCATTCAAAGCATAGACAAAAGTAATTGCAATCCAGCCCATTCCTTTGGGAACATTTAACAAAAGATAAATATATTGGCTAGATTTTTAAGTATTTGCACTTGCAAATCCTCCCGTACCATTATCCACAGTCTTCCATTGCTAGCATACTAATAATTTTCCTCCAAGTACCAACCTTTCCATTTATCTACTATCCTTTTACAATTATTCTCCTTAACCCGTGTCTTAATGATGGCAAAAACCTCTATATCATGGTCCTTTGCAAACTTCTGGACCATTTTCTACTTAAGAAGGTCATTTAACCCTCTAATATTCTAGGAAGTAACTATCATGAAAGTAGTTTAGGAGGTTTACCTCTATTGCCCATCCTCGGCTTCCTTTTACCTTGAACTTTCCGAACTGATTTCGCCACTTCCATCGCTGCACTTCTTAGTTGACTCGTATCTCCTAGCCGAGATTCCTTTACCTCCAATTCATCATCTGAGCTAGTCGCATTGTCTCGGGTCTTCACTACCTCTGTGTCAGCTAGCTTGTTGTCAACCTTTAAGGATCTTCTTTAGTAGAAACTTCGCTTTTGTCCATGTTCAAGTCTCTCGATACTTCTCTTCTTTTCTCCTCCTCAATAGAGATATCAGCAGCAACATTGTAGGCTGCCTCTCCATTGTTAATGATAGCATTTTCAACAACCTTTACTGCAACAAACTGTATAGAGGAGTCCATTTCAACATTTACAGCAACCTTCACTGGAACAGACTGTACAAAAGTGTCCATTTCAGGTAGTCCCTCCATAACAGCCTTAGGAGCAGTCGAAATAATCAATTCTTGTGGTGCTACCGAGCCTTCTACTAGTGCCAGGAGTCCTAGTGCCAACTCTGCAGGTGCTGCTTCTGGTGTATCGCTACATCTATGCCCGAAGACTTTGTAGTGATCACACTTCTCTGGTAACCAAGGAGCATCTATTAGGACCTTCACCATGTATTCGTTACCCAAATTAACATTCAAAACATCCGAGACTTCCTTTTCAACCTCTACCTCTATATAGACCTTTGCATAGTCCAATCTCGAGTGAATAGCAGTAGCTTTGTCCATGTATAGCGGCTTGCCATTAGCAATCGCTAGATAGCTAATGCCTTTAGGGTGGAAATACTAAAGCAGGATTCTTCGCAATTGCACCTATATTGGCATTTTCTTCAAGCTCAATTCCTCAGTGAATTCCGAACTCTACCTCTGTAGAATCAAAAATTTCTGCTCTATATGCCACGGCCCCATTTCTAAAACCCACATCATGATGACCTTGTTTGGGAACTGAAAGATAAACAAAGAGTCCATTGTACTTACCATCACTTTCGCCTATTTCCCCCAAAATTTGTTAACGACAAAGATAATCCTCCCGAAATCGGGAGCCTTGCCCAAAAACCTCCCAACTAGAGTATAACACCATTGCTTAATCCCAATCTGCAGGAACTCCGACGGGGTTTTCACGTTGTGCTCGACACCTTCAAAGAACTCCAAACTTTAATTTACCATGGGGAAGACTTTCCTCTAGTTTAACGGGTCTTTTGAAGCCGATTTCTCACTGGAACAGATTGTGAAAGACTTTGGACAAATTTTGTTATCGATTGCGAAGCCAAGTCCGCCATTTCCGAGGCTAATTTGGCTTCTCCATAGGCCTCACGGTGGCAGAACCCTAACCAGAGTGTCACAGAGGAGTTCATCCAACGGCTGAGTTGAGAAAATGGTGGTCACATGCGAGATTCCATCCTCACGTGCACGCTAGCCTGCTAGCAAGCATAAAGAGCAAATACGTACACTACATCCTCCCCCTTCTCAACGTACTTTTGGCCTTTTGCTGATACACTTTTGCGTCGGGAAAGACCCTCCCAACACACCTCATGACCCACTTTGGTGCAACGTGATAAATACAGTGGTCTAAAGTATGGCGACACACAAAAAATTGTGTCGACAAAAACACCCTTACGCCGACACAATTTTTTTGTGTCGGGGAAACTATGATTTATGCCGACTCACTTTTCTGAGTCGGAAAAAAACATTACCTATGCCGACATACAAGTGCGTTGGAATAAAACATGATCTGTGTCAACATATGTGCGTCGGCACATGTCATTTAAAAAAAAACATTAGCCAGTGAGCTGCTTTCGGGAGGCCGTGAGCTACTTCTAGGTTACTATATCTCAATAACCTCGAAGCAGCGAGCTGCCTCCTGAAAGCAGAGACCTACCTGGGCTTTGTTGATGGAACAAATTCTACAATGGAATAGCCATAAACATAGAGAGTACCTCAAGGAGTAAATATTATCTTTAAACAATAAAGCATGTGAATCGCTATTATCAACTATGGAACTATCTCTAGTACTCCATCTAAAAATCTCAACATGTATTTCTCAAAGGAAATTTCAGAGGTCTTTCCGAAGGTAGCAAAGTTACAACTGATAACTAAAGTGAACCTCTCATTTTCATTTCGAACCGAATCCAAACCACTTGGCAAGAAAAAAATTGTTCTTCTCTCGACCAAAATTCGATGCTGATTCAACTATGCCATTATAGGAGCTTAAGCAGGATTTGTGTTCTCTTTATTATCTGCAAGACTTAAGGTGTCAAGAGTTTAAAGTTGTATTCTTTAACATGACTAACAAACATCAATTTGACGTAGCAAAGATAGAACAGATCTGAAGATACATATCTCCACAAATCCATGGATCAATTTCATCTCAAAATTTCAACCACCATAACAGATGATATCTATTCACTATAGCCAAAATCTAAGAGCTCATATACTAGAACCTCATATTGCTTAAGTACTACATAAGATGAATATTAAATGGGACCAAATTCCTTAAGCTTCCATGAAAAAGACATGCGATTGAAAATACAAGGTTCAAATTTATGTTTAATACATTTAATGAAATTAAAGACTCATAGTTTCAAGATGACAAGTGCCATAAAAGGCCAAAGAGCTACATATCAACTCAACGATAGGCTAAACGGTTAATTTTGAGTATATAATAATCAAGGAAGAAAGCATATCATGTTTCAACAAAGCCTTTTATTCTACTCACAAAGGCATGAAATGCAGCTGTAGAAGAGAGCTTAAAAGACCAAACACATGCTATCCATATATTTATCTCACCACAGATTGCCATTGATCAATAATCACATAAAAGAACCAAATCATAGGAGGACCAATAGTAGCTCAAGGGATTTGAGTAAATACCAACAAAGTCATAGGGAGAGTGTCAAGCCAAAGCAATTAACATAGTGCAATATTAAAGGCCCAACATGGATTGCAAAATGCAACAAAACCGAACTATGTAAGGCAGTGCGAAACAACCAAAGCAAGGGCAAAATTGCTTGTCGACTGCAATTGCTTCGTACTCTTCCCTTTTTCCTCCGGATATCTCATAATCAACGTAGCATTATAGTTTTTTCAATGCTTTAATCGTGTAGTTTATCGTTCTAGCCAAGCCAGTATTCTTAGACAAATCTTTAATAATGATTGGCCTTTTTAACTGTTCAACATTCCTCGATTAAACCACAGAAGAGTGGAGACAGTGAAGACTAGAACAAAATTCCTATCTATCCATTCTAAACCACTGCAGCTCTAAATCAACATGAAATAACAAGAATTGATGTGGGTCAATTCGTGTCAATCCTAAATAATTAGGAAGCCACCAAACACACTAGAATATAGGGAAAGGAAATAACCCCAACTCCATAACCCAGAAATTGAACGAACCGAAAAACACAGAGAGCCACAACTCCGGGAAATTAACAGTATTGAAGAGTAAGAAAAGCTGATACAAAGAGGCCGAGAGACGGAGTGTGAGACGAACCTAATGAGAAGAAGACAACTAAACCACGACTGTTGTGCTGAGGTTGAACCCGTCAAATCTGAGGGTGAATCAACGTTCGACGACTGCTGACCGTACGCTATTGCGCATCAAGCGAGGGCTCGAACTCTGCAGGCAAACAAGGGGACAATTAGGGGCTCTTAGGAAGAAGACACAGGGCAGACCATCAGTAGAAGAATTTCAGGGGTCTTGAACTCTCAAATTGTGAAGAAACCCTATGTCAAACTTGTCGGAGCAGCAGTACGAATAAATTGCCTTTTGCCGCATGCAAGGCTTCGCTCCTTGACCCTAAAGCCGTGACTTGCACTGTAGATTTTGTTGGGTAAAGAGGAGACAAAAGAGGGAAGGGGAGAGAGAGAGAGAGAGAGAGAAAGAGAGAGCTTTGGGGTCGCGGGAAAGGATTTTGTACGATGGTGGGGCTCTGGCGGCGAGGAGATCGAAGAAAGAATAAGAAGAAGCAGAGAGAGACTTTCAAATTGGCGATAAAAGGGCTTTCGGGTTTAAATTTTCAAACCGGTGCCCTATTTTTTTCAAATTTCAAATTGGCGCCTAGATTTTACCTATCCCAACACACGTGTCGGCATATGTATAACTCTGTGCAGACCATTGTTATCAGAACCAGACCGGTCGAATTGGAAACTGAACCTATGTTCGGTCCGATTAACTTAAAAACCGAAAATGCACAAATAAACTTGTGAACCCAAAAAACCAGCCGGTTTTAAAGCAAACCCATCGAACCCATGTGAACCAGTCGGTTGGATGGGTTTAAAATGTTTTAAACATGAAGGACCTAAATGCAAATCTAAAAAATAAAAATAAAAACTCAAAACTGATGAAAAGAAACCCTAGTTGTCTTCGTTCTCCTCTTCTTCTTTGTTGCAGTTGTAAAGGGCTAGAGGCTGCAACATCTCGAAGTCTCCATATCGAAGTCTCCAGGTGAAGTTCTGAACTGACGCCTCTTCTCGGCTTCCTCTTCTCCTTCCGTTCTCTTTCCCTCCTCTTCTCAGCTCATCTTCCAGTCTTAGAGAAGTTCTTACTAGAGTTGCATGAGAGCTTTTGTCGGACTTTGCTTGAGCTTTCTTCTTCTTTTGCAGGTATTCCTTCACGGAAAAAGAGCAAGAATTGTAGGGGAATGATCTTTGCAAGCCATATTGGTGTATAAAAGAATTCATCTAAGGAATCAAATATCCAATTTTTTCATGCTTATATCCAGGTCAAAGAGCACCTGAGTCAGGTTCAAGGATACATAACAAAAGGCAGAGCTTAGATATATAAACATATAATGTAACGAACTTCTATCTAAGTAATTATCTCATTGCTTTACTTCTTCCTTTGGTGGGTTGTCTTGATTTGGGTTCAACTTTTCTGTCTTTTTATCCAATTTTGTGCCATCTGTAATCTAGGGTTTCTCTTCAATTTCACGACCCTGTTCGGGATTTTCGGTCTTTAGGTGGTGAATTGCGAGTAGAAAGAGGGTAAAGTTTGGATTTTCATTAGCATTCTCATTTTCTTGAGCATTCTCTTGTTATGTGAACGCCAATTTTGCCCGACGAGTATGCTTTCTTGGCATTCTGTGTGCGAATTTTGATGGGGGTGTCTCTCATTTAGGGTAAAGTGATCCCCAGAGACGACCAACTCTTATCTCTGCTTGGATGAGCTACTGAAATCAAGCCCATATGTGAGATGATCTAATATCTTGGAAAGATTATCTTATGCGTCAAACAAGAATCACGCAATTTTGAGCTGCAAAATCTTTTCTCAAGATCTCTGCAAACAATTTTCGTTTCTTTACTGTCGACTGCTTGGGTGATCTTTGCTCATATATTTGACTCGTTCTTTTGAACTGCAGTCATGTTTGCTCTTGGCACTACTTCAGCAACTGGTCCAGTGGGATCACAATTGGATCAATCTTAAGTTTATCCAAGGATATCTCTATCGCAAACTTCATTTTGTAGATTTATTTGGTCCTTCTGATAATGGTCGATCGGTGATAACAAATGCAAGCAGATGCAGAGGGATGCCCTAGTTTGGACTTCACATTTTCATATTCGAATTGAGAACTCTACAACCCATCAAGATGTGATTTTGTGCTTCACTGAAGGCTGCTGCACAAATAATCATTGAGGAAAATCATTCAGCACATTGCTTGTAATTGTGACTTTTACATGTAAAAAAGAGTAAAGATAGGGATAAGGTAACAATTATGGTTCTTCGATTTTCATATGCAATTGATGCAACTAATTTTTTTTCTTATATTTTTTAGACACATATTATATAATATTTATTACTATTTTCTCGTATTTTATATTATTTTCTTAAAATAATAAATATTTATTTATTTTATAATTAAGTATGCGGTCCGACCCATCGAACCCCCAGTTGGACCCATAAACCCATGAACCCATAGCTCAGCCAGTTCGATATCTGGTCCGGTTTTGAGAACACTGGTGCAGACTCACCTCCCACTGTGTCAACAAAGCCCTCTCTATCCCGGCACTCTTTTAGTGAGTCGACATAATTGAATTTTTCTGACACATATTTTTGTGCATTGGGAAAGACATTTTCAATGATCCTTGGCCGATGCATATTCGGTGTGTCAGCACACAAAGTGTCAGGAGAGACCATTTTTCATGTAGTGTTGGTCTTATGGGGCTTCATACCAATTTTAGCAGTTGCATTTCCAATGCAATCTATAATAGAGTGGCGAGGAAGAAATGAGAATTTGAGACACAATGAATTACCCATGTTCCATAGGATCAATCACATGAACCTCTTATGTTACAAAAATTGATTGTGCATAAACCAGAGAGAAGGTTAAAAAAAAGATAAAAAAAGATAAAAACCCCCCATTGTGGCTTGGGGTCTGGAAAAATCGCACCATGTTCTTTTGTTTGGGACAATTAGCCACCCTATGGTTTGCTCCGTTAAACATAGGGGTTATGACATTAATTTTTTTCATTTTCAGTCCTCAATATTTAGCATTTTAATCATTTTGGTCCTAAATCTTTTTATTTTATCATATCTATCATCAACTTTCCATTTTGTTTCATTTTAGTCCTATAAAGAAAAATCGAAAGGGGAAGGGGTCGGGGCAGCCAATCGGCGACTCCGACCCCTCCACCGAGGGCGCCGACATCCTTTGTGGGTACCGACTCTCTCGATGGAGGGTTCGGGGTCGCCAATTGGCTGCCCCTAACCCGGATCGACCAAGGACCCCGAGTCAGAGTCCCCGGTAGATTCAGGGTCCGGGCCGCCAATCGGCGACCCCGACCCCTCCACCGAGGTCGCTGGCGTCCTCTGTGGGTGTCGGTGCCCTCGATGGAGGGTTCGACGTCGCCTATCGGCGGCCCCGACCCCCTCCCCCTTCGATTTTTTTTATAGGAATAAAATGAAACAAAATAAAAAGTTGAGGATATGAATGATAAAAGAAAAAGATTTATAACCAAAATGATTAAAAATATAAAGATTGAGGACTGAAGATGAAAAAAAATTAACGCTGTAACCCCCTATGTCTAACGGAGCAAACCATAGGGGGTCTAATTGTCCCAAATAAAATAATAGAGTGCGATTTGTCCCGATCCCAAACCACAATGGGGGTTTTTGTCTTTTTCCTTAAAAAAAAAAACCTAAAGGGCTAAAGTCCCGAAATGGAGACAAATTGTTTCGGGCATCATCACCAAATGATCCCTTCTGGTGGTGACATTCGGTGCATGTGCAGCACTTGCTAGTTGCAATACCCTATTATAAGAAAGATCGTCTTCTTCAAGGCAAAGACATGTTATAGTTAGGTCATACCCATTTCAGAAAAATAGTAATGTTGAAGGAAAAGGTCTTTCTTATTTTGCAGTTTTTCCTTGGTTAAAACGAAGACAGCACTAAATGGGGAAGAAGGAAGACAATCACCTCCTTGAATTTGAACATTCCCTGCGCTATATATCAGATCATATGTTTGATAGTCTTCTGCTGCCAAAGATCGGAAAGTTTAAGCCTTAAAAATAAGTTTGAACTTTGAATAACCACTTCAATAAATTAAGTATTAGATTTAAGATCTACTTATTAAATTCCAATCTCATATCTTATGTATGGACTAGTTTTTATTGGACTCATGTGTTGCACAAATTTTGCAAATAAAATTTTATCATACCGAAAACAATAATTGGTATGGATCTATATTCACATGCAAAAGATTTTTTTTTTAATAAGGTAAATCACCCTCATATAGTAGAATATTTTTCAAGGTCTTAAGTAAGGGACTTTTTTTTTCAGTAAATCTTAGGTAAGGAATTCATAAAATATATTCATATCATCATTTCCATTATCATTTTAATTTGTAAAAAAATAAATTCAAATTGCTATAATCTCAAAATCGTTAGTTTTATTTGATGAAAGGAAAAAAAATCTTAAAGCCAGTAGAACTTTAATTCAGTGTCAGCTTCTGCTGTCTTATCCATATTCCATATATTGAGTTTCATTGATTTAGATAACTGCAAATAAAATGTCACGGTAATTTCGATAATAGCATTTACTTAATTGAACTTTTATGAGATTAGCTATAATTCTTAAATTTATTAATTGAAGTTCAAGTTTAATACTTACAAATAATTCTTAATATTCCTAAAATGATGAATAATGAAATGATAATGAGTGATTGAAAATTTTTAAACGAAATATTTTTATTACTTTCTTAAATGATTGTTTTTTTTTTAGGTGTGTACCCTAGTATCCAGACCCTAATGGGGTCTGACTAATCTAATCGGGAGATCAAGTATTAAAGGTTCTTCTCCCTCCCAACAAGTGCGCTTCTTAAGTGATTGTTTTTAACAATAACAATTATAGTTTAATTAGTATATTAACATGCCAATTACTAAGATATTTAGTATTTTACCCTATAGGTAGTCAAATTTATATCTAATGTATGCCTTTTACATATTTGATACATACGTCATTGTTTCATCCAAAAAAAAAATGTCTTCGTACTCTATCAAAGTGCTTATTTATTTATATGCTATAGAGTGGGGACAAATTGCCGACCAAGGGATAATCTAACAACCATTCATCATCATGAATTTCCCCTCTCTTTCTGCAGCCTTATGTAGGGTTTGGCGCATTTCTAAGTTTGTATCCGAATGCGGGTCCCCAGCCAGTAGCTGTCAGTATAATTTGGACCCCTATACGTGCAGTGTCTATAAAAGGATACCAAGGTCGGGTGAGTTCTGTGTGTCACTCTGAGCGAAGATGAGAACGCCAACCGTTTTGACGGCATTGCTGCTTGTTCTAGCGGTGGTATGTTTCAGAGGTTGTTATGTTGCTGCTGCTGCGTTTAACTCAACTTCTTCCAATGGAGGGAGCAAAAATTTGGTGCATAAGCTTTCAGAAGGGATGAGGAACGTCAGCTCGTCAACTGCAGTTGGAAGAGGCGAAGGAGGAGGAGGAGGAGGAGGAGGAGGAGGAGCTGGTAGTGGAAGTGGTAGTGGCAACGGAGGTGGAGGTGGAGGTGGAGGTGGCGGCGGGGGTGGTGGTGGTGGTAGTGGTAATAGCACTGGAGGGGCTGGTAACAAGAAGCCGATGAGGAGGCACACGAGAAAGCATCTGAAGGGAGGGAGGGGGTCGGGCGGCGGCAGGGGTAGCGGTAGCGGTGGAGGAGGAGGCGGTAGTGGTGGAGGCGGAGGAGATGGTGGAAGTGGGAGAGGCTCTGGATGGGGAAAGGGTAGGGGTGGAAGTGGGGGCGGTGGAGGAGGAGGCGGTGGGAGTGGAGGAGGTGGCGGTGGTGGAGGAGGTGGCAGCGGGGGTGGTGGTGGAGGAGGCGGACAGGGAGGAGGCGGGGGATGGGGTGGTGGCGGCGGTGGTGCCAGGAGCGGCCGTTGTTGGATTTGGGGCTGCGGTGGCGGCCACGGATAAATCAATAGATGCGGCCATGCATTTCCCTTTACAAACAATAAAAAGTTCTTTTATATCCTTTTCGCTGAGAAATTTCTTCAACGTGATGTTTTTTTAGCAATAAATATCAGAAGCAAACTCGACTGAGAAAAAAAAATTGAAGGAAATTAAACATGAAATAAATTAGGCTATGCTGAAATGAGTGATTGATATTTTACTCTTTTATTTTTTTGTGTGTGTTACAATATTGTCTGATGCACATTATGTTATGTTGTATTTGAAATATACAATATTGTTTGATGCACATCATGTTATGTTACAATATTGTCTGATGCACATTATGTTATGTTGTATTTGAAATATACAATATTGTTTGATGCACATCATGTTATGTTACAATATTGTCTGATGCACGTTTGTTCTGTTTAAATAAAATTTCTGATTCGAGTCATTGTAAATGTAAAAAATCTATGTTGGGAGAGTTTTTTCCCCTTAGAGGGCCGACACGGCTCGATTGGATTAATCATGGCCTAATTAAACTTTCAGATACCGGAAAAACAAAAAAAAACCAGTTTTTTCCCTTGGTTCTTATATTTATTTATTTTTTCTTTACAATGAAGTCCAGGGATATGATTAATAGTGGATAAGGAAGTAAGAGATAATGGTATACGAGGAATTCATGATATTGAGAGTATAAACGAGTGGAGGGAAGGCCGAATTTAATAGGCTCCAGCTCAGGATGATTATTTTCTTATGAGCTTGAGCTCGAGATCAAGGCTAAACATCCTAGCCGAGCCTGGCTCATTATACGAGTTGGAGGATCGAGCTTGAGCACAAGAAGTCTCAGCTCAATGAAGCAAAAGAGTTGGCTCAACTGTGCTCTAGCTCGAGCTTGTATATGCATGGATGAGCTCGCACTTGTATAGGTTTGAAACATAATCAATAGTTATGGCCTTATGGGCCTTATATATGTTGGTGACCGAAATGCTCGAGTAGGCTCATGAGCTAGTCGAGTCAAATACTATTGAGCTCAAGCTCGGTTTGCTCGATTGGTAGGCTCTTATTGAGCTCAGCTCAAGCTAGAGAAGATCAAGACAAATTCGAGCTTTCATCGAATCGAGCTCGAACCACTCACAAATCATCCCATTTCACTTATGCCCCAAATTTATATTATTGTGAGTCCAATCTAAAACCTCTCAATTATAGATGGATCGAGTATGAGATTCATTAGTCTGGAACCCCTTCTTTTTGTTTCTGTCATTACCCCCAGCTTTCTGATTACCCCTTTGTGCGCCTAATACTAACACGTTTAAAAAGGCAATATATCATTATAAAATTTTTAACATCATTATGAACAAATATAATTATTAAGTTCAATTAGACAAAGACGTTGATACATTCTCTCTTCTTATAAAGAAATTGAGTGGCAGTAATACTCGTCCCTTTTAAGGGAACATTTTATAGACCCCACAAGATCCATGTTGCAACAATATATATATGTATATATATATACACACACTAGCGAATACGCCACGAGTTCAATTAAGATAAGGCGCATTTTTTACTATCTCTAAACTGGAAATGTCGTGATGTTTAGCCTGGATAAACTCTACGGTGATGGGATCAAGATAGATGAACCAGGAGCAAAACTTGGGAGTCCCTGCAAGAAGTCTCTATTCTGACAGAGAAAGATAGAGAAACATGCATTGAAGGGCATGTAATGCCGCACACTTTCAATGTCATGTTAGAATTTTCTGCAGTAGTAATAGAAATAGATATAAGAAATATATCATTGGGTATATAATGAGTATATAACCGACTGAAATTAGGATATTACAATTAGATGGCCGCTTCAAACCATCTCTTAGAACCCAGAGTTCTGCAAGTATATTAGACAGATTGCCAAGGAATATCGCTGAACCATCGGTCTGAATCCCTTTGCCGTCGCTGATGACTCCTCCCACACCTGCCTCACTGCAGCCTGTGATCTTTTTCAACAGTGTCATTTAGAATTAATTTTGGGAGCGCCGCTAGGTTAATGGGCTAAAAAAAACACGAGCTTGTGAAAATCTTGTAAGCCCAGTTGGTCCAATGTCAGTGGACTTTTCATAGGACCACCAATCGACTCAATTTACTCTTTCCTTATGAACATTAACAAATGAAGTCTCAGCCGTTAAGAGTTGGAATTCCGCACCAAAAATCAAATAGAATATCAAGTTCACAGTTGAGTTCCACCATATAATAATTTAAATTTTTTTTCGGTGTGAATCATGATATCTGAAAGTCCAATTAGACCCCGACTAATCCAATCGAGTCAGGTGGATCCACTAAAAGGTAAAGCTCTTCCAGCGTGAATTTTATGCTTTCACAAGGACTCAAATTCGAGACTTTGTTTAAGCGGAACAAGTACCGAACCACTTAAACCAATCTACATTGGTATAATAATTTAAATTTTTGAGTTGGACATTGTTGAAATTAATATGATAATAGAGCAATTCTCAAGCGTTTGTGTGAATTCACATCTTGTCATATGTAAAAATGGAAGATGAAGCCCGTTTCATAATCAGTAAACCTGAGTGAGGATGTTTAGGGGGGTGTGTTTTTAGAATGGACATGCACTCAACCTTTTATATATGTCCACTAAAAATTTAGTACTATTAGTTACCGGAGTGAATTATATATACATATCATTGCAAAGTTGGGCTTAAAAAGTATGTGGGAAGTGTCCCAAACAATCGATCCAATCTATTACTTAAACCCTCCCTTGATATGGAAGGGACCTTATATATTGACGCCTGCGGCCTGCTACGAGATCAAAAGTGGCCACGCTATCAATGAGGGTATAACATAATGGTGTACTTACCGGTTTAATAATCAAAATGTTCTAAGTTTGATACTCATTATGGGACTATCCATGTCTTTTATTATTAATTATTAGGATTTCCTTTTGGATATTGTACTAAATCTATTGATCTCCTAACTTGTATAATATATATATATATATATATGTATGTATGTATGTATGTAGAGCCATTCTTGCTGCAAAAGTGAAAAGGTTGAAATATGTCATACCGGTGCCCCCCCAATGCAATACTTACCATTGCAGATAAACTTCGGATTTTTTTTCCCTATAATAATGGTTCAGAACAATTTCCATTTACTTCTTTTTTGCAGAATCAATTTCCATTTACTTCGATTAATTCATCTCCTTGGACCATTTAAAAACAGACCATTTATTTCTACCCAAAAAAAAAAAACAGACCATTTATAAAGGGATTTCACGGAACTAAATCGGTATGACCTAATATCAACGGGATTTTGGAAGGCTTGAACCTTGATTACTTCTATGAATAATTACCTGCTTAACCATGGGACAAAGTATTCAAGTTGCTTTTTATTTTCTTTTTTCTTTATTTTCATCATCGACGTTCCAGAGTGTTAAGTCCTTTGTTATTCATAAAGGGAGCAAGGTGTGCTTGATGGCACTCACCAAAAAGACATGCAATTTCATTGCAGTATTTTCCTGCACTATATTTTCCAACGATCTTAGATGTTGGTGAGTGGGAGATATCTGTCGACAAGATAGCCGTCGTATACATGAACGGGGAAGTGGGGATCCCACTGTGACAGGGATAATTTTGTAACCACGTTGATCACTGATTCATAGTGAACGCACTTTTTTTTTTTTTGATAAATGGTGCAACTTTCATTGATAAAATATATATATACACGTACAAGGGTTACATCCACTCATCCAATGACCAGTTTATATACAAAGAATCAGCAAAATTTATCTAAAGCCAAAAGACTTGGCTATAACTCAATTGCCTATCTTGAGGTTAACATTTGGAATAGACAATATTTTCATCATGAGAACTTCAAAAACTTGATGAATCAACCCAGCAACATCAGTAGTCTTCTGTTGGAAAATCCAATTGTTCCTCTCAGCCCAGATCTTGTATATGTATATTGTCCATAGGATCTTCAAGCATGTTGTGTTCAAAGATCTTCCCTTCAAGGAGGAGATCGAAAGGAATTCAGATTGCCAATTGGAGTGTTGATGAGAGAGACCAATTCAACTTGAGATGCTTCTCCAAATACCATTTGTGACCCTACATGTAAAGAATAAATGGTCTCAAGATTCTTACTTTTCCCCACATAACTCATAATCAAGATTTGAGACATTCATGCCCCTATTCGATACTCTTTCTTTAATGGATAATTGTTTAATATTGCTAACCAGCATATAAAGGATACTTTGGGATGTGCCTCATGACCCAAATTACCTTGCTCCACATTATTTTTGACTTGTTACTCTTGAAGCACTGCCAAGAGCTTGATGTGGAAAAAGAACCTGACTTGTAAATTGTCCAAATCACCATGTCTTTGGAATGTAGAGCAAGTCCTCTAGCCAAGTGTTTTACTTCTTTTGCTTGAGGGTCACTACTTCGAGGCCAATGCCATACATTTTCTTTCAGAACTTTACTGACCATATCATGCTCTTTTATAGAAGGAAAACACAAGGATCCACGACTACAAAAGTCGGCTGAGCATCCCACTGGTAGCCATTTGTCATGCTAGAAACTAATATTTTTACCGGGCCCCACCTAATGTTCAATAAGAGGTCTGATCCATTATCGCAGCTTAAGTAGCTTTCTTCAGTTCTAGGAGCAATCTCCAAGAACTTTCAATGTCCAAAAACATCTCCACTTTATCAAGTATCTCTTCACCCATGCCACCCACAAGGAGCTTGAGTTAATTAGGATCATCCAAATAATCTTCATGACACATATTTTGTTGTAAACTTCTATGTTTCGAATGCCTAGACCACCTTTTCCGTTAATAAACAAATTTCTTCCCAGCCGACCTTTCCACCTCCCTTATGTTCATTTGAGCCTTTCCACAAGAAAGCTCTACATCTTTGATGCACCAATTGGACAACCTTCTTGGGCAATATGAAATTGGCACATCAATATGAAGTCACACTAAAGAGGACTGAATTTATCAGTTGAATTATCCCTGCATATGAAAGACACTTTGTAGTCCATGCTTTTATTCTTTAAGTAATTCTTTCTAGTAGACTCTCACAATTCCTCAAAGAGAGCTTGCATGATGTAAGCGGAAGACCCAAATACTTGATGGGTAAGGATCCCTTCCTATAGCCTGTGAACTGCAATAGTTTTATAGATCTTTCTTCATTCAGGCTACCACAATAAAGCTCTGTTTTATCCTAATTCAAACTTAACCCAGTCTAGGCATGGAAAGTTTTCAATACATCAAGAATACCTCTCAGAGATTGCTTAGACCCATCAGCAAAGATAAGGAGATCATCAGCGAAACAAAGATGAGTGAGATTGAGTGATCTGCATCTAGAATGATATCTCGCCTTTCCTTGCACAAATGTTGTGTCTAGAAGTCTAGTAAGAACCTCCATCCCAATAACAAAAAGATAGAGGGATAGGGATCACCCTGTCCCACCCCTTTCCTTTCGGGAAAATAGCCTGCAAGAGATCCATTTACTGGACAAAGAAATGAGGGGTAGTGATACGCCCTTTTATCCATTCAATGAATCGTTAAGAAACCCATCACTATCAAGCATTTCACAAAGAAATCCCAATTTATCGAATCAAAAGTTTTCATAAGGTCTACCTTTACAGCACATCTAGGAGTAATATGTTGTCTGTGATAACCTTTTACCAGCTCATGAGCAAGGAGGATGTTATCAGTTAGCCTTCTGCTATAGATGAAAGCCGATTGGTTCCAGCTTATAAGATCAGGGAGCACTCTTGTTATCCTATTTGCAATAATCTTCGTCACACATTTATAGAAAATATTACTACAAGTGATTGGTCGAAAATCTTTCATTTGATCAACATTCCGCTTCTCTGGTACCAATGTGATTATGGTGGAGTTAGCCCCCCTCGTCATGATAACAGTGTTAAAATAAGAATGGACTATTACAGCTAAGAAGTCCTTCTTGATAATGTCCCCGCAGAATTTGAAGAAATAGGCAGAGAACCC
The DNA here is from genome assembly GCF_007655135.1 of Punica granatum. NCBI lineage: Eukaryota > Viridiplantae > Streptophyta > Magnoliopsida > Myrtales > Lythraceae > Punica > Punica granatum. Next base: position 5,763,110 of record NC_045132.1, read on the forward strand.
ATCAGGACCTAGGGCTTTATCAGACCCCATAGAGAACAATGTGTGCTTGATTTCATCATCAGATATCTAAACAAGTAACATGTTATTCATGACATCAGACACTTTTTTATTGATCAGAGGGGAGTGAACGTTCTTTATTCACTTCAGGGTTTTATAAAATAAAATCACCCTTGAGATTTCCGAATATGAGGGGAAGGCACCACCCGCCGACGGTAGTTGCCGGGGTTTGCCCCCACCCTGATTCGAATCAACAGTGTTTTTTTCTCTTTTCTTTAATTTATTATTTTAGGAATTTTTTAATAAAATCAAAATGCTTTTTTGCCTCTTAAAATTGTCATATGTCATGCAAACGATTCATTTTGGCTGGAAAACAAGCGGATGGGGGCAAAGCGTCTAATTTTCGTAAACGTTGGAAACCTAAATTTGTAAGGTTTACAGAATTACACTGCAGTTACACTAGCCAACTTTTCGACAAGGCGACAATCGACGCGAGGCTTCAACTCAGCTCTGCTATACTGTGAAATTGTCAATGTTGGAAAAACACCAATATAAATGTGTAAAATGTAGAACAGAAAATAATTATGTAGAAGCAATATATTGGTCCAAGGTTAATTCAGGAGCGGAATTTAATGGTATGGTGATGTCAATCACGTGGATGGAGATGGAAAGCCCAACCCACCCGTCCATCCATTGCGTCACTTACTGCACTTACTCAGAGCTTCAATTTGCAAATTCAAAAGCGCAGCCGAACGGTTCCGGTCTTCGACGTCGGGAGCACAACAAGGTCGCGCCCAATGGCAAGTCCGAGTCACTTCCAGATTCCGCTTAACATCGGACTTGATGATAAATTATTTTCACCTACGTAAGCCTTGGATGATATCCATATCATACATCTTAAAATGTGCAATTAGACGGGCTAAGGTAGTACGGGAGTTTCCCTGGCTCCTTGAGATCTTGGGTTCCAACTTTCTTGAAAGGCCATGAGAAGTAATTCTCGTAACCATATTAGGCTTGGCGTATGTGGTCTACTTAGCCATTACTAGACATTAGAATCAAGACACTCCAGCCTTTATACCAAATAAATAAAACAATAAGTATATAATTGACATGAATAGTTGACTTCGAGATATAGCATACTGCACTCAATTTGCCGGGGATCAGGTCACAGGTATCTCTGTACATAGTTCACAATTTGGTTTGGTAGTACGAATTTTCAATGCCTTATGCTTAGGAAATCGTTTTGTCGATGGAAAAACAGAAAAATTAATTGTGGATGACGAGGAATTGGAGGGAAAAGGAGTTATTTTAGGAGGATTTCCGGAGAATTGATAACGAGGCTTATCGTATTCTCGAGAGAGCTAGGGGTTCATTTGATATCGGGGAATATGTGGTATGGGGACTCATTACCAAGAAGAGACTTGCCCTTCCATTTTTTGCTCATTATTCCGAGACACCAGGGACCTTCTAGCACGAAGTTGAGAAGTGCTTGTGCAGCATTTCTTACTAGCGAGACGTGATGCTTGGCTCTCCTTTTAGGCATTCATATCCTTTTATTTGATTGTGAACGACCTCGGAGCTATTCTGCTAGGACATTACGGACCCTTCATGCCCTGCTTTTATAATATCTAATTCGTCTTAGGGATTTAATCCCATTTATCTACTTAAAAAATAATAATTTTTTCGGTCTTCACCCCAGTACTCCGGAAACCTACCTGTCAGCACCCCATTTTGGTCCATCGGCTCCAGGGGGCAAAATCGTCATTTTTCCAATTTATTACCTTTTCTAAAAAAAATAATAATTTAATTTAATTAATTAATTAATAAAAAATTATATATATATATATATGTATCATATAAAAAAAAAATTCAAATTCAAATCCCGGACAGCGTTGATCGGCTGCCCGTGACCTGCCGGCCATTTAAAAAAAAAAAAAAGATTCGGGCAGACCGGGCAGGCCTGGCAGGGGCCGGACAGCGCTTGCCGGCTGCCCGCGATCCCCGCCAGCCCAGGAAGCCCCGAATCGGATTTCCGCGATTTTCGGCCAAATCGGCCGAAATCTTAACGGAAAATGGGATGGAATTGAGATTAAATGAACAGAAAGTTAATTCGGGAGGGGAGGAACAGGACCCAGTGAAAGGAATCGAACAATTTGCTCTCGTTTTGGCAGATTTGAAGATCGATTGAGCTCGAAAACCCTCGCCGGAAAACCCCAAAATTCTCCCCGATCCCGACCGTTTTAACTCCGGTGAGGCCCATATCGACCTCGGCGAAGCGTCGGCGGTGTCCAGAACCGTCACCGGCGTCCATCCCGGCCCTCACCGCGGCGTCCAGGGGAGAGAATCGCCTCCCGCGGCACCGTCGCCGCCGCTGCCCCCCGATCCCGACCGCCTCCGATTAACGGGCCTCGGCCCAGTTCCTTTTTTTCGCAGGCCCAACCCAAGCCCAGCCAAGCCCAACGCGCTCCAGTCCGGCCCAGCGCTCTTCCGGCCGAGTTCTCCTTCGGGCGGGCGATCCGATCCGACCCGATTTCATCCGGCGATTTTTTTTTTGCTTTTTACAGAGAAGCCCCTCAACTTTCCAAACTAGGTAAATTCTCGACTTAGTGGCATGATTAGGGTTCCTTTCATGAATATTATTCCTTGCTTGATGGATATTATATGAAATGAGTGTTCTTGGGTCGCGTGGGTGATCGGATTTGTCCCGAATTCGATTTTACGAACTTTCCCTTTTGTCACATTTCAGTCCAGATGACGCATTTTATTTTTTTTCAGATCTTCCCCGAACCCTAAAATTATTTTCAATCAATTCCCAATCATTTTACTATTTTCCAATCAGTCCTGGATTTTTCAGAATTTTTTTTTAAGCATCCCAAATAACTTTTCAAGTTGTTTCAGTTTAGTCCCGGGGCCATTTTTCACCCTTTTCAGATTTTCCCCGAATTTCAAAAATTATTTTCAATAAAGTCCCAGTCATTTTATTATTTTCTAATCAGTCCTGGAATTCCCAGAATTTTTCAAGCATCCCAAAGAACTTTCCAAGTTGTTTCAGTTTAGTCCTGGGGCCATTTTTTTTATTTTCAAATCCATTTCAAATAAGTCCTAGGACATTTTCAGTAATTTTTTACACAGTCCTCATATTTTAGAATTTTCAAATCAGTCCCCAATATTTTTAGAATTTTCAAATCAGTCCCTGCTCTTTTAAAATCGTTCAATTCAGTCCCTTTGACATTTTCTAAAATATCCGATCCTTTCCTACTTGGATCACCCACCGACAATGTATGTGTCCCATTTAAATATTTTACTTTTTTGTAATATGTGATTATGTCGAAAATTAGAGTTTATCGGGCGGTCAATTAATGATTATCTCGACGGCTCGAAATCCGTAGACTAAAGCATTCGGCAAATTTCTAATTAACCTAAAATTCTACATACGGGATAATCGGGACGTTAAATTTGGCTAAATTAAATCACTTGACTCTTTAAATGAATTGTACGAACCGATTAATAATCTGTAATCGCGTCGACAGTTCAAGAACTGTTAGTCATGCCCTTTTCAAAATTCACAATTTCAAAAGCACCGAGATACGTACAACGTAATCTTGATTTTCATGCACACACATATTTATCGATTCAAGGGCATGATTACCGGTTCTTGTCCTGCCGTCACTCTAGTGTAGGTTTGTGTTTAGAACGGGTTAAAACATGAAAAAAAAAAAACGGATTAATTTCAAACTCGGCTTAAACCAAATACGGGTAATAGTCAAATAAAGGGTTATGTCTTTTGGGTTTTAGGTGAAAATACTCTTAATCTGTAAAAGCCATATTGTCGCGATACAGAATAATATAAAAATAACCCACTCATTCGAGACTCACGTAAATTCGGCAATAACAAAATCTCATTGTTTGTTTATTTGCGCTTACTTGTTACATTTTTTTGTTATGCGGGTCGAGCCCGATCTTTTAGGATACGATTCACATGGGGTCCAACGCCCCAATCGTAGATTACGGGATCTAATTCCCATACACTGAGTGCGCATTTAATTTAATTTTCGGTCTTTTCCAAAAATATACGGTGAGCATGAGTGAAATCATGGCCGAATGCGAACCGACCGGGATTTAGTCATTGTACCTTGTCTTTTATTTATTTGAGAGAACAATGTGAGGTTTTATATTATACATACATTCATGTAAAATACCGGTCGGAGAGTGGACGGTCAGAGTGTTTCTGCGAATTTACGGTGTCAAAACGCATAAGACGAGCGGAACCTAATTAAGCGGTAATTAAATTAAAATGGCAAACCTAAACAAGCTAGAGTACCGAAAGGGCGTGTGGGATATAGGCCCACACGTAATAGAACCCCCGAATTCGGAATTTTCGATTCTGTACAGACCATTGCCTTAGCATTTTAGGTGTATCCCGTACCCCTAGACCTGGGTAACTTGCCGGCCCTCGATCTTCGGGTCGTAAAATGGCAAGTGGCGACTCTTTCTCACGTGCGTCCGTCGCGCGTCCCCGGGAAGATGGACACTCCCAAGCCGCGTTGCATTTAGGCGCGCGCATGCGTGCCCCGACGAGACGAAATTCAGGTGCGCACACTACCCTAACAAGCCCTGACTAATCTAATTCGCGGTAGGTCGGCACACTAAGAAGTAAAGCTCTTTCAATTATATATTTTCTCCATTTACAAAAAAATACTCAAGACATCATTCAAAAAGAATAAGCGCCAAACCTTTTTAATCAATCTGTATTAAAAACAAACTTTGTCCATGAGAGTATGATACACCTTTAACATATAACAAACATCAATCTCCAAATTGAATTTTCATTTTTCCGAGTAATTAAGTCTTGTGAGATTTCTTTGTGGATCATCTCAGACATTCACTTTTAATATTAGAATTGAGTTCAAATTTCTACTCTCGGCCAAACGTATGTCTCGCACATCAAGTCCCATGTATTGCGCCTCTCCATCTCAATCATGCTAGCTAATTATAACCAATGGTTGAAAAAGAGGGTATTGTACTGTGACACGCGTTTTCATAAACATTTGAAGAATAATATTTCAGATATTTTCGCAAAAATTTGGAAAGCGTAATGGGACCTTAGTACCTTACCTGCTGTCTACCCGCTATTTTATCTCCCTTAATTTTGATATACTTTTGCCCCCTCATTTGACGGAATTTTAGTATTAGGTATGTGTCGTCATAAATTGGAAATTGGAAAATAGAAGTATAAGGAAAAATTGTGCTACCTATTCACCCAAAAAAAAAAAAGTGTGCTATCTTATCCTAACTACCGAGGAAAGAAAAGACCTTTGGAATTGGGAGCCAACCGAGTCATTACTCATTCTTTGTCTCGGGACTGTATCTATCATTAAGGAAAAGCTATATATTCTTTGTGGGCGATATTATCACATTATGTTGTGTCGGCCTCTTCTTCTGCCTCCCATTCTTTTTCCAGTGTTTAACAACTGTTATGTACATGCTCAATGAGCCGTGATTATTTCAGTATCTATTTGAATTGGTCCACTAAATAGTAAAAAAGCTTTTAATTGTGATTTTTCTATTTTTGCAAAATTTAAAGTCGAGATTTTACTCCTTTTTTTAATTGGGTTATAGTTGTGATTTTGAAGTCCCTTCTTTCTTCCCATCTCGAAGTATATGTAAAAATTAATAGGTTTCAATGATGTCCTACGCGCCAATTATACATTAAGATGCTAGTATCTAGTCAATTATATTATCAGACCCCAATAGTTAATAGTTAGTATGAGCAAATGCGACATGAATACTTTATGAGAAGTCCACGAGAGCATCAAATCCCTTGCACACAGTAGCCTTTGGTGATGTCCTTATAGAAAACAATAATCAGACACATATATTGATGATGGGTTAATTGTATCAATGATCCAAAAAGTTTCATAAAGGTTATAGATTGGTCCCAAAAGTTTTTTTGGTAACTTATTGGTACTTTCAGTTTCAAAACCGTTTCAAGATAATGCATGTCGTCATTTCATGCTTGATGCCGTTAGTTCGATACTAACGTGACTTATTACATGTCAGTGTTTATCTAATGTGGCTCAAATTTTAAAATAAAAAATTTGTTTTTAATTTAAAAATAATAAATAATAAATAAAAACAAATCTAAATTTTTTAAAAACAAAAAATAAGAGAAAAGTAATTTCTTCTCTTCTCTCTCCCCTCTCCTCTCTTTTCTCTCTCCTCCTTTTCTATCTTCTCTGTCTTTCTCTCTCCTCTCTCTCACATCTCTCCCTTCTCTTTGTGTTCTCTCTCCTCTATGTCTCTCCTCTCTGTCCTGCCACCCTCGACATCCCGATCTCGACTCAGCCAATGCCTAGGGAGTTCACCCACATGGGGGTGCTTTGGCCCGGGAAAGGGCCTCAACGGCGTGGTGGAAATTCAACTCAATTGGCCAGATCGAGTTCGATCTCAGAAGGTCAACTAATGGGTTGAGTTTCGGCCAAGTTTCTCTGTCCTCTTCCTCTGCTCGACTTTCAACTTCCAACCCGATTCGACCAAATGGAAAGAAAATGGGAGGAAGAATCACGGGAGACAAAAGACCCACCGGAATCTCGGGTTGTTCGAAGTGACGGGGTGGCGGCAAAAAGGGGGGAAATTGGGGGTTGCGGGAAAAGATGAAACAGAGGGATAGAGAGAAAAAAGAGAGTGAGGAGAGAATGGATAGAGAGATCGGGGTGGGGGAGAGGGGAGAGAGAGAGAGAGAGAAGAGAAAGAAAAGAGGGAGTGGACAAACAGATGAGAGAGAAAATATTTTTTAATTGAATTTTTTCGTATTTTCATTATTTTTATTTAAATATTTTTCTATATTTTTATTTTTTAAAATTTTATGATGGAGCGCACTATAATTGGTTATGAATGATAAAAGCGACGCATAATATCTACCACGTCAGTAATAGCTAACGGCATCAAGCGTGAGATAATGGAATGCACTATATTGAAACGGTTTTGAAATTTAATGTACCAATAAGTTACCAAAAAAATTTTTTGGACCAACCTATAACTTTTATGAAACTTTTTGAACTATTGGTGCAATTAACCCATTGACAATGTGTTGGAATTATTCAGTTATTATATTATAATGATGCATTGTAAACGAAATTACTTAGTTACCTGAATATAGTGCATTATTAAGTTGGATGTTCCTAGTCATGAAATCACCAAGTGGCAAATTAGTGATATCAGTAAGTCTGTAGATTTTGGACATGATCCGTGGTAAAAGGTAATCAATATATGATAGTTGCTTATGAGAATTCATTAATGTAAACGGATAGGTACCTGCTAGAACTTAAGTCCAGTAGACTGTTACTTCTGATGGAGTGGAGTTCAATATTTATATATATTTAAGTGGAGTTACAATAATTAAATTGAGGATGAAGATAAAAAAAAATAAGGATTGTGTTGTTAAATTATTAAAAAAAGTAATGAGTAGTTGAGAGAATATAGTATTAAAAAATTGAATTAAATAATAGTTAAGAAAAAGTAAGTGAGAAAATTTATTTTTTTATTAAGAAGAAGATAAAAAAATAATAATTGTATTATTGAATTAAAGATAAAGTAAAGTCAAATTAAGTAGAGAGTTTCTTGCATAAATGTCAGAAATTTCGTAGGTGATGAAAAGTGTACGTAAATGTTACAAACTCATTATATAATCGTATTAATCAATTAGGTAATTAATATCTTTGGAATTTTCTATAACTTATAGGCGAGTTTTTTATATTATACGATCTGCGAGTCATAATGATAAATTATTTACTTTCACAATGGCCCCCACGTATTTTCCGTATCTTTACTCTCTCTTCTCACATTATACTTCATTTTCTTCATGATATCAAAACATGATGATTGGGCCATTGGTAACCTCCTCAGCCTCTGAAGTCACAAAGGTTTACACCAATTTTTCGATCTCTGCAGGTAGCAAACCTCAAGTCAAATATTTATTTCTCAATCTATAAAGCCAAAATGCTCAAGTCGTTCTTTTTCCTTCTATGATCATTAGGCAAAACAAGCGCATGTCGACTCGTGGTTATTTTTGGGCCAAGGAGTTCCTACCATCATCAAATTCGATCGAATACTCATCATTCAATTGTCGGAGTTTGTTTGCGTAAGATGAGCAGTTTACTGCACTCATCTTGATGGCAAGTGTTTGATATATTATTTGATTTACGTAGAAAATCATAATAAGGTCATATTGATAAGTTTGGTATTTTATTTCCTTGGAACTAGCTCTCCATGTCATGCGACAAGTCAGTCACAAAAATAGTGATTTGGCCTATGGTCTTCATGTATTTTTTTTTTTTTGGGGGCAGGTATGGCCTTCATATTTTTTAGATTCCTTTACTCCCCTTTTCACATATTATATATATGTGTGTGGATATATATTCTTTTTCAGTAAAACAATGAGAATTTCTTGTAGTTGGGTGAGTAATAAAATGGGAAACGATAATAATTGCCATTTTTTTTTGTTATACAGTCGTACATGCACTTGCTTGATAATTAGAATATTCATGTTCAATTCTCATAGTGAGACTTCTCGTGCCTTTTATTAGCTATATTAGAATTTATATATCATTGTACTAAATTTATGGACTTTTTTTGTGCCTAGGATTGTTGTTGGAATTGTAGCCTCCCTATTGAAGGGAGATGTTCAAGTGCGTCGCTTTTTATACATAAGAAGTTAAACACAAGCCTCGTAATTCAAATAAATGTTCATTGATCACAATAACCATAGACACATTTCATCCTAAAATATCTCTAACAATCAAAAAAGAAAAGACTATGAATTGTGATAATATCTTAATAGCTTGACTAATCACTCCTTGCAGAGTATCCTCGCGTGCGTCCCTCTGCTCGCAATCATAAAGGGGTTCACTTTAGACAAAGGACTTGAGATGTTCTTGTCGGATTAGCTTCTCAATTTCAAATTTGAACACGTGACAACGTTCACTATCGTAACTACACGCCTTGTGAAACCTGTAATATTAATCTAAGTTCTTACCCAAAGACTTATATTTTTTCAGCCGTGGGGGCTTCGCTAGGCCGAGTTGCTCCATCTCTTGGAGGATAGTTGTCCTAGGTATATTGAGAGGTGTAAGCGTCTCAAATTGGAAGAGTGACCGCTTCTCACTTGATATGCCTTCATGAGGTTTCTTTCTTTTCTCACCTATATGCTCCTTCTTCTTCCATGTCTAGACATACTTCGGAGAAAGAGCCGCAACCGGTCCAAGAGAAATTTTGACCAGCAAATGTATGTCAATGGGCAGCTTCTTAGAGTCCCCTTCGCAGGGGAATTTAGGCCGACGCTTGGAAGAGACGGCATCATCCTTTGCTTGGTTCAGCCATTGGTTCGTCGTTGCATGTCCTTTTAGGTTAACCCGAGAATTCTAAAAGGTCATGATGATTGCCTCCACCGCTGCTCGGGTGCTAGGTGCTAGTTGATGCAATCATACTGCGTTCGGGTCGTGTTGTGGCAGTGGCAGATCTTGACGAACCAACTACGCTGGGATGTTTGTTGTGACCTGCTGCAAAGGGTTTGGAGCCCTCCGAGACCTGTCATTCCCGACTTCAGAGTTTGTCGCACTTCTAGTTAGAACCATCATTTCTTCGTAGAGGTAGAAAACAACCGATGCAAATAACCTTTCGTGTTGTTTCCCAAAGACGGCGCCAATGTTAGGGTCTCAGTTTTTGCATCTTGATCATGTAGCTTCCTCATGTGTTCCACGAATGACCTGCAAGAGGGTAGATCGAGAAGGAATTATAATTTCCCACTCCGATACTTAAAAATGAGAATGTATCGAAAAAATGAAGAAGAAGTGAATTTAGGGTTTATGAGTACCTGGAAGTAAGGTTATCAAATTCGGAATTTGCATAGATTCGGTGGGACGCTTGTAGATTCGATTCGTAAATTCGATTCATAAATTCGTGAATTTACAAATCATGTAAGTTTAGGCATGGACATTGTATATATATTGCTTACTCATAAAATAAATTAAATTTGAATACATAAACATATTGTAAATATAAATATAAATCCATATAAATCCAAAATAGTCCAAGCAAATTCCGCACGATACGTGAACTCATGGTCACAAGCTATTCAAGACGAGAATTGGGGGATGGTAGACGGGAATTCACGGGCAGCCACCAGCGATTGGCATTTGTGATCGTGTGACGGCAAGAAAGAACAAGGGAAGGCTGGAAAACTTTTTTATTTGGGGGTTCTGAAACCTCTATGCATGACAAGTAGAGTTTTGAATAAAAGAAAAGGCAAAGGGAAATAATTTTGAATCTGATCTAATTATTTAATTGAACTTGAAGAATGTTTTGGGCCGACATATAATTTATTGGATTGGGCTGACCCGAGATTCCTGAGATTTTCCTTTGAAAAGTGAATATAGATTCGATGGACTCACGAATCTACCGAATCTCAAGAATTTATTTGAGAATCTATCGAATTTGCAACCAATTCCGAATTTGATCTGAATCAATTCGAATGCACCCTGTAGATACTTAAATTCGTACAAATTTACGAATTGATTCGAGAATTTAATAACCATGCTTGGAAAGTATTTATAGAGATTGTGGGATATCTGTATCAAGATATTATAATATGTAAATGATATTCAATTGCATAAAACAGGTAGTTATACTTGTCAACTATTGAATTAGAGATAGAATAGTATCTCATAAAAATAAGGGTAAATTGCATTGATAGTCCAAAATGTTTTACAAATGTTTCAATATGGTACAAAAAGTTTTTTTTTTTTTTGCTACTTGATGGTACAAAATATTTTAAAGTTGTTTCAATATAGTACAAATCATTATCTCACCATTGACGCCGTCAAGTTGTCCTAATCTGAACATTTTCCTGACAAACTATTGAGGGTAATTTCAGAACGAACAATTTCTGTTCTAAATAACCTAAATATGGCTGATTTTAGGCATATGTCCTCATCATTATTCTATCCAACGCACTGTTGCACAATGAATACGAGGACGTACAAAAGTATATATTAGATGGGAAGTAACATCATTAACCAAAATTCCACGATATACTACTTTCTTATGCCTTGCTTCCTGAATTGCATTTATAGGAAATTGCTCTTACCCAACGTACGAGATTAGGACAAATTTAGGAGCCAGGCGTGAAGGTGCATTTCCGTATCAGCATCAATATCAAAACCTTGTCAACATCGACAGATGATACTGAAACATGCAACTTCCCCTCCCACACCAACACGATAGATAGCAATTTCAGACCCTCGGTTTCTTTTCGCATTGCTGAAAACACAACGCATAAATTGAAGTGCGAATAAGCAGCATCGTCAACTTACATTTGCTTCCTGCGAAAACATGCTCATGGTGTTTCCTGCGAAAACATGCTCATGGTGTTTATATCACGCGATTGCATATCATACGGTTCATATAGATTTTGGACGCCATCACTACGACAAAAATTCGAAATCCCATATATAGGAAGCTTCTTATTTGCAAATAATTACACTATATGCAGAGAAATTCGTCACTTTTCTCAAGATGTAATGCTACAAAATAGACGTTGTCATAATCGTTTGCTTCTCAACGGCCAAGGAAACAAAGGTTGATGCTTTCCAAACAAAAAGTCCCCATCTTTCTTTTGGAAGGCAACGCACCTCACTCCCCCAAGAAGAAATAACGTAAAATTCCCCCCTTATACCAACAATTTTTAATTTTGGAATTTGTAAAGGTCGAGATTAAATTAAATCAAATTAGATCAGCAGTAACTGATTCAAACACTTCACCGCTTATTATTTTTAAATAACATTTTAAGTTTGAGTTTTGTAAATAAAAAAAAAATCCATGATGATTAAATGAACTTTATCCCATAGTGAATTGACCTTACTCAAATTGAATTAGTCGAAATCCGTTGCATTCTCGAATATCAAGATGCACACCGAAAAAATAAATAAAATAAAATTGGTAAAGAAGAAAGATTAACAAGAAACTACAAGAAAGAAAAAGGGTTTTGTTACACATCACCTACCGCACCCACCTCGAGGTTGGATAAAAAGGAAAAATATTAAACCCTGACTAAAACCTAATAACTCTTACGGGCGGGACCGACCCGACCCGACCCGAGCCCGTCCTAATCAAACCGCTATCCCCCCCACCTACAATTACCGTCAAACCTATCTCTTCTCTTCCTTCAAAAACTGGGCACCGCCAAGGCGGACTCGGGTGGACCCGACAACATCTCCTTCTTCCGCCGCATCTCCAGCACCTTCCGGTGATGGTTCGAGTGGAGCTCGCTCGAGAACGTCGGGCTGCAAGCAGGCCGGTACTCCGGCAGCAGCCGGCCCGACTTGAACCGCACCCCACACGCGTTGCATAGGGTCTTCGCCCCAAGGGGACCCGCCCGCCACTGCGGGGTCTTCTGGACCCCGCAGTGGCTGCATCGCCTCGGGGGTTGCCCCATCCCAGGACCCTGGGCCGGCTGCTTCAATTTCCTCTTCGGCTTCTTGGCCGGCGGCTTGCCGTACACCGGCTCGATTAGGCCGAAGTTCGTGCACAGGAGCCAGGGGCTCGAAGGGGAGCTGGAGGTGGTGGAGGACGACGAGGAGCTCGTGGCAGAAGACTCCGAAAGCGATGGCGAACCGAGGGACCAGACCCAGCCGCCGGTCCGGGCCCGCTTGCTCCTTGCTTTGGCGGGAACAGGGGTTGTGAAGTAGGGCCTCTCTGAACCAGGCTTCTCCGGCTTCGCCCAGTTCTCGCTGCCTTGATGGCTCCGAGGCTTCTCCGGCAACATTCCGGCGGGGAACGGTGCCGAGTACTCCGAGGAGTCCTCCACGAAGTGCGAGAGCCATTCGAGGTCCGCCGCGTCGTCGGCCTGCACAAAAATTGCACCTTTAATCAAATGCCATCCCCAAAACAAAACCAAAAAAAAAACGGATTTTGAAAATAATTACGTCCAAATTCCGACTAATAGACGGAAACCCAACAAGCCAATTCACGAATTCCGACATGCAATTGCTCCAAAATTAACAATTTTCCAACAAAAAGAAGAAACAAAAGAACAGGGTACCGGAACGCTGAGGTCGCCGGCGGGAACAGCCGGGAAATCGTCCATTTCACAGAAGCCCGAGACAGAAGCCTTCCCGTCGTTGTTGCTCTGTTCTGCTTCTCCATCTTGTACACGCCGTTCTTCTTCTTCTTTCCCTTCGTCGACGAACCCATTCTCGTTGGAAAAGTCGAGCAGTTCGTCGACGGAGAAGTCGTCGGAAGGGACCCCACAGGGCGCGGGCGCATTAAACTCGTCCACGAAGAACGCCTGAGGGTGAGGGCTACCCCTCCCGCCGAAGCTGTCCCTCCGGAGACTGGTCTTGAGAGCCGCGGCCTCAACGCATTCCATTTCCGTTCCAACCTAGAATTGAACGAAAACCCACGATTCTTATACCTCGTAAAAAGCCAAGAAGACGGTTTCTTTTCTTCCCCCAAAAAACATAAAAAGAAAATCAAATGGAAACTGCTTTATACCTTAGAAGATAAGAGAGGGTGAGGATGGTGAAAATGAGGAGAGGGTAGGGTGGTTGCAGAGAGAAAGGGATAGAAATGAAACGGAGGAGAAGAGGAGGAAGAAGAAGGGTGATGAGAAGTTCGGTAAAGCATTGATTAAGGGGGAGGGGGCAACCTGCCTGCCTGTTTTCCCTTTTCCCCTTTTTCTTTTCTTCCTTTTTTTGTTTTTTCAGTTTCTCAACCTTTTTTTTTTTGTTGTTAGTATAAACGAGAGTATATATATCGTCCCGCCCTACGTATTTCGTTTTTTTAGCGTGTCTGTCCATACATACGTTTGAAATTCCATGGATAACGGTGCACGCGCTTTTCTTAAATTTATAAAAAAAATAATAAGATTTTAATTTTTTTGTCTTGAATTACAATGATTGCCCCTTCCTCGAAAGTAACCCCGTTTCTCTTTTTCTCAATTTTAATTAAAAAAATACCAATTTAGATTTTTCTATTTGATGATTTTTTTTTCTAACCCTAAAGTGTTCGAATTTTGTCCAATTAATCTCCTAAGACTCGTAAACTTTTGATGGAGCATGAAATGAATAATTTTGACAAAGGCATTTTAGTAATCTCAAGGGATCTCGAACATAGAATCGAGAGAATGCATGAATTTCTTTTTTAACCATTAGTTCAAACTTGAAATTTTCTTTTCTTGATGAATATAAGATGAATGTTCTCATTCTCTATTTCCTTCTCTTTGATGCTCTCTTTTTTGGGATTACGCCTAAATGACTCTTTGCATAAATGCTAAATAACTTTTTAGAAATATATATGAGTTTTATGCTTTAAATATCTTTCTGAAACCAAGGACTACATGATGATGGTGTCAATCGTAGCAAATGGATAAATAATCGCGTTAGTACGTGGTTAGTGGTTTATGATTTTTTTCTCTTCATTTTATTATGAGAAAAAATCTTTCAAGATTTTTCTTTTAACAAACATTTGAAGTAACTCCTTTTCAAATTGTTGAGTAATTACCATTCAAATTTTCAAAATTTGAACATTTCCGGCCTACCAAGACAAGAACTATGTTCGTTAATATCCAAGAGGAGGAGGGGCCACCCGTTTCCATTATTTTGTTTTATTTTGTTTTGTTTTTGCTATGCTTTATTGTGATTTATTTTTTTTTTGGCTTAAATGGGAAGGATTTGGGGCCATAGCTTTGATTAATTTAAGGTGATATTTCTCGGCCACCGCGTTGTTAGCCGCTCATTTCGGCTCCGTTACGGGCATTCCTTCCCCGCGTAATTTGTTCAAAATTATGCCTAATAAGAATTCCTTACTGAAAGAATATGCATGGAGTTTAATTCCTCATTAGACTGGTCTTTCCTTTCTAGAAAATTTGGTATTTGTTGGGGTTTCTATACCGGACATATCGTCGAGGTCAAGATTGGGTCCACGTCGAACTCCATCTTCTCGGTGGAACATACTAATTTAAATAATAACAGCGACTGAAACTAAAAATTCATTTTGACATAGAGACCGACTTTTCAGGGGACATTTGATCGATCACCTGATTTGGCTCGTGAAGAACTAACCGATGCAAATTGATGACAGGGATTCACGTTATTTGGGCATATCTGAAACATGAAGGAAAACATGAACATCAGTGATGAAAACACGAGTTCCAATCCATCCCGAAAATGAAAATCATTGGGGTCTTTGCCCAGCTCAATCCAAGTATAGGATTCCGCCAATATCCACGCAACATATTCACTTAGCTATTCATATGATATTATGAGGTGTGCAACGGCATTAGATATGCGTACAACTCATTGAGCTCGATTCGATCGTTGCCAACGTTTGCTTCTAAGTGGCTAATAGTAGCTTTGAGGATAATTAGCGAATACTCAACTGTCTGATGTTGCAGTCAATATCCTCCATGAATCGTCACGAAATTGCACCGCACCATGCCTTCAGTTGATAAATTGCACAGAAGAATAATCATAATATATAAATATGTTTTTTTTTTAGTCATATGATATTCTCAGTTTATTAGCTGAAACTAATTTCCATTTGAGTGTCGGCATGATCCTGATCAAGATGTGCTTCCAGTGAGTTTTAAACCTCTATATTACTAGTAAAGTTTATCCAGTAAAAACCAAAGTGGGTTGGTCCAATCGGTTCGACACTTGTTCCCTTAAGTAAGATCTCATGTTCGAGTATTGTAAATAGAAAAAATCCACATTTGGAGAGTTTTACTTTTTAGTAGGCCGACTCAGCTTAACCGGATTAGTCGAAAGCCCATTAGGCTTCTGAATAGCAGGACGAACACAAAAAAAAAATATCCAGTAAAAGTTTAATTTGCCATTAAATTATATTATCATCCTTTTAAGTGTTCAATTTAATTGGCCATCTATATGTGCCTAGGGGTGTACACAAATACCGGGTATACCTGAAACCGATCAGAATCTATAGGTTAGAGTGGGGTTCGTGCAGCTCATATTAAAAATAGAGTAGAATCCAAGTATTAAAATACGGAACCAGTTTTCGATTCTTGCATATAGGGTACCTAGAATCGGAACCGATAGTCGGACTCGATTAATAATTTTCCTCACTATATATATAGTTATATTCAGATATTTCTCTATTTAAAAAATATAGTCACTAATTAAAAAAAATCTAAATTTATGTCGACATTTTTTGCGTGATTAATGATTATGGACGAAACATTTTCGATTTTATTTAGTGAGATAAAAAAAATTTACATGTTCCAACAGAGTACTCGAAACATGTGGTAGGTTCTGTTGAGAGTTAAGTCCCACATCGAAAATATAAAAGGAATTCCACAAGTTTATAAGAGATTGTGTACCACAACCTATTAACTCGATCTTTTAAGTTGAAAGTTGAGTCCAAGCCCATGTAAGCCAGATAGAATTTAAGATGGTATCAAAGCTCATGGTAATGATCTTGGGAGCGCATATGCACAAGAGCCCACACCACGCCAGTGAAGTCTGAGACCGGAAGTAGAAGCCCGGCTCATAGTAGTTGATCCCCCTCGCCCGAGTGTGGAAGAAGTAGCCCACCTCGAGGCAGTTAAGGCCCGAGTTTGAAAGAGATGAGAGACCGGCTCGAGGGTAAGTTCTTGAGGGCCGACAGTTAAGGTTCACGTGGCCCATGTAGGCAAATCATGAGAAAGACCACACGGTGCCACGTGAGGACGGGTGTTGGGAATATAAAAATTAATTGGGAAAAGTTAATCCCACATCGGAAGCATAAAAGAAAATAGAGTGGTCTATATGGGATTGGATCTCACAACCTATCAGCTCGAGCTTTTTGGTTGGAAATGGGCACAATCGCTTATGGGCCTAGTAGGAATTTTACATAGTATCAAAGTGGATTACGCTTTCGCACACACATGTGGGCTCACATCATGCCAAGTCTAGTTTCGAGGTAGCAAAGTATGTCTTATCTTAGTCCGGCCCAAGTGTGGCCTTATTATCAATTATCCTCCCTCTTTTCGCCCGAGGTGTAAAAAAAAGTCCACCTCGTGGTTAAGTCCCGAGCACGGAAGTTCAATTCCGGCTCGTAGTCATCCAGTCCCGGCTCGTAATCAGTTCTTGAGGGCGGGTGTTCAAGTCCACGTGACACGTGTAGGTGAAGCGTCAAAGCCACACGTTGCCACGTGATGGCGGTTGTTGAGAGTTAAGTCCCACATCAAAAATATAAAAGGAATTCCACAAGTTTATAAGAGATTGTGTACCACAACCTATTAGCTCGAGCTTTTTGGTTGGAGATGGGCCCAATCGCTTATAGGCCTAGTAGGAATTTTACAGGTTCCGGGTAGGTTATGGTTCCAAAACTCAACATGGTAGAGTCTGATTTCAAATTCTTAAAATCTGTCATTTATAAGATAGGGTTCAGATATCGTGAAAAAAAAAAGAAGAAGGAATATTTGAACCCGCACACTCCTAGTGCCTACTTCTAATCACGATAAAAATCTTATGGGCTTTAACCAATGATATTGTTAAGCTTCAAATATCTCCTCGTAATCATTCTTCTTTGTCGAGGCAGTAATTAGTTTTATAGCTATATATATATATATACAACTGATGAGGGTGAAATTTTCCCTCTATAACCATAATCACAATCATGGTGAGCAAACAAGGGAGTGGGACTGGGAGTGGGACATGACATGCTTTGGAAGCAAAGGAAGCAGCAGGGAGCAGTAAAGGTGACAAGTTCACGAATACAATCGGACCAGCTTTTGTCCCCGAAAGCATCCCATTAAAATGATTCACTCACTCTCATGGGACCAAACCTGTTTTTTATCATCCCTATGCCAATAACCCCATTGAAACTCACATTCATGACCGGCTTTTATTGTCCATCAGAACTACCGCCTAATTCATAAGAGAAATGCTGAGAATCTTCCGATTCGGCATAGCGAACAACTCACAGAGGGCACCTTTGTCAATTACCCAAAGAGCAGTGGAAATTGTTTAACAAGAATTGATAATTCTCGAGAATGAGGTTCACCGATCAATAGAGTTTTTATGAATTTCAACAGTGTAGAAATTCGAAATTTACTGAATATTTTATCAATGTAGAAATTCAAAATTTGCTGAAAATACTTCGCGAACAAGGTCAAGTCGATCCTTCCAAACAAATGTTAACTTCCTTTATTTTATTTTATTTTCTCTCGTTGAATATCTCAGCTTCTTTTATTTTGGGTTTGATTCTCAACTTCCTTTATTATGCATAATCAGATGTCGTAACTATATAATTAAGGATTTTTATACCGTCCACCGCCGATGTAAACCAACTCTCCACCGTCGGCTTCTCTAATCATGTCATGTGTCCCATCTAACTTGCTAACAGTGTTAGTCCTTTAATTCTTTTATTTTGTAATTACAATTTTATGACAATTGCCTTAGTTACAAAGACTAATTTCCTAATTCAACCATAATTCATAAGGCAATATCCCATATAATATCTTACGAATATAACAAAGCCTATGTATATCTTCTTCTCGTCTTTTTACGTCCATCGATTTAACGTTCATAAAAAAAATATAAATTTCAAGTATCGTGTCTATGAATGCCGAGTGGCGTACATTCTATATTTTAATTAAGGCCCTAAAATCCTAAAAATCCTAAAACCCTAAAACCCTAATGAATGTGAAATCGATGAACGTAAAAAGCAAATGAACGTTGTAAAAAAAGAAGATATACATGGACTTTGTTATATTCGTAGGATATTATATGAGATGTTGCCTTCTGAATTGTGATTGAATTAGGAAATTAATCTTTGTAAGTAAGGTAATTGTCATAAAATTATAATTAAAAAATAAAAAAATAAAAGGAGTAACACCGTTAGCATGAGGAATTAGATGGGACATGTGGTGCGATTAAAGAAGCCGATGGTGAAGAGTTGGTTTACCCACATGATGGACAGTATAAAATTATATAATTAAATCACGATTTTTTTGTCATATAATTTTGCGCTCTTTTCACATAATCTATGTTGTCAATTTTTATAGCTTTTACTTAATTATTTATCTTACTCGGTGAAATTAAAGGTAATATATACTACTTACGCAGCCACGACAGACCCTTCGCAGCCACCCTTTGGGAACCTTCCAACTATATTATAATTTATTAAAAGAAACTGCATTTTTTTGCCCCTTTCAGGTGATTCCAATTATATCTCAAGTTCTTGAACATAACATGTTTTATGTGACATTCAGACCAGTCCGTACTATTGCATATCGAGCAAATGCCAGCATGGCAACTTACAGACATCCTAAACTAATTATTTTGATTGTCTTGTACCTAGGAGTGTGCACGGATACCGGGTGTGCACGGATACTTGGTGTACCCGGAATCGGTCGAAACCTACCCGTTAGGGTAAGGTCCCGGTAGCTCATATTAAAAATAGGGTAAGATCCAGGTATTAAAATAATAAACCAGTGAAAATCCGTTCCGATTCCGGTTCTTACATACAGGGTACCAAGAACCGGAACTGAAATCGGTACTCGGACCCTGTTAATAGTTACTAACTATAAAAAAAGAAAAAGAAAAGAAAAAGAAAGGTAAAGTTACTGATCTCTGAGCTGCTCCCGGCCCTCATCTTCCTCTTCCCTTCCTCTTCTCTTCTCTCCTTCACCTCCGACGAGTCCACCAGCAGCCTCTTTGCCGTTCTCCTCCTCGTAATCCGCCAATTCGCCTCCGTCCATGAAGATGCCGCCTCCATCTTGCTCGCCTCGAGGAAGCGAAAGAGGGCTGCCTAGTTACACTAACCCGATCTTGGGGGTCATGCCTTCCTCACGGGGGGCAGAGATTTCTCGGACCCCAATCGGTGCCTCGACTCGTACATTAACTCTTTCAACATGACGGCCTCCACCTTCGAGTGGCTCTTTGGCCTGCTCGACCCCCTGCTTGATTGTCGGGACCCCGTGGGCTCCCCACTTAACCTCTTCACGAAGTTCTAGTTAGGAATCAGGCTCTTTCGATTGGCCACAGCCCACAGGTAGTAGCTACAATGACATTTCTTGGCTCTATAGACCCCAATAAGTACCAGGTACCTGGAACAAAATTTTTTTTTACAGGTTCCACCAGGTATTCGGAACTTGTGGTATAGCACAAGTTCCGATTACAGTATTCAACATGGTAGATTTCGGTTTCAAAATTTTAGAATCTGTCCCTTACAAGGTAGAGTCCGGGTATCGTGAAAAAAAGGAGTATCCGAAACCGATCACCCCTAACTTTACCTCATAAGAGTCAAGACACAGACTTGTAAATTGTAATGTTTGCATTGTATTGTGAGGTCCAAGTCGTCTAATTGATATTCATTTTACACATCAGATATACAAAATGAATTAATATTAAGAGTATTTTTTTTTGCTGAATAAAAAGTTAGGTCGGGTTATTAGTCCATTGTGATTGTCCCAACTAAGGGAATCTAATTGCTACGGAATGTTCATTTCGCCATAACTCGCTGAGACTTTAATCCAACTTGGTCAGCGCAACCCCATCAATACACTAGTGGATTAAGTCCAAGGCCCACTGGATCAAGTATTATAGGTCGACCACCGTCATCCCATAATACACACATATAGTGGTGAGCTGTACGTTTTCCTTGAGATTCGAACTCGTGATATTCAAATGGAGCGCTTGAAGTTTAACCACTAAATCACATTGCTGGTGGATTAAGTCGTCTAATTAATATTAAGAGTAATTTTAATCAAGTCGTCTCCCTTTTTTTAAAAAGAGAGAGAGAGAGAGAGAGAGACAGAGAGAGGATATAGAAAGACCAGTAAAAAGGACAGAAAAAGGAATAAGGGGAGGACGGTTTGAGTACGTATTTTGATTTTGGGGTACTAAAGATGCCTATAGTTGACATTTTTTTACCAAAGTTAGCCGGCTCGGCTCCACCGGTCAATATCAGCCAGACCGAAGCCGTTCCTTTACGTGTCCACTCGTGATTGGAGGTGACCCCAACCAGTGACGTCGACCGACCAATCGGCGATTTCGAGGTTTTCTTGTACTTTACTATTTTTTTCTTAAAAATTCCAACTTCTTCTTGGGGCAAACGCACGGGTCTGCTCCTTGTTTCGGTAAAAAACGAAAAAATAAGCCAGAGAAATTAGAAAATGGCGCGACCAAAAATGACTTGATTTTCAAACACTTCACACCGAGGAAAAAAATGTTGGAAAATAATACAAAATAAATTGGCGCCATTTGTGAATATTTAGCATTACTACAATTTGACATCAAATAATACCACAAAATTACATTCAGCACCATATTGTTGATTTTTTTCAACCGGAAATGACTACTCTTTGCCCATACAATGGCACTGGCTTTTGATGATGTTTACTCTGTCCAATTTTGTGGTAAAATATTTCTGAAAATTGAAAATACCAATTGAAAATTTTTCTGTTCATATATATATATATATATATATATATATATGTATTTAAGAGAAACTCTAATAATGAATGAAAAATGCAACTTGACAGAAATATGAATAACTTTTCTACCAAGTGATTGCTGTTATGATGAATGTATTGTATTCTTAATTTGCATCAAATACGTGTTCATCGTTAGACCGATTATCATGTAATTTATATTTTATTTTATTTTGATTTTTGATGAATTTTTTTCATGTCATAAAAAATTTAGTTGATAAGATTGTGAATTAGATTTTTTTTTCCATTTTCTCTAACATTTAAATTGCCCTCAAAGGTTTGCAAAATTGTAAAACTGCCATTAATAAATTAGACGGTTGTAACATTTCAAAATTGCATTTGGTATCAGAATGTAAATTTTAATAAATCGCGCTCGTGTCTACCTCTCATTAATAAATTCTATGCGATGGTCTTTGAAACTATCTTGCTCACATGTGAGAGAGAGTAATTGAGTAATAAATATTAAATCACATTGTATACAACAACAATATTGACTTTTTAAATTAGAAAATTGTGACATCTCAAAAAATCATCCCGCTCTGCCATGTCGGCATGATAACTTCTTATTATCATTAACTAGCTTAGCTCATTTAGTGCGGGAACTAATCGACTAGTTAGCTTAATCTGGATGTTCAGAGGGACAGGTTAATAATGAAGAGCTCCTCTCTAATGCGGAAAGGGGTGCGAGAATGGGGAACTGGGAAGCATACGGTGTGCATGAAACTATATCTTGAATCAAAACAAGAAGTACGGACATCCTACGAAATTTCCAACAAGAAAGGGCTTGCCAAAGAGTTGTGTCTTTCCCGCATCTCATATCGCCACAAAATAAATAAATAAATAAACATATCATCTCATGTCTCTTAAAAAAGTTGAGGCCCCATTTGTGAATGACGTGATTAATTAATGGATGCTACTAGTACTGATATAGAGTTGTTTTCACGATCTATGGATATTTGGCTTGTTTGCTTTACAAATATGATTTTAAAATCACAACTTTAACTTAATTCTATTCACAATAAAACAAAATAACTCATACAAAATCAAATAGTGAGCCCCATTTATACCATTTTTTTTCACAACAAAACAAAATAATTCATACAAAGTCAAAGGGTAGACCCCATTTATACCACTCTTTTTCAAAATCAAAATCTAATTTTAAAATCCTAATTTGAAACTAAATGCAGCATTATTCTGGGTTTTTACCCAAATTAGTTCTCTTTTGTAAAATATTTTCTATAATAGACTTCTTTATAAATTAATTCTTATAATAGACTGACATTATTTTATTTATTTATTTACATTTCCTAAAAAATTTCGATTTGTTTGATTTAAGTCATTGGCCCAATAAGAAATAGGTAACATTATTCTTCTTTTTACGTATATTCCTAAAACATTAATTTTTTTTATTTAAGTTCTTAACCTAATGGAGGATAGGTGAAAAGCAAAAACACTATTATCATTCATCCTTAATTAAATCCTTGAACATTTGCTCGTCCATTAATCCCCGAGGGTGGGTATGTTGTGTTAAAAAAAATCGAGGATGTAGGTTGATGATCAATTCTACTTCAATTCGGTGTTTGGCCAATAATCAATTTGATTAGTGACTTACTACAATCCTTTTACCCACAGTGATCTTTAATCATAAATAGTTTTAAATATATAAAATACAAAAGTGGCTAAATAAAATTCAGTAAAATAACTAAAAATAATTGAAAATTAAGTTGACAAAACTAATAAATCTAGAAAAATTGACTTCAATTTATGTTTGACTCTTAAAAATTTCATCCAACATAGCCAAACCCGATTAATTTTATGTAGATTTTGGTTAAACGAATCGAGAAAACGGATATAGTAAATAAAACATAGGAGTAGCTTTAGGGGTACGAACATAGGTTTCAACTCACGATTGACTCCCAAGAATTTTGTCCAAAATAGCTGAATCCGTTAATTTCTATATAGAATTCATTATTTTTTTTAAAACTTGATTGACCGGTTGACTGAATTGGCAAAACAGTTAATATTTTTTTTAATGATTATCTAGTTATACTTTTTATGGTGTTTTTAAAAGAGTTTAAAGAATAGGGATTGAGTTGAAATGATTTCACACAAACAAGTTTAGACTGAAAATTATTTTCAAATAAATCTAATTTGGGAATAAATTTTAAAATGATGTCTAATTTGGGGAGAAAAACTCATTCATTCTCATAAAGTACATCCGGACGAAGCTCATAATTTTGGTTCTCTTGTGTGTTTACTTTCAATAAGAACTAAATCTGCCACCACCTCATGTGGCAGATGTCAGAGGCCGTGACCAAATTGAATTGCCTTGAGTTTGCATTTTATAAATTCAAATTGTACAAAATCAATACATTCAAGTACTTTCAATGTGTAACCAATAAAGTATTAACTAATGATAAACAGTTTCAACTTTCATAACAAAGATAATATAAATTCGAGTCCCAAAAATCGCATTTGTTAAGAAGAGAATAAATTTTAATATTCAATTTCTAAAATTATAAAAATAATATATCCCGTAATTTGATTTTACCAAAAAAAAAAAAGAAATATACCTGCAAAGGGTATATATTACAAAAATACTCCACTCCACTCTTCAATCTATTGGGAACATTTCCTCTAGAGCCACATTGAGATTAAAAATAGCGGCTCAATATTTTTGGTTAAAATATGTGTCAGTTCCAAACAGGGGTGGAACCAGGATTTTCATCTAGCGGGGACAAAAATATTACTTGATATAAATAGTATATAAATATTTTTTTCAGCAGGGACAAAATACTAATTTTACCTTAAAAAACTCATAAATAAACATACTTTTGAGACAAAATTTTAAAAAATTCAAAATTCAGGGTGGGCAATTGCCCCTCCTGCCAATACATTGGCTTTGCCCCTGGTACCGAACATGTAGGAATATGGCGAACCAAGAGATTACCACCTGCTATTCATTCTTGAACACAATGATAATTCACCACTCTAGATGTTTGTTCTGATCATGCTGAACCAGATTCGCAACAAGGGAGGTTGCCGTATGGCGTCGCAATATGCCATGGGGCGGGCTTGATGAATACCAATATCATGATTTATGAATGAGATATCTAAGCCACAGTGTCTCCACCACTGCATATGTAAGTGCATGATATTCCATTTTGGTCAGAGCTCTTCGACATTGTGGTCTACTTCTTTGAATGCCAAAAGACAAGATTTGATCCACTACAATGTCATATCTTATCATGAAGCCTCAGCTATTAAGGCAGCCTAATCGACATTGGTACAGACCATAATCTAAAGATTCGTGGACAGTTGAAGACAGAGACAGTGCGAGGATGAGTCGCTAATATACTGAACAATACGCTTAAGAGCCTGCATGTAAGTTGTGCTTGGAGCATGAATGAACTTACCGACCAAATTAATAGCATGACATATGTCCTATTTGGTGATTGTTATGTACTCAAGGGTACCTATCATGCTTGAATACCCGGTTGGGGTCCGAAAGAAGATCAATATCTGCCAATGAAAAGGTAGTGACAATTAATAATGGGTCTTAATTGTAGATGCCTTATCGACCAAATGAATGAAGCATATCTTTTACTACTTTTTTTTTTTCAATGTGAATCTTGGTACTTTGATATTTTACTACTCTTTATTCATATGTAATTCTACCGAGCACAGAAAAATAATGGCTGCTCAACAAATCTTTATTCTTATGAATTCTATATGGTCATTGTTATTTAATATGTTTTAAAAAAATAAAAATAATAAAAAATCTCTTTTAAAGAAAGCACAAAAAATAAAGAAAAATAATGAGCGGTCTCACAAATTTAATTTTTTTAATTTTAAAAATTAAAAAGTGTGTTGTTTTTTAAAAAAAATCTCAAAAAATAAAGAAAATTTAATCCGGCAATTGATCCTTTGGAGGCTATTAGATGGAGCCCACCATGTTCTTGCTTACATATATATACACACACACATTAATCGTGGAGCCCGTGCGTTGCAAGGAACAATATTTTTTTTGCTATATGTGTTTTTTTTAAATCAATATCGTATGTTTTAAAAAAAAAAAAATTCATTTTCTTAAAAAAGTTTGAAAACCCGAAAAATTAATGATCAATATCACAAATATATATTTATATCTTTTAAAAAATTTTGAAAACAAGATTACAAATACTTTTAAACAAGGCTAAAAAAATTGAGAAAATAACGGATGCTCCCACAATCTATATCTATATGTATTAATTAAAAAATCAAAATTTCTTGTTTTAAAAAAAACTCAAAAAAATATATATATCTTATGTTTTAAAAAGATAAAAGAAAATTGTTAGAAAAGCTCAAAAATTCAAGAATATAACAATCGATCCCACAAATTTATATATATATATATATATATATATATATATCTTCTAAAAAATTTAAAAAATATTCCTAGAGAAAAGTATTTGGAGTCACTTGGAGATGACAATGACTTGCTCATGACTGATAAGGTGGAAAAGCATAGGTTGCAAGCGCGCGATAAGACCTCAAAATTTCTTATCAGTAGTGTTGTTCTTAACGTTCCTGCTTTGGTCAAGCAGATCGAGAACACATGTTGATAGACAAAGAAGCCTAAGATGAAGGTGGAGTTAGGTCGAAGGTTCTTGTAACTCAGCCTGGCGTAGAGATTACTTAGGGTATATCTGAATGGAGGCCTAAGTCTCCATAGTGGAATAACTTGCAAGCAGGAGACAGGAAGATTGACCAGTTAAGACCGCAGGAATGCTGTGGGCTAGCGGAATTGGTGGTCTCATGTGATGCTAAAGTCGGGAATACGACTTGTCAATAAGTCAGCTTTGGAGTGCGCATAAGTGAAAAGCTAATGAAGCCCGACACCTTAGAGTTGTCCGAGGGTGGCTTGGACTTGAGTGATCACACAGGATGAGGTGGAGCCTGTGAATGGCTATGATAAAGCGGGTTGAGTCTAGATCAATGCGAAGTTAGTGGAATACGAGTTAAGGTGGAGATTTGTTGAGATATGTCTTGTATTCATCCAAGAACCCGAAGACCCGAAGATTGGAAGCTACAATGAGATCGAACGAAAAAGGAATAGGAGAGATCTTAGATTCTACTAAAATTATATTTTCTATTTTGTAGTGATTAAATTATATATTTTAGGTCTTTAAATGAGAAAAATTATCTCTATGGGAGATTAGAGATAAGTCCATAAAATATTTCAAAGAAGGAAATTTCCTAGGATTATATTAGGACACCTTTGAGATATTGAGAATGTATTGTATCTATATAAATGTGAGAGAGTCTTGTATCAGAACAAAATGTTGTGCGAGAATTATAGATAATCTTCTTAGGAATTCTCATGTTTACTCTCTTAGAGTCTCTAGGGTTTATAGAGTGAGGGAGTGGTGAGAATTGAAAAGACTGTGAGGCTCTTCTCAAGTTGAGTCTTGTAATGGGGGTTGAGAAAGACGAGTGTGATTTCGATGATTGTAATCTCCGGTTTTATCGATATAGTGGAATATCTCTACTTCATCCATGGATGTTTTCCTCGCTTCGAGGATTTTACCACATATATCCCGGTGTTATTTCTTCTCCTTTCTTGGTCTAAATTTCTCGAATCGTCGCACTTCCCCAATAATTCTTTATGGTAAAACTCAAGATCTTGAGTGACAGTGTGCCCAATACTATTACAGAGTTGACAGATTATTGCAAAAAACTACGTCCCAGAATACCGTCAAAGCGAGCTGAAGGTGACTGAGACGGAGACCATACAAAACATTTAGTTTGGAGGGACAGGCCACGTCAGAGAGAGTGCTTATCCGAAAATGTTTTGTTTAAAATACTTTCTACCTTAGAATGATTTTGGAATCGAACCTCCGATTCTCATACAAACAAGAGTGGTTTTTTCAGTAGTTAAGGCCGCTTAATGTCCCTTTCCTCTGGGGCGCGGGAAAATCAAATCAAATCAAGTCAGGCAGCTCATGTGACCTCCTCATTAATTATTTTCAAAAGCTTTTGTCTTCTCCCTGTTGTTTTATTTTTTGATGCTGTTACTTATTAATTTGGTCAAGTCATGAACTTGTCGACACATTGTGCATGTAATTTGTAATAGTCTGGCTGACCCAAACAACGTCGAAATCACGATCGAGTTTTTGTAACTCGCTGAATAAATAAAGAGATAAGATACATCGGGTTAATGATCATACCCCTCAAATATTATAGGACTTTGGCTTTGTTTGAGAGTACCATCACCATGGGAGGTTGAATAAGTGTTTTTTTCTTTATAATTTTTTAAGAATTAGTGTTTTGTAAATATTTCAAAATCACAATTTTACTTAGTTTTAATGGTTGTAAACATGATTTTTTAAAAAGCAAATTTAGGCATGGTTATGGAAACTAGTTCTCTTTATTCTTTATTTCAAATATTTTATAAATTTAATTTTGACAAATTTCAAACTGTTTTCTTGCAAATATTATAGCTCATGATGAAATCAAGACATTTTAACACTTTTACATTAGCAACAATTCTCTCAACCCAAGCCTTCAGTTTTTCTCAAATTAAGACTTGATTTGGGAGTATTGTTGCGATATAGAAGTACTGAAACAAAATTGCAAAAGAAATAAGCGTTGATTTCAAAATATGTCAAAGTGTTTGGAAGAAACTAATTTAAAACTGCTGAAAGTAAGAGATGCAATTATTAATACTTGAAACAGAATAAAAGCAGCAGCTTTCATAAGCATCTACTTACCTGCTTGAGAAAATCACGTTTTCAACCGCAATTTTAGCCCAAATCGTGATTTCAAAAACTCTCAAAAAACACCAAATCTACATTATAAGGAAAAGTGATTATGGAACCTCTTACCGTACTTTCAAACTTTATGTAAAGCTAGGGAAATTATGAGAGGGAATGTCAAATGGGCTTAATAAACGGGCCGGGCTTAGAACTTTGCCCGGCTCAATGATTGATACTTCTGGTCCTGTCCCCAAATGTAATTGCAGTGGAATTGAGATCAATGTCATTTTTGGGGAGGGAGGGAAATGGATAAACTCCTAAAACCGAAATTCGACCCATTAAAGTCAGAATTGTGCATCCAAGCTATTTATGACAAATCATGGAGCTTGAGCAAGTCTAAATTTCAATTATACGTCTTGTTTTTATATTTATTTGGGGCGATCCTTAAATATATCCATAAATTTCTATCATCTTTGGATAGGCGAGAAGTTCTACAGTTTCATAAGCGTGATTATCTTGAATCTAGGAAATTTTGTATTGCCATCGAGGCATACTACATAGTCTGCTTAACACTCGTCGAATTGTCTAGGTAAAGAAAAAGTGAAAAATATGAGGGGACCGGGGCGATCCAACGACAATCCAACGACTGGCACGGTGCCCAACCTCAATAGCATCATAAAAGCTCCCCATTGAAATTGAAGAACAAAATGTGACCATATAGTGGTTGCTTGTTTTTGTACAATTTGCTGTTTGTCGCCATGCCTCATCGTCATACCTTTCCATTGCAAATCCCACATTATCATGTGCCCAGCCAGTAAAACCTTAGCCGGAGGAATATTTATTCCCGTTTGATTCGTAATCTGATTTTAAGATTTAACTCCAATTTTAACTCTATTCACTATACAACAAAAGTCAACAACACAATTATTATTTTTTCATTTTTTTTAAATTTTTTTAACCATTCAATTTAAATTTTAATAATAAATTCTTTCAACTATTTATTACTTTTTCCATCATTCAATAATATAATCATTACTTTTTTTCAACTATTCATAATTTTTTCATACTTTTTCTCATAATTCAATATCACAATTATTACAAAATCAATTAAAATCAAGACTCAACTCAACTCTAAAACCAAACAAACTATTACATTCTGATAAGTCAAGCAATCGTACCGGATGGACAAACCGCACATCTCTCAAGTCTCACCTGCATGGATGGGCCGGGTAGTTAGTATGGGGACTTGCACAACGCACATGGCAATACTCGGAAATCTCAAAGATTAATGTAATCCGCATACCGATTTTTTTCGATTATTAGGGTGATCAAAAGGATTAAGGATACGAGGAAAAGGAAAAATATATCATAAGAGGTATCGGAATCAGCACCCTCTTGGCTAGGAAATAGTGTGTATCAAATGCACTGCACAACTCCCTTTCTCATTGATGATGGACGCCAGGTTTGGATTGGAGGGGCTTTTTTGCGGGACAACTAGGAAGATGAATTGACAAAGTTAAGGGTGAACGAATATTATTAAATTAATCAAAAATGGAAATATATATATATATATATATATATTATTAGAATATTGAAATTTTAGGATGGAGGCCACATGCCTGCTGAAGTCTACAGGACAATCCTTGTTGTTAAATAGTAAACATTCTTTTGTTTCTCCCTGAAATTCCTCTTGTTGTCTGGACAAGAAATAAGCCCAAGGGTAAATATTCTCGACGGTAATTGAATAGCATATCATATATGTGGGCCCGAGGCGTTTTGCGCACCTTGATAATAATAAGTAGAATCATGTTTGAAGAATTATCGTTTCAAAGAAAGAAAATTCTTTAAATAAACTTTTTCAATGAGACTATCAGATATCTATAAGTCTGTTATTGGTTGAGATTGATCATTCTTCGGCCATCGACTTGAACTCTGATTATGAATTGCTTCCAATGAATTTTAACAAATCCGCTGTTGAAATCGTCGGTTAGCATGGGGATGCTTGCATGGAGGAAGTGGGGACCCACACAGACCAGCATTGCCCGTGAACGCCGACGCCGGAAAATTGGGCCGATGAGGAGGGATTCTCCCACTCAATTGATTCCTAGACACATCAAACTCCTTAAGCTCTTTCAAATTCAACACCCCTTCAGGAATCTCACCTCTCAGCATGTTCCGAGACAGCAAAACCGCGGTCAGCCCCTTCGCGTTGCTCATCTCCGTTGGCATCGTTCCTGATAGCTGATCATTCACCAGCTCCAGTCTCTGCAGCTCTGTCAGTTTGCCGATAGATGTAGGGATCGATCCACCCAGAGGATTGTTTGATAGTACCAAGGTTATAATCGAACTCATTGCTGGTTGGTACCCCATGTGCTCTTCGATTGGACCGGTGAACATGTTGTTGGAGAGATTGATCAAGTTGAAGTGTCCGAGCGGGTCCTCGACATTTTTTGAGAAAACATTTCCTAGTCGACCGTAGAGTTTGTTTGAGTGAAGATCCAGATCCATGAGCATTGAGAGGTTCTTGAATTCACTAGGGATCGAAGATTGAAACCCGTTGTTCGATAAGTTTAGAAATGCGAGGTTGCTCATGTTCCCTATCCAAGATGGCAGTCTCCCTCTTATGCTATTGCTTGATAGATCGAGGGTTGAAAAGCTTGACGAAGAGAGCCATCTCGGGAGCTGCCCTGTGATCCCTGTTCCGGCGAGCAGTAACCTGAAGAGTTTCAACTCGCTGAGCCAACTTGGTATGGTCACCAACCGAAGCGGGTTGAAGGAGAGGTCTAAGCTCTGAAGACTCTGCAGTTTAACTAGCTCTGAAGGGATTGGGCCGGAGAGCCGATTCCTTGACAGGTCTAGCGTTTGAAGCTTTTCTAACTTCCCGATACTCGATGGAATATATCCATTGAACCGATTGTTGGAGAAGTATATCTCTGTGAGAGTCGTCAGATCACCAATGGTCGGGGGCAGTTTCCCAGTAAGCTTGTTGTTCTCAAGGATGAGCCGTTGGATTTTCGTGAGGTTGCCGATTGATGGTGGAAGGATTCCGGCCAATTTGTTCTCTGATACACGGCAGAATACCAGCAACACGAGGTCTCCTATGGAAGAAGGGATGGTTCCTCCAATCAAATTATGATTGAGATAGAGCAATTCTAAGGACGAAAGCTGACCAATAGATTGCGGGATTCGTCCCGTGATCCGATTTTCTGAAAGGTCGAGGTATTTGAGATTTCTAAGATTGCCAATACTCGGGGGAATGCTCCTAGAGAATCTGTTTTCATGAAGGTCAAGCTTGGTCAACTCAATGGAATTGGCCCAGAAAATCGGTTGCCTGATAGACCGAGTTCCGATAGCGATCTCATCAATCCGAAAGCATCATCAGGTACCCGACCAGAGAGAAGATTGTCGCTCAGATAAAGTTTTTTCAGCCGATGTAGGCTCCTGAAAGTAAGAGGGAATGGGCCAGAAAGCCGGTTGGAGTCCAGGAAAAGGTATTCGAGGTGGGAGAGCCTACCGAGCTCGGGCAGAACTGTTCCATGGATTTCCTTGAGGTTGCTAAGGTCAAGGAGCTGGAGGGAAGACAAGTTTCCTAGAAAAGGAGACAATGTCCCCGACATGGACGTGTCGAAGATGAAGTCATACTCCGAGACCAGGCCAGGGCGGGAGAGATTGACCACCCGACCCGTGGAGGGATCGCACAAGACGCCGTCCCATGAGGAGCAGCAGTCAGAGGAAGCGGTCCATGAGTGGAGGAGGTTCGAAGGGTCCGACGAGATCTGGCGCTTGAATTGGAGGAGGGCTTCTTCGTCGATCGGGTGGCATGCTTGGGAAGGAGAGGGAAATAATAGAAGGAAAATGGAGATGAGAGCAAGCAGTGCTGTTATCTTGGCGGTGCTGAGGAACGCCATTTGAGGTGAGCGTTGGGAATGCGGGAGTGTTTATGGTAATTTGTATTGTTTATGCACCGGGTTGTGTGTTGAGCGGCAAACTGAATTCATTGCAAACACGATTCGACCTATAGTATCCTAGGCTCAAAACTCATTGAAATTATTTTGTAATCAAGAATAAGTCAACATCTGAATGAGAATTTGGTTCAACTGAAAACACCATGTTATTTAAAAATTAATAAAAAAAATATTTGTATTGTTTATTATCCATAAAAAAAAAGGAGGTTTGTTTTGCTAATTTGTCCTTTTTTTCTTGGCAGCAAAATGGGGGAAGAACTCTAATTTATGTTTATGAGCTTTACTTAAAGTTGAAGGCTCGAGTTGAGCCGTTGAAGTGAAGAACAAGTTGCATCATGTGACAGGATCCCCAACAACATCCGGTTTATTGCACTTCACGATATATGTGATCATTTTAACTCCTGCACTGGTATCGGGAAACGAAAAGACATTAATCCTTTGATCTGCAGTGTATGGGTTAGTATCTCATAATCGTGATCAGGGCAACGCTCGAACAATAATTAATTGAAGAAACCATATAGTCTCACTCAACATTTTAATTTCATGCTGTGATCTTCTATTTTCTGAAATAATCAGATTCATCATTTTCTTGATAAACAGTTCTCAAGCCATAGTATAAGAATGGAAGGCCCGGTCAAAGATGTGGAACGCATCGCGATTTCGAATGACACGGGTATAATCGGTCCGATTTTCTTCTAGTCGATAAGAACGAAAGAGTGTGTCACCATCATCATATCTATAAATTCGGTTAGTTCTGGTCAAACTACGCAGATGATGCCACCCTATCTACGCGTCAATCCGCACCGAATGTACCGAAGCATCGATGGCTTGGACATATACATTGAAGATTAATACTTGCCCATACTGCGCATTCGGTTTGTTACTTTTTGGCAAAATTGCACTTAATCCTGCGAGCTGGATGGGCATTGGGAACAAGTGATCGTGAGGGATGACAATTAATAATTCCAACAAGCACCGTCACGGGGAGAGTTTGGTCCTCATTTTCATGCTTCTACCCTCAAGTTGTCGGCAATAATTCAAAGCATGTATGTCGCCAAGGACGGGCGTATAAAACTTTAATGATTAATAGAACTTTACATTTTGTTCTTCAATTCTCGATAAAATACATATATTTGTTGGAGAACAGCATCGTTTGTCGAGACATATGAATTTTCCATCATTGATGGAAGCTGTCTAAAATTTTAATGATGATTTGAAATTTATGTTTTGTTGTTTGGTTCTCGATAAAATTACATATATTTGTTGGAGAACAACAATATTTCCGAGGCATATGAAGTTTCTATCTATAATATCATGACGGTGGTTCCACAGTTTCACGAGGATAAACATGGCTGCCTCATATAATCAGCAATTCAGATCATCTCGGACCACTGCTGTGCCCCAACAATCTTGATCGAGGTCGCAAGGGCACAACAACCTGAGCGAATCTCAGACAAGCTGTGTTCTCTGATCTGGGCAAGCTGCTCCGGTTCAGCAGCTTCTTGTGGAGCTCGCTGGTCTGGGCTCTCCGGCAGGTGGCCGTGGTGTTTGTTGGGCGGTAATGCGGCCGATGTTGGCCACGGTTTGCCAGTAGGTGGTGGTTGACTTTGGTTATTCAAGTCTAATGGCTTGACTTAAGGCGTACATAGTACAATGATAAAATGCTGGGCCTAATGCGAGGCCCGCTATTGGTTGAGGTCCATTCCCCATGGGTTTCATAATTTGAACTAACGGGCCGGGCCATAAATTTTTTTTTTAAAAAAAGGGGAAATCCACGGGGCGCGTTTTGCACGTGCCTTAAACTATTACGATATATTACGATTCTTGACAATCAAGCAAGAATATTCTGAGTATCTTGCGTCATTATGTACATATACATATTTTAGGCTAGTTATCTATAGTTTCCTAGTTAATAGCTGGCACTTGGCCTATATGTACATGTTCTTATCAGTAATACAATTTGACAGAGAATTGTCCATTAATCTTGTCTTTACAAAGTTTTCATGGTATCAGAGCAGTTGGCCTAAGGGCAAGCTCATCACGTACCTTCTCTACATCATGTCTGGTGATCAGACACTTGCACCTCTTGCAAGAAGCGGAAGGAATCAGCCACAATTGGCTGCACTACTTTCTCCTTACACCGTCACTTCGTCTGATGGCACCGGGGTTCAGCTGATCAGTTGTAAGCTGAACGGGGACAATTACCTCACATGGTCCCGGTTGATGCGGATATCACTTCGCGCGAAGAACAAAACCCTCCGTGAACCAGCAGAAGGAGAGCCGAACAGGGCTCTATGGGTGATAGCAAACTCCACGGTTGTTGCATGGATTGCAAATACGTTGGAGAAAGATCTTCAACCAAGCATCGCTTGTATCGAGAATGCAAGAATTCTCTGGGACGACCTGAAACAACGGTTCTCCCAAGGTAATGAAACCCGAATTTATCAACTAAAATGCGAAATTTATCGGTTGAAGCAGGATGGCAGACCCGTCTCAGAGTATTACTCACTGCTCAAGGGTCTCTGGGATGAACTCGATCAATTGCTCGAAGAAACTGGCTGCACTTGTGCATGCATTTGTGGAATTGGAGCGACCCGAGCTGCACAAAGAGAGAAAGAAAAAGCTCATCAATTTCTCATGGGTTTGAACTCCAATTTCAACACAATCCGGTCAAATATACTCAATCTCGAGATTTTTCCTTCTCTTAATCGAGTATTTCAGATGGTGATCCATGATGAGCGGCAAAGGATTGTAATCCGTGCCCAAGAGACAGGACCGGAGGCTGCTGCGTACATGGCGAGAGGAGGCAGAGAAATCCAGCAGGTGACAGATCAGAGAAGCGAAAGAAACGAGCGACCTCACTGTGATTTTTGTAATAGAATCGGGCATACGAGGAATACCTGCTGGAAGCTTCACGGAAGACCGGCATCTGGAGAGCTTCAGCACGCCTCTGCTCGCAAACATCAAGCGGCGGAAAACCCTAGTTCCTGGGAATCGCGGAACAGAAGCTGGGAACAGGGGCAACCCAGAAATTGGGAGAACCGGACGAATTGGGAGAACCGGACGAATTGGGAGAACCGGATGAATAGGCCCAAGACAGGAAAGAAGACCGGGAGATTTGCTGGGCCGGGCCGTGCGAATCAGGCCCACGTTGTCCAAACGGCAACAAACAACAATTTAGGAGGAACACAAGCCCAATCTACGTTCCCTTTTTCGGAGGCTCAAATTCAGCAGATTCATCGGTTATTAGCAATGAACAACGGTGATGACGAAGCTGAAATACAGACTGGTAACTTATTTAATGATTTTGTTATTTGCAACAATGAATGGATTATAGATACTGGAGCCTCTAGACATATGACGGGCTGCTCGGATTATTTAATTGAGGCATCTCCAATTATTGGGAGTTCCCCCGTTTTCATCCCAAATGGAAAGACAACCCAAGCCGTTAGAGTTGGCAGAGTGCATCTTGGAGGAGCTATTAATCTGTCTGGAGTATTATGGATTCCAGATTTCACTTGCAATTTAATCTCTGTGTCTCAACTATCGGATGAGATGGGATGTCTAATAAAATTCAATTCTGAATTGTGTCTCATACAGGACCGTGTGAGGAGGATGATTGGAATCGGTGAGCGCCGAGGGGGGGTCTATTATATGAAATGTGTGGCATCGAAGATTAACTTTGATCTTGTAGCAGCTGTCAAGACGAATGATGTGTGGCATAGAAGGCTCGGACATCCGTCTCGTCATGTTCCGTTTCGAGGTCTACCAGTTAATGAACTTTTGAATAAAGAATGTGAGGTCTGTCACAAGGCTAAGCAGACTCGATCTTATTTCCCAAACAGTATGAATAAAGCTAGCTTTTTATTCCAACTAGTGCATGTGGATATATGGGGACCGTATAGAGCACGGTCTCATTCCAGGGCTTATTATTTCTTGACGATCGTTGATGATTTCAGCCGAGGATTATGGGTTTACCTATTGCGAGAGAAATCAGAAGCTAAGCGATATTTAATTAATTTCTGCAATCTCATTAAAAATCAATTTAATCGGGTCGCGAAGATCATTCGTAGTGACAATGGAGCGGAGTTTTTATCTCGAGAATTGCAGGATTTCTTCTCGCAGCACGGTATTATACATCAGACTTTTTGCACCGATACGCCTCAACAAAATGGGCGTGTAGAAAGGAAGCATCGCCATATACTCAATGTGGCACGGGCTCTATTGATCCAAGCATCACTACCAGTTCATTTTTGGGGAGAGTGCATCCTAACGGCTGCCTATCTTATTAATATCACCCCGACACAGCTCCTTGATGGAAAGAGTCCATATGAAGTAATTTTTGGAAAGGTTCCGACTTACTCGCACTTACGGGTTTTTGGGTCCCTGTGTTATGCACAAATCAGACCGATGCCCAAAGATAAATTCAAGGCACGAGCAAGGAAGTGTGTCTTTGTTGGCTATCCTTATGGAAAGAAAGGGTGGCGAGTTTATGATCTGGAGGCAAGAAGAATTTTTGCGTCAAGAGATGTCAAATTCTATGAGGACATCTTTCCTTTTGCTGATCAGTACGACAATGATCAGGATGTAAGAATTCGGGATACACCGTTCTTCATTGATTCGTCCTCGTTAAATTACCAGCCGGCTATTGGACAGGGGGAGTCGCCCAGTCCAGTTGCACCAAGACAGATGCCCACTGGGCTGATACACGGCCCAATCAGTGGCCCAAATATGGCCCAGCATCAGGGGTCCATTGACATGAGGCGCGACCCGGGTTTCAAGGCTTCGACCCGCGAACTCGCGCGCGACCCGATACCCACAGAACGGACACGCGACCCGATCTCTATTCCGCCTGGGCCTCAGTCCGTGGATTTCTCCCAACTTGGGCCGGCTTTGGCTCCAGAAAACTTCATTTTGTCTGGGCCTCAACATACAACTGAGCCCATTATCACCAGTCCTTCTCATTCTTCACACGTACGACGGTCAGATCGCATTCGACGACCACCGGCTCATCTTAAAGATTTTATATGCCACACTGTCACACATTACCCCCCTCGACACTTGGCCTCACCTGTTCCATCATACTCCACAGGTACGTCCTATCCAATCAAGCAATATTTGTCTTATTCAGGTGCTACCGATAAATATGTTTCTTTTCTGGCGGCTATAGACTCTGATACAGAGCCTCAGACATATCAAGATGCTGTCAGAGACCCTCGATGGCAGGCAGCAATGAACGAGGAACTACGAGCACTCGAGTTAAATGGAACATGGACTCTTTCTCCATTACCTCAGGGCAAGAAACCCATCAGTTGTAAATGGGTCTATAAGATTAAGCGGCGAGCTGACGGATCTATTGAGCGTTACAAAGCTCGCCTTGTAGCGAAAGGGTTCACACAGGTTGAAGGGATCGATTTTCACGAAACTTTTGCTCCAGTCGCCAAACTCGTGACAGTCCGCTGTTTTCTTGCTGTAGCAGTCGCCAAGCAATGGGAGATCCACCAAATGGATGTCCATAATGCCTTTCTTCATGGTGATTTATGCGAAGAAGTATACATGTCTCCTCCACCTGGTCTCGGTACTGTTCAACTAGGACAAGTTTGTCGACTGCATAAGTCTCTATATGGACTTCGCCAGGCATCTCGAAACTGGTTTTCTAAACTTACTGATGCCTTATATGCTTTCGGCTTCAAACAATCTGGAGTAGATCACTCACTTTTCACCTTTTCTAGAGGTACGGTGTTCCTTTCGGTACTTGTTTATGTGGATGATCTCATCATTGCTGGGAACTCATCTAGACATTGTACCTCATTCAAGGAATATCTCAAGTCATGCTTCCGCATCAAAGACTTAGGTTTTTTGCGATACTTCCTTGGCATTGAGGTCTCTCGCATGAATTCGGGGTTATTTCTCTGCCAGCGCAAGTATGCCATAGATATTTTATCTCAATGCGGGATGTTAGGATCACGGCCCTCTGATTTCCCTATGGAGCATAATCATCATCTCGCGTCCGATTCAAGGGCCGTTTTCTCCGATCCGGGTCGTTATCGCCGCCTAGTTGGACGGCTTCTCTATCTCACAATAACAAGGCCGAAGCTTAGTTATTTTGTTCAAATTTTAACTCAGTTCATGCAAGACCCTCGACAGGATCATTGGGATGCAGCTCTTAGAATACTACGCTATATCAAGCAGTCGCCTGGACAAGGCATTTTTCTCCGGCCAGATTCTTTTGAGCTCTCTGCCTTCTGCGACTCTGATTGGGCCAGTTGCCCCATGACACGACGGTCTCTAACTGGCTATTTCATCACTCTTGGAGGGAGTCCTATATCCTGGAAGACAAAGAAACAGACCACTGTTTCTCGTTCCTCTGCTGAAGTTGAATACAGAGCAATGACTGCTACAGTCAGTGAAGTAATTTGGTCACGCAGTCTACTGTCTTCTCTCAGTGTTCACTCATCTCGGCCTACAAAACTCTTTTGCGACAACCAAGCAGCTTTGCATATTGCTGCCAATCCGGTATTCCATGAACGGACCAAGCACATTGAGATTGATTGCCATTTCATTCGAGATCATATTCGCTCAAACATCATCACTACCGCTCATGTCTCCACGAAGCATCAACCGGCGGACATTTTCACTAAGGCCTTAGGTCGAGATAGATTCCGTTTTCTCCTCAGCAAGTTGGGCGTTCGGAATCCTCACGCCCCAACTTGAGGGGGAGTATTACGATATATTACGGCCCCGCTTGTTTTCCCGAAATTTGATTTTAACTTTAACTTTAACTTTAACTCAACACACTACACAACAAAAACACACGTTTCCCAAGTCAAATTTATAACTACATCTCATTTGTCTTTTTCCACAATCAAAATCAAAATCAAAATCAAAGTAACTTTAATTCTGAATCCAAACGGCCCGTACGATTTTTGACAATCAAGTAAGAATATTCTGAGTATCTTGCGTCATTATGTACATATACATATTTTAGGCTAGTTATCTATAGTTTCCTAGTTAATAGCTGGCACTTGGCCTATATGTACATGTTCTTATCAGTAATACAATTTGACAGAGGATTGTCCATTAATCTTGTCTTTACAAAGTTTTCACTGCCAACATCTTGTCAGAAGGAAAGACAAAAAATCTAGCCGTTGGATCGCTTTCGAATATCATTTTCACAAGACCGTAGCAGCATTAATTGGCACGCGATCCCCCTCATTAATTGAACCAAATCTTTCAGCGGCAGACCAAAATGTATAAACATGTCATTTTCGTGCTGTTTGACCCTCGGAAAATCATCATATCCTATGGATAAGAGATTAAAAAAGAAAAAAAACATAGACCGTCGAGTTAAGCAATTGAACGGTCGGGAAATTCTGTTACCTATTTGATCTGATGGGCCTAAATCCCAATAAATATCTCTAATGATTTTAGAGGGACTCCTAATGTTCACTTAAGTGACCATATGAGCTTTAATCTTTTCTTCTTTTTTTTGGGCAGGAAAGCTTTAATCAAAAGTTTTGGTAATTTCTTCATTCGATGAACCGAATGGTCCTTTATTGTCTCTTAATCGTCATTTATGCGTTTCCAACTTCACAGTCGGTGGAATGTGGACGGGCGGATCACTATGCTCTAAATCGACCTCGACGTGCCATGTCATATGTATGCATGAACTGTGGAGTGTGGACGATGAACCAGTTGATCGCCACCCTTTACGTTCCATGTAGTATATATAAGGAAGAGTTGTGAATGAAGATTCGATTATCGTTCACAACTCAAAATCTTCGGGCTCGATTGATACTTGACAGACAACTGATGTTTACAATGCTGCCGATACATTATTATGCATAATACTCGAAAAATTATTTACACTACAGACATAATTCTCAGGGAATCATCGGCCCGAACCGCTTACACTCCGCTAGAGACTTCTGAAGCGCTCCCTGACAGAAGAAGAAGCTGCCCGGGCACCTGTACAGGCAATTGTCTGCCAAGCTCACGTTCATGACGGATTCCGGGCTCAGCCCCAAGAACAGTCCCGGAATCGGCCCGAATAGGTAGTTCCCGCCTAGCAACAGCCGACTGAGCTGGGCCACTCCAGGGCCGGGAATGGCTGCCTTGATCGCATACTCAGTCGGGATCATGCCCGACATCAGGTTGTTCTCCACTGATAGCGCGGACAGCTTCGGCATCAGGGACATGAATAGGGGCAGGAACCCCCTGATCCTGTTGTTGCTCAGGTCGACCGCAATGAGCTCGCTTTGCAGGCCCAATGCATTGGGGGCCTCGATCCAGTCGAGGCTGTTGAACGATAATGTGAGCTGCTGGAGCGACGGATGGGCGAAGAGAGCTGCGGGGACGGCACCGCCAAGCCGGTTGTGGCTCAGATCGAGGACTTGCAGGTAGGTTAGGGATTGTAGGGTCGGAGGGATTGTTCCCTCCAGGAGATTGTTCCTCATGGAAATCTGGACAAGAGTCGGCGGCAGGACCGACGGGATTTTGCTGGAGAGGGTATTGTCGCTCAAATCAAGGTAGCTGAGGGCCTTCAGGGAGCCCAATTCCGGCAATTTTCCGGCGAGCTTGTTTGATTGCAACTCGAGCCGGGTCAGGCCCGAGAGGGAGTTGAAATTCTCCGGGATCGAGCCCTCGATCGCGTTGTTGTCGAGGCAGAGCTCCTGGAGGCTGGGGAGGGAGCGGCCGAGGGAGCCCGGGATCGGGCCCGAGAACGAGTTCCGGGACAGGGTGAACCGGGCCAGGCGGGTCAGGTTCGAGAACGAGCCCGGAACGGGGCCCGAGAACGAGTTGCCCGACAAGTCGAGGGACTCGAGGAAAGGGAGGCTCCAGGAGACGGCGGAGAGGGAGCCCGAGTAGCCCGCCTGGTCGAGGGCGAGCTCGGTGACCCGGGCCGAGCCGGACGAATCGGCCGAGTCGCAGCGGAACCCGCAAGTGAACCGGTCGCTGAAGAGGCTGTCGCAGGGGTCGAAGGCGAAGTCCCATGAGCCAAGGCACGACCCGGGCTGGACTGAGGCGGGGTCCACCGAGTTCTTGAGCTGCTTCAAGACCTCCACGTCTCCCGGGTCCGTCTTTGCTTGAGCTCCGGCAAGGAAGACCGACGCCGCCGTCAAAAGCAAAGAAAACGCGAAACAGTGCAAACCCAGAGCACCCATTTGACAAGTCCTCAGCTTCTCTCTCTCTCTCTCTCTCTCTCTCTGCAGAGAAGGGTTTTCTCTGGAAGAAGAGCGGAGGAGAAGAAGAGAAGAGGACAAGGTGGGGCTTTTACTTTCTTGTTTATGGGCGTGGTGATGCTGTGCTTTTCTTTTCTACCGAGGAAGTGGTCACAGTTGCAGAGAAGGGGTTTGAAAATGGAGAGTGAGAGAGAGAGTGAGAGTGAGAGTGAGAGAGAGAGAGAGAGAGAGAGAGAGAATGGGGGATTAATCACGGGGGAGATGTCAGAGATTGCTTCTCCATGATCCGGAAGCTTTTAATGGACATCAATGGCAGCTTCTGCGTGTCCTTTTCCTTTCTGTGGAGGAATAGGAGGGTATTATTAGAGAGGGATGGTGGATAGTGGGGGGAGAGAGAGGGGAGACAGATGGGGCCTCGGCTCGTGAACAGCGTCCTCCTTTTAATTTGCCCTCCTCGATGCTTACATATATATAGAGTACGGAGGACTTGGGGTTTGGGACTTGGGAGGAATCTCATTAGAAGATTATTATTACATTGTTACCATCTCGGATGGCCTTACTCAATTAATATTTTTCACATGGATAGAAAAAGAACAAAAATTCCTCTCAAAACTCATTAATTTTCCGTTGTGACATAGGAAGTTCTTTTATCATAAGTCAATAATTCGGGTCCGAAATAAGAAATTTCATATTTGATTTTTAACAATGAAATTTCTCGTATTCCTTCATTTCGTATTTCTTATTCTTACACTGGGTCTGTATAAATCCCTTCGTGACCTGAAAGAAGAAATTCCATCACAATAAATGTAGTAGAACGAAAAGTTCTAGAGAATGACTATTCAGAAACTCGAACGGGATTAGATTAGATCCGTTATGTTTTCAAAAATAGGATTCATTGTGTTGTCGAATACATAGTATACACAAAAAAAAAAGACTGTTTAGAAGTCAATTAACATTTTCTTTTTTTCCTTAAGGCAATTCATAATTATTATTTTTTAATTTGGATAAAAGAAAGTCCTCTTAGAGCTCTTTTTTTTTAATCCTTAAAGCTCATTATTACATCACAAACAGTTGACTCAAAATTAAGAAGTTCTTGATTTAATCCACATCACTAGGACTTTTACACTCTTTTAATTCATTCTTATATTAGGTCTATAAGTAT
The DNA here is from genome assembly GCF_007655135.1 of Punica granatum. NCBI lineage: Eukaryota > Viridiplantae > Streptophyta > Magnoliopsida > Myrtales > Lythraceae > Punica > Punica granatum. The sequence goes on from NC_045132.1 coordinate 5,805,643, forward strand.
CATTTATAATTGAAAAAATTCTACACCATTAACTGTCCTAGAACAAAAAATAAAAAATCGTTCCAGCTAAAGAAGAGTATTCAGTACAGCCCCTTTCATCCTTGGACAAATTTGATGATGTAATCAATAAAAATGGTGACGTGGTGTAATAAATTTTTTTTACTATAATTTTAAGTAATATTCTCTTAAAATTTAGATATTTACCAAGAATGTAAAAAAAAATCAAAATTCGTATAATTTACTTAAAATGTAAATAATTTATTAAAATTTAAATGCTTTTATCCCAACTAATTTCTCAAAATACATGTGGTTTACAGAAAGATTCTAAGTTTTGTTCGGGAATAACTCCACTTTATTTCAACTCCAAATAATTATATTTATTTGGGGTTGCAGTGATTATGTTGTTAGATTATGGGAAAAAATAATGAATAGTTGAAAGAAAGTAACGATTGTGTTGTTGAACTATGAAAAAAGTAATGAATAGTTGAAAGAATTTAATATTAAAAATTGAATTTAATGATAGTTAAGATAAAAAAATTGAAAAAAAAGGAAAAAAAGTAATAATTGTGTTATTAAATTAAAGATAAATGAAATTAAAGTGAAGTAGAGTTAAAAAGATTTTTATTTGCCAAACAAAGTATAAAAAATTTACTTACATACATGATATCACTTTTAAAGTTATTGCACCTTTAAATCTCCCCTCATTCTGGACTTGGATATTAAATTCTCGTCAGTAAAGTACCCCCGTGTCATTTCACAGTTATATTATCCTATGTTTCTATTAGGCCAAGTATAAACCGAATTTTCATTAAAAAAGAATCCCCAAATCAAACTAGCTTTACTTTTACTCATCATTAAAAAATGGGGGGTGAAAGAAGATGAAATTGCGGCTCTTTTCCCCTTTTGTATTATAATAAATTAATTGTGAAGAGTACGAGAAAGCAAACTTTCGGGATAAACGATAAGCAGCCCAGATGACCTTTTTAACATAACATATTGTAACTTATAAATGCAAATACTGATGTTATTATTAATAATAGAAGATTGATTTGAATAATAATGGAATTTTCCATTTGGCAACACAATAATTTTTTAATTTTATTTCATTTATCTTCAATTCAATGACACAGTTATTACTTTTTTCATTTTCTTCAATTTTTTTAATAATTCAATTCAATTTTTAACAGTAAATTTTCTCAACTGTTTATTATTATTTTTCACAATTCAACAATATAATCATTGCTTTCTCTCAACTATTCATTACTTTTTCACATTTTTTTCATAATTTAACAACACAATCATTACAAATTAATTAAAATCAAAATTCAATTTTAAAACCAAACACAACTATTTATCACTATTTTTTATCTTTTGCTCTGATTCCTTATGAAAACTTACTCATAAGTGCACTAGGGTTGATATACTTGCTGGAATCGATAAAAGAAAATATTACTTTGATAGAAGGAATGAGATACAATAATAATAATAATTATTATTATTATTAATATTTCATATTTTGCAAAGGTTAGAAAAAGTAAAAAAAATTACAAAATAAAAAAATTTATTATTTTTTCTCGCCTTTCTAAAATTAAAAAAACGAAAAAATAAAAAGAAAGATAATGTTGACTCCTTTTGAGCTGAATTATTGACTTGATTCTTGCGAGCTGTTCATGGTAGTTAGTAACTACCATTATTTTTCGTTAAAAAATGGGGACCAAGTAGAAAAAATTAGGAAGATACCCTCCACGAGAGGCAACAGCCATAGGCCAATGCTGAGCGGTTGCATAGATAAATATATTTGCATTTTTTGGGCCAACATCTTCTATACTTCTCATCTTCATATATATATCATTTTGATGACCTGATCACGTCACATAAAAAATACCGATAATTTGCTTGACAAAAATCAAGAACACCGTGTCATTTAGATTCTATCAAATTGACACGGTATATCAACCCAGATAGATATATTCAATTACATATTGGTTATAAATGCTGGAATATATTCGATATCATTATCTATTATTGAGCTTTCTAAAAAGTTTACTAGCATAAAATAATAACGAATGAGTTGATAGTGGCATTTATAGGTGAGATGGTGGCCCTTTTCATTGATGCTTTTCTTAACTTCCAATATGTTGTAAACTTTTGGGACATGGTAATAATTCAACTTCCATAATGCTCTATCATCATATTCAAGCAATGTCGTTTGAGAAAAGTCCAAATCCTACCTTCCTCTTCAGGAGGAGAAGAAAAGGGAGTAAGGTGGTGTCTATTTTAAGTTTTAATTTTTTAAAATATTTAATGAAATAAGTTAATTAAGTAAATCATTTTTATTTGATAGGAGAAAAGTTATACGTATTAAAATTCTTAAACTATTCCATGTTATATTTACAAGTCATTTTTTTTTTCTTTTCGAACTTCCAACTCTAAAGTTTTATATTGTATCATTTTTAGAATAAAAATAAATTCAAAATTGAAAGAAAAAAAGGGACAACAAGAACAATCAACGATAGAGGAGGAAGTCACGGTGACGTCACAGGTCACTGGTGACATCGCCAGAGAAGTGATGATTGACATGGAGTCACCACCAGTCGAATGCCTTCATGCTCTTCTCATTCGAGGAGAGAAAGTGAGGAGAGAGAGCTCATTCGAGGAGAGAGTGAGGAGAGAGAGGGAGGGAGATTGGAATGCTGGCGGCTCCATCACCAACCACCACCACCCCTATTGAGGCCACTGGCAACCGTCAAAGATTACCAACGACCTCAGTTGGTGAGGTGTTGGATGATGAGGGAGCCACCATAGCTTCAATCTCCCCTCCCCTCCCCTCCCCCCTCTCTCTCTCAATGAGAAGAGAATGGGGCGCTTTGAGCGGTAGTGGCCCCATCACCAGCCACCACCAGTCCAAAGGAGATTGCCGGAAACATTTGATATTACTGATGACTTCGATCAAGGCGATAGTGGCCAACAAGGGGCCACCGTCCCCTTTGTTGCGCCCCCATTCTCTCCTCTCTCCATTTTGGCGTCTGTTCCAAAAATATTGGGTACGATTTGTAATTTTAGGGAACTAGTGAAGTTGATTAGCTAAGCAATAGTCAGAATAATAAGTAATTTTGAGTTAATTAATGATTAGGAGATTTTTCTAATTTATTAAATAAGTTATATTACATTAAGTGCTAAAAAAATGTAAGCACTTGTTTTAGGTAATTTAAAACACGTTAAAGTGGTATTTGATAAAACTTAATTTGTAATGTTGAAAATTAAGTGTTTAATTTTTAAGAACTTTATGAATCAAGTTTTTAATAAGTTGTTATGGTCATCTTACATGACGACCCCAAAACATTTTTGTTAGGGATCGGATTTTCGGCTTGACTTGGTTAAGCCCTTGAGACCCGACGATGGTCTACCAAGCTTTATGAAGCCTGGTGAAGTCCAGTAAAGGCTAGCGAATCTTGACTCGTTGGGTGTAACATAAGCCATAGTCCATTAGGCAACACGAGCTCAGCAAAGCCTATTAGCAAAGCCTAATGCTGTGGGGCCAATCCCAACATAGCTTATTACAAGGACGAGTGACATGGGCTTGAATGTATCAGATGAAGCCCAATGACTGAACTGAGTGACTTACTTATCAGTCAAGTAATCCCGGATATCCATCCTATTTTACCTAGGTATGGTGATTAGGTAAATCAGGGAATATCTCCCCATAAATATGACATTGATATCTAGGGTTGAGGCTAATCAACACCTTACTTATTCTTTCCCTCGCACATAAAACTCATACTGACTTGAGTGTTAGAGAGGGAAATCGAACAACACCCCCGATCTCCCCCTTTTGCAGGTATTTCGAGGTGTTTGTGATTCGTGAATTGTGGAATCGTCATCAACAAGAAGCACGTGGAATACACTGGATCAAGACCTGATTTTTTACGACCCCAACAATTTCTTTTTTGAAATTTGAACCCGCAATTTTTATATGATTATTATTATTATTTGATAATGAGGAGTTTATGCTCATCGGGTGGATGAATACCCCACAAGCCTGTGGAGCCAAGTTACTAAATGAACTACACTGGCTCGTCAGTAATAGAATTTGAGTAGAGGGAGGGGCTATGATGGCTCGTTCGCCAGCAAACACAACCCTAGTGAGGATGCAAGTAATCGCACATGTAATCGGTTTCATGATCCCTCTCAATCTGCGTTTGATAGTCTCCCAGCTGGCCACCACCCCCACTTGCGTGGTCGCTGGTGGCCTTAGATGTCGTTGATGAACTTGACATTGGGTCTGGTGGTTGGAGAGTAGGCCCTCCCCCTAAACCACGAGGGAGCACATTGATGGTTGTTTCTTTTGGACTATTTGTTCATAAATTCCGGCTAAAAAAATTTAAAAGCCCCGATTATTGATAGCCATAACTATAATAGTCCTAAGGTACCGAACTCTAAAATTTCCATTGGTTGCAAAACAAAAAAAAACAAAAAATAGAAGCGAAACAAAGAAGAAAGGATTAGTTGAATTCCTCGTTCTTTTTATTGATTACTTTCAATTTTCTTTTTTACTTTCTTAAATAAAAAAATTATGAATTTGCCATGTCAGCATGTTTGCAAACACGGCGCCAAATGATCTCCCGCCTCAGCAAAATTAGAGGCGGTATATGTCCTATTTTAATTGGAGAGCTTATTTTTATTCTTTTATAAAACGTTAGACGCTCATTGAGTTTATCCTTGTGGGGAATAGACCTTGGAGATGGATTGGAGACAAGTCGGTAACGATGAACACGAACACAAAACTTCAAGTTGAAGATAGAGAAGAAACTTCGAAGTTGGTCGTTGAAAAACTCTAGGTTGGAGTTGCGGATTACGCTTTCCAAAGAGGATTACTTAGCTCGATACAAAATTGCTAGTGGGTTAAATAGCAGGTCTTTCTCAGGATACAACAAGCCTCATGAATTCTCAATTCGTAGACTTAGAGAACCCTAACACTCTCTCTCGATTTTTCTAGAATTGTTTCAAATGATCGACACTTAGAATTTTGGCACTGGAGTCTACAAAAGAAGAGAAAAGACATATCCTTTTATTTCTCATAATAACTTGAAACTTCAGAATCGTTCACTTAACGCGAGAATTAAACTAAGTACTTTATCGAAAATACAAATCTATTAAATTTGCAATCTAATTTCTCAATAAAGTATATATTGTTGGCTTAGGGAAGTATTCTGGTCCCCCATCAATCATAGACCATGGCATAAAATATCACAGCACGTACAGATATTATTCTACGATAGGAAGGGAAAAAAACAAAGGCAGGGAATAGGATTCGTTTTTTCCAGAAAAGCTTGGGAAATTTCCAGGAATAAATTAAAAGCTAGCGGTTGGCCCATAATTAAGAATCTGTATTTACCCAAAAAAAAAAAAGAATCTGTAATGCCAGCTCAATTGCATGGCATCTTATCCAACTTCACGAGTGAATTGAGTTTCTATAGTTCTACTCTACATTGAATTTCCTTTTTGAGAATCATTGACATCTACCTAATTTGATTCTCGCAATGGAACATACGATGATAATAATTTGAGACGCGCCGAGTTAGTACAACAATATCATTGAAGTGAATTGTGAGAGGAACAAAGACAATACCATCAGTTAGAGATGTATATCAACCGCTTCTCGCAAGCTAGCTATGCATATGGGATTTCAGTAATTAAGATCTCATATTCGTTGCCGAGTCATGTACAAACATTGTGAGTGGGAGATGCATGTCTCATGAGGGTAATATGGTAAGATCAGCTGACACAGAACAAACGAGAATTTTAGTATTAATAATTGATATAATTGATAATAATGTATAATAAAAATTCTAAGGGGGACAAATGTGTGAGTATATGTTCTCTTGTTTTCAAGTTGAGAGTGAATGTTCCCGGTGCATTCAACCCTCAATCTCATTCAACCTGTAAATTGTAATTTGCCTCTCAAAGAGTTTGTTTCCTAACTCGAATTCGTGGGATTATCTGGGAGGATTGCTGTCTAATAATTTTTCATATATATTTGCACAAAAACGAAGCTTCGACCATATTATACCTACAACTGGAGAAAATATACTTATGTGGCCCCCAGCCACGGTCTAACCATTCCAGGGTGGTGGTGACCAACCAAATTCCCGAAAACAAATGTCATCCCCACGCGCACTTCAGGCAGCGCTGTCGAACTGCTGATTTCAAAGAATAGCATTAATCAGGACTCCATGCATACCTGTTGGCGCTCCCATCCACCACCCTGGATAGTATTGACTTCGGTTTCCATCGTATGTATATACTAGACCCGTGCATGCACGGGGTAAATTTTTCAGATATTATAAACATAAATTGAATGGCACAGTTAGTACAGACTATTTTATTAATGTAATACTTTGGTATTTGTTCCAGAAGAGAAAAGTAACAATTTAGTACATAAATTAAAATTATAACAATTTTATACATAATTGTTCAATTTTGTACAATATTGGACAAACTACTAATTTTAAATTAATGTTGTCAAGTTTTGCTAATATAAACTCTTGCGTGAGAGTTGACATGTAAAGTTTTGAGAACAAGGCTCTTACAAGGGATGGTGGTTGACAAGGGCATCCCACCCCCTTTCTTACAAGGCTCTTAGTTATGTATTTAAATTTATAATATCTATTTATAGTATTATATATAGTATTATTTCATTTTTATTTGCTTCATTTGGGATTTATAAATAATACTTCCTATTTTTAAATATTTTCCCATCGCCATAAAAAATTGAATTACATTGAATAAAATTTACATTGGCTCATTAATTTTAAAAAGCAAATAGACTCTTCTTTTACTTTTCTTTTTAGCTAAGTAAAACTTAGCTCATAGTTGAGTAAACTTTATTATCGATTTCTTTTATTAACATATATATCTATATCTATATTACAAAAGGGGGAAATGAGATTGTTGGGGTAAATTTCTCTTTTCCCAAAAATGTTCATCACAAGAATAAACATTATAAATTCAAACTACATAGATTAAGAGGAAGTTAAAAGCATATATTAGTAATTATATTATTTCCTTTGTTTTTTGAAGAAACGGCCCCGAGGCTCATTTTAGTTTTTTTTTAGCCACCAATTTCACAACCCCACAACTATTTTTTGCCATCTCCTGTCTCTTCTCTCTCCTTTTATTCTTTCTTGTCATTTACTTCTCTTTTTCCTTATTTATTTTTTGTTGATTAATTTAATTATCATACAAAATGCTTTTTTGTAATCCAATATTATTACTTAAGAGTTAGATTTTGCAACAATCTCTATATTTATAGGATGGTTGAAAATTAGTCGAAAATAACATTTTATTCTTACTTTAAATATCATACAAGTCGAAACAAAATAAAAAATTTGAAGGATAATATTATCCATTTAATATTATTTTCCTCTCTCTTTTTCCTTCCACACGTCATTCTCTTCTTATTTTGTTCTATCCTTTCTCAAACTCTCAATGCCACAATTTATAACGTTTTTTTATCAAATTTTGTCTCCAATATTTACTTTTTCATTTTGAGGTAAGCCTTCCGCATGTAACACAAGTATCCTCTAGTATATTATAAAAAGATCTATTCACTATCTATTAGTTAATTTTTATAATGCAATTAAAATAAAAAATATTTACATAATCCTGCGCATAGTGAATACAAATTTAGTTATTTTATATGTCAAATTTTTTAGAAAAAGGTCAAACCCATTTGCAGAAATATGAAGATCAATCGTGCTGTCTATCATAATTTCGGAAATACTTTCTATTTATATATATAATAGATAGATAGATATGTGCAAAAGGAGTGCTGTTGGCAAAATAAGAAGTAACCTTAACTTTTTTTTCCTTTTTGGTGTGTATATTGGTAATCGTAAACTGAATGCGTCCCGACTAATCAGTTCTAGTCTGGTTGGCTCACAAAAGAGGGATATTCTCCCAATCAAGAATTTTTTTCTATTCGCAAGACTTGAACCCGAGACATTTTTTTTAGGGGAATAAGCGCTGAAATTTATTCATCCCTGAAAAGTACGAGAGAGCAATATCTCCTATAATTTTATACCAAAAAAGGAAAAAATGAAATAAGGAATGGAAACCATTCAAGACATCAGAAAATTACTCTTGATTTTGTTATGTAGAGATTTATATGTTCCTTTATTCTTATACAAATTCTACATGACTACAATTATGTAATAATCATATCTCATTTGTTATGCAATAATAAATTTTTATGCATATTTAATTTAGTTATATTTAACTCGGGATACGTGCTCTAGATATCTTAGTTCGGTAAGGATTGAGTAGAAAGACTATTTTCTAAAAGAAAAAAAATATTGAAATTGCAAACACATTTAAGTCAAGACAAAAATGAGAATGATCATATTACATGAAACTGCGAATAGGGACTAATACCAAAATTGGTACCGTCCATTATTTTCTTGTATTAAAAAAGAGAAATAATTTACTAGTAAAGACAAAAAGTTAATAATAAGGAAAAAAAAGAAAAAAGAGTATAGTGAATGTGAAAATTGGGAACAGTAAAAAAATAGAAAGTGTGGACTACAAAGATTTGACCCGCGGGCAAGGTTCTTAGGTGGGATCAGTATTATCAGAACTGGACTGAATGTTGAGCCGGTTGAGGTATGGGTTCGATGGATCCAATCGGGATTCGATGGATTGAACTGCACGTTTAATTGCAAATTATATAATACATAATTATTATAAAAAAGCATGATGAATAAAATAAATACACAATAATTTAAATAACTATTCTTAATTAATAAAAGAACATTTTCACCCAGGCCCTTCTCTTCTTTGTTACTGTGTAAATTACATTTATGCTTCTCGTTGAGTGTCTAAAAGAACAATTTTGAACAAAAACAGACAAAAAGTGTCTCCAACATAAATTGTTATGGTGCAAGCATTGAAGGAGAGAGGAATTTGAGGTCTTATGTTCAAGTCTATTCCCACACATTTCATTTTTCTTAATAGAAATGAACTCATAGAGCCGGCGTGGTTTGTTTGGGTTTGGTGGGTTCACATTAAAACCAACCCATTCTACGGGTTGGCCGGCCCAAATATGCAGATTGGGTCCTCAGGTAGAACTGGACCGGAGAAGGTGTCGGTTCTCGATCGAATTGGTTCGACTGGCCGGTCCGGTTCGGTTCTGATAACACTGGTGGGATATGTCAACAATGATGAGCCAATAGAACAGCTGAGCATTTCTGTCTCAAGTGGGTACTGTAAATATTTATATGCAAGATGACAGTAAAAAAAACTAAAAAGAAAAAGAAAACAGGAAGAAAATGACGCCGGTGTGCATATGGGCAATTTCTCACTCGCCACCATATAGCTATTTAGGACCTGAAGTTATACTTTTTACTTTTCTCTTATTTTAATTGCATAAAATTCGATTCTTTTTAGTTATAACGAAAGCACATTTTTTTTATGGGCATATAAGGAAGGCACATGGACATAACAAATAAAAATGTAAAGTTAACTACAGGGCATAGGAAGTCCCGTGATTAAAAAGTAGATTCTAGGCTATAGTATATAGCACTGTCTCACACCCTTTTTAGAGATGGCAATGGATAAACATGTATTTTATCAGTCCCAAATCCTGATAGGTACTTAATGAATTTTACCTATAGGGGTCATGGGAAGGGTTTAGAGATTTGAGGTCAAAACCTTGTACAGTTTGGGAAGGATTTAGGATTTTACCTTAAAATCCATCCCAAACTTGTTAAACGTAAATTTAATAATTGCCCTCTATATTACTCATATTTACAAAATAACAATTATTTTTTTTCTTTTGTTTCCTTTTATTGTTAATCCAATTTCTAGTATTTGTAATACTTGTTTAGTGTTATAAACTTGAAAGTATTGTAATTTATTATTTTTAACGTATTATGAATTTATAAGTGTTGTGATTCGTTTTTCTGGAACTGTTATGAACTTATAAGTGTTGTGCTTTATTTTCTTTCGTATAATTATTTGTCTAAAATTTATATTTTGTATTTGAATACTTTTTGTTATGTCAAACAATTTTTTATAAATCAAATGTTATGATAAGTTCACAAACTTTTCTCGCAAACTTATTAACGGGTGAAAAATGAGATTTCAATGGGTTTTTGTCAAATTAGCGAGATAAATTTGGAAATTTTCCTTTAAAATCTTAATGAGTTTGGGAAAGGTTTAGATTGACTTTTCTTAATGGATATGGGTATATGATGGATATAGCTGTTCCAAACCTTCCTTATTGTCATCCCTAACCCTTTTTCTCAAATTCGATGATATTGCACTTATGACGATTTTGATGAACATATTAAATAAATAGTTGAGAACATTCTCAAAAAGGGAATGAGCTGGCTGATATTTTAATGCAGGTTCTCTAAATAAGAAAAAACTTGAAAGTAATTTAATCCTTAATCTACTTATTATCAATTGTATGTAGTTTTTTTTTCTAATGAGTATTGAAAATCATTGCACTTATATAGGCTTGAGCATTTTCCACTTAAAGCTCACGCTGATAAGTGTTGATATTCAAGTATCATATAAACCAATGGATATTGATTCATCATTTCCATGTGGAATTAATGTCCTCAACACCTGGCCTCACATGCAACTTCTGGTTAATTTCTGCCTACACATTGTCACGTGTCCTTAAACATCCGCTCTCAATAATTGACCTCAAGCTAGGCTCATCTTCTGTGCTCTTGTGAAGGGGGACTAACACGAGGGCATTCTTGGCTGCATTTGGACTTATTGGGCTTGGCGTGGTGTGAGCACACACACTCACGTGGTCGTGCATACGCTTAACCTGGATTTTGATATCATATTGATGCTAAGGATCCTTAGATCCCACATTGAAAATATACAAAGATCATCTTTGGTTTATTAGAAGGTTGAGTTTCGCATTCTATTAGCTTGAGCTTTTAGAATGCATACGAGCTGAACTCTTTATAGGCCTGTTGGTTGTCTAATATGATATCAGAGCTAGGCCCAACTGTCCAGACCCTATGCCGGCGTTCTTATTATGCGACACTTCGCATCTACGTGCTCATACTACGCATCACTCTACGCGCCACTGTATTTGATAGCGTGCTGACTTCGCTTCTTGTTCGGTCTATTCCCGACTATGAATCCATGTTGTGCGTGAGGGCGGGTATCAAGAATCTTTAGATCCTGCATTGGAAATATAAAAAGATAATTATGAATTTATAAGAGGGTTCAGGTTCGCATTCTATCAGCTTGAGCTTTTAGGATGCATACGAGCCCAATTCCTTGTAGGCCTGTTGGTTGTTTAATAGTCAATATCAATTTTATGTAGTTAACTTAGCATATGTAGCTTTATTTTCCGTGAATTTCTTTCCCCTCCAGTCTCTCTTCAGCCTTTACTCTCTGATCCTCCTCCCGTCGTTCGCGTCAATATTATGTCCGAAGCATATAGATGAAGATTGTCGCTAATGTATTGTACATACACATATTCGGAATCCATTTAATAAAACGTAATCTAAGTTGTTATCTTCCATGATTTCATTCCTTTTACGGGTATGGGTTTTTTCTTTTATTTTTTTATTTTATAGAATTATCTCATGTGGTTACAACTAGTATTATTATTATATTGATAAAAGCCACCACTCGTTACATAAGTAATGACGTGAACAAGTTTAATCAATCCACTAATATATGAGGACATATAATATAACAAGACTTTAGGAATCATACATTAACCATTCCCCCAAAGGAAAAGTGACGAAAGGATCAATGACGATAACTCTTAAGGGGTAGCCTCTTATAAGCTGGATCTTGCAACACGAAAATCAACCAGAGGATCACAAAGAATTATAGAAGATTTCTCATGGCTTCTTTTCATGAAATTATTTTATGTGTAATTGGTCTCTTTTGCATTTGCAATACCGGACGAGGTGATTCGAACAAAAACCTCGTTTACTGGTGTTGCAGCGATGTCGGGTTCGACCTGTACCAAACTGATTACCTGGATTACATGGATCGCCTTCTCCGGAATCTCATGTCACAGACTCCGAAATCAGGTTACAACTACTATGATTCATGTGCGGCTGGAGGGCCTACGGAATTTTTCTATGGCCATGCAGCTTGCAATGGGGCACTTTCACATAAGGACTGTAGTGATTGCTTGGAATGGTCTTATAATAATATGTATGACCACTGTGCAACGAAAATGGGAGGACAGATTCAACTGCAAGACTGCAGAATGAGGTTCGAGAATTATGCGTTCATAGAATAATCTAGTGATTCGGTTTCCAGGTGAGGTTCATTTGAACTATCTACTCGTGTATTTTTATCTTCTTCAGAAAAATAAATCGCATTTTCATTGGCGCGCTCAAATCTTTCTGCATGAGAAGCCGTTCTACATGAAATGCAATATTGTAATTTTAATTAATTTATGCATTTAAAAAATATTTGTCGGTGCATGTTCTTCTTAAACAAAATTTCACGTTCGATTCTTGTGAATGAAGAAAATCTACGATTGGGAGAGCTTTATCCCTTAACAAACCGAGCTGGCTCAAACTTGGATTAGTTGGTCCGTTTGACTCTTGGATACCAAGCGGTGAACACCAGAAAAATATATATCCGTAACAAGCTCAATTATCATCCAATTATCTATATGACTTATATGTGAGAAAATGAAAAGTAATTCGTCTAACTTCTCCGAAATATGTCTGATGTGGACCGGGCTCAGATTAGGACCGGGCTTGAATTAGAACCGGGCTTGGGTGACTATAAATAGGGCCAAAGCCCATGGAATAGGGACAGATAATATTTTCTTGCCTAACCACCCATCCCTCTCTCTCTCTCTCTCTCTCTCTCTCTCTCTCCCCCTTCCTCCCCGCCCCACATCACCGGAGCAACCTCCGATCCTCCCGCTGATAACCGCAAACCTCCGGTCTTCCGCCATCTCTCGGCCCGATTACATCAACCTCATTTCACATAGATTCGCATTTTTGATAATACTTTGATTTCTATTTTTCATGTTTCTAGCAAAGTTTATGTCCCTTGTTTGTGTTTTTCTGATCACAAGAATATTTCCCTTGAAAATCATTTTCCCAATTTTAAAGTTTTGAACCATAGATATTCGTCATATCAAGGGACACTGGCGATTGGACCAATGGAGATAATTCGCTTGAAGTATGACCTCTTATAAGCTGGAGCTCCCAACCGCAAAATAGATTTAGAGGATATATAACGATAGCAAATATTTCTTATGGCTTCCTTTCATGAATTTCTTGTATTTAGAATTGGGCTCTTCCGTATTTGGAGCATGGTACAAGTGATCCTAACACAAACTTCTTGTACTCGTCTTGCATCAAGAACAGGATCGACCCTAATGGTCCTGAACCATATATTGTGACTCTACATTCCCAGTATCATGTTGAAACTTCTATGCTGTAGTTCAAGGGCCTACAAGAGTTTTCGCATTCGACTTCGGGATTGTAGAATGAGATAGGAAGATTTTTAGTATCTTGCTTCAAAAATTAAATTGCGAGCTTTCCATCGGCATGCTAAAAGCTTCACTATGCGGAATCTACGTGCAGAAGATTTTCGGTTCATCTTACTGAGTTCATATTTCCAATTAAACATAAAATAGTACAACTTCTTTTTCTAAATACAAAAAAAATACTATTTTGTTATTACCCCCAAAAAAAAAACTAATTCGTTCAACCGAGAGCATAGAATTAAGCTTTATTAAAGGAAGGTGGCTCGTAGTTTACTGAGGTTCATATTTCCAATTAAACCTTGTGGATTATCTTTCATTTTTTGTTACAAATGATGCTCATATGCTTAATACAATGAAACAAAAATCTTAATAGCTAATAAAGGGTATCGGACAGTCTCACAATGAGAATCGAACTTGAAAACTCTTAATTTTTAGGCGATGGCGTGCACCACTATTCTACATCTTCTTAATTTCTTTGATGGATTGACTTTGTTTTATCATCTTTTGGGCAATAAATTATTCTATTACTCATTGTTATACTTTTTAGTTGCTTAGTGCTAATGCTTAAATCCTTTGTTATCCATTACGATATTAAAAGAGTTCTAACAAGTCAATTGTAGCTTGGAGCCGTTCCAACGAATTTGATGATAGCTTAGCGTAGAACATAAGCAAAAATCGATCTTTCCTTCTAATCTCTAACAAGTGAACTGATCCTCATAGTAATTTTGAGATGTAAAAGCTCATTTTAGATTTCCAACCCAAAAAGCGATACTTCCATTGAACTAACAATAACAAAAGAGATTATAAGATATGACTTTGATCCATGAGGGATTTCTGTACTTCTATCTCCCATCGCTAACCTCTGCTTCGCACATTTGGCCTAGCTCTTTTGTGTCAAAAAAATGAAGTCTATCCATTGGAAAAAGGGAGAAGTCTAAAGAAAAGTTGAAAATATAATTGTTGAGGATATTAATCCCACATGAAAAAGATGAATAAGGTATTAGAGCCCATGTTATTCATATGCGTACCCATACCATGCCAAGTCCAGTATGTTCAAGAGTAGTAAAAAAAAAAAAAGCATCTCGTGTTAGTCCTCCCTCACCCGAGCATGGAAGATGTGCCCGGCTCGAGATCAGTTGTTAAAGGCGCGTGTTTAAGGGTAAATGACAACGTATAGATAAAAATAGACCATACGTTGCATGTGAGGGCATGCGTTGAGAATATTAATTCCACATAGAAAAGATGAACGAATATCCATTGATTTATATGAGACATGGATACCACCATTTATCAGTTTGAGCTTTTAAGTGGAAATGAGATCAAACCCGTGTAAGCCTAATGAAAATTCAATACAATTAACTTGTGATCTAACATGTGCTTCGCACGACTTTGGTTTTAATAATAACAATAATTCAAATTTTTAAAAGATAAATTTACTTGTTAAAATAATAAGAATTTTCAACAATAACTAACTATTTTGAATAATAATGTGAATATATTAGGCTAATTTCAAATAGTTTAGAAATTTTGCTAGTAATTTTCTTATTTGAAGTGTACTGTTTATTTATTCAATCGATAATATTAGGTGATTCATTATAAATATTAAGTGCAAGTATACACAAACTTGATATTGCAAATCTATTTTGGAAAATCTATTTTGTTATATAATTACATTCCTTTATTGAAATTTGACTTCTTATGCGATCCTAATTCCATAGAATTAATGTCTTGTGTTATTTTTCTTTTTTGACAATCTTGTACAGAACATGTTGCATATTTTTATAACTGTCAATATAATACGAAGATACATTAAAAACATTCCATTCAGATATATATAAGTTTTATTTTTCACATTTTTTAAATTAGTACTATTCAAAGTTCAGATATATAAATTAGTATTTTCACATGTTAACTTTTATTCTTCAACATGCTCGTCAATTTACATAATTGGTGTATTAAGATAAATGTATAGATATGCTTCATTATTCTAATATCTATTCTCACAGTTAGAAAAAATTGAGTATAATTGTTGCATTTATCGCCAAGGTAATAAATAACAACAACAACAACAACAATAATAGTAACAACAACAACAATAATAATAATAATAATTAGTTATATAGATAAAATTACACGATGAACTCTTTTAAAATAAAAATTTTCCAATAAAAATTTTCATTGTAAAAATAAATAATAAATATCTAATTTAAAGAGATTATATTGGTACATAGTGAGATTATAATGAGAAAATTCGGTAATATAAGACTAACTTTTCATATGTTTGTAAGAAATAATTATATAGTATCTTAACTTATTTTACAATGTATTTATAAAGGATAAATTAAATATAATGATGATATGCAACAATTTATATGTCAAATATATAAGTATTTACTTAACTTGCTACAAATATAAGACAAGAAGAAGCTCCTTACTCCATGTCAATTAATTTTTATTCAATTTTTGGAATAAAAATAATTTAAGCATAGACTTTTAATATGTACGACCACTTGCATAATTTATAATAAAAAGTTTTAATTTTTTTTGTATGAGATATTTCCTGATAAATATTGTCCTTTTTACGTTGGCTAAATCTGCTTAATTTCAAAATTATTTATTTCAAGTAGTTAATGCATAATTAACTCACTTTCAATAATATTTCTTTCTTTCTTCCTTTTTTTTTCCTTTTTTTTAACCCAATAGGTTTGGCCTTAGTGATTAAAATGTGTGACTACTAAGAAAAAGTTTTAGGTTCAAATCACACGCTGTATCCCATGAGGAGAATACTCCTTATTGGGCCACCTGCACGGCCTGTGACCGGACTTAGCTGTCCCATGAGTTTGCAGGTGTGCATATGTGGGAATAGTCGGGCGAAACTCAGACACCCTCGTTATAAAATATATATATATATATATATTTATCTAAAATTAATTATTATATACAAATTATCTTGACAGTAGGTTTCGCAGACCGGGATATATGTACGTATATATGTTACTACTGTGTGACATAAGGGGCCACTAATTGGGGTAAGGGAATATATCTTTAGTAATTGTTTTCATTTTCGGAAAACAAATTGTAAAAATGGCTCTCAAGTCCATCGGGCATTTCCTAGCTAAGAAATGTTGTATTCTGCAACATATATTTCTCATTGTGGCTTAAAAAATACGGAGACCAACCTATAGGCTACGACCCGATTATAATCATACAATTAATCATCGGCGCACACATAGGATCCGGCAATTGGTAGTCAATTTATTATTAACTTCATTAATAAGACTCAAGTCAATTTTACTATATACAAGTGTTTTTGGCTCGTGCGTTGCACTGGTTCCTTTTCATATATCTTTGTATCATTCTTTTTGTAATTATTTATATTTTGAAACACCAATTTCTAATTAAAATAACAATTAATAATTTCAATTTTAATTTTCAAATAATAAATTTCACTACTTTCTGTTAAAGTTAGAGTAATTAGTTATTGTAATAATAGTTTGAAATTAATTGTTTCAAATAATATGCATAATATATTTAAGTTAACTGAAAATATAGATATGTCATATATATCAAGTTTAGTAATAAAAATATAAATTTATTTCGCCCATTTCATTTAAAGGGTGCTTATGACATTCTGGTTTTCAAGTTTTATTTTTTGTTCTATATATGGGCTTATGTTCATATTATTGTCATAAGTTTTACTATAGAAATGTCAATCAATTTATTCTTTCCCCCTTTATTTCACAATTTATTCATTTCTCGATTGTTGCAAATTTGTGTTCTTTTGTTTGTATAAGACTTGTTTCCTATATCTTAAAAAATATTATATTTATTTTATTTAGAATAATATTTTATCTACTATAACCACGGAAGGAAGGGAAGGCGTCTAGAGAAACAATCGCAGTTATATTTCATTTGCATTAGCAAGGAAGGCACAGGATGCATAATATGAATAGAGAACTGTGCATAATATGAATAGAGAAAGGAAAGAACATCGATGTATATGGAAACGGTAAGCCAAATGGGCCTGCGTCTAACTGCAAAAAAAATAAAATGGAAAGGCCTATGGAAGGAATGTACGATTACCTTAGAGCGAGGCGAGTGAGTGACTGCCTTTGCAACTACAGGAAGCAAGAAGGCAAGAGTAACAGAGGCTTATGAGCAAGGACGTGTGACAGGTTGGGGGCGAGACAGGGAATGCATTGGTCGTGAATGGTCGCGAATGGAGGGCCTAGTAAAGCAGGCGGAGATAGTGGCAATCAGCAGACTCGGCGCCAGCGAGGATGACCTCGAAAAGATTGATCAACAGAGACCCATGAGGAGGGCAAAAGAAAGGGAAGTTGCGGGAAGGTGGGAGGAATTTTACAGAGGCAATGGCAGGCACTTCGAGATATCAATGGGGTAAAAGGGAGCGTTTTGAAGCGTGTGCCATGTCAATGGGTAACGGACATTGTTCATGAGCATGAGCAAGCAAATGGTGAAACGGTCAAAGGGGCATGGGCAAATGGGGATTGGTCGTTGAGGGGATGGCCCAAAATGGTGAAAGGGTATTTTTGTGAGGCTAAAGAAATGGAAACTATATTGCGGACGTGACAGGACATAATTGGAAACCGAAAGGGTGGTGCAATTGGTGACCGCATAACTGCGAAAAGAACTTCATGCTTTTCATTATAGGTATAGATTATTATTAATTTAGTCCCATTTAATCTAATTATACATATATTTACAATTACACCACTATTAGTATTTATTACACCGTATTCAACTTAATATATATAATAGATTTACCTTTCTATACCTATGATATTGCAATATTTACCTTTATGGGCTCTATTTCACCTAGTCAAGTTTATATATATATTTATTGATGAAACGAGTAGAATGAATAACCAATAAACTTAAACCATCATACAATCCATCCATTCAGCAAATAATGGTCCATTTTTTCTACATTGTTATTATAAGCAAGTCTGTGGTGAAGAATGCGGTGCCATCAATTGCATTGATTCTTGAGATAAAGGTACGGTTTTCCAGAGAGAATAGATATTGAAATTTGAAAATACATGGTGGCCGCAAAGCCGAACTCATCGGAGAAAATGATCTATTATTACTAGAGCCTCGCCCTGCTCTAAGTACGGTAACTTTTTTAGCTTTTCTTGATGTACATGGAAAAAGTTCAAATACCTTACAGATCCAATTAAGTATCCGGATGAAAAACATATAATTATACACATGATGCTACTATGCACAAAACAGTGAACAAATTAAGAGAAATAACTTTTGTCGATAGCTATATTGGTCGCTCCTGATCAGAAGGAATTCGTAGATGGTCGAGTGCAGGAATAGTGTCATCATATTCCTTGGTCAGTTACTGATAACTCCACAAAAGTAGAGTTAAAAAGGTCACGTTTACATGCTTAATTGATGCTATATATATTCGAGTTTAGGTTTATTTTAGGTGTTTTAAAGTTGTTTTAGGTTAGGTTAGTTTAATTTAACTTTAGTTTTATTTCAGTAGGTTTTTATTTGATTTTAGCTCGATCTTTATGTGATTGTTGCAGCCTCTCAATTCATGTTCCCCTTCCCTCGATTAGAGTTGCCGGCAGCCTCCGGGGTCACCGGCGACCTTAATTAAGGGAGGGGAGGGGGACGGTGGCTAGCGGTGGCCGGCTGGGTACCATCAATCTTTCTTGATCAAAGTATTTCTCTCTATTTTTTTCTTTATTATTTTTTGTAAACTTTTCTATTAATTTTGCTGACGTAGCGTGATTGTTTGTTACGTAGACACCGTTTTTTGCTATGTCAATAAAATGGATGGAAAATGAGACAAATATTTAATGTGATAAGAAAATTAAAGTTTTTTTTTAAAAAAAAATAAAGTTCAAAATTAAAAATGGAGGCAAAATTTGAGGTTTTTTGGATTGTTAACCCTTTTTTTTTTTAAATCATTAATCCATTTCTTCAGATGGCTCTATGCAAGTACATTTGTACCTTTGTACCCACCCAGTAAATTAACACGTGTTAGAGAGGAATTCTTCCCAAAAAGTTAAAGTAGTCGCAGAGCGAAGTGACGGAACAAATATATTGTGTAATACGTCTAATATGATATGATACAGCCGATAATATAGCAAATGAATATAGTGTATTTCAAGAAAACGAATAAAGTATATACCTCAAGAATTATTAAACACGATTATTCCATCTTTTATTAAACGCGTTTATTCCATGATTCCTTCGTTTGACGTATGTATGTTCTGCCAGCAAGTATTATTATATATGTGACAAGGACATGGACATAGCTAGAGTAAGACAGTAGGCACACAATGAATTTCTTGGGCTAGATATTGAAGATAATAAGGTCAAATTAGGCACCAACGCAGATTAGTTCAAACGGTTTGACACTTATTTCACTTAAATAAAGTCTCAAATTCGAGCCATTGTGAATCTACGCTGGAAAAGTTTTACCATGATTCACACTGAAAATGTCAAATTAGGCACCATATATATTCGCGGCCCGTGGTAAAGTGGCGAAAGGACCCATGAGAGGATAACTCCCTAGAAATGTAACCCCTAAAATACAGCTGTATCTCACAACAAGAAAATCGATTTAGAGGACAAAAAGAACGTCGATTTCTTATGGCTTCTTTTCGTGTAATTCTGGTAATTGTATTTGGGCTCTTTTGCATTTGCGACATGGTACGAGGTGATCCCGACATAAACACATTGTATTGGTCTTATAACGTGGACAGGATCGTCCCTAATGGTCCTGACCCGTATGTCGAAAGTGACCTTCTCAAGTTTCTCATCTCGAAAACTCCTGATGCAGGGTACGATTTTGTTAGGATCTTGGGTTTTGGACCTTGACCACGTGCTGATCATGAGTCTCGAGTGACCAGCAAAAATGGGAAGGGGAGGGAATCCCGATTTCCCTCTCCGATACTTAAATGAGAATGCGTTCGGATCTCGATTTTCGAACCTTGATTACGTGCAGACCACGAGCCTCGAGTGACTTACAAAAAGAGGAAGAATGGAAGGAATCCTGATTTCTCTCTCCGATACTTCAGTGAGAATATATAGAAGACAGGTAGAAGAATTGAACCTAGGGCTTAGGAGTACCTAGATGGGTATTTATAGAAGTCTCAAGATATCTGTATTGAGATATCGTAATCCAATCTGTAGTATCAATGTGGCATGTGATGGTAAGTCGGGCCGAATGGGTTGGGCCAATTTTCTGGTCCCTAACATAAGTCCCCCTCACTCCCGTGTGCTCGAGCTTTGAGAGGTCACGAGAGTATATCAGTGTAGTTGTTGAAGTCCCATCATAGGCGATGGCCTTTTCATGTTGTGGCCGGAGTGACGTTGTGCATCGAGTCTGTTGTGTCCTTTGATGCGAGGAATCCTGTCTTTGTAGAAAAGTGGCGGGACCTTCGCTGTACAAAGGGAACGCTAGTATGCTTGCTGTAGAAAGCAAAGGTCATCGTCCTTGATGCGGAGATGAGGAGATCTACCAGTGTAGAAAGCGATAGACCCTTCGTTGTATAAAGCGAATGCCAAGATCCAACATTGTAGGAAACGATGGTCGTGGTCCCTAAACGGATGTGAGGAATCCACACGCTGTAGAAAGCAAGTGGTCCTTCGTTGTAGAAAGCGAAGGCCACTGTATCCGCGGTGTAGAAAGCGATGAACGTGGTCCTCAACCAAAAGTGAAAAAACCCATCGTAATGGAAACCAAAGGACCCTTCTCTGTAGAAAACAATGACCTATCGAATTCTTCGATGTAGGAAGCGAAGGCGCCTTAATCCACTAGTGTTGAAACTAGAGGCTTAGGTTCTCAAAGAGTCGAGTAATGACAACAGTAGTCATGTGAAGCGAGCATCTTGTCAAAGTTGGAGCTTATACACTGAAACTGATATTCAAGCACTCAAAATGCATTGTTAAGTACAAGCTAATCATCAAAGTAAAAGAACTATCAAATGGAAAAACGTCTTATGCCTAGAGATAAGCAAAGCAAATAATGCATAAAAAGTAAGATCACTAATTAATTACTCCTTGCGGAGTGTCTTCTCACGATGCTCTCTGACAAGGGGTGCAAGAATGGGAAAGGCTTTGCTAGCGTCCCTCTCGACCTCGTCGCTGAAAAAATGATCGCAAGTGTCTCACTTGAATCAGGTTCTCTATGTCGTTCTTCAACGCCTAGTTGTCATGTCCCTAAGTTTTATGGTAGCGACAGTACTTGTCAGACTTGTGACCTAGGTCGCCTTTGTCGAAAGCCTTTGGTGGAGTGGTTTGTTCTTGGCGCTCAATTTCATAGAGCACAGCAAAACTGGATGAATTGAGGGGCATAAACTACTCGAACTGCGGAGGTGGGTGTCGCTCCGCTTTTCTGTCACTTTCGAGTTGGCCCTTTCGCTTTTCTCCCACATGTTCATTCTGACTCGAGCGATATTCTTCCAAGGTTATGAACTTCTGAACACGAGCTGCGAGATTGGCAAAGTCCTGCGGAGGTGTAACAATGAGACTCTTCTTGAGCCTTCTTTCTTGAGACCTCTTTGGAAGGCAGATATCGCTTCGCGAGGGTTCAAGCTCTCTATCTCAATGGCGATCTTGAAGAAGTGCTCGTACCATGCTCGAAGCGTTTCTCCCTCTTTCTACTCCATGGTGAATAGCTCATTGAGGTCGCGTTTCACTCGCTGGGTTGCCGCGAACCTTTGGATAAACAACCCTTGCAGCTGCTTGAAGCTAGTGACAGAGCCAAGATCCAGTGAGTGAAACAGGTCGGAGGCAATCCCGATAAGAGTTCCAGGAAACAACAAGCATTGGAGGTCCTTGGAAGCACCTCTTCCGAGAAGCGATGTGATGTAGCAATGCACATGGTTGACTGGATCTATTTTTCCATCAAAAGGGCTTATTTGTGGAAAATTAAATTTGCGAAATACCTTGGTGTTGAAGATATCCTATGATAGAGGGGATTGAAGGTTCTCGCTAAGAG
The DNA here is from genome assembly GCF_007655135.1 of Punica granatum. Lineage (NCBI taxonomy): Eukaryota > Viridiplantae > Streptophyta > Magnoliopsida > Myrtales > Lythraceae > Punica > Punica granatum. Next base: position 5,828,130 of record NC_045132.1, read on the forward strand.
ATGGAAGGTCCAGCTGCTTTCACTTAGTAGCTTGAATAGCTTTTGCAACCTTCTCCTTGATGAGGCGTTGGACTTCTTCAGGAGAAAGGGCCGCAATTGGTCCAGGAGGGAGTGTAATCAGCTAGGGCACGTCGTTGGGCAGCTTTTCAGAGTTCCCTTCGAGGCAAGGTTTCAGCCAACGCTTGGAGGAGGCAACATCATCTTCTACTTGGTTCAACATTTGGTTCGTCACCGCATGATCGTCTAGGTTAGCTTGAGGCTCCTTAGAGGTTATGATGATTGCCTCCAATGTTGCTCAAACATTAGGCACTAGTTGATCCAGTCAAACCACGTTCGGATCGTGCTGTGGCGGTGGCGGTCTTGATTAGTCGACTGTGCCGGATTGTTGGATGCAGCCTGCCGTGGAGGGTTCGAAGCCCCTCAAGTCCTATCGTTCTCGGCTTGATAGGTGACCACACTCCTAGTCAGAACCATTGTTTCTTATCAGTGGTGAAAAACAACCAATGTAATGACTTTTCGTGCCGTTTCTCACATACGACACTAATGTTAGGATCTATGTTTTCGGACCTTGATCACGTGCAGACTATGAGCCTCGAGTGACCTGCAAAAAGGGAAAGAACGGGAGAGAATCTGATTTCCCTCTCCGATGTTGAAATGAGAATGTATTGAAGAAAAGTAGAAGAATTGAATCTAGGGTTTATGAGTAACTAGATGGGTATTTATAGAAGTCCTGAGATGTCTGTATCGAGATATTGTAATATGTATAGAATATTTGATTGCACATAATAAGTAGATATACTTTTCATATATGTGGTTAGAGATAGGAAATATCTCATAAAGATATAATATATATATATATATATATCGAGAAAATATTCTAGATATAACATAAGAGATATTAAGAGATATAGATAAGGAAATATACTCAATATGATTTAGTTATCTAATCTGGAGTATCAATGTGGGCCCAGGATGGTAAGTCAGACCGAATGGGTCATCCAATTTTCTGATCTTTAACAGACTTCTATACTAAATCTGAGGTGCCAACAATAGTTTTCTATGGCCGTGCAGCTTCTAACGGGGTACTTTCACACGAAGACTGCAAGAAGTGTCTGATTGAGTGTTATTACACGACATTTACCCATTGTCAATATAAATTGGCTGGACAAATTAAGCTACAGGATTGCAGAATGAGGTACGAAGATTATGAATTTCCAGATGAGTAAGTGGTTCGGATGTATCTTGTGGTTTACGAAATATTCGATTTGTATAGTGTCTTCCTCTAAAAAAGGAATTGCGCTTCCATCCGCAAGGTCAAAGCTTTGCTATGATGGCTCTCTGTGGGCAGAACCTTTTCGGTTGCTCTATTGTGTTTATAATTTTCAATTAACCAAAAAAATACTGATTCTTTTTTTTTTTTGGCTAAAGAATGAAAATACAAACTCGTTCAACCCACATCATAGAGGTTTTATTGGAGGACACTGACTTTCCTCGATGGGTTATTCTTTGTTAAATCATGTTTTGGCCGGGAAATTTATTCTATTAATAATTGACTGACTTGCTTATTCTACTTATCTGAGATCCGTTGTTATAATCCATTACGATATCAAAGCAATTCTAACAAGCCAATTATGATTTGAAATCGTTTTGATTACCAATATGGATTGATTGAAACGGTTCGACTCTTATTCTCTTTATGTAAGGTCTAAAGTTCAAGCCTCTTATGATTGAAGAAAACCATGTTTGAAGAGTTTTATCCCTCAGTAACCTGACCTGACTCGACAGGATTAGTCGAAACTGTTGCACTCCAAACAAAAAAATAGAAACCGTTCCAACTATGATGATGATGGTTCACCACGAGTCATTAATTAGCAGCAACATATGAACTATCATGTTTCCAACATCTCACAGGTGAATGAATTGACCCTCCAACCATTGTCACCGATGTATATCGTTGTGATATAAAATCCCATATTGAAAAAGTATAAAGAAAAACGAGAAAAAAGATCTAGACGGTAAAACTTACCCTAACTATAATAAAAATTACTTGATATGACTTTTATCATTTGGGATTTTCTACTGCTAGAAAACACCGGTTTACCGAGGGGAAGATCCCTTGATAAACCCTTGGTAATCCCTTGGTAATTTATTTTACTGAGGGATTTCCAAGGGATACACATCCCTCGGCATATCGGTCCTCGATAAAATTACAGAGGGATATTCCCCTCGGTAAACCGACATTATCCCTCAGTAATTCATGTTTTCTCATAATTATTTTCATTCGAAAATGTATAGGCCAATTAACGCGCGACACGTGACACTTTGATGTACACGTCAGCAATTTCCATTAAAATTAACTGAGATATTGACCCATGCTAATATTGTTGTTAAATCGATAATTTGTGATTTATTTGCTGAGAAAAAAATTCGTGCTAAAGTAGTTAAAATATGAAATGTTAGGGATTTATTTTTTTGTTATTAACCCAATATTTTATCCTTTGTCATTGCCTTAGATGGCTCTATGCAAGTATATTTGTACTTTTGTACACACCCAATAAATTGACACGCTTCGAACGAATTTAACATTGACGACTATGGTGTAATACAATCTAATATGATGCAGCCAATAATATTGCAAACGAATATAGTATATCTCAGGAATTATTAACCACAACAACTATTCCATCTTTTATTTAACATATTTATTCCATAATTTCTTTGTTTGACATATGTACTGCCGGCAAGTATTATTAATATATATGACAAAAACACAAGTATGTAACTTGACGAGTGGATGTGGACATAGAGTAAGACAGTAGGCACATATCAATGAATTTCTTGGGCTAGATAATGAAGATAACAAGGTCTAATTAGGAACAATATATATTCGCCGTCCCGAGGAAAAGTGGTGAAAGGACCGATGAGATATCTTGCTTGAAATATAACCTCTAATAAAGCTAGACCTCACAACAGCAAAATCGATAATTAGAGGATAACAGGAACTCCGATTTCTTATGGCTTCTTTGCATGGAATTTTTGTAATTGTAATTGGGCTCTTTTGCATTTGCGACATGATACAAGGTGATCCCAACACAAACGAGTTGGATTGGTTATGCAACGTGGAGGAGATGGACCCTAATGGCCCTGACCCATATGTCGTGAGCGACCTTCTTCGGTTTCTTTATTCGCAAACTCCTGATTCTGGGTATAACTTCTTTGCCGATGCTGAAGCGCCAACCAGAGTTTATTATGGCCGTGCAGCTTGCAATGGGGAACTTTCACATGAAGATTGCAAGAAGTGTCTCAGCCACTGTTATTACAGGGTATTTCACTATTGTAAATATAAAATGGGCGGACAAGTTAAACTAGAAGACTGTAGAATGAGGTATGAAGATTATCAATTTCCAGATGAGTAAGTGGTTCGAATGTATCATGTGCGGTTTACTAAATATTCGATATGTATTCTGTCTTCTAAAAACTAAACGTTGCTTCCATCGGCAAGCTCAAGCGGCTTCACGATGCCGACTCTTCCTTTTTGGCTGAATAACAATAATAATAATTCGTTTAACCCAAAGTGCAGAGGTAATTTCCTCGATGGGTTATTTGCGGGTTGTACCCAGGGTTTAGATTTTTGAGGTGGCAAAATATAAGATAATTTTCCCGAATTAGAAAAGCGAATGTAAGAAATTTCATTAAAATTTGAAGGACTATAACTTTTTTTAAGGTGTGAAAATTTTGGAGGGCGATTGCCACTTCAGCCCGCTCAGTCTATCTCTGTTTATTTAAATTATTTAATCAAGTTTTGGCAGGGAAATTGTTCTACTAATCAATGACTCACCTTTTGCTTTTAGTTGCTTTATGTACTAACTCTTAGATCCTTTGTTATGATCCGTTACAATACCAAAGTTGTTCCAGTCCATTGTGATTTCAAACTATGCTCGACCACTGAAATCGTGATATATTGGAAACAATGGACTTAATTGTGATATATTCATATCATAATGATATACACAAGTGAAATTCGTTTCAGGGTAGATTCATTTGTTAGAGGTTGGAAACAATATGTAGCTCATGTATAGTCCATGTGCAGGTTTACGAAGATACTGAACTCAAACCCATCTCATTTAGTAGATATTTGATTATGACATATACCTTACAATACATGACGCAATTTCTGTAAGTTGTCTCTGATGTGACTCACCCAAAAATGACCATCCGATGTAAGTTTCCGTTATTTTTTCACTTTCGTCCCGAACCTTTTTTCAATCTCGTCCTAAACGTTACTAGCGAATTGTTTACTTTCGTCCTATCATTACTTTTTTCCATCCAGAAATGCTGTTATGGATTTTCACTCAATAAGAGGGCGCCACGTGTCCGCCAGCCTCTTAAAACCAGCCCATTAAAACCGGTTTAATGAATTAGTAAACCATTCGAGCCATAAACCATATAACCAAAGAAAACAGAATACACTTTCAATTAATGCACCTAACTAATAAATGCATTAAAAATTCTAAGAAGCTCTTAAAGAAAACAAATTAACTTAATAAAAATATCAAAATCCTACGTAGATAATAGAATAATTCCTACTAAAACTTTTAATCAGACATATATATAAAGGATCACAAGTCGCTAATGATAAGATTGTACTTGCATATTTAAAAAATTAACCAATGTATTTTATTGAAAATTAAATAAATTTGCGATGTATATTAAATAAAATATTAGTTGCTTATACGCATGATTTCCTTCAAAAAATACCACGAAGACATTAATTTTACGAATTATGGTTACCTAATAGTAAATGAAATAGTTATATTTAACATTGTTATTATAAACAACCAATTAATACAATAAAATTATAATAATAGATATTAGAATAATTTATACTAAAAATTAATTAATTAAACATATATACAGATTACCACAACTCACTAATTATAAGATTGTAAGTGCATATTAAAAATAAAAATTTAACCTCTGTATATTGACAATTAAATAAATATGCCATGTATATTAAATAAAATACTAGTTGCTTAAACACATCATATCCTTCAAGAAGTACACGGAGACACTAATTTTACAAATTATGGTCACGTAATAGTAAATGAAACAATTATACTTAATATTTTTATTGCAAACAAAAAATTCATGCAATAAAATTATATATAAAAATAGATATTCGAAATTTTTTTACTGAAATATAATTAATTGAATATATATACAAATTATCGCAACTCACTGATTATAAGAATATACATGCATAGAGAAAATTTTAAAATTTTGACCCGTGTAATATATAGACCAATATATAAGGTGCCCAATGGAAATGGTGGTTGACTACGCACATGATTTCTATAAAAATGTAAACACAAGACACTAATTTTACAAACTATAACCGTATAAATAGTAACTCTTTAACATATTAAAGTTACGGTATTACGAAGATTATTTAAATAAAATTTGCAAATTGAAGTTCGTATATTTGAACTTAATGTTTATAATAAATCCGTATAATGTTTTGATTATTATATAAATATGCTTTGCTCATTAAATAAAATAATTTATTGCAAAACTTACCAATATGCCATAAAAAGTTGTCTAATATATGAGGATTATTGCTCTAAATTCTTAAGTATTTTTTGAAAATTCCTGTTGTTCTAATTAAAAGAAAAAAATTTATCTTCAAAAATTACAATAAATAATTATAATTATTAAAAGAATCCCGTGCAAAGCACGGCTAAAACACTAGCATCTAGCAAAAATAACTTGATAGGGCAATTAATGTTGTTAATAAATGGAAAAACTCCCTTAAAAATAGTTAGTATACTAAAATTAAATGTTATTATAAATGTAAAAATCTATTCTTAATATAATTGATCTATGATAATTAAAACTAGATTTTTATCCCGTGTGTTGCACAGGATTGTTTCAAATATTACATAGTAATTTCCTTGCTTATGATAATTAAGTTTGTTTCACTAATATAATCCTAATTACAATAAGTTAATAACTATCACCAAGTGAGGAGTGATTGAAAGACCCTCAAACTTCAAAAAGTTATACAACAGTACATTTTTATGTGTCACTATATTTTCTGAGAAATTAAAAATCCATATAATATGAAGAGATTAAAACTTCGTCATACGTTGAGTTAGTGAAAGTACATAATTTTGTTTTTTAGGTTGACTTGTATTTTTAATTTTCCGATACTCATGTACTTCATTGCAATTCCGTAACATTTTCAAACTCTATGAAAATATCGATTATTTATGGGTAAATTACAAAAAAAACCCAAATTTTGTAAAATGTCTCAATTTTGTCCTAAATTTTGTTTTGTAACAAAAAAACCATAAGTTTTCTAAAATGTCTCAAAAATGACCTCCGTTATAACTTCCGTCAATTTTTGCTGCTGATGGTGGGTCCCTTTAACAGTCCACGTAGGTCACACGTAGGCTAGTGGGTCCCTTTAACAGTCCACGTAGGTCACACGTAGGCAAAAATTGACGGAAGTTATAACGGAGGTCATTTTTGAGACTTTTTAGAAAACTTATGGTTTTTTTTGTTACAAAACAAAATTTAGGACCAAACTGAGACATTTTACAAAACTTGGGTTTTTTTTTTATAATTTGCCCATTATTTATTTACTTATTTATTTTTAACTATATTTTGCTATCATTCTTTGTGTTTTCTTCTTTTTGTTCTAATTATAATTTAGGATTTTCTTTTTAACATGTTGATTAAACATGTCATCGTTTCTAGAAATTAGTTATATTTTATTTGCTCTTTTAATAAAAAAAACATTTTTATATTAAATTTTCTTTTGCTCTAGTTGTATTTGACTTCATTTATTAAAATTTTTATTATGGATTTGATTTTCATTTACCTTTTTCTTGTTAAGTATATATGTGTGTGTGGATACATAATGTGGATTTGCAGTAATTTTTTAATTTAGAAATTTTAAAAATTTTATTTCTTAAGTGCGTTAATTTAAACACTTTTAATACCAAGCAAGTCAGTTTTCTACAATTTTTAATTCCCGAAGTTAAAATTAAATTTTCTTCGCTTTTTGTTAAATATAAATGTGGACATATAATATATATTCTTGAGTAATTCTTTAATTTGGAAAATTGAAATAATTTGCACTTCTTATTCATTAAAGTGCATTAATTTAAACACATTTAACACTATTTAATTGAGTTTTCCTATAAATTTTAATTCCTAAAAATAAAATTAAGTTTTATTCTATTTTCAAGTGTATTATTTTAAGCGCATTAAATAATGTGGATATATAATGCAGATTCTTATGTCTTTTTTAATTTAGAAAATAAAATAATTTTCTTTCCCTATTTTTTTAAGTGCATCAATTTAAGCCCATTTAATACTTTTGAAGTGAGTTTTTCTATAATTTTTAATGCTGAAAAGTAAAATTAAAATTTCTTTGATTTTCCAATTGTTTTAATTTAAGAACATTTAATGCTTTTCTGTCACTTCTAGGACAATTTTTCCACCTCTCTCTCGCACGTTCATTCTGACTCGAGAGAGATTCTTCCAGAGTTTTGAACTTCTGGGCACGAGTTGCAAGATCAGCAAAGTCTTACAGTGGTATAACAATGAAACTCTTCTTGAGCCCCCCTTTGATACCTCTTTGGAACGCAAACATCGCTTCATGAGGGTTCAAGCTCTCTATCTCGATAGCGAACTTGAAGAAGCGCTCATACGATGCTCGAAGCATTTCCTCCTCTCCCTACTTCATGGCGAATAGCTCATTGAGGGCGCGTTTCGCTCGCTGCGTCACCACTAACCTTTAGATAAACATCTCTTGCAGTTGCTTGCAGTTGGTGACAGAGCGAGGATCCAATGAGTGAAACCAATCGGAGGCAATTCCGGTGAGTGTTCTTAGAAACAACAAGCATTGGAGGTTCTCAGAAGCACCTCTTTCGAAAAGCAAAATGATATAGTGACGCACATGATTGACTAGATATATTTTTCCATCAAAAGGGGTTATTTGAGGAAAATTAAATTTACGAGATACCTTGGTGTTGAAAATATCCTGTGACAGAGGGGATTGAAGGTTCTCGTTAGGAGATGGAAGGCCTAGCTCCTTTCGCTTAGTAGCCGGAATAGCTTTTGCAGCCTTCTCCTCGATGAGGGATTGGACTTCTTCAGGAGAGAGGACCGCAACTGGTCTAGAAGGGAGTGTAATAAGTGAGGGCATGTCACTGAGCAACTTCTTAGAGTTCCCGTCACGGCGAGGTTTTGCCGACGATTGGAGGAGACAACATCGTCTTCTACTTGGTTCAACCTTTGGTTTCGTGCCGCATGATTGTCTAGGTTAGTTGAGGTTCCCGAGAAGTTATGATGATTGCCTCCATCACTGCTTGAACATCAAGTGCTAGTTGATCCAGTCGAACCCTGTTAAAATCGTGCTGTAGTGGTGGTAGATCTTGATGAGCCGACTGTGTCGGATTGTTGGATGCAGCCTGTCATGGAGGTTTGGAGCTCCCTGCGTCTTGTGTTTCACTCCCAGTCATAACCATTATTTCTTCTCAGTGGTAGAAAACAGCCGATGTAATGACTTTTCGTGTCGTTTCCCACAGACGACGCTAATGTTAGGATCTTGATTTCGGACCTTAATCATGTGCAAACTATGAGCCTCTTATGATTGAAGAAAACCATGCTGGAAGTGTTTAACCCTCCAAGCAATGTCATAGATGTATATCGTTGTGATATGAAATCCCATATTGAAAAAGTACAAAGAAAAACGAGAAAGGAAATCTAGACGGTAAAACTCTCCCTAACTAACACAAAAATTACTTGATATGACTTTTATCATTTGGAATTTTCCACTACTAGAAAACATGGGTTTACCAAGGAGAGGGTCCCTCGGTAAACTGTGGGTAATTCCTTGGTAATTTAGCTTACCGAGGGATTTCCGAGGAATACACATCCCTCAAAATATCGGTCCCCGATAAAATTACAGAGGGATATTCCCCTTGGTATTTTACCGAGGGATTTATCCCTGGGTAATCCCATGGTATACCTAGGGATATATCCATTGGTAATTCATGTTTTTTCATAATTATTTTCATTTGAAAACATATTGGCCAATCGATGCGCGACACTTGGTACAATGACAATTTCCGTTAAAACTAACTGAGATATTGACCCGTGCTAACATCGTTGTTAAATCGATAATTTGTGATTTTTTTTTGAGAAAAATATTCGTGCTAAAGTTGTTAAAAGATGAAAAGTTTGAATTTTTTTTTTTATTATTATTAACCCAATATTTTATCCTTTATCGTTGCCTTATATGGCTCTATGCAAGTATATATGTACTACTGTACACACCCAATAAATTAACATGCTTCGAACAAATTTAACATAGTCGCACACCTAAGTGATAGAACAAAATCTGAAAATAAAATGTGGAACCCCAAATCGGCACAGATTGACGAATATGGTGTAATACAATCTAATATGATACAGCCAATAATATTGCAAACGAATATAGTATATCTCAGGAATTATTAAACCACGACAATTATTCAATCTTTTATTTAATGTATTTATTCCATAATTTATTGGTTTGGCATATGTACTGCCAAAAACACAAAATATGTAACTTGACGAGTGGATGTGGACATAGAGTAAGACAGTAGGCACACATCAATGAATTTCTTGGGCTAGATAATGAAGATAACAAGGTCTAATTAGGAACAATACATATTCGCCGTCCTGAGGAAAAGTGGTGAAAGGACCGATGAGATATCTTGCTTGAAATATATAGCCTCTAATAAAGCTAGACCTCACAACAGCAAAATCGATAATTAGAGGATAACAGGAACGCTGATTTCTTATGGCTTCTTTTCAAGGAATTTTTGTAATTGTAATTGGGCTCTTTTGCATTTGTGACATGATACGAGGTGATCCCAACACTGACGAGTTGGATTGGTCGTGCAACGCGGAGGAGATGGACCCTAATGGCCCTGACCCACATGTCGTGAGCGACCTTCTCCAGTTTATCTATTCACAAACTCCTGATTCCGGGGACAACTTCTACGCCGAAGCTGAAGCGCCAACCAGAGTTTATTATGGCCGTGCAGCTTGCAATGGGGAACTTTCACATGAAGACTGCAAGAAGTGTCTGGAAGACTGTTATTACAGGGTATTTCACCATTGTAAATATAAAATGGGCGGACAAGTTAAACTAGAAGACTGTAGAATGAGGTATGAAGATTATCCATTTTCAGATGAGTAAGTGGTTCGGATGTATCACGTGTGATTTACTAAATATTCGATATGTATTCTGTCTTCTTCTAAAAACTAAACGTTGCTTCCATCGGCAAGCTTAACCCAGAGTACAGAGGTAATAATTCATTTAACCCAGAGTACAGAGGTAATTTCCTCGATGGGTTATCTGCAGGGATGGACCCAGGATTTAGATTCTTGAGGTGGCGACATATATGATAGTTTTCTCGAGTTAGGGAAGCGAATATAAGAAATTTCATTAAAATTTTAAAAATTATATGTAATTTTTTTTTATGGCGTGAAAATTTTGGAGGGGCGACTGCTACCCTCAATCCTTGAGTCCATCCTTGGTTATCTGTATTATTTGATCATTTTTTGGTAGGGAAATTGTTCTACTAATCAATGACTCACCTTTTGCTTTTAGTTGCTTTTTCTACTGACTCTTAAATCCTTTGTTATGATCCATTACAATATGAAAGTTGTTCTAACAATTAAGTCCATTGTGATTTGAAACTACGCTACGACTACTGAAATCGTGATATATCGGAAACAATGGACTTAATTGTGATATATTCATATCACAATGATATACACAAGTGAAATTCGTTAGAGGGTCAATTCACTTGTTAGAGATCGGAAACAATATATAGCTCATATGTAGTCAATGTGCAGGTTTACGAAGATACTGAACTCAAACCCAACTCTTTTAGTAGATATCTGATTATGATGACATATACCTTACAATACATGACGCAATTTCTGTAAGTTGCCTCCGATGTGACTCAGATAAAAATGACCATTCAAAGTCATATAATGCATTCAAATATGTTAGGGACTGGAAAATTGGCTCAAACCCGTTCGGCCTAACTTATCATCATGGGCTTATATTAATATTCCAAATTGAATAACTAAATCCTATTAAGTATATTTTATTATCTATATCTCCTAATATCTCTTATATCCTCTCTAAAATATTCTTCTGATATATATATATATATATATATATATATATATATATATATATATTTATGAGATATTTGCAATCACTAATCACATATATGAAAAGTACATCGGCTTGTTACGTGCAATAAAATATTCTATATAGATTACGATATCTCCAAACTCGAGCTCATTGGAGTAGGGGACTTATGGTAGGGATTAGAAAATTGACTCGACCTGTTCGGCTTGTCTTACAATCCTGGGCCCACATTGATGCTCCAGATTGAATAACTAAATTCTATTGAGTAGAATTGTGAATTGTAGAATTGAATCGTGAATCGTAAAATTTTATGTGTAATTAATAAAAAAAAGCATATGTATGGATATATATGTATTAGACTTTCCTAAGCGATCCAGAGCAGAAAAATGAAAATCATATCAAGCCGTCAAAGCAGTGGGCTTGTTTAATTCCCCGTTGAGGTTCGGTGCTTAAAGAATGTGCGGCCATTGGGGACCTGAAGCTAGGCCGGGCGCTCCATGGGTCTTCGAGTTCAATAAGAACTCCCACGTTAGGAATACTCTGGTCCATGTGTATAGTTTGTGTGTTGGCGGCATCGAGTGCTCGCGGAAGCTGTTCGACGAAATGCCCAGTCAGGACACTGTTTCTTGGAGCGCGATGATTGGCGGTTACGTCCGAGCAGGGCTGTCTGCTGATGCTGTTGCGTTGTTTCGGAAGATGCAAGTTTCTGGGGTCAAGCCCGATGAGGTCACGATGGTCTTGGTCCTCTCCGCTTGCGCAGATTTGGGTGCGCTCGAGTGTGGGAGGTGGGTGGAATCATTTATTGTGAGGCGTTGAAAGAAGCGTTGAGCTCTGTAATGCTCTTATTGGCATGTTTGCGAAATGCGGTGACGTGAAGAATGCACTGGGTGTTTCGAGACATGGATGATAAGACAATCGTCTCGAGGACTTCTGTGATTGGTGGAATGCCAATGCATGGCTATGGCTCGGAATCAGTCGCTTTGTATGAGAAGATGATCAATGCTGGGGTGGTGCCTGGTGATGTCGCCTTCATCGGGCTCATTTTGGCTTGTAGCCACTCTGGACTGGACCGAGAAGGCCGCAAATACTTCACCTTAATGAAGGAGAAATTTGGGATTGAGCCCAAGATTTTACACTAAGGGTGCTTAGTTGACCTTTTATGCAGGGCTGGACTTATTAAAGAGGCCGTAGAGTTTGTCGATCATACGGCAGACACTTACTAGCATGTGCCGAGCTCAAGGCAAGCTTGAACTCGAGGAAAGAATCAGCAAGAAGCTAATCGAAGAAGAACCTATGCGGGAGTCAAACTATGTTCTGCTTTCCAACATTTACGCAAAAATGTCTCACTGGGAGAAGAAAACTAAGATTAGAGACGTTATGGATGCGAGGGGGATGAGGAAAGTTCCTGGGAGCACATTGATTGAGCTCGATAATGAGATCTATGAATTCATGGCAGGGGATAAGTCCCATGATCAATATGAGAAGATCGATGAGATGGTGGATGAGATGGGGAAGGAGATGAGGAGGGCTGGGTATCTGCCTTCCACATCTGAGGTTTTGCTAGACATTGATGAGGAAGACAAGGAGGATGCCCTTAATCGCCACAGTGAGAAGTTGGCGATTGCTTTTGCTCTTCTAAAGACTCTGCCAGGTACTCCAATACGCATTGTGAAGAACTTGCGGGTCTGTAATGATTGTCATTCTGCTACGAAGTTCATATCTAAGGTCTACAAGCAGGAGATAATAGTGAGGGATAGAAGCCGATTTCATCACTTTATGGATGGGGGTGTGCTCGTGTAGAGATTTCTGGTAGTAAATTGATTCTGATTTAAAGGATTGATCCCTCTTTCTGAGAAGCTTCTTGACTGGAGAAATTGTCTCTTTGATTCATGCCGGGACAACTTTGATTGTTTGAAAGACGAATCGTTTGAGGTATGATTCATGTGATTATCCCGCTTCATCATAAAAGTTCAATACTTTAGCTGCTGCTTGTTTAAAGAAAAGTTTCGAATGGTAGGAAATTGGTTACATCATCATTTAATTAAGAAACCATTAACATTAGTGTTTTGTTTATTCGGTTATTCCTACCCAAGGATATTTCCAGGAATATTCCCCGCAGCTGTTCTATGATTTTTGTATATAACAGTTCTGGACTATCCCTGCATTTTATTCCTATTAATAATGAATGAGTATCGTGGTGATATAACGAAAACGGTATCTATTGTTGGTATCCGAATATTCTGCAGTTCCTTGCTGATCGGCTAACAAGCAGCTGTCATTGGAATTAATGGATGATGTGGATTAGTACATAAGATAGATATTTCCTCTTGTTTTGTACCTTCCAGACAAATAGAGGAAATTGTTTCTCATTTTCTAGTATTTTTTTGCTTTCTAAGAGTTATGATAATCCCTAGGCATGAAGAAATTGGAACATTATACTCGAGGCAGGACATAAATGAAAATATGAAACCCCAGAAATTACTCTCTGAAAGAACATCAGGAATATTCCGTCTCTTTCTTATAAATTCCATTGGAAATCCAGGCGATGCTCAAATTGCAGGACCATGAAGTTCAGGAAGAAATTCAGCAAGTCGACTGACGAAATACTGCCTGACTGGCGTGACAAGTATTTGGACTACAAGGATCTGAAGAAGCGACTCAAACTGATATGTCCCGACAAAGATGTTGAAACGAAGAAACGACCAAGAGTTGATCTAGAGGCCACAGTTTGTGGAGATTGCAAGGATGAGACGGCGAAAAAGGTATCTGCTTTTGAGGAGAAGTTGGAGGCTGAGGTCTATAAGTTCAATTGGTTTATCATGGAGAATGAGGAAGAATATATTATCAAATGGGAGGTAAACTTATGATTATTCACAGAATTCTGTTATTTCCTTTCAATATTCCACATAGAAAGATCCAAAAAAAGTCTACTGGCTAATTGGCCCTTATGCTAAGGAAATCCAAGGCACAGGTAAATTCTGTTGTCACTTAAAGCTCCAGTTTAGGTGTTGAGGGCCAACTTTCTGCAGCATGGTACAAAAGGGCATCGAACAGAGTTTAGTCTCTAGATGTTAGTTTCATCAGCGATGGATTAGGAAATGTAAAATTTTGATATAGTCTTGGTATTCATGGAACTTATGTGTTTCTGGACCTGGTTGATCTCTTTCATGTTCATAAAACTCTTCTTGCGTACACTTTTTGGCTTTTAGTTTATGTATTACTGGATGCATAAGGCCTTTACAAAATATCTGTCACCGGTTTATCTCAAAATACCTTTTTGATATGTCCTGAAAATGAGTCCAAACTTTTGATACTCTCATCTTAACAATGGAGATTTGACGTTCTTTTTTGTACTTAACAAAAAAGTGACATCATTAGGATGATGTGTGCAAGACTATATCATCATTGACTCTCATGAAAGAGCCCAATTTGCTTTTCTGTGTGAGACAGTTTCATCTTCTCCTAGGCTGAGGAGATTCGACTTTCAAACTGGAGCTCCACTTTTTTAGCCTATTGTGGTTGTATTGCAGGTATTGAAAGAGATTGCAGGTAAAGCCGAGGATGTTGAGGAGTTAATGAAGATTTGTAGAGAAGTAGTTGATTTCCATGGCGAGATGGTTTTGTTGCAGAGTTACAGCGCTCTAAACTACATAGGTAATTATTTATTCTCGGTTATCAAATTATGAATAACTAGTTTTAAGTGATGTGATAGATGACATGGCATCGATTTATTGCAAAAGTATTAAAAATGCCACATCACTATTTGTATTTTCAAATCCGGAACAGAGTCCTCGTGAGTGCCTGATTTTGAAGCAATAGTGTCAGTCATTATCCATTTGATTAGCAGATCCTATGTGGAGTATTATTGGAGGAATTGACCGATTTCTTTTTCCACCCACAGGATTGGTGAAGATCTTAAAGAAGTACAAAAAGCGAAGCGGGGCTGTCACTCGCTCGCCTATATTCCGAATGCTTGTGCAGCAGCCTTTTTTCTCAACTGAGGTGCTTAACAGGCTTGTGAACGAGTGTGAGAGAACACTTGACTGCCTGTTCTTTGGAAATGAACAATTACTGCATAACAATGATTCAAGGAACGAGAATGGGCAGGAGCCGCGCAGATTGCCTGAAGAACTTGGGGAGCTCGAGCACATGGAAAGCAAGTACAAGAAAATGACTCGCTTGGTATTAGACACATTGATGGAGATCCGAAGCGGAAGTTCGACACCTGGTGATCACTCACTACCGCCTATGCAAATATGAATTTCAAGCTCATATACCGTCCTTTACGAGCGAACCAAGGGCTAATTTAGGCTCAGATGGAACACAAATGCAATCGGACATCATATAAGATTACACTTATAATGGAAAAGTTATCTGTAGATTTTAGGCTAAAAGCAGAATGAGCTTTTCAGGTGAAGAGAAACATGATCCCTTGTTATACTTGTGATAATGTAAGACGCAGTTTGA
Source organism: Punica granatum (assembly GCF_007655135.1). Taxonomy (NCBI): domain Eukaryota; kingdom Viridiplantae; phylum Streptophyta; class Magnoliopsida; order Myrtales; family Lythraceae; genus Punica; species Punica granatum. Next base: position 5,843,824 of record NC_045132.1, read on the forward strand.
AACCAAAATTACCTCTTTGAAACTTTTGATCAAGTCTTCTGGGACCGCGGCATGGGATGTGTTGGAATTTAAAGATTTGGCCCGAACTGGTAAGGTTTTAGGCTTACTTGGTCGAATCTCATGATTTGGGCTTCTAGGGTCGGACTGAATGATCACGTCTTGCAAGACAAACAAACTCCGACACTGGGCCTACTAGGTCGAGCAAAGACCGGTAATTCCACAACACAAAAACCCTCTCTCGTACTCTCTCAATTTTTGGGAGCAAGAACTCTCTATTTCAATCAATCGATGGTACGTTAATTGGAATTATTTACTTATATTATGTGGTTACAGATCCGATACCGGAACCCACAAATATCTCTAGATATTTCCAGATAGCCACAGTCATGAGATAATATCTCATGTGGTTAATCAAGTTGGTTGGGTCCCACAAGGGCAGATCCTATTCGGTTCAATTCGAAAAATCCTACATCTCCCACTCGCACTTGAGGACCGACCTAATCATGTTGATGCACAAACTGTCAGAGAAAGAACGTTCATACGGGGTAATGGGCAGGAGCCGCGCAGATTGCCTGAAGAACTTGGGGAGCTCGAGCACATGGAAAGCAAGTACAAGAAAATGACTCGCTTGGTATTAGACACATTGATGGAGATCCGAAGCGGAAGTTCGACACCTGGTGATCACTCACTACCGCCTATGCAATTATGAATTTCAAGCTCATATACCGTCCTTTACAAGCGAAGGCTTTAGTTTAACTGCCCTGTCCCCTGTGGTGGAATGGCATGATAAGTTATAGATTATGATCTCGTGAAATCGTTGTCTCGGTCTGATTCTATTCCACCGTATCAAACAGGAAATCAAATATTTCTATCCCATAGATATTTTCAACATTTGTGAAATATATCTTGCATTGCTAACCAAAATAGTAATTGTCTGGCTTTTCTTTCGTTGATGATGAATCACACTCTTTACAACTCGGGTGGGGAAAGGCAAGAAAAGATGAAATGCAATTACCATGATTTAACTAATATCGGATAGTCAGTAAGTTCTACTTATAAAATTCGGGTGTGGTGCTAATTTTGTGATACCTTATCAACACCGCCTCTCTTCCCAAGATTCCAAACTCCAGGTGAAATTTGGAAAGCTCTTATGTCAATTCTGGCTGAAGTTCCCGGTTTCCTACAAGTTTTCTCCGATGGATCTGTGCTGCGCTTAGCACCTGATCATATTGCGCCTGCCTCCCCGACCGAATCATCCATTGGGTATATGTCCAAGGATGTGATAATCGATGCCTTGAAACCGGTGACTGCAAGGATGTTTATCCCCTCGACTTCAGGTTCCCGAGATTCACTCCCCGTTTTGGTCTATTTTCACGGTGGTGGGTTCTGCATTGGGTCGACCACCTGGTATGGCTACCACCACTTCCTGGGGGACCTGTGTGCCGCAGTTCGGTGCATTGTTCTCTCTGTCGACTACAGGCTGGCCCCAGAGAACCGCCTCCCCATAGCTTACAAAGATTGCTATAGCTCTCTGGAATGGCTAGGCTGCTGTCAGAGCACTGAGCCGTGGCTCGACCGAGCCAACCTTTCATGCTTGTTCATGTCTGGGGACAGTGCAGGGGGCAACATAGCTCATCAGGTGGCCATCATGGCAACTCAGGATCAGGTTCCTGGCATACAAATTCGCGGTATAATACTGATACATCCTTACTTCGGGAGTGAGAAGAGGACTGCGGAAGAGTTGGCTGATGGATCTGCCTCATACGTCGCGATGAATGACTTGTTCTGGAATCTGAGCATTCCAGAAGGCTCTAACCGGGACTACTCCGGATGCAACCTTGAGGCGGCAGAAATGTCTCCTGAAGAATGGGATCGGTTTCCTAGTGTGATGGTTTTCGTTGCAGGCCTAGATTTCCTGAAGGAAAGAGGAGTAAGCTATGCCGAGTTTATGCGTAAGAGAGGGGTGAAGAACGTCAAGCTTGCCGAAGCTGAGGGAGAGCAGCATGTGTACCATGTATACCATCCCAAGTCTGAAGCGACCCGCCTGCTGCAGAAACAGATGAGTGACTTCATGGCAGCTTTTGGAACCAAGGGCTAATTTAGGCTCAGATGGAACACAAATACAATCGAACATCATATAATATTTCAGTTATAATGGAAAAGTTATCTGTAGATTTTAGGCTAAAAGCAGAATGAGCTTTTCTGGGAAAAGAAACATGATCCCATGTTATACTTGTGATAATGTAAGACGGAGTTTGAAACCGAAGTTACCTCTTTGAAACTTTTGATCAAGTCTTCTGGGACTGCGGCATGGGATGTGTTGGAATTTAAAGATTTGGCCCGAACTGATAAGGTTTTAGGCTTACTTGGTCGAATCTCACGACTAGGGCTTCCGGGGTCGGGCTAAATGATCACGTCCTGTAAGACAAATAAACTCTGGCAGTGGGCCTTGCTACTAGGTCGAGCAAAGACCGCTAATTCCACAACACAGAAACCCTCTCTCGTACTCTCTCACTTTTTGGGAGCAAGAACTCTCTATTTCGGTTAATCAATGGTACGTTAACTGGAATTATCTACTTATATTCGGTAGTTACAGATCCGATATCGGATCCCACAAATATCTTTAGATATCTCCAGATAACCACAGTCATGAGATAATATCTCAAGTGGTGAATCAAGTTGGGTCGGGTCCCACAAGGGCGGATCCTATTTGGTTCAACTAGAAATATCCTACATCTCCCACTCGCACTTGAGGACTGACCTAATCATGCTGATGCTCAAACCGTTAGAGAAAGAACGTTCATACGAGTTAATGGGCCATGCGACCGCTGAGCACATAGAAAACAACGGGGAGCTCTACACTAGAAATTCGTTACACCTGCATTATATTGTCCACGATGGAGGCATAGTACATTGCATGCTCTACTGCTGTGCAAGAACCTTGAGGTTGCTACACAGTATTCTAAGCCTGTCCTGATACACTGCGATAGCATGGCTGCCTTAGATTATGCTAAGGACCCTAAGTATCATGGGAGGACCAAGCACATTGAGGTTAGATACAACTTCATTAGAGATATAGTTGCACGAAAGGAAGTGATCGTGAAGCATATTTTTACGAGTAAGATGATTGCAGATCTCCTTACTAAACCTATTTTTAGAGATTGTTTTGAGGCTCATGTGAGGGCATTAGGACTTCGTAGATGGCGAATGTGCCTTCTTTATTTATTTATTTATTGTGAAACGATCATTTCTTTTAGTGATGACATTCCAGGTTATTTTAGATATTCTCAATTAACGCATGATTTATCCATTCGTTTGTTGATACTTATGCATTATTATTTTGATGATAAATTAGCACTTCGTAAATGTTAGTATGTTATTAGGCTGAGATTACTTTATTCACACAAGTAATCGCCTTTGGTGCAATTGAGTGCGAGCAAGGATGAGACACAATGGTTGATTGTGTTGCCTCGATAAGAGATCGAGATGAGGTCCTTATTTGAGTGACCGAGATGGAAATCCCACATTTCATCATGCCTTTTAATTTAAAAGCCAGATGCAAAACCTTGATTTGACGCCTAAGATGGTGAATAAATTGAGGATTCGAGTTAGGCGCTAGTATGGTGACTGAACTAAGATCTATACAGTGTAGAGTTTTGATAGACACTCCTTGGGAGAATAACTTCACTATAACATGTATTTCATACTACATGTGCTCAGAGATCAAAATTAGGAAATGGATGAATGGATCCTTGCTTCATCATTGTGTGAATCCAATGAAACAATTATACTTAATATTTTTATTATAGACAACAAATTAATACACTAAAATTATATATAAAAATAGATATTCGAAGAATTTTTACAGAAAAATAATTAATTAAACATATATACAAATTATCGCAACTCACTAATTATAAGAATATATGTACATATGGAAAAATTAAAAATTTTTACCTGTGTAATATATTGACAAATATATAAAGTGCGAAATGCATATTAAATGAAATGGTGTTTGACGATACATATGATTTCTATAAAAATGTAAGCACAAGACACTAATTTTACAAACTATAGTCATATAAAAAGTAAAACTTTAACATACTAAAGTAATGGTATTACGAAGATTATTTAAATAAAATTTGCAAATTGAAGTTCATATATAAGAACTAAATATTTATAATAAATCCGTATAATATTTTGACGATTAAATAAATATACAGTGCTCATATATAAAAATAGATATTCGAAGAATTTTTACTAAAAAATAATTAATTAAACATATATAAAAATTATCGCAACTCACTAATTATAAGAATATACGTACATATGGAAAATTAAAAATTTTTACCTGTGTAATATATTGACAAATATATAAAGTGCGAAATGCATTAAATGAAATGGTGTTTTGACTATACATATGATTTCTATAAAAATGTAAGCACAAGACACTAATTTTACAAACTATAGTCATATAAAAAGTAAAACTTTAACATACTAAAGTAATGGTATTACGAAGATTATTTAAATAAAATTTGCAAATTGAAGTTCATATATAAGAACTAAATATTTATAATAAATCCGTATAATATTTTGACGATTAAATAAATATACAACGCTCATTAAATAATATAATTTATTGCAAAACTTACCAATATGCCGGAAAAAGTGGTCTATTATATAGGATTATTGCTCTAAATTCTGAACTATTTTTGAAAATTCTTGTTGTTCTAATTAAAAGAATAATATTTATCTTTAAATATTACAGTAAATAATTATAGTTATTAAAAGAATCTCATGCAACGCACTGGCTAAAACACTAGTATATAGTAAAATTAACTTGAGAGTGCAATTAATGTTGTTAATAAATTGGAAAACTCCCTTAAAAATAATTAGTATAGTAAAATTAAATGTTGTTATAAATGTAAAAATCTATTCTTAATGTAATTAGTATATGATAATTAATACAAGATCTTTATCCGGTGCATTGTATGGGATTGTTTCAAATATTACATAGTAATTTCGTTGCTTATGATAATTAAGTTTGTTTCACTAATATAATCCTAATTAAAATAAACTAATAACTATCACCAAGTGAGGGGTAATTCTAAGGCCCTCAAACTTCAAAAGTTATACAACAGTACATTTTTATGAGTCACTGTATTTTCTGAGAAATTTAAAATCCATATAATATGAAGAGATTAAAACTTAGGCATATATTGGGTTAGTGAAAGTACGTAATTTTGTTTTTTGAGGTTGACTTGTACTTTTAATTTTCCAATACTGATGTACTTCATTTCAATTCCGTGACATTTTCAAACTCTATGAAAATATCGATTATTTATTTGTTTATTTTTAACTATATTTTGTAATCATTCTCTGTGTTTTCTTCTTTTGTTCTAATTGTAATTTAGGATTTTCTTTTTAACACGTTGATTAAACATAATTGTAATTTAGGATTTTCTTTTTAACACGTTGATTAAACATGTCATTGTTTCTACGAATTAGTTATATCTTATTTGCTCTTTTAATAAAAAATATTTTTATATTAAATTTTCTTTTGTTCTAGTTGCATTTGACTTCATTTATTAAAACTTTTATTTTGGATTTGATTCTCATTTACTTTTTTCTTGTTAAGTATATATGGGTGTGTGGATACATAATGTAGATTTTTCAGTAATTTTTTAATTTAGAAAATTTTAAAATTTTATTTCTTAAGTGCATTAATTTAAACACAGTTATACTAAGCAAGTCGGTAGAACTAGAATTTAAGAAAAAATAAAAGGCAAAATTAATTTAACACATTTAAACAAATTTTATTTAGAAATCATGGATTTGTAATCAAAAGATTAAAAGATGACCAAAAAAATTAGAACTAGAATTTAAGAAAAAAATAAAAGGCAAAATTAAACTATAGAGAATGATTGTGGTACAGGGTGAACCTAGCACACAGCTGGAGTCCAAATATTGCAGCACTAAGAAGAACGGCTTTCGTGGATACGACACTTTGGTCGTGGAAGTTGCTCTCGAGGAGCTCTCGTATCAAGTTGACAAAAGAGGGTATGAACTCTACAATTGCAAACCTGTTTCGCCTGATGTTTTTCTCTATGGACACGCCGGCGATGGCGGCGGAGAAACTGAGGGTGGGGTTACAGGGGGGGTTTGAGAGAGAGAAAAAGAGGAGCTTTCTAACCGGTTACTTGCTCTTATTCACTTACCCGGAACAAATTCAATTAAAAGGCTGTAGACTGAGGTTCGAGGAAGAGGAATATCCATTTATAGAAGGAGAGTTTACCTAAAATGACTTATGGTTTACCCGTTTTGACAAAAACAAAAAGCATGGATAGATTTGACAAAACGGGTAAACCATGGGCCATTTTAGGTAAAAATCCCTTTATAGAATGATCAAGTGGTCTAGGTGACATGGCCGTGCAAAGTAATCCCATGCGTACAACTGCCTCTTCATTAAAGAAATTGTGCTTCCATGGGCGCACTCGAGAAACTTGTTGGCTGGTTCTTTCAATAAACTACATATGACCACGCAAACTACTTTAATATTTTTCTATATATTGATAATCCTCGAACCACAGTTTAAGGGCTTTACATTGAATTTGTTCCCCCGATATATATCACATAGCTCCATTTTAATCCATTACCATGTTTATGGAGCACTAAGAAGGCAAACGCCATAGCACCAGGCCCTAGTGGTTATAGTGTGCATTTCTTCTGTTGTTCCAAAAACGTCCAAATGAGATTAGAATCGCGAGAAATCGGAAAATAATGACACCAAATATACATGGTAAAACCCTCAAACGAAGGGAAACATCAACGGACAGAGCATGGGTATCCACTAGATCGAAAAACCGGAAATTACATCCAAGATATCACTCGTGTTTCCCAAGCCACCTTACCGATCCAAACCTCACCGAGAAGAGTCTTTCCCAAACTCTCACCCTGTTTGGATTCGAAGTTAAAATCACCATGATTTTAACTTTAACTTTAACTCTACACTACACAACAAAACACACATTTGAAAAGTCAAACTGGTGGGTCCCATATCTTATTCAAACACACAATCTCATTATACACAATTATCTACTACATCCATTTATTTTATTTAAAGTCAAACTGGTGGGCCCACAAACCCTTGTCTTCTTCCTCAGTTAAAGTTAAAGTTAAAGTTTCGTTAACTTTAACTCCGAATCCAAACGGCCCGTCAATTTTCTTACCTTTCTCACTCTAAAATCCTAGAGTTGCAGAGAAAATATTCCCAAGAAAATTCTCGAAAGATCTCACCCAACATTCACCATCCCTCACAACGTAGTACCCTTGAGTATAAGACTCACTCCCTATATATAGATACAAGACCATTTATATCTCAAAGATATCATAAATCCCTCTGGAATAATCTTCCCATTAAGATATAAATATTTCCTTTTAAATAATCTAAAGATATCCTAGAAATATCTATAATATCTCATAGAAATATTTCACTCTTCAAATATTCAAAAGATACAAAAAAAATCTCTAGAAAATTGGAAATATATCGCCCCATCCTCTTTTCGACCGATATCGTCAACGCCTACCGGGTCTTTGATTCTTCGGGTCTTTTGGGCTTAATATGAGACATCTCTAACAAATCCCCACCTTGGCTCGCATTTAGCCAAGCACGATCAACCTCCTACTTGACCGCTCTGTCACAGCCCTTACCGGGCTCCATCTCACTTTACATGCATGCCGCTCTAGTCCAAGCCACTCTTGGACTTCTTCAAGACGTCGGGCTTCCTCAGTTTTCCTTTTGCGCACACTCCAAAGTTGACTCATCTACAAGTCGTATCCTTGACATTAGCATTGCTTGAGACCACCAACTCTGCAAGCCCAAAAAAATCCCATGGTCTCAAATGCTCCTTTTGTTTGTCCCTTGTTCGTAAACTATTCCACAAAGAATGTTGCCTCCCCTAAGACTTTCCTATCTGAACATCCTCTACTACCAAAGGCCGAGTCTCAGGAATCTCCGGGTCTTCCACCACGAACTCTGCCTTCTTCATATGTTTCTCCACCCGTCCTTTGCTCCCGCTCTTATACTACTCCACCAAAGCAGCTTCATCAAAAGCAATAACTTGATTGACAAGGATTTTTGAGTACTTACTGATCGAGTGTAATGACCTGCACCCATCCATCTTGTCAAGGCCGAGATCACCCAAGTACTTTTGTTCTGGAGTTGACCTCTCGAACACTGTTGTAGTACCGACTTTACCTTACATAACATATATCCCTTCTCGCAATGCCTCCTACACCACTACGAGAGCTCCCGTCAAAACTCCTCCTTGGCCCATGTATTTTTAACCAAGAGCATCTAGACTTCCTAACGAAATCAAATTTTTCCTTATACCCGAGATGTGCCTAACATCTGACAATATTATCTCACTGCCATCATACATCACAATTCTAACTCTACCCAACCCGACAATATTACATCTCTGACCATCCGCCATGAGAATTCGACCATCCTTTGTCGACTGATAAGCGGTAAACAACTCTCTATCATGACAAATATGGTAAGAGCTACCCGAATCGAGAACCCACAGTGTACCTGTCCGACCCGATGTAGTGAGAGACCTTGTCCCCATATCTGTTACAATCGAGAGAATGTCTCTTTCTCCTTCGCTTCGCTCTGTCACCCCTATATTCGTCGATGCCTTGACTTTTCGCCTTTGATAGTCCCGCTTGAGATGACTGTTACAATAAATATAATTGATTCACGTAAGTGCATGTATTGAACAAGTAATAAAGAGTGAGTAGAGTATTGTTCCCGCAATAATTGATCTAGACTTTCACTAAGTACCAGGAATAGAACAATAAGTTTTTATTCAGGCGATCAATTTGTCAAAAAATTTGACTAAATTTAAGCAAGAAAATAAAAATGATAATCTAATGGCGATAAGATACCTAAAGCATACAACTTCCCCTAGAGCTATTCCTAATTTTACCACCTACTTCACTTACTATCAGTTGAATGATTTAACTGTTAACGTAGGATTTTATATCTTCCCGCATGTCTTCTTATAGCTACGAGAACGTATTCTCATGTAACCCATTACGATTGAACCCTAATTGGCTATCTAAGGCGATTGATTATTCATAATCCTCACGCAAATTAATCATGTTTCCTAACTCAAATTAATCTTAGGTTATCCTATCTCGCACCTAAACTTAGAAACCGTTTCCCAAGTTCATATAAGTTGCTAGAGCAATTTAATTGGTGGCCAATCATAAAAAAGCATAAAAAACGGAATATGATAAGCACAATCAATCAATCAATAGACAAGGAAGTAAAATCACGAATTAAGAATAAACTCTTGGTTCCAATGAAATCCTAGGAAACGATTTTAGCTCATAGCAATGGAGTTCAACAACCAAGAGATCAAAGAAGACATAATTAAACTAAAGAAGAGTAAAAGAAGAATAAAAGAAAACGCGGCCTGTCTTGGGATTGATTCGCCTCCGTCTACTTCTTCGTCTCCTATAGTTCTCCCATGTATCCCTATTTCTTCCTTGGTGTAGATTCACTTCTTAGGTTCAGCCAAGTTCCAAATAAATAAGAGAGAACTCTTAAAATTCCTCAAGAAGTCTAAGATTCTAATTACCTAAAAATAAGAGTTCAACTTCCTAATTTGAATCAAAAGAGATCGCAACAAAATATCTTCTTCAAATGTTGATTCTCAATCTCTTCCCATCCTATCTTCCCTTCCAAGAAAATCCCTAGCATGTTTAGTTGCTCAAAATAAGCCGAAGAAGCAGAAAACTTGCTGAGAAACTCGGCTGCAAAGTGTGCTGTATCACAGTAGTATAGTGCCTAGGCATAGTTTTACAGAGCTGAATTGGTCGAATCAGATCTTTTGTGTTGAGGCATGGTTAAAAGTGTGCTTAGGCACCTTCCAATTGAGACTAAATCTCTACTTCCTTGATGATTCCAAAGCATCCATCATGATCATTGGAGTTCTCCATGCTTCCAAAGTTATCCCTAAAATAATATACTCGAAATCAATACTAAGAAATCCATGGGAAACTCGAAAAATCAACTAATAATGATTCAAAGTGAATAAACCTATAAAAACTGAACTCAAACTAAAACTACATGAAAACCAACCTAAAACAAGACAAACTCTAACTCCCAGCAACCAATTTTTGCCCAAAATGCGAACTTCCAGCTCGAATTTTCACCGAGTTATCAACGGCCTTCCTCGTTGCAAATCTAGCAAGTACTTTTTCAGCACCTTAACTCGTACCTGCTACGCAACCTCTTTTTAGTCGATCTGCCCGTTGCGATAACTCCCTTTCCATCGCTCCCTTGGTTACCGGTCACCTTTCTCTACAACTCTTCGAGTTCAATAACGCGTTGACGTTTTCCAAAGTGATGCTTGTCCTCCCGTAGAGTATGGTTTCGACGAAGCTCTCATAGGACTCTAACAGAGAACATAACAGCAACAAGGCTTGATCTTCGTCTTCTATCCTGGCATCCACATTAGTAAGATCCATCACGATTTGATTAAACAAATCCATGTGATCACTTACAGAGGTTCCCCAGCTCAATCTCAGCTGGTATAACCGCTGCTTCAAGTACAACCTATTCGCAAAGGACTTCTGCAGATATAATGATTCCAGCTTCTTCCACACATCTAGTGCCTAGCCCAAATCGCACACCTCCCACAGGACTTTGTTTGATAGGCTCAGTTGGATTATGCTGAGAGCCTTAGCCATGACTGATTGCTTTTGGTCTGTCGTCAGGGTTGAATCCAGCTTATCTTCTCATCTTAGTGCTCCCTCCAGGCCGTGCTGAACTAGTAAAGCCTTCATCTTTATTTATCACAATCCGAAGTCATTCGTCCCATCGAATTTCTCCACCTCGAATCTCACGCCTGACATCTTTAATAGCACCAAAACCTATGCTCTGATACCATTTGTTGTTCCAAAGACATAGAAACGAGATTAGAATCACGAGAAATCTAAAAATAACGATACCAAATATATGTGGTAAAACCCTCAAATTGAGGGAAACATTCACGGACAGAGCAGGAGTATCTACTAGATCAAAAAACCGAAGATTACAATCGAGATATCACTCGTGTTTCCCAAGCCCTCTTACCGACCCCAACCTCACCGAGAATAGTCTTTCCCGAACTCTCGATTCTTTGACCTTTCTCACTCTAAAATTATAGAGTTACAAAGAAAATATTCTCGAGTGAATTCTGGAAAGATCTCACCCCACACTCACTGTCCCTTTGAACGTAGTACCTTTAAGTACAAGACTCACTCCCTATATATAAATACATGACCCCCCATATCTCAAAGATATCCTAAATCTCTCTAGAATAATCTTCCCTTTGAGGTATAGATATTTTCTAAATAATCTAAAGATATCCTAGAAATATCCCTAATATCTCCTAGGAATATTTCACTCTTCAAATATTCAAAAGGTACAATGAAATCCCAAGAAAATAGGAAAATTACCGCCCCATCCTATTTTCGACTAATCTCGTCACCGCCTACCGCATCTCCGATTCTTTGGGTCTTTCGGGTTTAATGTGAGACATCTCTAACATCTTTAAAGCCTCATGGAGCACTGTAAGTGGAGATTTTGTTAAAGCAGTGTTGAATTTCTTTAAAAGTGCTAGATTTCTAAAGCAGGTGAATAGCACTAGTATTATCTTGTTCCTAAAGTCTCTAATCCCTCTAAGATGACTTAGTGCAGGCCAATCTCTTGTTGTAATGTGTTTTACAAGTGTATAACTAAGATACTGGTGAATAGGCTTAAGTGCTTTCTAGCTGAACTCATATCCTCAAATCAGTGGTTCTGTGCATGGAAGGAGTTTTGGGGATAATATTTTAATGGCTCTTGAGCTGGTTAAGGGCTATAAAAGGGAAAGAATTAGCTCTCAATGTGTCATTAAGGCAGATATAATCAAAGCTTTTGATTAAATCTGCTGGAGGTTCTTGCTAAATATTCTAAAAGCTATTGAAGTCCCTGATGAGTTCACAAGGTGGATTGAGGCTTGTATCAGAGGAGCAACGTACTCAGTCAATATCAATGGGGGATTAGAAGGTTATTTTCAAGGCAATAAAGAGCTGAGACAAGGTGACCCATTGTCTCCATACCTCTTTGTTATGGCTATAGACGTTTTGTCAAGAATGCTGGATGATTCTGCAGATCAAGGAAGACTAGAATACCATAACAATTGCAGTAGAGTGAAGATTATGCACTTGGGCTTTGCTTATGACCTCATGGTCTTCTTCAAATGCTCTAAGGACCATTCTTGAGGCCCTTGAGTAATTCTATAGGATGTCGGGCCTCAAGTTGAATCACAGGAAAGTTGAACTATATTGTGGAGGCATAATCAAGGAAGCAGTACAAGACATGGTTCAAACTAGTGGTTTTAAAGTTGGCTCTTTGCCTGTTAGGTACCTTGGTGTGCACCTGGTGCTAGGTAGATTAACGAATAAGGAACATAGACCTCTCATTGAGAAGACCACATCTAGAATTGAAGCTTGGGCTGCAAAGACGCTTTCCTATACAGGGAGGCTACAGTTAGTGCAGTCATTGATTCATTCCCTTGTGAATTTCTGGTGCAATGCCTTCATATTGCCCAAGAAAGTTATAAGGGTAGTGAAGCAATAATGTAAAGTCTTTCTGTGAAAGGGAAGAGATGGAGATGCAAAAGGGGCAAAGGGAAACAATCTGTATACCTAAAGCTGAAGGTGGACTTGGAGTGAAATATCTAAAAACTTGGAATTATGCTTGTAGTCTAAAGCTCATATGGCTGGGAAAATTACTTGAATGATACAAAACATTTTAAATTGTAACGCGAACGGTACAAAATCTTTTTTTTGTAACAATTTGATACAAAACGTATCAAATTGTTTCAATCAAGTACAATCTGTCAATTTCCGTTGACACCATTAAGAATTTCTGACGTGGCACATGACGTGCCAAGTCTTATGACACATGGCTGGATGCGATTAAGAATATCTGACGTGGCGCGTGACGTGGCAAGTCTTATGACACGTGGCTGAAAAATTTTAGCATGATGTAACAAATGGGTACAGAACCTTATTAAGATGTAACAAATTTGTACAAAAATTTATTAAGATGTAACAAATGGATACAAAACTTTATTAAGATGTAACGAAATGGTACAAAACTTTTTGTATGATGTAACAAATTGATACAAATAGCAGAAAAAAGGACAACTACACCTAATTAAAATAATAAAAGGGGAGATCCGTATTGAATGGTGCTGCGGGATCTACGCATATCCAACGATAGGAAGACCCGTATTACGATAATATGGAGTCATATTACCATGAGCGAAAAAAATATCTGGTAGTATGAATTTGCATAATAAATTTTGGTCCCTCTGAATTTCGAGAGAAGTACATAAGTTCAAAAGGAAATATTGGAAGAGAAAATAAAGAGAAGATCTTTCATTCCAAAAATTTCTTACATGGCACGTAAGGATCTCGTTGCTTGAGAATTTTGCCATTTTTCATGACACGTCAAGTTAACCCAATTAACGTCACAATTATGGACAAGACTGGGGGGATGTCCCGTTCCTTGAAGAGATGGCTCGCACTCGGACTCATGGCCAGTTTTTTATCCAAGCGTCAGACTCATGGCCAGTTTTTTATCCAAGTGCCAACAAGAAAGCCTACCTCGTGAGCCATCTCTTCAAGGAACGGGACATCCCCAAGTCTTGTCCATAATTGTGACGTTAATTGGGTTAACTTGACGTGTCATGAAAAATGGCAAAATTCTCAAGCAACGAGATCCTTACGTGCCACGTAAGAAATTTTTGGAATGAAAGATCTTCCCTTTATTTTCTCTTCCAATATTTCCTTTTGAACTTATGTACTTCTCTCGAAATTCAGAGGGACCAAAATTTATTATGTAAATTCATACTACCAGATATTTTTTTCGCTCATGGTAATATGACTCCATATTATCGTAATACGGGTCTTCCCATCGTTGGATATGCGTAGATCCCGCAGCACCATTCAATACGGATCTCCCCTTTTATTATTTTAATTAGGTGTAGTTGTCCTTTTTTTTGCTATTTGTATCAATTTGTTACATCATACAGAAAGTTTTGTACCATTTCGTTACATCTTAATAAAGTTTTGTACCCATTTGTTATCTTAATAAATTTTTGTACAAATTTGTTACATCTTAATAAGGTTCTGTACCCATTTGTTACATCATGTTAAAATTTTTCAGCCACGTGTCATAAGACTTGTCACGTCACGCGCCACGTCAGATATTCTTAATCGCATCCAGCCACGTGTCATAAGACTTGCCACGTCACGTGCCACGTCAGAAATTCTTAACGGTGTCAACGGAAATTGACGGATTGTACTTGATTGAAACAATTTGATACGTTTTGTATCAAATTGTTACAAAAAAAAAAGATTTTGTACCGTCCGCGTTACAACTTAAAATGTTTTGTATCATTCAAGTAATTTTCCCTCATCTGGCTACTAATCAATCGAGCGGGGTCATTATTGGTAGCCTGGATCAATGAATACTTAATAAGGGGCAGAAGTTTCTACGATCTCAAGCTCCTATCTTATATTCTTATGCATGGAGAAAGTTACTGAAGATAAGGGACATAACATATCCCTTCATAAAGCACAGAATTGGAGATGGCAAAGATACACTATTTTGGTTTGACAATTGGGAGGAGAATTTTCCTCTAATTACTAGCTTTCAAGATCAAAGGCATGGAATTCAGCTCTACGCTACAGTTGCTGAAGCTTGTGGTGCCATACGGTGGAGGACCAGCAATTTAGAGAAACTGGAGGACGAGTTGTAGGAAAACTTGAGGGGGCGAAGTCGTCGCAATGATAGAGTCTCTCTTTCGAATGTCTCTGATTGCCACAACCATGGGGTAGGCTCCCCCTTCCTTACTAGTGCCCCCATGCCATTTTATAGACGTCTAGTAGCTTTTTACCTTTGGGATTCAAATCCCATGTTAAACGTTTCCTCCAGGCAAGAATGTCCGGTTTTTGATTGGGTGCATGGACTTAAGTTTTTGTGGGCTATGGGTTGCATGGGCTTCGCATTTGAGTTCGAACTAAGCCCGTATTCTTGATCCCATATCAGGGGGGTTCAGCTTTCCTCTGATGTGAAGGACAAAGTGATCTGGGTAGTGAATATGGCAAGGAAGTTTACCATAACAAGTGCCTGAAATGAGATCATAAGGAAGGTAGGGCGAGTCAAACATGGTACAAGTTGGTCTGGTGGGAGCAATACATACATAGGCATAACCATCGGAGGTAATGATGTAGTGGTTCTAAGCTTACTCCCATGTGATATGGAGACCCTCAGGTCTCGAGTTTGAATCCCTCGGGAACATATGTCAGGGTGGGCACTTTGGCCTAGGCCTTAGGTTATCTCTGACTTCTATAAATTATACTAGGTCCCTGGTGGTGCTATGCTGACGAGGTCGGTGCTTGCGCTGGTTGTTCAGTTCATCTGATATGTTTGCGATTAAGCACGAGAGTCCAAACATTGCGTAACAGGGGGTGGCAGTGTTGCCATTACTGCTACCCACCATTTTTATCCATAAAAAAAAGGGCAAATTACAAAAAAAACCCAAGTTTTGTAAAATGTCTCAGTTTTGTCCTAAATTTTGTTTTGTAACAAAAAAACCATAAGTTTTCTAAAATATCTCAAAAATGACCTCCGTTATAACTTCCGTCAATTTTTGCCTACGTGTGACCTACGTGGACTGTTAAAGGGACCCACCATCAGCAGCAAAAATTGACGGAAGTTATAACAGAGGTCATTTTTCAGACATTTTAGAAAACTTATGGTTTTTTTTGTTACAAAACAAAATTTAGGACAAAATTGAGACATTTTACAGAACTTGGGTTTTTTTTTGTAATTTACCCAAAAAAAAAGCTTCATTAGTTGGCTTGCCATTCTTAATAAACTTTTGACCCTCGATTGTGTGGCTTGCTGGACGATCGTGGCTGATAAAAATTGCCTCTTCTGTATGCAAGTTGAGGAGAATCATGATCACTTGTTTTTCACCTGTAGCTATACTAAGAAAACATGTTTACAAGTGCAATAGGTGTGTAGCCTTGATAAACCAGTTGGAGATTGGGACTTGTGTGGACAATTCGGCATCTTAAGGGCAGATATGTGCAAGTTATCCTGCTCAAAATGGCGTGGGATGCCTATATATATATATATTTCATATGGAGAGTCAGGAATAAGCTCGTGTGTGGACATATTGATCTGTTGAACCAGGTGTGGAACTTGATCAGAAGTGTTGTACTGGGAAGGATGAAGAGCATCAAGAACCTACACCAAAGGGCAATTCACGGAAGACGTCAGTACCCACGGAGGACGCCGGTACCCCGACCCCTCCCTCCCTGTCGATCTTCTTTTTAGAGCTAAAATGAAAAATATTATAAAGTTGAGGATATAAATGATAAAAGAAAAAATATTTAGAACCAAAATGATTAAAATGTTAAAGATTGAGGACTAAAAATAAACTAACATCATAATCCCCTATGGCTAACGAAGTACATCACTGGGAAGCTAATTGTCCCTAATAAAAATACATAGTGCAATTTGTCTCGACCACAAACCACAATGAGGTTTTTTGTACTTTTCTAAAAAAAACAAAAAAAGAAAAGAAAAGAAGGCAAACGTCATTAATTTGGGGCTCCTCCGTTAAGATGGATGACGGTTTGATATAGACAATTAGTGACAACATATGAATATAGCTTGTCTCCCAAGCAAAGTTCTAAAACTTGCCTCTGTGGTTGGGATTGGACTTCCCCTATTGGAAGACTATAAAAAATAATAATGAGAAAGTGGATTTAGTGTGGCGGCATCACCCTCAATCTGAGACTACAACAATGAGGATCCATGTTCGACTTTCATCTGTGAAGAAGTTACTGTATTCCCCATTTTCAACCCTTGCTAGGAGTATGGCCATCCATTATAGTAATTAAAAAAGAAAAAAAATTATAAATCCAATAGGGTTGTCATGGTGGTCAAACGACACGGCTCTCTTGGTAAAAGCACAAGGTTGAGTCACCTTGAGACCATACAAAGGACACATTGTTGAGTCACCTTGCCACTTGCATAGCTTGTGTGGCAAGACTTATATGTCACAGCATTAGATAGGTAAAATCCAAACACCCATTATTCTGGAAAAACTAGAAAGAAAATAAAATAAGAAAAGAACTGGGAATATAACTAGCTCGGACAACAACACCCATCAATTTAAACTTTATCATTAGTTAAGCCCATCTACTTATTAGAAGACAAGCTTTAAGCATAGTTTTCAGAACTGGAATGGTGATTGATCCAGTCAGAGCATGGGTTAATGAATTTATGAGTTCATCCGGAAGTATGATGCGTAAAACCGCATTTTTAAAATAATATTAAAAATATACAAATAAATATTTTCTAGCCTAAATATCATAATTCGGAGACAAACTTCAACTTCAAAACCATCATTATAGTCTCTAATTCCTAACCTATACCTCATATGTAAGTCTAAATATAAAATGCACGTAGTAAAAGTCCACATAGTATGACCCAAAACAAATATTAAAAAACTTAAAGCCGAAATATATCTCAAAATATAACAAAATGACAGCGTAATCTCGTTCACATCTCATCTAGTCCAAAGGTTCCAATCCATTTGGAAGGGGTGCGCTCGAGGTTCAATGCAAAATATCGATTCTGAAAAAGAAAGGAAGGGGTCTAATATTAGCGCGGACTTCCAGTATAAACGTATTTTGAAGTTTGACTTGAATTTATAACTCTGGAAGTTCATTTGACATTGAGGAAATATCAGAGATGAGCATCCGATGCATGATTCCTTCGGTCTTATCAACGAAATGCAATGCCCGATTCTGTCTGCAAGAGCTCCAGCCAGCCAAGCACCTCCCTCCCGCACAATGACAGGACTCGAACTTTTGCTTCTTCTATAATCGAGCAATATAGTCCTCACTTTTTGGATGAAGAAAGGAAAAGAAAGCTGAGCATTCAACCATGAGCTCAGGAAGAGAGAGAGTGAGTTCGAGGCAGGGGGTTGCTAAGGAAGGAAAGATGTTAGTTAACTTCCCAATAGGGAAGGCTTGCCTTCTATAATCGGCATGTCCAGAACTACTAAAGAGATAAAAAAACTAAACCAACCGAGGAAATGAAAACTAACAGTAAAACTAAACACGACAAACTCAAGGTCCTACAATCAATTGAGCTTTGTGATCGTGGCATCTCTGAGTGGTTCAACTTGTACTTTTAATCGTGGATGAACTTGTTGGTTTGGAGTAAAAGAAGAGAATATTTTCGTGTAAAATGAATTTTATCAAACATAGATGGAAGAACAAGGGATTAGACATGAAAAAAAATGTGCATGAGAAGCAAAGAGGGGGACGATATAGATGAATTCCACAAACACCCCACCCCCAACCCTTCCTTTCAATTCTGGTACTTGGAGTGAAAGACCAACGAGGTTTAGGCATTTGCAAAATCATGCAACATCAACTAAATATCAGGGGAATAGGCTGACTCTTGCTATTCGAAGACTTATTGGGATCGTGGTTTTCGATACCACGCTGATCCAATCTCGAATGCTTCTATAATTCCCTTCCACATGATATATACTTCTTCTCTTCGATCCCATGGACTTTCCTTTTTATTCTTTTTTTTGGCCAGCGATCCTATGGACATTGGTGGTGTCAATTGGCCCCAATTTACCGTTTGACCTCTTACACCACTTTACTTAAAAATTTAAGAAATGTTTTTTAAGTTTATAAAAATTATTAACCACTTATCCAAAAAAAAAGGAAAAAAGAAAAAGTTTATAAAAATTTTGTTAGTTTGGCCAATTTTTTAAAGCAGTTCATGTAAATGTGGTGCAAAATAGAATTTTTACCCCAACTCTTTTTCATTGTCTTCTAATATGAAATGAGGTCAAATACAAGAAAGTTCCCTCAATTATATTTTGAAAGTTTGTCTTACTTTATCTATTTCCTTTATTTGCTCCCACATACTTCTTTCACATTTAGAATTCATAGAACATCTAGTGTACTTTGCAGTCTCAAATCTCACTTTTGAATATATTCTATTTCTCTCCAGTCGAGTTTATTCGCTTTGGATTATATAATATATATATATATATATATATATATATATTCATAGACCAAATTTAATTTTTTTACTCTTT
Organism: Punica granatum; assembly: GCF_007655135.1. Classification (NCBI taxonomy): domain Eukaryota; kingdom Viridiplantae; phylum Streptophyta; class Magnoliopsida; order Myrtales; family Lythraceae; genus Punica; species Punica granatum. Next base: position 5,863,074 of record NC_045132.1, read on the forward strand.
TCTAGATAATAAAGCATTTTATTTCTTGTAAAGTATTTTAAAATAGTTCATACTTTTATAAAAGAGTTTCTTAGAAGAGAGTCTAGAAAAGCATTTCATTACATAAAAAAGAGTTTCATGCTTTCAAATTTAATATAGAATGGATTTAGTATTGTTGAGGTTGGAAAAATCCGATCTTGATCTTGTGTAGACGACGAGTCTCAAGTGACCTGCAAAAGGGGGAAGAATAGGAGGGAATCCTAATTTTCCTTTCCGATGCTTAAATGAGAGTGTGTACAAGAAGAAGAATAAAACTTAAGGTATAGGCATATACATGACAAGTATTTATAGCAGTATCGAGATATTTGTATTGAGATATCGTAATTCGCTCAAGATTGCATATAATAAATAATGGAATATCCCATAAAGATACGAAGTAGATATTAAGAAAATATAACATCGAAGATATTGGAAATATATGAGAGACAATTATGGAAGGAATATCTCATCTAGAGATTGTTACCGATTTAGTGCATCAAGATGGGTCCAGGATGATAAGTCTGGTCGATAAGTTAGACCAATTTTTTGGTCCCTAACAAGTATAATATCGTAAATTTTTTTATATAGTTACACACAAAGAGAGACATTTTATTGATGATGAAAAGATGTGTTTAGAAAGACACGATTGGTTTCTCTTTTCATTTGTATGTATTACACCTTCATTTAATAAAAAAAAAATTCATGTGCAATAAACTTATAGATCCATTAGTGAATATAAATGAAGGAACTTCTAGATTAGGCATATACGCGGTTGTGGTATAGTACAACTAAATAACAACAACAAACAGATATGCCAAATAACTTCTACATTAGGCCCAAGGAGGAGTGGTGAAAGGACCAAGGAAGGATAAGTCGCTTTAAATAACTTCCAGTGAGTTGAAATTGATTCAGAGGATAACAATAAACTCGACCATTTCTCATGGCTTCTTTTCGTGAAATTCTTGTAATTGTAATTGGGCTCCTTTGTGTTTGCAACATGATACTGGGTGAACCTAGCACAAATCTGAAATATAAATTTTGCAGCGCTCAGAAGAACGGCCTTCGTGGATTTGACAAAGACATCGTGGATGCTGTTCTCGGGGAAATCGCATTTCTTGCCGATGAAAGAGGGTACGACCTCTACATTTCCAAAGGCGTTCCGCCTGATGCCCCTCGTGTTTTTTTCTTTGGCCATGGAGCTTGGGACGGGATGCTTTCACATCAAGAATGCGAGGACTGTCTCGGAGAGGCTCATGATCAGTTGAATGATTTCTGTGCCTCATATACGGGGGGACAAATTCAACTAAGAGGCTGTAGACTGAGGTTCGAGGAATATCCATTTATAGAATGAACAAGTGGTCCGGATGACATTGCGATGCGAAATAGTCCCATTCAAACTGTTGGCTTTTTCACTAAGGGTGTATTTATTTCGACTTAAAATTACGCGTTTAAATTTTAAGTGTTAAATAAAATAAGTGCTTAATTAATTGAGATAATTTTATTTCGGGAAATAAGTGTGAAAATCTTCATATTATTTGAGATCTTATTTAAATAATAAGGCCACAGAACTTTATCTTTTTCGACTTTGGCCCTTCTCTTTTTTGCTCTTTTTAGGATTTCAAGAAAAATAAAAATTATAATTAAAAAATAGATCTGATCAATCTACTAAGAAGGGAAGGGAGACAGTGATGGCCATGGTCCTAGTCACCACGTCTTAGGAGAGATCACACAGGACATCAAAAGTCGTCGACAACCTCACCTGAGTGGTGGTATGATTAGGATCAAAGACATCACCACCCTCAATCGTCCCTCTCTCTTAAAAATTTGTGGGGGAGAGAGAGAAGAGGACGCAATCAAAGTGGTGAGGGCTCCATTGCCGACCCTCACCAGCACAGAGGAGGCCGGTGACGACACCGCTGACCTCCTCCGTTCCTGTGAGGGCCAGAGATGGAGTCCCACGGCTCTGATTTTGTTGTATTCAAAGAGAGATGGTCCCGAACATGTTAGATCCAATTAAGTGTTAAAAAATTAATTTCAGCACTTAATTTGAATAACCAAATATATTATGCTTATAGTCGAAGAACACAGAGAAGGTGAATGGTGCCACCATTGCTCTGGAAAAAAAAATAGAAACATAACTAGTTCTGATAACAACATCCATCAATTTATACGTTATATATGCTTACTTGAGCCCATCTATATTTATTAAAGGACGTGCTTTAAGCATAGTTTTCGAAACCGGAACAGTGACCAAACCAGTCAGAGCATGAATCATGAGTTTATGGATTTGACCAGAGATTCAATGAGTCAAACCAATTTTTAATAGAATAATTAAAAATATAAATATATAATATCTAGCCTAAATACTATTATTCAGAGACAAATTTCCAGCTTCAAACCATCATTGAAGTCTTTAATTCCAACTTAAAACACAGATTTACGGCTAAATACAAAGTGCATGCTGCAAAAGTCCACATATATGATCCCGGAGAAATATTAAAATATTAATTGTGAAATAATCTCTAAATAACAAAATGACGATGTAATCTTATTCATATCTCATCTAGTCCAAGATTTCAATCCATTTGGGAAGGGATGAGTTCAGGCTCAATGCAACACGTCGATTTTTTTTTTCCCTTTTTCCTTTTATAAGTGAGAAGACTTTATTCCAGAAGACATGTCGACTCTGAAAAGGAAAAAGAAAAGAAAAAAAAACAGCATAATATTTGTAAGGAATTCCAGTAAGCATATATATACTTCGAAGTTTCGCTTGAATTAATAACTCTGGAAATTCAGTCCATGATCAGGAAATATTACAGTGATGAGTATAATAACTCTGCATTCCACACTGACGATTAGTATTAATCAAGTACGATTCTTTCGGTATAAGCCTTGAAAAGCAAGAGTTCTAGCCTACCAAGCTGTTAGTTATATGTTCAAGAGCTGACATATTTAATACTTGCTTTCCTAACACAAGCTCCTCCCTCCCACACAACCACAGGAATTCGAGCTTGTTTCTTGTCAGTAATCCAGCTGTGGAGTCCTTATTTTGGACCCCCCCAAAAAAAAATCACTGTTTAAACTGAAGTGAAACAGCATATCAGCGAAGATAAGAGATCGAAGAAAAATTGCACCCGAAAACTATGATCTTTCTCTGGCTGTTCTACGATTCCAAGGAAGATGAAAGCAATGCTGTTTCTATGATCTTTCCCTTTAAATAGATCATGGTCATCCCTTTATTTGAGGGGTTAATGATCCAAAAAAATTGTGAACTTTGGCCTTTTTTTAATTCTTGCACAAATTTTATTTTTTGACCAAAAAAAGTATGAATTTTTATTTTCATATCAAATTAGACATTTGTGTGATTTTCCATTCATATTGGTGAAATTGCGAAAAACCAGTGCCTATGTGGCAAACAATGACACGCCATGTCAAGAAAAAAAAAACAAAAAAGAAAAAGAAAGGCTCTTATTGGAGAAATGGCAAGGGGGCCCCTCTGTCCGGCCACTGCCAGGCACCGCCATCACGATTGGGGTGGCTGGTGACCCCATAGGGCGCCAGCGACCCCAAACGGGGAGGTGGTGGCCGGATCGAAGCCCCACCCACCAAAATCGGGAGAATCCCGAGGGGTTCTAAATTTTTTTATTATTCTTGTTAACGTGGCGTGATACTGTTTACCATATAGGCACCGTTTTCCACTATATTGGCAAAATGGATGGAAAATGGCACAGATGCCTAACGTGACCGCGAAGAAACCATTTTTCGTCACGTCATTAAAATGAATGAAAAATGGCATAGATGTCTGACCTAAAAAGAAAATCAAAGTTCTTATTATTTTTTAACCAAAAAAAAAGTTCTTGTCAAAATTTTTTTAAAAAAAGTCAAAGTTCATTTTTTTTTTAGTCATTAACCTTATATTTAAGAAGCTTTTAATTGATCAACTGTTATCAACCACAAGTATTTTTTTCGTTTTGAGGGAGGCCATGGCCGACCTAGTATAAATATAAGAAATAAAGCGAAATAAAGGAGCACATAATTGTCACCGATGAGGATCGAACCGAGAACTTTGGTTCTAAGTTGGCGTCTTGTGCCATTGCATCAAGTTCTCTTCCTCAACCACAAGTATTGCTCACTTTGCATTGTTTGACTTCTAAGGGGGATAATTATTTTATATGCAACAAACCAGTATTATTATTTGATAAAATCTACTACCAATTACATAAGTAATGACGTACATGGACTCATTTAATTAACCTACCATATTTGTATCATACTGTTAAAATTTGGAGAAAGTGAATGCGGACATTGAATAAAGGCAGTACGCACAACTTATTAATTAGGCTAGACTACGAAGATAACAAGATTTAGTAATCATACATTAGTAATTCCAACGAAAAGTGGCGAAAGGACAAGTGCAAATAACTCGCTCTATATAACGTACGTTCATGATTAGAGAATCTCATAAAACCAACATCGACTAAAGGATTCAATAAAGAAGATTTCCAATGGCTTCTTTTCCATGAAATTCTTCGAGTAGTAGTATGTATCAGTACCCCGTTTTGGTCCACTGGCAATTGAGAGCAACCAATAGATGTAGCAGTCGCAGCCTTCCAGAGCTTTGACATAAATTAGCCTGGCAAATCCCAAGTCACTATTCATAGCTAGGTCAACAGGATCAATTAGACGACCCAAAGCATAACCATGCAAAAAGTCTCATGAGTTCCCTGCAGATCCTAGAGAGCAACGGAGAGTTCGAACGACGCATGATCTCGAGCTAGCAAATAGCTTCCAACAACACAATTCACTACCCATTCGGCGAGCTATCAGAAGATATCTAATATGGAATTCTAAAAATCCCTAATGGTGCCAAATTGATGAAGAGCACATTCTGCAAATAATCTGCTTGAGTCAGAGCACTCTCGAGTATTCTCAAACAGTTCCTAACGAGGCTCCCGAATCACTGACTTTTCAGGCAAATCGTGAGTGCAAAAGGTCAGGTTTGGCCAGGCCTAGGAGTTCTCAAGACCATGGAGCACACTTCAGACTGCTCTTCAAAAATCGTTTTCACCTCACGAGTGACTCTCGAGTGCAAAAAGAAGCCTTTCTAGCTAGGTTCCCAGGTTGGCAGCTAATCAGTCAAAATGTTAATACCCGAAGTCAGGCCCGACCGGTCCTAGTGATCTTAGAGACCATGAAGAACATTTCAGATCAAACTGGGTAAATCATTTAGGCTTCCCGAGTAACTTCGGAAGGGTCCCAAACGCCGCTCGGTAAACCTTCGGGATCTGACTTCAACAAACGGAGAACATAGTGGGTTCCAAACACCTCGAGACACTCAGGAGACGATTAGAGAAGCCCGACGGTAGGTTCCCGACTCGTCTTCTAATTGCCATTTGTAGTAGAGGCCGCGGAGTCAACTGTTCTGCCCCAACAATAAATCATATCAAAACGATTGGTACAGAATGCTGACACGTAGGAAGTTGACAGAAACAGTTAACTTCTCTAGGTTCACCCGAATCGAGCAAAACCCGAGCCTCCGGGCCTCAAGTGATCGATCCAAATGAAACACATCGATATTGGGCTCAATGGAATCCTTTCCTCACCGATATCGACAATACGCCATCTGTTTGAGTCACAAAAATCGAATAAGCAACCGACCGAGACCCGAGCCTCCCCGACTCTCGAAGCTAACCCGTGGGACACACGGCCCTAATCCTTGGCTGGCCACCCCTCTCCTCTTCTCTTTTTCTTTGCTTTTCCCCGATTTAGGGAAGCTTGCCCCATATCAAGGCCACCAAAGGACCTAGTCCCATCATCCCATCTCCTCCTTCCACAATAAGTCGATCTTGCCTTCCCCCTCATTGTTAGAAATCAATAGCCACCTCTCTCTCATCATCTATTCAATTTGATTTTCATTTGCTTCTTAAACAGTACATAAACAAAAAAAAAAGCAAGAACAAGCAACCACTCTCTAGAATCCACTCTCTCTCTAAACTCTCAACTCTATCATTTGCTCTCAAGCTTCAAGCTGCCTCTCAATCCAAAAATTCAACAGCCCTCCCCTCCTAGGCCAAAACCGCCTTGTTTTGTCGGAAAACCATTTCGATTTTTTGGCAATCGCTCCTTAACCCTACCTGAACTCGAAACAAACTTCATATTCCACATGTATTCGATCTCCCAAGTCCATTGGCGATGTTCTTTTTTCCATTTGAGACCTTTAACAACCCGCACTAACTCTGGGCAGTAGCAGTCTCCCTCAAGCTTTCTAGTTTTCTGTTGAGTTTTCCTTCCTCCATGACTAAGGCGAGTTGTTCCCACATCCTTTGATAGGTCATCCATGACCCTTTCTATTCCCTAGGACAAGGAGGTCACGGTCCAAGAGTCATTCCACCCATCACAGCCACCTCCGAAGCCCTCATTTTCCTTTTGAGTCTCTCTCCCTCTCTCTCGGGTGTCCACCCTTGCGGGTTAGCCCGCTGCACAACAGCTCTAGCACTACCTCCAGCCCTCACTAGGGGCCTCTCAGCTGCAACAACCACCAAGCACAGCCTCGACAACAACCCCGACTCACCCTTCTAGCCAAGCCACTCGCGGGTGTCCTTCTTGCACCTCCCGGGTCACCTGACTCCAAGAAAGGGGCAGCGCCCTTCCTCGCTCTCTTTCCCTCTCTCTTTTACCTTGTTTTGTAGGTCGAGAACCTTCCGAAAGTCCCTGACCAGCCACAGTACACCCAACGGCCCGAAAAGCCCAAAAAACTCCCTTGTGGCGCCTTGTTCTGTTCAACTCTATCCTGCTTTCTTCCGTGTACCTCCAACAGGCTTTCGGCTTGTTTCAACCTTCCGAGGCGTAGATATAACATCCTTAAACCTTTTAGAGAAATTAGGACTTTTAGTTTTCAAGTTTCGTGGGGTGATGAGGCGGTCCCCCACCAACTCAAAGAATGTTTTTGTTTAAAGCGTTGCAAGTTCGCTTGAATGATCGTATTATGACATATTATGTTGACGTATGTGGGAAGCGGTCCAAATCAGGATGAGGAGGCTACGCTTGACCCGTGTCGGGTTAAGGAATCTCTCGGCCACATCCTTGAGGGTTGTGGTCGAGAGCTCTATGACCCATCACGGGTCATGCGATGGCATCCCTTTCTCGATCCAATTTCGTTTCCATATTTTTATGTTAACTCGTTTTCCGTGTCGGTAGAGTTTTATTGATTCACATTTAATATCATATTATATATGTACTTGTGTGTATGTTGCATGCGAAGCAGAGTCGAGGAGACCACCTTGGACCCAAGTCAGGTAAAGAAGGTCTCGGTCCAACCCGTGAGGGTGGGGGCCGAGACCCCTATCACCCGATTCGAGTTCATGATGCTCTCACCTTTTCGTAGTCAACAAAATCACACGAGCCCGACCCAGGCTTGTGACGATCTTCCCCTTTTCAATTTAGTATGGTTCCCGATTCTTTACATAACCTTGATTTCCGTGACCAAACTTCTTTAATGATTAGTCACTATAGCCCAAGTCATAAGGACCACTGCGAGCCCAAGGGCCATTCGGCATCCTTGGCCGGGTCTCCTTGGCTAGTGAGGACCTAACATGGTCTTTGTGTCGCGAGTTGTTTCCAAAAGGTAACGATCAGAGATTAGAATTCCAATCGGACGGTTCATCAATAACCAATTCAATGATTCGAAACCCGCAAATCCAAAAGCATTCGGTAATTCGCTCAAATTATTTAATTGCACACGCGTAGCAATGGGACGAACCACTTGATTAATTAATCCACTCAACATTTAAATAAATTGCACAAACATACCATTAACTTGTAATCGAATCAATAAATCAAGAATGGCTAATCATGCCCTTTTCAAAAACCATAATTTTTAATAAAATACTGAGACATGTGATCCGCGTAGCATGAACATCTAGGAAGGACTCGCGATCCTAACTCGAGTCTGATTCTGATTAGAGGCGGCTCGAGTCGGATTGTAGGCGTTCTTCTTGGACCACTTCCTGGCAGATCGACCAGTCTCTCGGCTCCTTCATGGTCCACACGACCTCAGTGGGTTCGAGGGATCAGTTGACACTGGCTACTGACCTCGATGGTCCATATCAAACAATCTCAATTTATTTTCAGAAAATAATTTTTCATGTATAAGGGCACGACTATCACTTATTGACTTAACGACAATCCTAGGGTTAGAGTGGTCGAAACACTCCGAGCCACGGGAAGAGATGGGCAGCCCGTGCGGGCGCAACTTTCATCTGCATTGCCCTATCTTTCCGACTAAAGTGTTTCGATCATTCTAGCATAGATAGGACGCTTAGGAGTGTGGATTAGAGACGCGAGCAGGGAAACCCGTGAAAGGTTATTTAGTCCTTCATATGACATAAGCAAAGACCTTGTCAAAGCCATGGTGTTTCGCATCCCCACTTTCCTAAGTTCGTGTTTAGATTGAATTTAAACACGAAAGCAGATTAATCTCGAATTCAATGTAATCAAATACGAGAAAACGGGCAGGACAAAACCCTAGGTCTTAGTACTCTGGCAAAACACATTTCAATCATAATTTGTTAATATGTCAATATCATAAAATAAATAAACTTAAAATGAACACACACACCTAGGGTTTGAGAATAGACATTATGTTCGTTGAGTCTTTTCTAAATAAAGCCGAATGCTACATGCCTTTCAGGGCAGCCCATAGCCGATCTTCACAATGTGTGACAATTTTTTTTGTCTGTTTAGATAGAAACATGCATGTTAAGCAATCCTGGATCAATAAACTGATAATCACGTAAACATGATAATTAATTCACACCTTTTCAGTTTTATCTGTTTTTATTTGTTTCCTATATGTTCTTGTCTGTTGAGGACATGATCAACATGGGGTCGAATGCCCCAAGCCATCGATTACGGGGTCCAACACCCCCACACACCGAGTGCATGCGACCCGAGCGCGGTATGAGGACTAGCTTTGAGTCATCGTTTCGACCCGAGTAGTGTCCAAGTGAAGGATGACTTGGGACGGGATGCGCAAAACAAGGTTAGACAACCACTCGGGAGCTCGACCGATCCCGTAGCCATCTCGAGGACTATCTAGTCCTCCATGGACCTGCTGGTTTGGTCGGACCCGACCCTCGATCTCATGAGTCCGCATTGCGTTAATTTTTATCCTGGTCTTCCAACCTCACGGCAAGCGCGAGCAGAATATTGGCCGAACATGATCCGAATGGGATTTGCTTGATGTAATTTGTATTTATTTGAGAGTACATTGTGAGGAATTTATTGTATATTTATTCGTGTAATGATCCCGGTCAGCAAGTGAACAGTCCGAGTGCTAAACCGATGGAGTCGATCTACGCTTCATAGGGACAAGTAAGCCTTAAATGTTGTGGTTTCAGCTCGCGCGGGGAAACGATCAAATAAAAAACAATTTAATTACTTGAAATAATAATAAACAAAGAGACGCAAACATCAAATAGATTACAATTAGACGCAAAGACCAAACATCAAAGAGATTCACATACGACTAAATTGCAAGAACATCACCCTTCAATGCATTGCAAGTTCTTTCCCACAAAGATGTCAAAGGCATTGTCAGTAAAAACCACGTCACACAGAGAAGAATCTATGCCCCAAATGCATACTTGAAGCTCACGAGCTCAAAATCTCACATCACCAAGAAAATGATTGAGAAGCAAAGCATCTAATTGTCCCCAAGAAAAGCCGGGGTGGGCAGGCAATCGAGCGATAGTGGCAATCGTCAATAAGATTTGAATTTTTCTTTCAATTTTAGGAATTTGACTGGATTGAATATTTCTTTCAATTTGGAGATTTGATTCTTGTTCAATTGGGAGAGTACGAACATAAGATAACATTTAGTTTTTTTCAATGCTTGTTTATTTTTTTTATGTAATTAAATTGTTTTTTATTTGGTTGATTCAGTACATTTAGGTCCGGTTCAATATCGAAGCGGATCCCGCTCGTTCACGAGCGAGACCGAGCGTCGACAAGATGGTGATCGAAAATATTGATAGTCAAACGATGAGAGGTGAATCATAAGGTAAAAAAATCTAGGATACGTGTATGGCTAGATCTTACATAAGGGAATCTAACGGCTAAGAAAAACGACCGTGGTGGTTCAAGCGGTTCAGCCCTTACTCATCTCAAATAAAGTCTTGAGTTCGAGTCTCGTGAATGAAAAATATACATGTTAGGAAAATTTTACCTCTTAATAGGGTGGCTAGGCTCGAAATGGATTAGTCGGTGTGCTTTTTGAACTTTTGAATAGTAGATCGCACACAGGAATAGATAAAATATTTTTTATGGGTCAAAAATCCAATGAGAAAATTAACTAAAAACTTTAAACGTATAAATATTATTCGAATCAAATGAATTCAGCAAAGTGCAATCATAGTAAGTAGTAATTTAATATATGTCTCGATCAGCAGTGCAGTGCGTTTTTCTTTTTCCTAGTTGTTTTTTTTTTTGGTATACCTCCCTTTTTTTTTTGTGAAACCAGGTATACTAAAGTATAATTAGACTCCGATTAACTAGTCGAGTTGGATCGGCTCACTGAAAGATAAAGATTTGATAGCGTGAGTTTTTTCCCTATTTATTATTAGTAACAAACAAATATAATAGATGGTAGACTAATGGAGAAACTTCGAACCCATGTTAGGAGAACTTTACTCTTAATGGATCAATCCGGCTTACTGAATTAGTCGTGGCCTAATTGAATTTTCAGATATTACGATTTCGCCCAAAATAATAATAACAAACAGATATACCAAATCCCAAGAAACTGAATATGGTAAATCCACGCAAATATTCCACGACTCCTTTGTTTTACATAGATATAAGCTGCCGACAACCTGAACATAGTAAATCCCCAGAGCTCTAAACCGCAAATATTCCACGACTCCTTTGTTTTACATAGATATATGCTGCCGACAACATTACTTTACAATTGAAACTACTGTCAGTTGAGGAAAAAGGTATAGGCACACGTTTCCGCCTAACAAAAAAAATGTTTCAGGTCTGATTTTTGCCTTGAAATTACGTACTCGTGTCTCTTTATTAATTATCATAATTTCTTTTATATTGTGTTAAATCCATATAGACCTCCCTTATATTCGAAAAAGCAAAAAAGGTATTATCACTTTTAAATACTAACGAATTATAGGAATGATAGTCGGCACGCAATCCGTTTGTCCGACTAAATGACGAGGATAACAAACCATATATTCATAAATTAGCCAGCCAAGGACGAGTGGCGAAAGGACCAAGAAAGATAAATTGCTTTAAATAGCCTCCGATAAGCTGACTCTAGCAACAACAAAATCGATTTAGATGATAATTAGTCATAAACTCGACCATCTCTCATGGCTTCTTCTCGTGAAATTCTCGTAATTGCAATTGGACTCCTCTGTATATGCAACATGGGACAAGGTCAATTCCCTGGCGCAAATCTGGTGTACAAATTTTGCAGCGCTACGAAGAAGGGGGATCCTAATAACTATGATTATGTGAGCTTGCTTCTAGAGAATCTCTACGAACTCACCCCCGATAAAGGGTACAATTTCTACTTTTATGTAGGTTACCCGGCTGATCTTCTTTATTTTGGCCATGGAGCTTGCGACGGGAGAGTTGCACACGAGTACTGCCGTTATTGTCTTACTGAGGCGGCTACGCATTTGCTAGACCTATGTGCTTGGTATACAGGGGGACAAATTCAACTCGAGGCCTGTAGAATGAGGTTCGAGAATTATACATTCATAGAATGATCAAGTGTTCGTTCAGACGACATAGCATGCAGTTTATTAAGATATTATTCCCTCGTGTATTACTGTCTTTTTAAGGAAATAAATTGTGCTTATGTTGGTACCTTCAGAGCTTTGTAACGACAACTTTCTACGTGCAGAAGCTTTCGGCTCCTCGTACTAAGTTTATCATGTAACTTCATTTAATTCCTCCAAATAAACAAAAGGTTCACTATTTCCACAACTTTTACTAACCAGTGCACTAAAATGTAACCGATCATGATTTTAACTAAATTTGTGTATTAATTTCCTATTTTATGATTCCCTTTTCCACAAGTCTCTCATCCTATATTGGAATTTTATAATACAAAATGTTCATTCTCCTATCTCTCATCTTCTGTCCTCCCTACACAATAACACATAACATTTCTTGTCACGAAAACATCGGTGAACTTGTTATGGGTCTTGTCAAAATAAGTTCGTTCTAATAAGTATATCGTAACAAAATAACGTTTAGTCATAATATCTTATAACTTACGATGATAAAATTATTTTCGTGATGAAAATATTATATAATGTATGTCACAATTTATGAAAATATCTATATACATATATATTAGTTATTATGGAAATATTTGGTTTGCGGCGCTCACACAATATTGAAGATATGTGTATACATATAAATATATATGTATCTACATACATATTAAGTATAAGCAATATGAGACTTTATTTAGTGTAATTTACAATTCTTATCACAATATACAGATTAAGTATGTATATACATGCATATTAAGATGTATATACATATAACTTAATTATTATGAGAATACTTGGTTTTCGGCGCTCACACAATATTGAATATGTGTATACATATAAATATATATGTATCTATATACATATTAAGTATGTGCATTATGAGACTTTATTTAGTGTAATTTAACATTCTCATCACAATATGTTTTTCTTGTGATAAAATTTCTTTCGTAGCAATAAAATTTGTCATAACATATAAAATTTCTTGTAGTGGTAATTATATCTTGAATATATTAGGACTAATTAGAAGGGTAAAATTTGAAATATTAGTCAAATGCATCAATCAATTTTGAGAAGGTGTCGATTATTATATTAATTATACTCTAAACTTAATATATAATATTATCGAGACCTTTTTTAATAAATGAGATCGGGAGATGCTGAGCCAGCATGTGTGCTTCTTCATCGGATATGAATTTTAACAGACTGGGTGGATTCTAATTTCTAAATACACGTGATAATTTAAGATTATGTTAATTATTCACTACTTTTATTTTACAACTGCCTCTTGAGTTTATGTAATTTCAACATATATTTTAAGCTAAAACTCTTTGGTGAAAATTTGAACAGATGTCCCATATATTTTTTGGTGGCTCCCCATCCCGGCAACCACCAGCCCTCTCTAGGCGCAGGGCAGGATCGAAGAGCTTAGTGTGAAAGGCTCCGAAAAGGAGCAGAGAAGGGGTTGTGTGCCCTCCGCCCCGTCAACCTAATAATAATGAAGGGCTTTGATGCCTGCAAGCATCCTTGTAGTTGTTGGGGAGAAGGGTTCCAACCTTCTTTTTTTTTTTAACTTTTATGCTAGTGAAAAATGGCCACATTTTTTTTGGCTTGGGAACGATCTATTTATATCTATATCTATATCTATATCTATATATCTATATCTATATCTATATCTATATATTAGGCTAAAGGAGAGTAACAAAGAAGCTCTCTTATACCTCCACATGTCATTGTAAGGATGAAAAATATATGTATTTTTAATTTAAAAAATAAAGATTAGGTGGAGTGATTTTAATAATTTAATATTTCAAAATGGTAATAAGCTTCTACTTTAAAACCTATTTGTTTAAAGTTCTAAATTTAAAATAAGTTACTTTTTTTTATTAATGACACTTTTTAAAATGTTAATAAGGAGAATTTCATATTGAACAATAAATTTAGCTATGTTTTTTTCTTTTGAGAGATTCAATTACATTTAAAAAAAAAAGCTTGGAGTCCACTGAAGAAAAAATCGAGGAATCTAATCTAACTACTTTTTTTGTTATATATAAATGTATCTAAATTAGAATTTTTATGGCAATTTTAAATTAAGATACTTGAAACAATAATTCAAAGAGCATTTTTTAAATAACGTGATATTTCAAATTATATTAGTTTTCTATAGATTTTGTTAACTATCGTTGATTTAATTGTTGAATAACATATTAATTTATATTTATATGTCGTTGGCTAACTTTTTGGGTCATTATTGAGAGTTGATATTGTATATAATGAAAACAAATTTAAAGATATCGGTATGAAACCGATGATGAAATGGAGACAACGTTGCAGAATAAATATCTGCAGTGTATTCACTTATTATTCATTAAAGCTACACTTATATGGACGCATTCATCTGAATTATTTCCTAGGCATATAAAGTCTAAATGGGAAACAAATAATGTCTAGCCTAAAACAAAAAAATACTTTACAAAGTTACATGATTTTGGTGATACTCGAGAAGATACTCGAGATATGATATACCGTAATACTACCCCTCAAGTTGGAGCGTGAGGATTCCGAACACCCAACTTGCTGAGAAGAGATTGAAACCGTTCGTGTCCCAATGCTTTAGTAAAAAGATCCGCCAAATGATGCTTCGTGGAGATATGTGTAGTAGCTACAACATTATTCTTAATGTGATCACGAATGAAATGGCAGTCAATCTCAATGTGTTTTGTGCGCTCGTGGAAGACTGGGTTAGCAGCAATATGAAGTGATGTTTGGTTATCGCAAAATAGTTGAGTAGGTCGAGAGAAAGAGACGCCGAGAGAGGAGAGTAGGTCGCGTAGCCAGATGATCTCACTAACTGTGGTAGCCATAGCCCTGTACTCGGCTTCAGTTGAAGAACGTGAAACAGTAGTTTGTTTCTTCGTCTTCCAGGAAATGGGACTACCCCCGATGGTTATGAAAAACCCAATGATGGAACGTCTTGTCATTGGACAGCTAGCCTAATCAGAATCACAGAATGCAGTAAGTTCTAATGATTGCAGACGAATGAAAATACCCTGTCCCGGCGACTGCTTGATATAACGAAATATACGAATAGCTGCATCCCAATGATCTTGAGGGGTGCTTGCATAAACTGCGACAGAATCTGGACGGAATAAGTGAGTTCTGGTCATGTAATGGTAAGATAAAGAAGACGCCCAATAAGTCGACGATATTGTCCTGGGTCAGCTAGTAGAGTACCAGAATCGGAAGACAGACGGTGATTTTGTTCCATGGGAAATTTTGAAGGACGAGAGTCCAACATGCCACATTCAGATAAAATATCAATGGCATACTTCCGCTGACAGAGGAATAATCCCGAATTTATGTGAGATACTTCTATGCTGAGAAAATACCACAAGGCACCCAAGTCTTTAATTCGAAAACATGAACTGAGATACTTCTTGAATGAGGCACAATGACTTGATGAACTGCCGGCTACCAACAAATCGTCCACATAGACAAGTACGACAATGAAGGTGGTGCCTCTGGAGTAAGTAAAAAGAGAATGATCAGCCTCACTTTGCTTGAAGCCATACGCATTTAATGCTTCAGCTAGCTTGGAGAACCAATTCCTGGAGGCTTCCCGTAGTCCATAAATGGATTTGTGTAGGCGGCATACTTGTCCCGGGTGAGTGGCAGAAAACCCGGGTGGAAGTGATATATAAACCTCCTCATGTAAATCACCATGGAGGAAAGCATTATGCATGTCCATCTGATGAATCTCTCATTCTTTCATAACAGCAACAGCAAGAAAACATATGACAGTTACAAGCTTTGTTACGGGAGCAAAAGTTTCAATAAAATTGATCCCTTCTATATGCGTCAAGCTTTTAGCCATGAGACAAGCTTTGTATCTCTCAATTGATCCATAAGCATGTCGTTTAACTTTGTAAACCCATTTACAATCAACGAGTTTCTTTCCCGGAGGTAAAGTGCTAAGAGTCCACGTGCCATTTAGTTCAAGTGCCCGAAGTTCCTCAGCCATAGCCATTTTCCACCGATGATCATAAGCGACCCCTTTATATGATCGAGGCTCTTCATCAGAATCTAAAGCAGCAAGAAAAGAGATATATTTATCGGTTGCACCTGTGTAAGATAAATAATCTCGTAAAGGATATGGGGTACTTGAGGAGATTGAAGAATCGGATGAGCGAAGGGGGTGACTCGATCATTGCCGTGTGACATATGAAGTCTTTCATAGATAAAGGTGGCCCACGATCCGTTCTGATCGACGTAATTTTGGAGGAACCGGCGAAGATGAATCTGCTGGATTGTGTTTGCCCGGGCTGGGCTGATTCGCAGGATCCAGCAAAGAAATAGTTTGGCCCAGCGAAGGCTCAGTATGGACTGGGGCCCCAGGTGGAGAAGAATGGACTGGGCTGCCAAATGAACTCGGGCCCAACTCATGAGAATCAAAAACTGCATCATCCATGTCGGTTGGGTCTGAAGGGAGCGCGCGACCTGAACTGCCTCCAGCCAAATTTGCTGGGCTGTCTGATCTTGCTGGGCCGTGAGTTGGACCGCCCATATATTGGGCTAACTCGTGTTCCCTGCCAAACGGGCTGGGTTGTCCCCTGTTCCGATAACACCAATTTTCTTCTTCCCCTTCATGCACAATGTCCCGATCCTCACTGTGCAGCATACTCAAAGGTGACCCATCATCCTTCTCGATTGATCCCAAAACTTGAAATGGAATGAATTTTCATAAAAAATGACATCCCGTGAGATAAAAAATTTCCGGGTCTTTAAATCATACACACGCCACCCCTTCTTGCCATAGGGATAGCCTATAAAAATGCATCTTCGCGCTCGTTCTTTGAACTTGTCTTTTGGTAGTGGCCTCATTTGAGCATAGCAAAGAGAACCGAATACCCTTAAGTGTGAATAGGTAGGAGGCTTACCGAATAGTACTTCATATGGGCTTTTTCCAAATAATACCGGGGTAGGTATGATGTTGATTAGATAGGCCGCCGTTAAAATACACTCACCCCAAAATTTGACCGGATGTGATGCTTGAAAAAGCAAAGCCCTTGCAACGTTAAGAAGATGTCGGTGTTTTCGCTCAGCACGCCCATTTTGTTGAGGGGTGTCGACACACTACGTCTGATGAATGATTCCCTTCTGCGAGTAAAATTCCTGCGTATCTCGAGATAAAAATCCCAATCCATTGTCACTACAGACTATTTTCACGCTTGTATCAGATTGGTTTCGGACGAGATTGTAGAAACTTATTAAGTGCCGCTTTGCCTCCGATTTATCTCGCAGCAAGTATACCCACAAGCCTCTACTAAAATCGGCAACAATTGTCAAAAAATAATATGCACCCGAATGAGACCAGACCCTATAAGCACCCCATATATCAACATGTATCAATTGAAAATTAAAACTCGCTTTATTCAAACTTTTCAGAAATGTAGATCGAGTTTGCTTGGCTTTATGGCAAACCTCACAATCTGTATTCATGCTACTCTCTAACAGCAACCCGGGAATGGAGATGCATGGAGATGGATGTCCAAGCCTTCTATGCCATACATTATTTTCTTTGATTGCCGCCACTTTATTTATCTCGCGAGTTTGAGCAATATAACGAAGAAGATAGACCCCCCTGGTGAGCTCACCGACTCCAATCATCCTCTTCGACCCACGGTCCTAAATAAGACATAGCTCAGAAGAAAATATTATCCGACAATTCATCTCTTCTGATAATCGAGCAACCGATATCAAGTTACAATCAAAATCCGGGACTAATAGAACTTCAGACAATAAGAAATTATCCCCAAGCCGCACACTGCCTTTACGTGTAGCTTGCACAAATTCTCCATTGGGGATGAAAACCGATGAATCACCTTGTAAGAAGGATGAATCAAATAATAAACGAGAGCAACCGGTCATATGCCTTGAAGCCCTAGTGTCTATAATCCATTGTTCATTGCAACGAATAAAATTGTAACGTTTACCAGTCTGAGTTTCACTCTCTTCATCGGGCCCGGCTAAGGAAAGGAGCCGCTGAAGTTGTAGAGAGGCAATCCCGTGAAGGACTGGTTGGAATTTTGCGATGTCTGCACTGCATTGGCCTGGTTGAAGCCACTTTCAGGTCGAGACCACTTGAGATAATTTTCTTCATTCAGCTTGCATTCGGTAAGTCGCAAGACTGAGCCATCGGACGGTGTCACCGTCAGTGGAGAGACAACAGCTGTGACATTAGTCGCTGGTAGCAAACCAGTGTTTCCCTGGACTCCTCCTCCAGCGGAAAGGACAGCTTGAGTAGTGATATCTCCTGACATGATCAGGAAGAAAATTGCCCGATTAATTTGCCAAAAATAAATTGATTGAGACTCACCACGGCCCCTGGATCATCTGCTCTGATACCATAAAGATATTGGTATGAAACCGATGATGAAATGGAGACAATGTTGCAGAATAAATATTTGCAGTGTATTCACTTATTATTCATCAGTAAAGCTACACTTATATGGACGCATTCATCTGAATTATTTCCTTGGCATATAAAGTCTAAATGGGAAACAAATAATGTCTAGCCTAAAACAAAAAAATACTTTACAAAGTTACATGATTTTGGTGATACTCGAGAAGATACTCGAGATATGATATACCGTAATAAAATTATCTTCCGCTCGGAAGTGCGGGGAGTTTTGCTAATACTTTATTAAAGCAGAGAAATAAAGGGTCAATGTGCCAATTTACATCTCCTCATCCCTAACAAGAACAGAGGCGGGAATGGAGGAGATGTCGATTGGCCCATCAAAATTACAGAGAGATTCCCGGTGGGCTAAGTTGTGGGCGATCAAGTTTTCAACCTAATTCCTTACCGAAAAAAACTTTTCAACCCAATTTATAGACAACGCAGTCCATGATAAAACGAAGGAGATGTCTGCTACCATGTGCCAAAAAAAAAAAAAGTGTTTCCGTCCCAGTAGACGGTGATGCAAATGAGGGATTCAGATTGTCGATGATGTCCTGAGAGTCTCCTAATAGGAGAAGTCGACTGATGTGTAGTGATTGGGCACACCTGATAGCAGAGCTGCCTCTGCTTCCCCGATAGTCGGGGGCAGTCTTCTAAGTTTGGAAGCACCAAGCATATCTGAGGTTGCCCCTGCCACCAGTACAAGCAATCGCAAGATATGAAGCATTGTGTGTAATAGCCACATCAAAGGAGAAAACCAGAAGCTGTGAAGGGAGCTTCCGTGCAGGAGCCTTCGAGAAAGAAGACTTGTGCAACCAAGCCTCTTCGTACGCTCTCGATCTTCGCATATTTTACCTAAAGCTTGTTAAGGATTAGGGTAGTCTTTTGAGATGCACAAACTATTCCGAAGCTGCCATAAGTAGTCCAGGCAGACCATAGACTGAGGCAGGAACCTGTGCTGAAATTCACTGGGGATGTTCAAATATTTGTCAATGCCAGTGAGTAATTTAATCAATCAGTCATAGCAGAACGAGCAAGACCAGAGACTCGAATAGGTATATCCAAAGTGGCCCAAATGATGGAAGTGAAAGGACATTGTATGAAGAGATGGTCGATGTCCTCAGTGACAGAATTACGGAAGGGACAAAGGATGTTATTAACAGGAGAACGAGAGGCAAGGACAGAAGCAGTCGGGAGACAGTTCCAAATGAGTTTCCAAAGGGAAAGTTTATGCCTATCATGTATATTAAGTCGCCAAAGAGCTCTCCATTCTCAACTTCATCTGCGATTCCCTATTGCTGGACACAGTCCAGTAAGGCAAATTTTAAATGGCCACGTGAACAATTAATAGTCAGTTAGGACAAATTGAAGGGGTCTGTTTGAATTGTGGGAATCTCAGAAGAATCTCAATATTGCTCCAAAATTCCCATTAGTTTCCACTCGTTTGACTTTGACAGTAAAATCTTTCTAAGGAAAATTGATTCGTGGGTTCTGGGTTGGAATAAAAACCCAGTGGCTCAGAGAAGTCTTTCCTTTTGCAGCGCCTTGGTATTCTTAGAATACCATATAGGGGCTCTTTGGTTCAGATATTGCAAGATGATTAGAAATGTTAAGATTATTGGGATAATTGATCCGCTTATCAATTTTCCGGGAATGTTGGTCGGAATGTGAGAATTATTGTGTTTGGTAAAATTATTGGATTACTAGAAAAGTGAATGGTAATGTAATGTTACAGTATTTCGTATGTATAATAAATTGATGGGAAAATAATTCATTTTACATTGATGCCCCTAGAACTTAGAGAGCCCCTTAGGAATTTCATGTTTCTCTTTCTTCCCTTTGTGCCCTTCTTCCTCCCTTTCTTCAATCTCGATGAACTGTGAGATGATTTTTCTTTTCTTTTTTCACGTTATTTTGAGTAATTTTCTATTTCTCACCGGTGGATTAGGAGGTTCGAATTTGAAAGGACAATAAGTATCTTTTGTTCCACCTAAAATAGCACAATTCCCTTCTAGCTCACATGTGGCAGGTAACAGTTTGCTAAAAATGCTAGGGCATGGTCCCAAGAGAGAGATGAACGGTGGAATCACCAACCGTCCTCACTGGAAAGAAACGTCGAGTGCCACAGCCCTAATGGTCTGTAGATCCAGCTGGCAACTGGGTTTCCTTGTCAATATAAATGATGCTGTATGCGTTGGATATGAACGGATCAGGCATCGTCACAGACACAAGTGTAAGGCCGTTTACATTCTCCCAAAATGTGCTAGTAGTTTAAAGCCCAATTTGATGGAATTGGCCCCAAAGCTAATTCAGGAAGCTTGGCCACTTCAAGTCCCGGAAGACTCATGTGTTATGGATCCCGGCCTCAAGAAGCCAAAAGGGACAGATGTTGGGGCTCAGAAACAGAGGCGTGGATGGAACTCTACCTTTGTTCAAAAACTTGGACAAAGATAGAAAGGATAATTCAAGAGGCTAGGAGGAATCTATGATCCTTGGTACGAAATTGAAGTACCAGTAAAGAAGAACGTAAGGAAAGCATAAGATAAGTGCAATGAATTGAATAATAGTGAAAGATAAATGTAATAAATGGGGTGCGAATGTCGTGTTTTAGAAAGGATGATCCCCACTCCTAGCTTATATAGCCGATCCTAAGATAGTTAATAGTCTGCTAGGGCTCATCTTATTCTAAAATAGGCTAAATTAAGATAAGGAAACTAAAACATATAGTTCCCTAATGACTAAAGCCTAAAACAAGTAACAAAATAAATAGATACGGTGATGCCCTTCTTAATGCATCCTTACCTTCTTGTAGGTCACTCTGACTTGCAATTTCCATGAGTACAAAGATCACCCCACGCTTTCCTAGTTGAGGCTACCAACCCTAGCCACAGCAAGCCTGAGCATGATATCACCATTCTCCTTGGGCTGGACTGGCCTTAAGCTTGCTTCTCACGAGCCCCTCCTCTTTCCTTGGTTTTTGCATGCCCGAGTCCATTGATACCTTGCATGGATGGTCTATGTCACGTGCGTGGGCTTGTCCCCGTCAATATGAAGCTCAATTGATCTTCAATCTTGCCCGATTAGTTCCAGCTACCGCAATTAACGCGAGCTGCGAAAATCTAGTGTAAACATCTTCTTTCGGTCTATTCTTTATCTTTGCTGAAATAATTCTAATTCTATTGTATTAATATTAGGCAGTAATATTATGTAAAAAAAGTGTAACGTAGTAGCGTATACCCTCGCCTGTTGCCTTAAAGGTCTCAGGTTTGATACCTAATGAGACTATTCATCTCCCCTTATTAGTTCTTTGGAATTTATCTTTCATCGTATCATGGGCCTTCTTTGTAACTGAAAAAAAGGATATTATCGTAAAATTACATTCATTTCTCATCAATTTTACTTCACAAAACAAACACTACAATGTAACATTACCTCTTATATTCCCCAAAATCCAGTATATTTCCCAAACACAACAATTTGTGCATTCTGACTTATACTTTTAAGATTACCACATATGTGTCAATATTACCGTTATTCTTCACATTCCTAGTAATCTAACAATACTAGAACCAAATGGCCCCTAATAGCATGAAATCCACTTCAACAGCTCCGTAATTTTCAGTTACAAAATGGACTAAAAGTAAGGGTATTAATATATGTCGTGTCGTGTTTAAACAGCTCTTGTCTAAACGAGTTCACGCCAAAAAGCTCCAACTCCAAACACGACACTTTTAATAAATGGATCAAGATTTTCAAGTACAAACACAACCTGTTTAATCATAGGTTGACACGGACTAAATGGATCTATATGTGCACACATATATATTCTTATACTTATACCATATGGCATAATTACCTTAAAATACATATCCGTACACGATTAACATGATAAAAACACCCCAAACATGTCTATGTATATGAATTTAGAAGATTTTAGGGTAACGTCCTTAAAATATGTGAAATAAGTTTATTATCATGATAATAAAACGTTTATATAAATGGATATAACCGGGTCTAACTGGATTACGCAAGATTGGACCAGTTTAAACATGATTTTATTTATCATGTTTGACCCATTTAGACACGAAACATTTTTAGATTTTACCCAATCCGCTTAATTCCATGTCGTATTCAAAGCATCTTATTTTAAAAAATTGCCAACCATGACTAAAAGGGTCTTACCTTTCTTAATATTTTGGATACGTTGTTGCATAATTAAACTCTCATCAGAAAAAAAGCAAATTTTTAGGACCATCTCTATAATAACTTATAGCAGACAAATGGTGCGAGTAAGCACAAATTGCCGAAGAAGAAATATTTCTTCACCCGAATGAAGATAGAAAAGACAAGAGTGACAGAAACTATCGAAGAAGAAAACAAAGAAAAAGAAAAGACAGAATGACAGTAATTTCTCCAACGGAGATCTCGTAGGAGTCTACTACTTTGATTACGTTATATAATAATAATAATAATCCTTAACCAAAGTAAAACTGTTGCACATTTGGGACACTTGTCCATTTATTAGATTTTTGCTTTCTTTTTTTTAAAAATTTTCTCAAAAATACATTCACCACCCACCCCAAAAATATTATCTATGATTTATAATTTTTAGTAAATTTAAATAAATAAACATATTCTTTTCGGTGCGTACCACATGATATTCGGAAATCCACTATGTCCGATTAATTTGCTGGTTAGGTCGCGCAACCAAAAAGATGATAAAGGAGTTCCGTCGTTAAGAAAAGAGACCGGCACACAAAAGACCCTGCAAACGGTTTGGAGATCCTCCACGTCAGGGCTGGGAGTGTAGACGTCATTGGCATATCGGAATATGGATCGTATAGACCATCAGAGGCAGATGGCGAGGCCCAACTGATTTAGAGGGCGGATCAAAGATTAAGCCTCAAGTGTGTCCTCGAGCTTCATCTGCCAAATCTCAAAGCGGCTCATCTTGCATTAACGTTTTCTCTCCCATTAAAGCCGAGTGAGTGACAAGAAGTGAAGTGAGAAAAAATAACCTTTTTTTCTTCTTTTTTTTTTCTTGCTGGGTTTGAGAAATAAAGAATGTGGAAGTACGATGATGATGATGGACAGACAACAGAGTCATATATACATACGCGTGCACATATTTTTTCGATTACAATAGGAGGCTCATGGTCTAATACAAGAAAATGGAAAAGTGTTGGGCCGGTTTCTCTCCTATATGGAGAATGGTGAGTGCGGGTGTTGGAAGTAATCCCACAGGGAAAAGTTGAGAGGAAATCCATAGGTTTATAAGAGATAATGGTCTAGCAACCCATTGGCTTAAGCTTTTGGGTTGCAGATGGGTCAGAGTCTGAAGTAAGCCCATGGATTTTTCCTAACAAGTGGTATCAGAACCCAAGATAACGATCCTAGGGAAGTGCACACGCTATGCGTGGAAACCCACACCACACCAAGGCCCGAGTGTGGAACTCGTGGCTGGTGAAGGGCCTAACAATTGGTATCCGAGTCCGGAAGTGAAAGCCCGGCTCGAAGTCCTCCATATAGTCGAGAGGGGGGGAATTGTTGGGCCGGTTTCTCTCCTATATGGAGAATGGTGAGTGCGGGTGTTGGAAGTAATCCCACATGGAAAAGTTGAGAGGAAATCCATAGGTTTATAAGAAATAATGGTCTAGCAACCCATTGGCTTAAGTTTTTGGGTTGCGGATGAGCCAGAATCTGAAGTAAGCCCATAGATTTTTTCTAACAAAAAGAAATCTAAATAAATGGGTACAGGTAGTCCCACGATAAGAATCAAATTTGAAACCTCTACATTATCAGATGAGGGTGTTAGCCACTGCACTACATCCCTTTCTCACACACACATATTTATGCGTGTTTGTTAAGATTATGGAGAAGCAATTTCCTTTTTTCTATTTACGAGTGTGGAGCAGGAATTTCCTATTATAATCTAATTGACTAAATAGTTTCCTAAATTGGTTGGTTTATTGAATTTTAATTTCCCGGAAGTATTTTTAAATAGTTTCCTAAATTTTTGCTGAATAAATAGTTTCCTAAATCGGTTGCCTAAATTTCCTCTGCCGTTGAGATGCGCCAAAGGGGAACTGGCGTGCCGGCCCAAGACGATGCTGAGCCTGAACTAATTTAAGCCCCATTATAAATGGGCCCGTAACATCAAAATTAACATATAAAAAATGTCTTCTTTTTCTTTTTTTTCTTTTTTCCTTTTTTTTTTATAACGAATCTTTATTTTGTTTTGTCTTTTATCATATTGGATCAAACAAGATTAGGACCCGATTGATCCATGAAAATTTGATCCCGAATCGGAATCGCAATATTTCACTGCAATTGTACATGTTTGTACCGAGTGGATTGAAATCTCGTTCCCCTAAACTCTGGAAACAATTAACCTAAAATGGGGAATAAAGAAAATACTAATTTATAAGTAATTTTTAATAGATGTAATCTTGCACAAGGGTTTCCAGAGCCTGTGTTGCCCAAATGTTTTTTATCGCCTCGTCGGCAGGGCGCTTTACTTGTCCGACCTTTTTAGAATTGCCATCGATTTAGGAATAATAATTCAAAGAGACCACTAGTACTATCATCCTCAAATTTTCCCGGAACCGCCACTCTAGTCCTTAAAATATAATTGCCATCGATTTAGTCCCCGAACTTTCAAAAACCATACAAAAATATCCTTTTAGCCTTTTTTTTTTTATATATAAACTGTTGGGTCCCTAAAAGGGGTTTTTGTCATGACCTATTTTTCAGGTACCGAAGTGGTGGTTCCGGAAAATTTTGAGAATGACAGTGTTAGTGGTTTCTAATTCAAATTTAAAAGTTGATCCAATTCCAATAAATATCAAATCAAACATCAATAAATGGAATTGAACTCCGATGAGTAGAAGTCCGATTTCGTATTAAATCAAACAGAATATGAAATCAGACATTCTATTTTCGATTCCGCTTCATTCCGTCTCATTTCGATTCTGTTTTCGATTCCAGGCTCTTATACCAAACAGAATTTCAATTTTTAGTTTTAATCTATATTTGAGCGCATGCTATAAATCAATCTATTGCGGAGAAACACCGATGAGGATCCATCATGCTTTTATAAATCCTAACATGACGTGTGCATTCAATATGTATTCCCTCGTATCTAGTTCTGTGACGAGGACCATTCTAAAGTCTTATCGTCCCGGAGGTGATATTACATTATATGTCAATGAGAAACAAAAGGCAAATGAGAGATGTGGAGACATGAAAAGGGATATCGCAGGGGAAACTCCATTAATTCCTCATTTTTACACAAACAGATACAAGAGTAAGTTGATGTTCCGGTCTCAATACAAAGTAAGAGCAGGCACGGCTACAAACATGTGAAGTAGGAACAACTACAACATCGAATCCCCCTCGAAACACAGGATGAGCTATCGAAGCACAATACACATTTGAAGGTACAACGAAAGAAAATCGTAGAAATAGCCTTACGGGGAGGGGGGAGAGAGAGAGGGAGGTGTGTCCAGCGAAGAGGCTCAGAAAAATATCGATCTCATAATAATTGCCCGCAGGCTTACCTGGGGGTTCACCTCATTCCTGGGTTTGGTCTTGGCTTTCGCTTTCTTCTCCTTCTTGGACTTGCTCGATGAGCAGCGGGGCCCGAAGCAGGCTGGCTGGATGCAGTCAGGCTGCATGACACAAGTTGGTGGCTCCATACAGACAGGCTGGAATCAGTAGCTACTAGCCTGAGCCCTTTGGGTCAGGGCCTGAGATTGAGGACTTGACCAGAGTTGGGCAGGCGGCACATCTGAGGGAGAGGTCGAAATCTGGAAGCATTATGTGGCCATCTTCTCGCACTAGAATGTTCTCGGGTTTTAGATCTCTGTAGATGATCCCAAGCATGTGGAGGTACTCTAATGCAAGGAGGGCCTCTGCCACATAAAACCTGAGCACTCGCAATAGCAAATTGATTCAATTAGAAGACAGCTATGTATGCAAGTTGTAGGAAAAAAAATTATAGCAAAACTTAAAAAGGAAATAATATATGCAAGTGTTCTTGACCGGTGATGCTCCAGTCATTTATCGAATCTTCATTTTGTTTTCCCAGAAAAAGGACAGTGTGCTGAAGAAATAGCACATCTGTGAGAAATAACTGCAATGTAAATTTTATCCGAAGTCGTCAGCTTTCCTATGCTGGGGTCCGTGAAAAAAATATACTCTTTGCAATCAGGATGAAAAAAATCTTCTCACAGCTCTAAATAGTCAGAGAACAAATTGAATTCAATCAGAACTGAGTCACTTTCAAGCAGAAATCAAACGCCTTGGGATCCATTTCCATGTTATCGGGAAAACAAGAACAGAACATGATATCATTTCATAGCCAAACAGAATGGCAAAAAGTCTAACAAGGTGCTTAACATGGAAAGACATGAATTTATGGAGAGCAAAAACACAACACAAACAGTAACCAGCTTTGTTGATTAGCATATAACACGATCAAACCTGCCACAGAAATAACAACCACTACAAAGATGGCAAGGATCAAACAATGACATCTTAATGCGAATCAGAAACAGGACAGTTGGAATTAGTAGCGTAGAGAGCTCACCTCGCAGCATTCTCGAGGAAGTACTTCCGAGGCTGCCTCTGCCGGAGATTATGCAAGTCGCCCCCCAGGACAGAAATCCATGACTAGACGTGAGTGCTTCTCGGTTTCTAAATGAGCACAAAGGGTTGGAAAAGGGGGCGGTCGAGAGACTGCAAGATCTCCCTCTCAGTCTGCATCCTCAGCAGCCAAAAAAATAAAAAGACTATGTCCGGGATTCTCTATTTTCACTCCATATATTTAAAATTCTGATTAACTCAACTACACAAAATCATACCTCCATCTACTTATAACAAATTATCTTCATCAACCAGAGGACAATTGATCCATTCTCGCCAAACTAATGCCAAAGCAGTGGCGACCACCCACGAACCTCTATTGGGGATCTTTCGCTATTGATAGTAGGAAGAGAGCGTTCAATAAATGAAACATGACAGTAGTTCTAAGTTCATTGAGCGACGAAACAAACCTTTTTGCTTGACACCGCAGTTGGTGAACCTAAGTTGCTTGTATTATACTAAAAAAGAGCCCCAATGTTTAGTCACAAACTGCATTTTGCCTTAATGAAAGGAAGTGTCAATAGAAAGGGCAGGTCCATTTGCCCTCTTACATAGCCCAATCTGAAATTATGAAACCCGAATTACTCTACCTTTTGTGTGTGTGTGTTGGGAGGGGGGGGGGGGGGGGGGGGGGGGGGGGGGGGGGGGGGGGGGAGATGGTGGTGTGATGGGGTAGGTGCGGCTATGTGCAGCTCTATGCATTGTGCGGATGTGAAAATGTAAATAAGATTATCATTTAAAATTTATGAAGAAACTTTTTTTTATAATTTTAGAGGACTTTTTTGGTAAAATTATTTAAAATTATTTATTGATAAGTTGGTTAAACTAATTAATTATTTTCCAAGAAAAGATTAATGTTTATTCGCCGAGTGGAGAAATTTCTCAATATAATAATTATTAAGAATAGTCACAATTCAATTAATTATTAGATTCTCTGGACAATGAATTAGACAATCAACCACGTACTGAGATTTTCAGAAATGTCATGCATATGTACTTCCTCTTGTCACTCTTGATTTAAATCCCAATTGATTCTTCAATGGTTTTCTTCTTCGGGGAGGGGGAGCACCCGGTTGAAAATTGAAACAAAAATGTTACTTATAGCAATATGCGTCCATTGGAATCGGACATTGCATAACAACTTCGTGAGACTAAATATTATACAGACTACTGCAGCCTGCCCCGCGCGATGCCGCACGAACGTATGCCAATTGTTTATGCGAATGCTATAATATATTTTAATTAGATTAAATTATAAATTAATTCATAAATCTATCATGTAAAATTATGTCTTAGATATCAACAATATATACATATAGTACATTCAATACTTATGGCACAATTTGATATATATTCAAGTTCGTTTACAATAATATATTATAAATATAAAACTATAACAAAATCATGTAAAATGTTTTATTGAAGCATTAGACGTTAATTCATCAATTTGCTCTTACAATTTGAGCTTGTTTTTCCTTTTTTAGAGGTGAAAATATAATTAGAAGATGGAGTGAGTAAAAAATATTGACAACGTCAGCAAATTAAAAAAAGAGTAAACTAACAATTTGGTCCTTGATGTTTGGACCGGCCATCAATTTCGTCCCCAGTGTTTTGTGGCCATCAAATACATCCTGGACGTTTGCATTCCGTCCTTCACTTTCATCCAGCCATCCAACCCCCGTTACTGCAGATATTAAAAAAGAAACAAACAAACAAACAAAACGAACCCCACTTTATTGAAATCAATTCCCAAATCAACATTCCCTCCTTTTACCCTTCTTTACTCTTCAATACCCAAATCCCTAAAGAATCCTTGTACCAGTCTGTCATTTTTTATTCTGAAGATAGGGAAGAGGAATTATTGGGCGAAAATCTGTAAAGGTCAGTTCGGGAGAATATACAAAAAGTTACAAACAGTAGAGGAGGCTTCATCCCAGCCTTCTTGCAACCAGCCCTCTCAAAGATCTTCCACCAATTCGTCTGCTAAAACTAAGGAGAATTGATGTAGCTTGTTTTTGAAATGTGAGATATGTTGTTTTTGGATGAACATGTAAATATATTGTTTTAAGTATGGAATATGCTCTTTTTTGGTAAATATGTTCCCCGTGTTTGATTGATTATGGAAAACTGTCCATGGTCATCTGAATATGATCCTTTTGGGTGAAATGTAAGGTTGTTTCAGGTTTGATTGAGTATGCTACATTTTAAGTTTTGAGGTGTTTGTTAGATACCAATGAAAATATTTGACTCTGTGAAGGGTTGTTGATGTTGTTGGGAGTAAAAGGTAATTGGGATTAGGCTATGACTTCATTGCAGAATGTAACTAGGACAATGAAGTGCAGAACACTGAATGCTCGAGCAGCAACCTCTGTTTGCAAAGCTTGCTTGCTCATTGAATGTTCAGCAACTTCAGTTGGCACAGTTTTCGAGCAGCAACCTCCATTTGACGAAGGGTTTGTATGCAAACAAATTTCATTGATTGATACTAGCAGCCAGAGTAGTGGCTAGTTCAGATTTTGGACTCCATATGTTTTATCAGAAATGGTAAACTTCTAGTATATGAGAGCACCTAAGTTTTGTTCAGTTCTTTCTTTGTTCGCTTTTAACCAAAAGGAAAATTCTTTGTTTGTTGTTGTGTGATGCGATGACTGTTTATTCTTGTGCAAATGTGTTGGCTGAACTTCATAACCTTCGGTTATCAAATTAAGCAGATCAACTTTTCACCAGTGAAGAATCTTTGGAGTATTCTGATATGTAAAACCTAATATACATTCTCAATTTTGGTTGTTGCTTATAAGTTAGAATAAGCAAGCCTTCAATATGGACAAGGAGAGGAATATGCAGCAATAACAAAACCACAACAGCAACAATATAAAGCTCACTGCAACAACAATAGCAGAGCTTAAAAAAAAATTCAGCAACTCATTCACTTATTCAATTGCTTGTCTTGTACAGAGGAAAAAGTTAAAAGAGAAGAGTCAATCAATCGAAATACTTCCAAGTAGATCAGAGAAGAGGTATTATAGTATTTATAATTGCTTCTTGATTACATAAGATGGGTATATACAATGACAAAGTACAAAATCAGCAACTCATTCGCTTTCTACTACAACAAACAAATGCATGACCACACCATTCTAATGGAAGCCTGGCAGGCTCTCTTCTTCTATAGCTCGACATCATCATCTGCAACCCTGTTGCTTTGCTGCTCCCTTCCCCCTACAGCAAACACAAAGCTTGTAACCAGATAGATGGAAAGGTCTCTCTTTGTCATCCTCTGTGCCCCTTCAATGGCCTTGCAAAGTGTCACCGTTCTTTTGAAGCTCCGCTTCAATGGGTAGAAGGAAGTTTAAATTGAGTGCCAAAAACTGAATTCAATTCAAGAAACTGCAATCCCATTAAGGACTTGGGGTTGGTGGTCGACAAATTGGAATCAAGCTAAGGTATATGGGGATTGAAGAAAGAATAAACGAGAGAGAAGCAATTGGGATTTGCAATTTGATTTCAGCTGCAACCCTAAGAACTCAGCTGCAATTTGATTTTGGCGACCAAACCACAAACAACTTCCCGCCTTTCGCCTTCTTGCTCGTGCGCTTTTCACCTTCTTCACTTGCTCCCCGCCGGAGCCTTGATGCGTGAGAGCTGAGAGCGGCGTGGGTTTCTACTGGCAGAGGGATTCTACTGATGTTGGGCTAGGATTTCAACTGTGCATGAAGCGATATCATTTTAAGTCAATTTTCCCTTTTATTTTCTTTATTTTTAGCTATTTAATGGACGGTGTTAAGTCATCTGTGACGACAGGAAAACAGTTGGACCAAAACAATGGACGGAGCACAAACGTCGGGGGTAAAAATGATGGCCACGAAACACTGGGGACGAAATTGATGGCCGGTCCAAACATCAAGGACCAAATTATTAGTTTACTCTTAAAAAAAAGGCTCACTCCGAGAAAATACCCTAAATGTGAAAATCAATAAAACATACATTGTAAACAGGGACAGATACAAAATTTGGGTTAAGATCGGAGTCCTTAGGAGGGACAAGGAGGTCAATCTTCAAAATTATGAAGGTGTATATTTTTATTAAAAATCAAATAAAAGAAAATATGGGAACTCATAGTATTTCCGAATATTAGACCTCGTTCAAACCTTCCTTGCTGCGTTCGGAGTCCCGCCTCAGTTCCGTCTCATGTTTGCCAAGCGAATCATAAAGTCCGCTCAGGGCATGGCCAAATGTGGCCGGGGCAGGGGTCCTTTCTTCATAAAGGCTGACTTAGAGAAAGGAATCATCAACGCTGTGCCAAATGTAGGCGATAATATTGAGGGTGGCTTCTTTAATATGGGGAGCAGCACGGGCCCATCGGACGAGGGGGGTCCCAGTATGCGATCTCACTGCTCCTTGGATGTGCGAAAGAGAGCTGGGAGACCTGGCTGGTCCCGGTCTTGATTCCTGCCTGGTCTGCCTGGATGACATGGCTTGCTGCGACTTCGAACGGTTAAAGATGCCTTGCAAGCATGTCTTTTATAGTCCGTGCGTCGTCTGATGGCTGAAAACAACCAATGCTTGCCCGCCCTGCAACTACAGATTGGAGGACAACAACATACATGACACACCCGCTCAGTTCGACAACATCGTCGTGATCGCTTGGATCGATGTCTTTTTCCTTTTTATTTATTGTAATTCTTGCTGTATAATCAATTCTCATTGAATGGACATCCTTGCTTTTGATCTTTTGTATTGGAAATACACTCGAAAAATCAGCAAAACAAAATCCATATTAAAGATGGATTTCTTTGGGTCCAAACCACAGAGTGATAATGTTATAATGAAAAGAAGGAATTATTGATCCAGCGGGAAAAAGAAGAAAATATTAGGTGAATCTATATATATACATCTTATATCAAACTATACACACATAATTTGCTGTAGCTTTCTCGCATTGTGTTGAGACTGAAACACCCATTCATCAGTTGTACAAATGAGGGAATAAAGGAGTTTTCCTTTCCCCACTATATATAACGCTTCTATTTCCCATGTAATTTCAGATTCGACTTCACCCAGAAAAAAAAGAAAAACAACCTTCGAAATGATCCTCATCACGACAAAGCGATACGAGAGAGAATAAATGAGATGCCCCGTCATGTTAGAATTGATATTGGATTAATGATAAATCCTTTTTTTTTTTTACCACAATAGATTTATAGCGCTCGCTCATACATGAATTAAAACTAAAAGTCAAAATTGAAATAATTTTGAAGTTCTATACTATAACGTGAATCAGAAATTAGATAATATTGGGACAATTAACTATTGCGGTTCTGGACCGCACTCAACCTGGAGTCGCACGATGACGCTTGAAGCGGTCATCAATTTTGTCATCAACATTTCATTGCCATCAAAAACACCTCCCACACTACTCTTCCATCCATCAATTTAGTCCTCACCGTTAAAGAACCGTTAATGGCATTAATTTAAACACTGAAAAAATAATAAAAAATTAAAATTTAAAAAGGGGCAGATTGCCCCGCTCTAGGCCACCTCTCCCATCAGAGAGATTGCCGAAGGCCCCAAACAGCTCCGGCGATCTTCCCAGCTGTGGAGGGGGCCGGGAGAGGGGTCCATGATCTCCAGATCATTGGGGCCCCTCCTTGCCACCTCCCCCGCCTGAGGGCCTATGGTGACCTTCCCTAACGGAGGAGATAGCCGAGAGGGGGTCAACATGATCAGCCCCCCTCTCTCTTTTTCACAGAAGAGAGAGAAAGAGGGCATCAGGTCTTACCTCCTCTTGGATTTTTTTTTATTTTTTTAGTATTTAAATTAACGCCGTTAACGGCATTTTTACGACAAGGACTAAATTGATGGACCGAAATGTAATACCGAGGGTAGCTTTTGATTGCATGAAACGTTGGAGATGGTATTGAATGACCACTTCAAATGCTAAGGATCAAATTGTAAGTTTATTCTAAAAAGAGATCATAAAATAAGGGAAAAAGTTTATTGCACGACCATCAACTCGTAGGTGCCAAATATAGACGATGATCAGGGATTCAGGGTGCTTTCTTTATGGTGGGGGAGCAGCACGATCCCATCGGTCAAGGTGTTAGTGATATGCCCTAGAGCTTGATTTATGTATTTGAATAATTCCTTTTATGGCAATAAAGTTTATTCTATTATTCGTATATTGTCTATGTTTATTAGAATAAAGTCCTTAAGATATTTTGAATGCTTCATTCTTAAGAGTTAAGAATATGAGTGACGAAGTAATTCGGTAAGAATATCTTTAAACTGTTCACGATCGTAGGAGACTTAACTGGACATTATTTCTCCAGATAGATCGTCACCTCTATCTGTTTCCATGATTAGTATACAGATACTAATGAAGATGGAGTAGTGAGTTTCATGCTATTTAATAACTGTTATCATGACAGATATGTGGATACTTATATGATAAGTAGTCGAACGTGACGTGCAGATAACATTCATACGGTAATTTACTAATGTCAATGAATGTTGTCTGGATCGTATTAGTGCATATAGTCCTTAGACCTGAGATGGAACGCTATCTCAAGTATAGGTAATTAGGATTTGCTACTGCTAATGTATTTGTGCTTAGCGTGAGTATTCGGCAGATAGTGGTCCTAGTTAGTTATACTTGGAGTTAGGTGTCTGATCAAGACGGGATTCACTAACCTGAGTAAACAGGGAAAATGTCCTATGGATATGAGTTTTATTCTGGATTGAGAAATCCTCGGCCGGGGTAGATAGACTTAAATAGAAAGGAGTTTCTGTTCAAGTGCTACGGATCTAAGAATGAAATTAGAGAGTTCATATGATCGGCTATAGAGTTTGGCATTTACCGTAACTCTAGCTAGATCGGGATCTTGTAGTGAAAGGATTCAGTGCATGGAATATACGATCAGAGGTTCATCAGAATGTTCCAATTATACATTCGTCATCTTTTGGATTGTCACGATATGCTGCTAGGTGTCACTCGTGAACTTTGGGGACCAAGGGCATTTTGGGAATTATACTTTCGGTTACAGAAAGAGTTTCTGGTAGTATCAAATGAGTTGATACTATAATCCCATTGCCATTTGATGATGAACCTAGTTAGTCACACACATTGAGCGTGTCTAAACCGAGAAAAGAATTAATTCTAATTAAGGAAGTTAATTAGAAATTAATTATCGAACGAGGCTTGCAATGTGATTGTAAGGGTGCTAGCACATCCTGAAGCCGAGTTCAATATCAATGATAAATATATTAAGGAAACACGATAGTTTCCTTATTTGGAAAGTTTATGTAAATAGATTGTCTATTGATAGAAACTTGTGTCAAGGACTTATTTAATCTTTCTTTCTAACTATAAGGGTAAGTCATTGGATGACTTAAATTGTGAGGACTCATTTGTGATTTATTAATTAATTCGGATTAATTAATAATTGCATTTTAGTCCCTGAGTAAGAATATATATAGATATGTTCTTACGGTTAACCCGAGAGGTTAATTGATCGAAAACCCTAATATTAGAACGAGAGGAAGAGGAGAGACGGCTGAACAATTGTTGCCGTGAACTCCCAAGGCTGATTGCAGTTCTTCTAGGATCCGATTCGGCGTTTCGGTGTTGTCCTTGGCGCCCTTGAAGAGATCCTTTCATTCCGTGACGATTCCGTTCGAGATCGGTGACCTAGATCGGAGTGTACGGGTCGAGAGGAGTCTAATCTCGGTGGAGACGTGCTCGTGTGGACGAGCTAGAGGCCGGACACTTGGACGGCTAATTTGATCGACTCGAATCAATAAGGTTAGTGAAAAGTTCGTAACTTTTCTTATGAATTCATTGTGTGATGTTATCTATTCGTTTAGAAGGCGATTCTTATGTTAAGATGTGATCTTGAAGTTTTTGATTAAACGAGCACGCGATAAAAATTTGATTTTTACCGTAATTAAACTTTCCGCTGCGCACGTGCTCGGTTTTCCAACACAAGGGACATCCCAGTATGCAATCTCATGGCTCCTTGAACGTGCGAAATTAAGACGGCTGTAGAGATGATCTGGCGAGTCCCAATCTTGATTCCTGCCTGATCTGACTGGATGCCATGGCTGGCTGCAATTCAAGTTGCTGGAGATGCCTTGCAAGCGTCGCTTCCACAGCACATCATCCGATGGTTGGAAACGACCGACACTTGCCCGCTCTGCTGCTTCAGACTGGAGGGCAACAACATATGATCAGGCACCCGCTTAGTTCGAGAACATCGTCAATCATGATCGTTTGAATGTCTTTTTCTTTTTTCGTTGTTGAAATTCATGCGGTAAAATCAATTCTCATTGAATAGATATGTTTGCCTTTGATCTTTTTTACTGGAAACGTACTTTCAAGTTTCATTGCGTTTAATTCAGTATATCTTGTCATTATTTTCTTATAAAATTTCTAACATGGGAAGTAATTTCTTCGTGTCCGATTGAAGGCACTTGTAAGAACTTAGTCTAGAATAAGTTCCCATGATTGCTATTCACTGAAATACGGAAAATTAACAAATCCATGTACCTCAAGGTTTATTTCCTCGAACCAGCTAGGGGCTCTCTTTCCGTCGTGATATAAATCATCAATAGAGGAACGCAGAGCTACCGTCATGGCCTATCGACTGAATGCTCTATCACCTCAATTAATAGCAAAGGATCTTCAATCAAGGTTTGTCACTTTATCGAGGTTACAGGAATCCTCAATGAATGGCATGGAAGGAGATCATCAAATCATATATATCGTGGCCCAACGAGTTCATCTCTAATTTGGATTTTTTCTGATACTTTTCCTTAATCCTCAAGTAATTTCGTGTAGGGATTTTTATGCTAATTACTTGAAGATTATGATTGTCTACTTGTACTTTTTATTATCATGGGATTTTTAAGTCATATTTCTGAATTTCTCTTAAGAAAATGATGACTAGATACTGATCAAACCCAATGAACCTTTCCATCCAACATAAAAGATTAAAACCAAAAATATTCATACCGTGGGAATTCATTTTTCAACATGAATTTTATTGCAGAAAAAAGAACAATCCGTTCAGTTACGATGGTGTTCTCGAAATCAGCGGCTCTCTGATCATATGTTGTCCTCCAGTAATCCGCACCGGCAAATCGGGCAAGTGCAGCTCATCTTGAACCACCGGACAATGCATGGGATGTGGAAGACGTGCTTGCAATGCGTCTCTACGAGCTCACAGTTGCTGGTCATGTCGTCCAGGCAGATCGGGCAAGTGTGGAGAGCCTCAGGATCGGCTACATCCCCACCACCTTCTCTCGCATGATCAAGAAGACTCAAGATCCCGTCTGGCACAACATTGGTGATGACGTGGTCCAGGTTGGCCTCCACGGTGAACCCACCTCTGCCCTCGTGATCATGCTCGGCATGCACGAGGCTAACATCATGATATGCTCAATAAACTCAAGACGCTTGTTGAGCGGGACCAAGGAAAAGTGGTGGCATAGGTCGCTTTGCCATGAATCTGACGAGGGAGTTCCGGCATCGAGGGCAAAGAGGGGCACAGATTCGTACATGTGAACAGGAGCACAGAACTGTTCGTCAGGGCAGTGACAGTCGAAGATGCCGAGCCTAGGGTCTTGGAAAGTCATACGCTGGACCCGGCGGATCCAGACGGAAAGCAACCAGTGATCACGAGCGCAGAAGCGGGGATCTGGAGGGATAACCCTGGTTCTCATCGACCAGCTCTCTGATCTCTCCTCTTCCATTTACGATCTATAGATTCGATGTCGATACTAGTGAAGATGAACGAAGAAGAACACACAAGCACAGAGCAAGGAAGAATTAGGAAGAACAACAGCTGTTTGCTTTTGTGGGAGTACGAAAGAGGAAACAGCGTACTTGGAGATGTTTGTTTACCGTTAAACTGAGGCGGTGAAGATTTAATTTCCTAAAATATGATTGAGTTACTAATAATTTCCTAATCCGTGATAGGAAGATTTTATTTCCTGATTTAATTTAGGTAGATTCTACAATATCATGCCTGGTCTTGCCAGTAAGGATTAACCGGTTTCGCATTGTTTTTGGTAATATATATCCCTAGTAATTAAAATGCAACGGGCTCCAACTAATTCAGTTCGAGTTGGGTTAATCAATTAAGGAGGTAAAACTCTTCGTAGAGGTTACCTTTTTAATTGAGCAGATTTTGTGCACACCCAGATTTCAAAATTTTTTTTTTTTACCCAGCACACACTCTAATTAGTTCCGACTTATTGATATATGTAACATTTTGTTTCAATTTTCAATCAGGTGCTCCCCGTCCCCGAAGAAGAAAACCCATGATCCCATTGAAAAATTAATTGAGATTTAGATGGATAGTCGTAAGCGGAAGTGTATATCACAACACTATTTTATGAAAATCTCAGGTGAGAGCTAATTGTCGTGTCAATTTTCCAGAGAATTTAAGAACATAATTAATCAAAATATGATCATTATTCTTAATTATTATATTGAGAAATTTCTCCACTCGAAAATAAACAAGATTTTTTTTGAAAAAATATTAATTAGTGTAACCGAGTTATTATCGATGAATATTTTAAAATAATTATACTAAAATTCCTCTAAAACTAAAAGGTTTCATCATAAATGTCAAATGATAACCTTGTTTAGATTTTCACATACATTTTCACATCGCACAATGCATAGAGCTGCACCCAGCTGCACATATTAAAGAGTATTTCAAGTTTTTTTACGATCTTGATATTAAAAATTTAAAAGTTACTTTATAGGCACATTAATTCTAGGGAACAAATGAAATATCATGGTAAAATCAAATCCAATCACATAAATAACTTCTCGTTTGAATTGTATCCTTATCTCTAACACCACCTGCTCGGCCGGTACGGAATTGGGAACAACATATGACATCGCAGAACTTCTTGTGGATCGAGCGATAGTCTTCGAGACTATTTTGTGTGTAATGGATATACCACCTAGAATTATGTCACAAGACATATAAAAAATATTATTTTTACCAATAATAGATTATTTTTGTTAACAATTGATTTTTTTAATTTTTGTTTACATATTAATAACTGAAATGGCAAATCCTTATGCCTTGTTTGGTTTTAGAATATAAATTTTTACTCTATCCTACTCAACTCTATTCTTCCTCAAATTCTGTACTACAATTATTTTTGTTTTGTCCTTTTCTCCATTTAATAATAATTTCACTCATACTTTTTCCTAGTAATTTTCATATTCAATTTTTTTAATATTAAATTCTCCATCTACTTTCACATTTATATATACATATATGTATTTTACTCATCCATATATTTGACAATACTTACAATCATTACACAAAATCAATTTGAGTCGGATCATGATCCAACTCGAAAACCAAACTCAACCTTATTGCCTTGTGGCATTTCCACGTGGTAATAACCATTACATTTAAGACTTTCTCTAATCTTACCGTGTTATATGTACAGTTGATGAGAATTACTTTGGATGCTATTTAATCTCTACGGTAATTTGGATGATAACTAATTTTGCTTAAAATTTCATTCAATGTGTGTATATATATGTATGTTCATCACTAATGGAGTTATTTTTTCAACGGACAAAGATAGCAATGATCTTAAAAGTTTGTCATTTTTTGAGTTTGAGTTCTATAAGTTTGATTTTGCAAAAATTAGTCCTCAAACATTTAGAAAAAGATAGATTTAGTCCATTTAGTTACCAACCGTTAACAGTCACTGACGTGGACATAACACCGTTAAAAATAGTCACAGTTGGCTGTCAATCGGTACACATGGACCAACCATCGTACGCCACATCAATAATTCTTAAAAATTTATAATAAAAAAACCATAATAAATCAAATAAAAATCATAAAAATGTAAAAAGCAAAAACTAGAAAAGCAAAAGGATTTGAAAATAAATAAAATTGAGAAATATAATGGCATTTTTATTAAATATCGAAAAAACCAGAAAAATGGCAAAAGTAATTTGAAATTTCTATAAAATAAGAAAATAATATTTAAAAAAGAAAATAAAAAATGAAAAATTAAATTTCGACATTTTTAATAGAAAAAAATTGAAAAAGAAAAGACCAGGTCCGACCTATTAGGATTAGGATGTAAGAGGGAAAGACCGGACGAGGGGAGCCCTTTTGGCCTCCCCTCCATCCCGACGAGGTCAACGGGGTCTCTAGTGCCTCCGGCGACCTTGTCAAGAGGGAAGGGAGGTCGTAAGGTTCCCTCGATCTGGACCTCCCCTTATCTCTATTAAAAAACAGGGGTGGGGGAGGTCGGAATTGGGGGAACCATTCCGGACTCCCCTCCCCCTCGACAAGGTCGACAATGCCTCCAGTGACCTCGTCTAGAGGGAGGGGAGGCCAGAAGGGCTCCTCATATGTGGACCTTCCCCACACTAGACCCTTCGACCTTGCCGAGAGGAATGGGAGGCCGAAAGGGCTCCCTCGTCCGATCTTTCCCTTGCAACCCAACCCCCGTTGGGGTTGGGTCATCCTTTTTTATTTTATTTTTGCATTTTTTTATATTTTTCAGATTCTTATTTGATTTTTATTTCATTTTAGTTAATTTTTTAAATTTTTCTTATTTTCTAAAATTTCAAAGTACTTTTCCATTTTTTGAATTCTTTTGTGTTTGCTTTTTTACATATTTTTTTTCTTATCTATAAAAATTTCAAATTATATTTTATTTTTATGAATTCTTTTTGATTTTTTGGTATTTTATAAAAATACCAGGATATTTTTAAATTTTATTGATTTTCAAATCTTTTTTATTTTTTTTATATTTTTCTAATTTGTATTTGATTTTAGTTAATTTTATTCTATTTTTCTAAATTTATTATGGTTTTTTATAAATCTTTAAGAATTATTGATGTGGCATGCGATGGTTGGTCTACGTGTATTGACTGATGGCCAACCAAGATTGTTTTTAACGGTGTTATGTTCACGTCAACGACCGTTAACAGTCAGTTACAGAATGGACCAAATCTACCACTTTTCTAAACGTATTAGGATTGTTTTCTGCGAAGTCATATTTATAGGACTCAAACTCAAAAAATAACAAACTTTTGGGGCCATTGCTTTTTTTTTTTATTCTTTTTTTTCAACTGCACGTACATGTGGGACTGATTCAGTTATCGAGTCAGCAAAAACCAAGTGGGCGTTGATAGTATAGACCATTTTTTTTCTTTTGATAAGTTAAGCAATACTTAAACTTGGAGCTTTTTTTTCTAATAAAATCCAAGCTACTTAATTTAGGTCCACAAATTGCGGTATTGAGAGAAGATTCTTTTTACTTGAACAAGCTAGGAGTTCTTTGCCTATATATATATTTATATATATATGAAAGCACGATACAAGGTGAGACCAGTCAGATGGCCTCAGAATGCTCTTTCTAAATAATTTTTTTTTAATTTTCTGAGTTTTTATAATTTAAAATTATCAACAATATTTTTCGAAATCTTCCATAATTATTTACTCAGATAATTACCTAAGGGTAACTCAAATCATACCACGTGTCACAAATTTCATGGTCATCTTTGCTGATGACTGTGCTCTATTATACTCCTTTAATTTGACTCGGATTATCCCTCCTGAAATGAAAGTTAGATTGAATGATTTCATTTATTTCTAATTAATTAAATTCATAGACAATAATCCTGGACAATTAAGATTCGGAAATAAAGGCTCTAATCTCAGAATTAACACTGGAATTTATCATGAAATTAAAATTAAAAGAAAACTTTCGAATTGGATTCTGGGTCTGAAGCCATATCCGAGTCGTTGCTGTCATGAGTAGCGTCGATGACTCTGGGATGGATGACGTTGTCATCGTCATCATCATCCACTTCATCTTCTTCCTACTCCTCCTCGAACCCCTCTTCCTTGCTCTCTTCCTCGTCCTCTTCCTCGTCCTCTCCCTCTTCCTCCTTGTCTTCATCCCGATGACGGCGACGACGACTGTTACATTGTCCTCCCTAACGATGAGGGGTAGGATCCTCTTCGAAATCAGCTTCAAGACTGTGGACTAAGCGATGACATCTTTCAACCACCGACTATCTCAGGATGGTAATCAACATAGAACTTGGAAGCATTCTTTAGCAGCTTCTTGACCTTGCCGAACCTAGCGTAATCAGGAATATCCACGATCTTCGAAGCCCTCTGACTAAGGAATTGGATCAACTTCTTTAGGCCACGAGGTATCTTCGAAGAAGTGAAAACTTAATTGGATTCCAACAAATATGAAAAAGACTAATCAGTTTATGGTCAAGACTATTAATGATCAAGTCCATTTGAAAAAGAAATACATAATCAGTTTCCATGATAATCTGAAGGATATCATAAGTTGCTCCCTTTTGAAGCAGTTGGAGGGCTTTATTGGGCTCTCCTTTCTCTCAAGGAAATGTGTTGAGGGACTTGTTGAACATGTAAAAGGGTCAATTACTTGATCATCACATTAAAACTAAACATAAGTCAATTAGTGGCATCACCTGCATTAGGTTCCTCAAAAGCCTTAGCCTCTGCGGTAGCACCAAGGGGTGAGTTGTTAATAGGTTCCTTAGAGACAGACACTGGCTCAGGAATAATACCTCCTTTAGGTTCTGAGTACTGAGGGTCTTAGGGCATTGGCCTCGATTCTGTATCAGCAGTTTCAGTCTCCGTAGTGGTAACCACTTCCCCAAAATAAGACCTTTCTCCAAGTCTGTCTTGATCATTCAAGCTCTGAGGGGTTGAGAAGGTGCTATTGGTGCCAACTGGTGAGCTGCCACTTTCAGTAGCCTAGGTTGTACATTGATGCAAGACTTCCAGAGTCAACTCAGCCCTCTTTGACCAATTATTGTTCTTAGTATGAACAAAGGGGATTGGAATACACTGCAACATGCCAAATTGCCAAGCAAACACATTGGCCATATACTGTTCCACCCTTTTGGAGGGGAACCAAACAAGCAGATCTTAGAAACTAAGATCCCACGCCAATACTTGTAAGAGCTCTCGCTACTCCATAAGGCTTCCTTTTGAAACCACTTAGGTCCATATTTCTTATCCTTAAGAGGGGTCTAGAATTCAGAAGACCTTGTGTTGAGCAGACCCTTCAAACATTTCAGGAAATTCGTTGGCTTAGGATTCTTCCCTCCAAACTTCTGATGCCATAGGTAGTCACCATAACTGGTGCAACTCTTGGATAGAGAAGTAGAAGTGACATCCACACCTAGGTGAGGGAAATACAAATGAGTCCAGAGCTATACCAACCAAAGGACCCAGCTATTTTATAATCAAAAGGGGACCTTTCTCTTTTCTAGGTCAAATATCCTAAACGATGATACACTACTCTCAGGAGTAGTGGCCCAATTGTGAGAGGGTTCTGAGCTTTGCACCTTTGTTTAGCCATAGCACCAAAGGGTGTTTGAATCTAGACAGAGTGGTTGCAAATTAAGAACTTATTAATAAACATGTAGAAGCCAATATCCTTTTGGGTCCAATCTTCCTCATCTTTCATGTGTTGGGCAAATTTCCCATAGCGTGTGAGCTTGGAGCTTGGATGCTAGTACTTCCCACAACGAGAGGCCTCAACCATGGAAACAGTACCATCTAGGTCCAACCTTAAACTCATCTCATTGGCATCTTTAGATGATAGGCGAATGTTTGGGGATACATACTTATAGTTGGACACTAGAGTGACCTCTTTTCCATATGAAAAACAATTGACTAAAGCTGCTAAATACCATGGTGATTCCTATGAGTCCACTTGAAAGTAGAAAAGAGTTTGAGGTCACATCCCAAAAGCTCACTAGTGCTGTCATTATGGAGTTATCTAAATGAAATCTCCTAGAGGCTACACTAATCAGCTTGTAAATCCCTGAAGTATGCCCTTTTTTTGCTATTCCTGGCCTAGCTAACAGGAAACATAACACCTCTTCATAATCAGGGTTAAGGGAAGGCTAAACCTATACTGGGAATCTATTAGTACTACTCCACGTCTGAAACCCTTGAATTCTCTCCGAGTCAAGGAAGATTGGCTTATTCGAGTTTCCTAGAAACATCGAAATCGATTCCTTGAAGTGACCTAACTGCTAGTTTACCAAATCAATCGGCATTTTAGCAAGAGATGGGATGTAAGATCTGATCTTTTTCACATTATGACCCTCTTCATCACTAGAAACAATGGTTTGGAATTAGGGACGCCAGTCTATTATGTGATTGTTGATGAATTGTTGGTCCTCTAACATTATTCTAATACTTTTCTGAACCTTCTTTTGCTGATGCCGAGGCATTGTTGCTGCTTATCTAGGGATTATCCTTCTTGAGAAAGCGGAGTGCTGTGTGAAAGTCGTGGAATCGTGGACGTAGTGGTTTGGGAGCGAAGAAAGAAATGGTGGCAAAGTATCTTGAATCTTTGCACGAAAATGCTTTCGATTTTGCAGCTTGCATGGGGTATCTGTTGCCAGAATAAAATAATTTTCAAAGCATCTCCATGTGGCCCAATCAAGTCATTAGACCTATCAGGGGAATTTCTATAAATTACAAAGTCTGGGGGTATCGGCATAATATTGGTGGAACCCCAGAAGAACGGCGTCGCTTTTGACACAGTAAGTAGACTACGATTTTAAGCCTGTGAATAGACAAAATCTGGACGTAACTATGCATGGCACTAAATGACTCAAATTCTGTGACCGACTGTCTTCTAGAATCTGAACGGTGACAACGTCGCATCCGAATCATAACTGCCTCAGAATCTGAGCATTCACGACGTCGTCTTTGAATCACAATTACTTGGTAGTTATAGATTCAGGAGATAAAGCTTATTCGAGGTGAACTAAGTCAAAACTTTGGATAATTATCATGTGGGGATAAGATTACGGTTAAAAGCAGTTCGATAACAAGGAGCCCACGTTCTCAAAAGATTAGAGAGGAGATTTTATAACCGCCAAGTTGGAAGGAACATCTATAAATACCAGAAGATCCCATAGGATTTAGTACGAACAACTCATTCAACAGACAAAATCTCTACAGATTTCACAGCTCAGAGTAGGAATGATTTAGATATCTCGAGCTTGTAGAGGTAAAGAGATCCCCTCAATGATTCAAGTTCAGAAGTCTGTGGCGGTACGATCATATCCTCAACGACAGCCATGACTCCTTCAGCTTGTTGAGAGAAGGTCTCGCCCTTATTCCACGGTCATTCACTTAGAGTGTCTCAACGTAGTTGCATTCCTTCTACTTCGACTATAGGTGGTCTCACACCCGAGTTCAGAGCCTAAACTATCCACCTCGATGAAAAGTAGAGTAGGTTATCCTTTTTAATTTTGGTTTGAGTTGTTTATCCTTCTTTCTTC
This sequence comes from Punica granatum, assembly GCF_007655135.1. Classification (NCBI taxonomy): domain Eukaryota; kingdom Viridiplantae; phylum Streptophyta; class Magnoliopsida; order Myrtales; family Lythraceae; genus Punica; species Punica granatum. The sequence continues at coordinate 5,907,346 of NC_045132.1, forward strand.
ATGTTGTAATTCCATCATTGTATACATCGTTTTCGTTTAATGAAGTATCTTTCCCCATTGATTGTCTACTTTCATTGACTGAATCTCTTTAATACACATAGTTCTTCTACGAAAGGCATTACCAAAATAATATTAGAAAGGAAAAGAGGTTGTATAGTTTTCTCTCGCTATAGAGGGATGGGAATCCGCCTTTCTCCCTTCACCAAAATCCAACAACACATGGACATGCCTACAAACTAACAATTACCGATTACTATATGAGGCCTTTCTCATATTAATTATAATATATATATATATATATATATATAAAGACAACAGTTACTATTACTGCGGGCAAAACTTTTATATAATCTAGTCCGTCTATAATTCTATGATTTTCTTTCGTTGTACCATCAAATGTGTATTTGTGCTTCGATAGGTCATCCAGTGTTTAATGAGTTTCCCCTGCGATATCCCTTATTGATGTCTCCACTTCTCTCATTTGCCTATCAATTCTCTTTAACTTGTAATTTAAAATCACATCAGACTTCAAAATGGTCCTCGTCACCAAGAAAGCAATACGAGAGAACATATCAAATGACATTTCATGCACGTTAGGATTGATAATAGAACGATATATCATAGTCATGTTTTTACCTAGATTTATAGCATACGCTGAATCAAACTTAAATATCAAAATTGAAATAATTTTGATGTTGCAGGTTAGGCTTAATTTATTCATTAAAAAAAAGTTGGGCTTAATTTAGTTCAGGCCTAGCTGCTTCTTGCATGGTTCGGCTTGCCAGTTCACCTTCGGCGCTTCTCAACGGCACAAAAACGAGAGATAAATAAATAAAGCATCAAATCAAATTAGGAAATAAATAATAGAGTAAACTAATAATTTGCCCCTCGAGAGATTGGTGTTACATCAAATCAGACTTAATATGTCAATGTTCAATTTGATGTAAAAAATTTCTTGAGATCTGATTTAATGTAACATCAATCTCTCGATGGCAAATTCTTAGTTTACTCTAAATAATAAATACCTTCTTGGAAATGAAATTAGAATTCAGTAATACGACGAAATAGCAAACTATTTAGTCAATAATAGGATTATTATTAGAATAGGAAATTGCTTCTCCGCACCGCCTCAACAAACATGTATTATGTTTTATTATATATCATGGAACCTAATTAAGAAACTTAACTCAAATTAATACTGTCGTCTCTTCTTCATCATCATCGTCGTCATCGTACACTACAGTTCTTGTCGCTCGCTCTGCTTTAATGGAGGAGGGCTCGTGGCGTATGAATCTCGAGGGTAAAACTTGAGACTTCTCTCACGTGCCCTCAAGATCAGTGGGTCCTTGCCATCCGCCACCGGTGGACTAGAAGTGTGACATTCTGATAACTGGGTCGCGTCTACACTCTCAATTCTGACGTCGAGGACTGTAAACCAACTCACACGCCCCTCCGGTTTCCAATCTCTTTACTTGACGATGAAACTCCATTATCATCCTTATGGTTGTTGTGCAAACTAGCAGACATCATCCTTGCTGCTTTTGAAGTCCCGCCCCAGTACTGTCTCATGTCGCTGACGGGATCATCAACTTTGCAGGGGCAAGGGTCCATTCTTTTTGGAGGCTGACTTAGAAAAAGAAATCGTCAACGTGGTGCCAAATGTGTAGATGATGATGAGGGGGTGCTTTCTTTATTGTGGGGGAGCTGCACAAGCTCATCGTCGGTCAAGGGCATCCCGGTTTGCAATCTCATGGCTCCTTGAACGTGCGAAAGAAGGCTGCAGGGACGACCTGGCCAGTCCCGATCTTGGTTCCTGCCTGATCTGCTTGGATTCCATGGCCAGCTGCAACCTCGCACTGTTGGAGATACCCTGCAATTCGGGCTGTGAAAGCAATTCTCTTCGGATGGATATCTTTGCTTTTGATCTTTTATATTGGAAGCGCATTTTCATTGCGTTTAATTTAGTATATCTTGTCATTATTTTCTAATAAAATTTCTAACACTGGAAGTGATTTCTTCGTGTCCGACTGATGGCAGTTGTAAGAAATTAGACTAGAATAAGTTCCCATATGATAGGTATTCACCGAAATACGAAAAATTAACAAATCCTCGTACTTATTTCCTCGAACTAGTTAGGGGCTCGGGCTCTCTGCCAGTGATTATAAATAATCAATAAAGGAATTCGGAGCTACCTTCATGGCCTATTGACTGAATCCTCTGCTACCTCAATTAACAGCAAAGGATCTTCAATCAAGGTTCATGGCTTGTCGAGGCTGCCTCTCGTTATCGGGGTTACAGGAATCCTTATAAATGATCGGCATGGAAGGTGATCATCCAATCACATGTATTGTGGCCCAACGAATTCATCTTTAATTTGGATTAATTTTCTTTTCCGTTAATTTTCCTTAATCCTCAAGTAGTTTTCGTGTGGGGATTTTTAAGCTAAGTACTTGAGGATTCAGATTGACTACTTCTTCTTTTTATTATGTCATGAGATTTTTAAGTCATATATTTCTGAATTTCTCATAAGAAAACGATGACCGGATACTGGTAAACGCGATGAACGTTTCCAATATAATAGCTATCAAAGCAAAAGTATCATTCAGTGGGAATTGATTTTACCGCATGAATTACATTGAAGAAAACAGAGTTGAAATTAGCAGCTCTCTGATGATCCTATGTTGTCCTCCAATCTGTACCGGCAAATCAGGCAAGTGCAGCTCATCTTCAACCACCGGACAGTGCACGGGATGTGGAAAACGTGCTTGCAACATGTCTTGACGAGCTTGTAGTCATCGGTCATGTTGTTCAGGCAGATCGGGCAAGTGTGGAGAGCCTCAGGATTGGTCACCTCTTCACCACCTTCTCTCGCCTGACAAAGGAGCCTCGAGATTGTGTCTGGCACAACGTTGGTGATGATGTGGTCCAGGTTGGCCTCCACCATGCATGAACCGACCTCTGCCCTCGTGGAGCTTGGCCCCGCATGAGGCTAACATCGTGACATGCTCAAGAAACTCAAGATGCTTGTCAAGCAGGACCCGTTAAAGGCAAAGAGTTCGCATAGGTTGCTTTGCCATGAATCTGATGAGGGAGTTCCGGCATCGAGGGCACAGAGTGGCACGAAGTTGTACATGTAAACAGGAAAACGAAGCTGTTTGTCAGGGCGCTGACAGTCGAAGATGCCAAGCCTGGGGCCTCGGAAAATCATACGCTGGACCGATGGAGAGGTGCCAGTGATCACGACCGCAGGAGCGGGGAGCCGAATGTTTCACTGTGGTACCCATCGACCAGCTCTCTGACCTCTTCTCTTACAACAACGGAATGTTTCTGTGGGACTACTTGGAAACAGCGTCCTCTTCAGTGTTACTGTTACATACAAATATATAGAGATTCTTTTTTTGGTAGAAAAATATATAGAGATTTTTGTTTAGCGTTTAAACTGAGGCGATGAAGATTTTATATCCTAAAATGTGATTGAGTTACTAATAATTTCCTAATCCGTATTACGAAGATTTTATTTACTGATTTGATTTTCTTTCCCACTATACACTTAAATACAAGTTAAAACCGCAACTAATAAAATAATAATGACAACAATAATAACAAAGACAACAACAACTAAATCTTGTACCCCACTACGCCTTGCTATGTAATTCTAATGGGTCGTGCATGCTAATTATATGATTCCAATATTTTAAAAAATTGCAGGATAAATGTAGTTTTTTTTAACAGTAATTGATATAGAATGGAAAAGAAGTGAAAGTGCATGTCGAACGGGAATGAAAAACGACATGTAGCGTGGCGAGAGAGGAGAAAAACAAGGAAGAGTAGAGAAAAGAGGGGAAAAAAAGTAGTTCATATTTTGTTTACAATTTTATCTGTTATTATCGTGTATATATTTTTTTAAATCATTTGATCCGTTATTATCATGTACATATATTTTTTAAATCATTTGATTAAGGGTAATAAGATAATCCACTAATGTAATTGCCAAAGCGGATATCAAGTTCTCCCTTTATAGAGTTAGAATAGAGAATGATGATGATGGTGATGATTATGGCACATTTACATATAAAAAAAATAACTGAATAGTTTTATTTTTTTCGTATTTCATTTCCTCCCCCTCCAAGCTCTACTTGCTTAGGTTCTTCCCTCTTTGCAAACTCTATTATTGCCTTCTTATTCTACAAAAATTTATGGTTACACACAATTTGATTTATTTTGATGAGTAATGGCATGTACATATAAACTATTGCTGAATAATTCTAATATTTTATTTAAATTTATTAAATTATGTTTATATTATTTAATTAATATTGGAGATAAACTAACTCTTTTGGGTAAATGAGATAAACTAATTTTAAAATATGTAAGCTAAGCTATATGGTTGTTTTATCAATATAAATTCTTTTTTTCTTTTACAATTACCACTTTTCTATTGATTTTACTTTTGGTAGGTGATTAATAATTTTTATTTATTTATTTCAAATATATGGATAGCCTCCTCAATGTTAATTATTGTTATTCTTATCTTTATTTAGGAATTATTTTCACCTACTAATTTGAGAAGACAATTTGTTAATTTTATATTGATATATGTTTTATTTTCCAATCCTGCGCATTACGCTTGCCATCATTTAGTTTAATTTCATATCCGAGACGGGAAGACTTTAGAATGGTCCTCATCACGACAAGAGAGAACGAATCAAATGACTAGACATGTTAGAATTATTATTAGAATTATAAAATTTCGTCACTTTATTAACCATAATTTGTAAATTCAAATAAAAGTCAAAATAAATTTTTCACAACTAATTACTTAAGAGAATTTTAGAAACGTTCATAAAGTTTTAAAATTTCATGTAAAAACTAAAACAAGAAATATAAAAGTTTCATTATTAAAAAATTAAATAATTTTAGTTAAAATACAGATAAACTATTTTAACTAAAATTATTTGAGTACAAAATCTTAAATTATATGGTTGATTTATTATGTTTTAGAAGATTTATAAAATCAAAGTGACTTATACGATTTCGATGTTAAAAATTTAAAAGTTTCTTGAAGAATATATGAATCTAATTATTTACTTTAAGTTTGTTCAAAATAAACTTATTTAATTAGATGATATTACTTTATTTTAAAAGATATATGAATTTAGTTATTTAAGTATTTTAATAGAGTTAGTTCAATGCATTGTATTTGATACATATCTTATATTCAAGGTTAACTTGAAAATTACCAAAAAGTAGATTCTACATAATCATAAACGAATTAAGATTTTACAACAAATTAAATGATAAATACTAAAATTTCTCACAAATAATAATTCCGCGCAAGATACAGGTAGATTGACTAACTATTCGTAATGTAAGTATGATAATAACTTCTTATATATTGCAATTTTCTATTTAATAAAGAGACATTGACAACAAAAACAAAAAATTATATCTCCCTCTATTTCTCGCAATGCACAGGTTTCAGACTCAGTAGTTTGATATATATTTCCAACATTCCTAAAATAATTAGGGTACTAATGCTGAAAGCACTTGCGAGATGCATGTCCAATTGACTGGGTTGAGGAAGCATGACCAGCCGGATGGATTTTCGAACTTAGTTCATCAACAAATGGTATACATTGTTGAATTGTATGCTATGATCCCCGTTCTTATGTGTTAAGAAATAAGGTTTTGTTCCTCAACTCTTTGGGCTTTTTCTAATAAAATCCATGTTAATGAGTTTCACTAATTGCAATGTCGTGAAAAGGTTTATTTATTCCTCGAATTAGCTAGGGACTTTCTGCCCGTGTGATGTAATTCATCAATAGACGAATGCAGAGCTACTGTCATGGCCTATCGAATAAATGCTCTATTACCTTAATTAACGGCAAAAGGATCTTCAGTCAAGGCTCATGGCTGGTCGAGGCTGCCCTGTTATCGGGGTTACATGAATCCTCAATGAATGGCATGGAAGGAGATCATCGAATCATATAGATATATATATAGTGGCCCAACGAATTCATCTTTAACTTGGAATCTTTTTCCTGTTAATTTTCCTCAATCCTCAAGTAGTTTTCGAGTGGGGATTTTTAAGCTAATTACGTGACTTGACGATTAAGATTGTCTACTTATAATTTTTATTATCATGGGATATTTAAGTCATATTTCTGAATTTCTCATAAGAAGATGGTGACCAGATCAAACACAAATGGACCTTTCAAATATAAGAGATCAAAACAATAATATTCATTTAGTGGGAATTGATTTTACAGCAAGAACTACATTGAAGAGAAAAGGAAAAATCCACTCAGTCACGGCGATGTTCTTGATATTAGCGGATCTCTGATGATCATATATATGTTGTCCTCCTCCAATAATGCACACCGGCAAATCGGGCAGGTGCAGCTCGTCTTGAACCACCGGACAATGCACCGGATGTGGAAGATGTGCTTGCAACGCGTCTCAACGAGCTTGCAGTCACTGGTCATGTAGTCCAGGCAGATCGGGCAAGTGTGGAGAGCCTCAGGATCAGCCACGTCCCCACTACCTTCTTTCGCATGATTGGGGAGCATCGAGATCGCATCTGGCACAACATCGGTGATAACGTGGTCCAGGTTGGCCTCCACGGTGAACCAACCTCTGCCCTTGCAAAGCTCGGATGTGCGCGAGGCTAACACTGTGATACGTTCAAGAAACTCCCGGCGCTTGTCGAGCGGGACCCCGTTAACAGCAAAGAGGTCACATAGGTCGGTTTGCCATGAGTCTGATGAGGGAGCTCCGGCATCGAGGGCAGAGAGGGGTACAGAGTCGTGCTGCTCGTGCATGCAAACAGGAGCACGGAAGACTTCGTCAGGGCTGTGACGGTCGAAGACGTCAAGCCTGGGGTCTCGGAAAATCATACGCTGGACCCTACGAAACCAGATGGAGAGGGTCCAGTGATCACTAGCTCTGAAGCAGGGAGGCGAACCATCGGGACAGATAACCCTAGTAATCATCAACCAGCTCTCTGACCTCTCCTCTTCCATTTATGATCGATTGGTTCGATACTGATACTAGTGAAGATGATCGAAGAAGAAGAACGAGCACAAAGTAAGGAAGAATTAGGAAGAACAAATGTTTGCTTCTGTGGGAGTACGATCGAGGAAAAACGTCTTCTTCTCTGTTAAATAGAAATATGTAGAGATGTTTTCTTAATCCGTAACAAAAATATTTTATATCCTGATGATTTGATATAGATAGATTCTACAATATTTATGATGCTTGGTCTCGCCGGTGAAGATTTATCCGGTTTCGCATTTTAATCGAGCAAATTTCATGCACACCTCGATTATATGAATAACTAGATTGAGTCATAAATCCTTAAACAAAGTAAAACTGTTGCTATTTATGGACACTTGTCCAATTATCAGATTTACGCTTTCTTTTTTTTAAAAAAAAAATTCTCAAAAATACAATACCACCCATCCCAAAAATGTTATTTATGATTTATGATTTTTGGTAAATTTTAAAAAATAAACATATTCTTTTCGGTGTGTGCTCCTTGATATTCAAAAATCTACTACATCCCATTAATTTAGGTTCGGACGAGGTCTAATATTCGAAAATACCATGAGTTCCCACATTTTCTTTTATATGATTTTTGATAAAAATATACACCTTCATAATATTGAAGATTGACCTCCTTATTTGTCCCTCCTAAGAACTCGTCCGGTCTTAACCTGAATTTTGTGCGTGTCCCTATTTACGGTGTATCTTTTATTAATTTTCACATTTGTGGTGTTTTCTCTCTTTTATTTTATTTGATATTATTATGGTGAGTGTCTTCTTTTCTTTTTTGGTAAGAGCGAGTGTCTTCTCTTTAATTTGACATTGTTGCCAATATTTTTCATTCACTTAGTCTTCTCAATGTATTTTTCACCTCTGAAAAAGAAAAAAAAGGCTCAAATTGTAAGAGCAAATTGATGAATTAAACTCAATAACGTCCAATGCTTCAATAAAACATTTTACATGATTTTATTATAGTTATATATTTATGATATATTATCGTAAACCAACTTGAATATATATCAAATTGTGCCATAAGTATTGAACATACTATATATATATATTCTTGATATCTAAGACATAATTTTACATGATAGATTTATGAATTAATATATAATTTAATCTACTTAAAATATATTACAGCATTCATATAAATAATTGGCATATATTCCCACGGCATCACGCGAGGCGGGCCGCACTAGGAATGAATTATAATAGATAGATAAGGAAACTGCTCATAAGAGGGTTAGGCCCGAATTGTGGATAAAATTCCACGTGATGTAGCCGTGATATTCTCTCTATCACTTTCACGGTGGTTTCGGTGTCTCTGGTCGTGGTTGTTAGATTAAAATCCACGAGGCGTAAATGTTGCACTCGTCATACTGTCTCCATCACCTTGGTGGTGGCTTCGGCGTCCCAGTGTCTCCGTGTCTTGGAACCGAAATTCTCCACCATATCAATCAAGGAATCCCACTACGGAAAATGCAGGTAACGAGCAATTATATCAACCCTCTTGAGGCACTTCCCCAAGTGCATGAATCTTTCTTCGGCTATTCCAGAATTTATGGTCTTCTCTCAAATAGTGCTGCAAGGAATATCAACAAAACTGATTGATCAGAGGCATATAGCTGATTGATGTACTAAAGCGATAACATTTTTTTCCTTCCAAAAAGCAACATAAAACTAAAAATAGATAATTGAATCAATGCCAAAAGAACATATATTATGAATCCAAAAAGGAAAACTGAAAGAAGAGAAAGGCACAAATAAATAGGGGTTACCCCGAGCCAGTTTCCGCCTGTAGTAAATCTGGTAGCACCAGACAATTGCTTCAATATATCCGAATAATTTTGAGGCTTGATAGTACCAAGCATAAAATTGATCTCAGCTTCTAAGACAGATGAGACATTTGTTAATCTCACCTCCTTTCCATTTATGATCCCTAGAGTCCGTAGCACTTGTAGTTTCAGAGCAGAGATTTCCGGTGTTTTATGTTTGTAGTTAGGGGCATTAGTAATACCATCGATCACCAACTCCTTCATCTTTGATGACTTCACCTGGATGTAATTAATAAAATCACAACACTTCAATTTCAAGAATTCAAGACTGGGACTGCCCGCGATGATTCTTTCCGATCTCCTCATCGTTTAGGAAAGGTGAGTGACAGATCCTTGATGCCACGGTCAAGTACAAAAATCGAAGCAAAGGCACGAGGCTGACTTCAATTGGATTCAAATCCAAATCATCAGCGCGAACGAAAGGACAACCATTCTATTGCTTGTGATGAATGAAGTGACATGAAATTATCCATAAAAGATTCAAAAAATGGTGCCTCCTGGTAGATTACCAGGTTGAGGTACCGGGTAGAAGCCCAAGTGTAGCGCTACCGCTTTGAGAGGATGCAGGTACGGCTACTCCACTGGAAAGGAGGAGAAGATGCGATGAATGAGCTCATCGGGCAAGGAGCCCAGGGGATCCTCCATCTTTTGCTGCTGCTGAAACCCTAAAACCAATCAATTATTATTATTATTATTATTATTATTATTATTATTATATATGAATAGGATGCAAGCGGACTGATCTAAGAATATGATGAGAAGATAACAAACACTCAGATCCGTACAGAAGAGGAAGAAATGTGTACAGAAGAGGGAAGAAATCTGGCTTCAGATACTGTTACCTGAATGGCGTCCGATGACTCTCTCATCCACTGAGGCTCTGACCGTGAGTGTGTCTTAGAGAGGAGAATGCCTTTTATAACCTGTAAAAGTTATACTTTGCCCCCTGAAGCTTAGAACAACACTTTCACCCTCAATTTTGTTGGGGAATTTCAAACTTCATTAATTTGAAGTTCTCCCACAATTATTATAATATTGGAAAAGTGGGGCAAATGTATAAATAATAAAAGTTATGGTATCAAGTTGTGAGAGATTAATTTTTTATAACAAAATATGTCCGAAAAGACGGCTTGTTAACTGCTTATATCATTTCAAACATAAAGTCATCTCTCTTCAACCGAAAGCACATTTGGCTTTGATGAGACGCAACGTGTCTAATAAATAGTTATTTTCCACATCAAATGGTATGAATGAAATTAGAAATGCTCTTGCCTCCCCTCTCTCTCCCGTCTTTCTCATGCCGCTCTCCTTCTCGGTTTGTTGCATAATACTTAGAATGTTCTGTAATCCTGCAAACACCTACAAGTACTCAAGGGATCGATTTCGTCAGTGCAAGATACAATCGGTCATTGACTTCTTTGTATCCTGGAGGTTTATTCGCGGAGATCCGAATTGCACACTATATATTGGTGGGGACGAATAAAGCCTTAAGGAAAGTGATTATAAGCCTACAAGTCATCTCTTCTGTTTGTTTGTTTTCACCAGCCCCAAGATCCTGCACCAACAGTTTTAAGGCTTTATTTGATCTTTTGGCGAAATTGGCGTTCACCTAGGGAGATGGCTACGGAGTTCGTCAAGTTAGAGCGTCCTACAATATGTAAGTGAGTTAAGGAAAATCGTGCAAGAATATGAAGTACATGATTCCAACTAGAAATCTTGTGAAATTCTTTTCGTCAACAAAAGGTACCCACTATTTATCTTATATTGTGTGAATCGTCATCGAAAGACTCATGTCGAGATCGCATTGTTCAGACAATGATATAAGAGCCACAAGATTGGTTTTGGGAATGAGCAGTCAATTGGCTATTTCCCACACGTTGATAACTAGAAGATCAAGCGCCCCCATTTCGAGAGCCACATCGTTGGCACCGTTTGTGGGAACCGAATGAAAAGTTGTGATCCCAATTTTGTAATGTTCTGGCATGGACATTGTGACTATCTATCCAGTGGAACTTTGAATGGCGGTGGAATGGTGATTTTCCACAAAAGGGACTAACCATCACTGCCAGCACTAGAAGAGCACAAAACCAGTCACACTAAAATCAACTATGTGAGCACAAACATTAATCGAAGAATCTTCGAGCGTCCGTATTTTTATAAGGAGTTCCACTCTGGTCAAGTATTGAGCAGTCATAAGAAAACAATAGTTGACTTCGATGAACGAGATTAATCTTGGCACGACATGTTCTTGCATCGGTGTATGACAGCATGAGACGTGTGGAGACTATGTGGAAGGCCGTGATTTCGACTTTATCACTCATTGCAATGCATGGGATAGTTGCATTACAAATAGATAAATAAATCTCTAGGTTCTTTCTTTGTGATACATATGCATGAAAGATGACAATTGTTATGAAAGTTAATTTTGGTGCCTGTTCGATTATAAGATATGTGTTCATGTGATTTTAAATTGATCAAATTACAAAAGGCAGGTTTCCATTGCATGAAGAATTATTAAAAAAAAATCGGAATTGAGTGTCGTGATTTATTTTTAATGTCATGTGTTGCACACATAAATACTCGTACGTATATATAAATTTTGCTCAATCTAAATTAATTGGTGATGACCGACTTTTACTCAAAGAGATGATTAGAAATCTAGCACTTACGTCGATTTTCTAGTGAATGTTAAATTATTATTAATTGATTTGGGAACTGTAGCAAAGTAAGTTATTCTACATATTGTGCTAGTTGTTGTTTCTTTTGTGCATTTTTCCATTGCTTGTATGCAAAAGTTTGTTAGAATTTCAACCAAAAGTATTACCGAGGACTTAAATTAGGTTGAGAAATTACAATGTATGGCATCAAAAATTCAATATCTCCTAATGAAGCAAGACAAGCTTAAGGACGCTATTACAAAATGTACACACAGTAAAGTGGTGTAGTATAATGCTAAGTATGTTGTGTTAATCGAAATGATTAATGGAATTGCGTGTACAAAAAATTTCCAAGTGAGGAAGGAATTGTTATATTTATATATTGGCAATATTTTATGGTGAGACTAATGTAAGTTTGAGAATCAAGGCTCTCACAAAATAAATGGTTTGGTTAGTACATGGTCTCCTTAAATATTGGTTTAAGGCATATTATGCCAGGCCACTCATTCTTAATTGAGCGACAATAATTGAATTTCTCGATCGAGGTAATATATGATCGATATGTTAATCGGAGGACTTGCAAGCGACTCAATTCAAAGAATTTTAAAGGGGATGGGGTTAAGCCCATATTTTAAAATCATCAATGATGGCATCTCGACTTAACGTTCGGTACAACACTAAGTACTGAGTTCAATGTGGTAAAACCTATCATATAGATGATTGTAAGCACTATACTATTTTGAAAGATATCTATCCCAAGTAAAGTGCTTGAATTTTCCATAATGAAAAGAGAAGGTTGAACAAAATGCTCTTAATGGACCTATAACATACTTTTGTTGGAGTGTGTTAATTACAGGGCACTTCCGATAGATATACCTATGTAAATGTGAAGTTGTGCCGCTTCTTGAAGTTGGGCCTGGCTCTCGAACACTTACAAAAAGGATACAGACACAGGCCTTTAAAGTGTCAATATAATTCTGAGCACTTGGAGGTGTAGTAATCTTATGTGATTGATTGCGGGACTAGTCAGAAAGGATTGTTGGCTCAAAGCTTGCCTACCATGCAATTCAAATTAGTTCGCGCATGAATTCACTAAGTGGAGGTTCAATTGAAAGACACCTGTCATTTATGCATGAGATTCCAGGATTATAGAAGGTTTGAAAATGGTGGGGGATTGTTGGGGAATTTTCAAACCTCATTAATTTGAAGTTGGCCCACAATTATTATAATATTAGAAAAGTGGGGTATATTTGTAAGTTATAAAAGTTATGGTACCAAGTTGTGAGATATGAATTTTTATAACAAAATGTGTCTGAAATTATATTCACTTTTGCCTTAGAATTTTTATATTTTATTTCGAACTTCCGTTTGAGAGTTTTTGGCTTCTCTTGTGGTTCCATAATGAACTAGCTCAATAAGATAAGAACTTGCAAGGTCTCATTTAACGCAGAATTAATCTAGACTGTGAACTGTACAAGTCCATCTAAGTCTAATTTAGCATTGAATTTGGGTCATTTTCGTCTCATGAAATGCTTTTTGAACTACACCATTCTACTTTCAGGTCTATTACATTGTTTCAATTCCATCAAAAACACTAACCTCAAACTAAGTTGGCTCGACGGTGGACCTTCCCTGCATACGTGGACGCGACATGTAGACAAGATAACAATAAAAGAATAAATATGTGCTAGATTTGAAAGGAGAATGGTAATTTTTATTATGCCGTGTTGATTTCAAAAAACGTGCTAGTAGATGAAAAATGGCCCAGATTTCGTGATACTGGTTGTTATTTTTGCATATGAAAATGTAGAAGAGTACCTTCAAATTTTTTTTTTTTTAAATAAACGGAATCAAGGGGAGAGAAAATTTTCTTTACATGCTTCAACCCGATGATTCCATGAACTTCTGAGTGAGAAGCGAGTGATTCATGAAGAGATAAGAGAATGAATTATGAATTTATAAGATGGAAAGCTGTGAACTAAATTTCCATTCACTTTTTTTCTGTGAACTAAATTTCCATTCCCTTTAGACAAGGGCATAAAAGAACTGTCACAAATCTGCACCACAGCATGGAGGACATCACTGATAGACCACAATAGATGTTCATTTAATCTTTTCCTAAGATCCACGACGTTGGATCCTTACCTCACTATACTGAGAGGTGGTTCGATACTCATCGGTTTCATCAATTGATCGAACTGTTAAGAGTTTCCGGCCAGATTTCTTTCTTCCCATAGGCCAAAAAGAAGAAAATGGCAAAAAACAGACTACCGACAATCAGAATTAGCCAAAGAACAGAACCAGTGATATATTATTGCATTCAGAGACAGACACATAAATTCAAGTGGGTGAGTGATGAACTAATGAACGTTCCCATGTATAAGTCCTAAACGTCCAAGCTGCCGCTGCTTAAGCTACCCAAAAGTATTCACCAAGCCTTCAGTGGCGTTGGGTTGTCTACGTAATCACTGACATAAACTTGATCGATCTCGAACAAGCCCCTTGGAATCGAGATGGGAGGCTGAGCTAATTTCCAGAACACATCATTCTTGGCATCATAGAAGAAGAAAGAGTAAGAGATGTCAGGAATATTCGGATTCCATATGAAAGCCAGTAATTCACCATTACGGAGGCTGCCCATGAGGTAGAAGAGCCCGTGCCTCGGTAAGACCTCCCTTGACGGCAAAGCAATTTTTCTCCAAGTCCAATCGCCAAAGACCCCCTCCATAAACGCTAAGTAAAAACTATCTAATGTATCACGACTTCCCAAAGTATACGGGCAATAGACATCAGCTATGCACCCGTCGAAGTATTCGACCCTGACTGCTATAGATGTCCGGAAGTGCGCATATGTCAAAGATCTCAGCATGGACGTGAATGCCACCAAGACTATGGTCAGCGTAGATCCAACGTAAAAAATGGCCCTGCTGTACAGGACGCCATTAACGCAGACCTCTTCTCCAAACCGTTCATGGCAATCGTTGTGTTTTATTTTCCTCCATCTACTCGCGCCCAGAATGAATATGTGGTGCTCTACTACACCGCCATCCACATTGGAATACTTGAGCGACCAGAGGACCTTGTGTTGGTTCTTAATAGGATCAAAGCACAGGGACGTTCGTTGGATGTGTAAATGTGGTTCACGTGACAATTTAGGAAGCATTATATGCTCTTTGGTGGTCGGATTGCAGACCTCGGCACGATCCTGCTAATCAAGGCATATGAGTCCACTGACTGAATTTGAGATGCAGCCAGGGCTCGAAGGTGGTTTTGGCAATGTCAAAGCGATTGGTTGCAAGCAGATCTATGTTGCTGTTGACTGAAGACAGCTGCAGTTGGATAACCGATTCGCAAGGAATCGTTGCAAGCATCATAAGATAGGATTGCCAATGAGCCCAGCGGGACGATTCAAACAGATGGCTCGATATGAGGGATAACCATGTGGTGGACATGCACCGGAATCTACACAAAGATTTTTTCGGCAGTCTCTTCAGTATCTCGATCAGGACATCTTCCGGGATGTGGCTACGGCCTGCACCAACGCTTATTCCGATCGTCTCCTTTCCGGTGCCTTTGCTTCCCTTCTCCATCTTTTTATTTTTTTTCCCTTCCCCTTTAAGTTGTCATGAGGGATTCAATCAATACTCATAGATAGTTGGTGTATTTCCAAATTTAATCTGTAACCAATTTATTAATTTATCATAGCAGAGATATTCTTTCTCTTTTTGGTTAAAAAAGTTATCTGTAATTGTGGTCTCATTATATACCCAGTAGACAACTGACGGCAGTTGCTGAGTTGGAAATTCTTTTTTGCTCAATAAGTTAAGAATTATATTGTGTTTTTAATATAGATACGGGAATTGTTAGAGAATATATATCACACTGTACCAAGAGAAATATTAATTAGAAGAAATAAAATCAAACCGAATCTGTTAATTGAGTTGTTAAAGATATATTCACAAATATATATATATATATATATATATATATTTATTTATTTATTTTATTCAGCAGCAGTTTTCAAGGGTATCTGAGGACCAAGGTCATCAGGTAAGCGGAGGATATTGCGTAGAATTTTTATTTGCCATGAATTTTAGTATATTCTATCATCTCGTTTAATTATAAACTAGTCACTTTCCCTCGCATTGCGCGGGATTTATATTCATGATAAAAATTAGTATATTTATTTATTCAATTTTTTTGTTCTTAAAAATAAGTACATATTTTTTTGGATAATTAAATAATTTATTTTATATAATAAAATTTAATCTCCTCTTAATATAATATTTTAAGTTCATGAGCTATTCCTTTTTTTTGGCTAGGTAAAAGAAATATTCAAATGAGTTTATTCCTACTATAATTTATTTTCTCGCCGACCATTAAAGTATTTTATTTATATGAAAGTATCACAGTGTATAATATTTATAAAAAGAAGGTAAAATTAAGTAGTAAAAGTTATATTAAAAAAGACTTAATTCTTAAAGTAGAAATAAAAAATATTTCATTATTCTGTGATCATTTTACATCTTTTGGAGATAGTGAAAAACTTCTAGATTTTAATATTATAATTTAACCAATAAATATTTACTTATTACTTTTATTAGTTTTTTATAAATTATTTTATTAAATTAAAATAGTTTGCCATTACATGAATGATTGTATGGCTTGGACGACATTTTTATTAAAGTGCTTTAATTTGAAAAACCTACATTGTTATTATTTATTTCTAAATTTCTCTGTAACAAATTTTGAAATAAAGTTTCAAGCCATGAGAAGCCGAGTATTAGAATTTTTAACAAATTTTAA
Organism: Punica granatum; assembly: GCF_007655135.1. Lineage (NCBI taxonomy): Eukaryota > Viridiplantae > Streptophyta > Magnoliopsida > Myrtales > Lythraceae > Punica > Punica granatum. The sequence goes on from NC_045132.1 coordinate 5,923,688, forward strand.
GCGATGACCTTAATCCTTCCACATCATCTCGCCATAATATATTATATATAGATTATTCCAATTAACTATCAATAAGGTTTCATTAAATGAAATTTTAAAAAAATTTAGATTTTGTTTTTCATTTTTAGAAATACTAATTGATAATCGATAAAATTTAAATCCTATAAGAACTAAAAATTACTATTAGATAAAAAAATTGTATTTTAATCATGTCCAATTTATTTCTTGAAATTAAAAAATCGTACTATTAGTTAATGCATATTTCTGATTAATTAATTAAGTTCAAAGTATATGTCAATATTTTGACTTCAGATGTATTAATTTATCGTCATTTGAATATGAAACTTTTTGGGAAAATGACACTATTGGTCCTATTTGTTTGCCAACTTTTGACTTTGAGTCTTAAATGTTTCAGTTTGAAAAAACAAGTCCTAAAAGTTTTGAAAAATTGTCACATTTGGTCCTATCCGTTACCACCGTTAACGGAGTTGCCAGCAAGGCTAACAGACCCTCTAGCTGGCCGTTAAGTGCTGACGTGGCGCAATGGCCCGACTCCACCCGTGCGGGCGGCCCGAATTCTGAAAGACCCGGCTTCAATTTCAACCCGGCTTCAATTTCAACCCGGCTTCAACTTCAATTGCTACCCGAGTAAAATCCCCAAATTTTCAAAATCGCAACCCTAATCGAGCTGAAATCGTGCTCTTCCTTCGTCCCTCCTGAAATCGACCCGTTCCCTTTCCTACCTCCCTCCTGAAATCGAGCATCCTGAAATCGATTCTTCCTCCGAGCAGCTCGTCCCTTTCCTCCGTCCCGAAATCGAGCAGCTCGTCCCCTTTCCTGAACCGCGAATCCCCTCAGCTTGTCCCTTTCCTCCAGTTCTACAGATTGCCTTTCAGTATACGGTCGTTCCTCATGAAGAACTTTTGGAGCAGGAAAAGATTTCTGACAATAGGTACAATCAATCACCTTAAACATAGTTATATAGAGGCCAGGTTAGACTTGCGGACCTTGTGTTGTACTTTCAGCATCACTTACGAGTTAAAGCTCAGGTCCATGTACTTTTTCAAGAGATTTGGATGGGACAGTTCGTGCGAATTCAGTCTTGATGACTTAAAAATTGGTCAAGGTTCCATTCATGAAAAGAATCTTTATTCTATAGCTACCTTGAACTGCTGAATACTTGATACTGTTAATTGTGTTGATAGTAATTTGGTGGAGGTGTTAATCTTATTCAACAATCCTCATTAAACTTAAGGAACAACAAGCTAGGTCTGCTGCTATCTGGTTGTTGCTTGTGCATCCTTGCTTCTCCTCCCTCTCCATCAAATTTACAGTTGATTTTGACTTTTATGGATTTTCAAGTCATACAAGCGTCCTTGGAGGAAGGGGTTCAAGAAGGGAGGAGAAGAGACGATCTGCAAGAAAGGAGTGCTCATCCTCTTTCTTCCCCTCTCCAACGTCTTCATACATATATATATATATATATATGCGTGTCTGATGGTAATATATACATATATAGAAAGACACAGAGAGTGAAGTTGTTGTGTTGAGAGAAGTGACAAAAGTCAGCTTCTCCATTGATAGGGTTCCAGAGGTCATTTGTAGTTCTCAGAGGGTTTTCCATCCTTTCTTTTGTGCTCTTGCGATGTTGTAAGCTCTGCAACAAACTTTCTTGTTTATATAATTGAACAATCTCTGTTCGATTTGTGTTGGCTAATTTTCTCTCTTCTCCCAGCGATGCATTTACGGCTTTTGGCATATTTTTGGGGATTCAAGGACGTTCGATTCGAGAATCAGTCTGGTGATACATAATGCCTGCAGCAGATTATGACCTGACAACACGAGTTTTACCCCCTCACTGCCTGGTTATTCATGTCTACATTATGAGAGTACATTCTCACTTTAAAAGAGTGTTGCATCCATGCCGTCACAATCAGCAAACACAAACTGTGGCTTCTATCGATTCTCTGCAGGATTGACACAATAAGCTTCTAGGATGACAAATAAATGGTCAGCACTTTCTCGGGATGCCCCAAATAAATGACGGATGGCAAGTCCTTGTGTGGTTCCTATTTCAGTCGGAACTTGGACGAGTCGATCTGCCTCTATCTTGCTTCTTACTGCTATAACCGCAGTTAATCCAATTATTGTATCCTTGGTCGAATCTTTTTTATGGCTCGATAGATAATTTAATAGGCCAATGGTTATTTGCCTTTTCTCCATGGTACGGTTAACAACATATTAACTAGCCAATTATGATAAACTATTTGCCTGTGCTCCATGGTACGGTTAACAACATATTAACTAGCCAATTATGATAAACTGTTTGCAGTTTTTTCCTTCACAGCACCTCCGTACATTTCCAAGCCATACATACAACCTTCATAGTATTCGGCTTTCCATACAATTCAACATGTATCATGAGATTGAGTATATCAAGTATAGAAGACTGTTTTTATTTGAGGCATTCGAGATGAAATTTTCATCACACCATTCACGAAACCTCTGCATGACATATAATAAATTCCACAGCTCCAGCACCTACACCATTAAAAATAAATATTATGCCTTGTAATACAATTACAATATTGAGATGAGTGAACTATACCGTGCAAAACACGGTTAAAACAAAGGACCAGCATTTTAACAAGATAAATGTAAAGTACATGTCTACAAATATCATGGAAAAACCTATGGTATTATCTGTTATGAAATTATAACTGCATGTTTTATCAATAACGTGGCTCCTTATCCAGCGTGAGACAGTAATGCATACCTAAAGTGTCATACAAGGGCACACAGTAGATCCCATGAGCATTACAAGCCTGCATTAGTATTAAAGGACAAAAGAATATATATGAGCATGCAGAAACACCTTGAATAAATAATAATAATACTATGGAGTACAAAATTACAAATAGTTGTTCTCCAAGAAAAAATGAAATTATAACGACACTAAAACAAGGTGCTTGTATGACCTGAAAATCCATAAAAGTCAAAATCAACTGTAAATTTGATGGAGAGGGAGGAGAAGCAAGGATGCACAAGCAACAACCAGATAGCAGCAGACCTAGCTTGTTGTTCCTTAAGGTTAATGAGGATTTTCGAATAAGATTAACACCTCTACCAAATTACTATCAACACAATTAACAATATCAAGTATTCAGCAGTTCAAGGCAGCTATAGAATAAAGATTCTTTTCATGAATGGAACCCTGACCAATTTTTAAGTCATCAAGACTGAATTCGCACGAACTGTCCCATCCAAATCTCTTGAGAAAGTACATGGACTTGAGCTTTAACTCATAAGTGATGCTGAAAAGTACAACACAAGGTCCGCAAGTCTAACCTGGCCTCTATATAACTATGTTTAAGGTGATTGATTGTACCTATTGTCATAAATCTTTCCCTGCTCCGAAAGTTCTTCATGAGGAACGATCGTATACTGAAAGGCAATCTGTAGAATTGGAGGAAAGGGACAAGCTGAGGGGATTCGCGGTTCAGGAACGGGGATGAGCTGCTCGATTTCGGGACGGAGGAAAGGGACGAGCTGCTCGGAAGAAGAATCGATTTCAGGATGCTCGATTTCAGGAGGGAGGTAGGAAAAGGAACAGGTTGATTTCAGGAGGGAGGAAGGAAGAGCTCGATTTCAGCTCGATTAGGGTTGCAATTTTGAAAATTTGGGGATCTTACTCGGGTAGCAATTGAAGCTGAAGCCGGGTTGAAATTGAAGCTGGGTCTTTCAGAATTCGAGCCGCCCGCACGGGTGGAGTCGGGCCATTGCGCCACGTCAGCACTTAACGGCCAGCTGGAGGGTCTGTTAGCCTTACTAGCAACTCCGTTAACGGTGGTAACGGATAGGACCAAAAGTGACACTTTTTCAAAACTTTTAGGACTTGTTTTTCTAAACTGAAATATTTAGGACTCAAAGTCAAAAATTGGCAAACAAATAGGGCCAATAGTGTCATTTTTCTGAAACTTTTTATTTCTTTGTTGGTCTTTATGTAATTAAAATTTTATTATTATTGTATCTAATTTATTTCTTATGAAATTTTATTTCTTTTTTGTTCTTTATGTAATTAAAATTTTATTATTATTGTATCTACTTTATTTCTTAAAAATAACTATATTTTCGCTCTATTTCAATCCACTTATTTTTACATTTAACTCGAATTTTTTTATTGGATATTTTAGCTACCAAAAAGACGATTTATGATATAATAAATTTTATTTATTTATTGATATTCTGCCTAGAATTAATTGGTATTATGACTTAATTAATAATAAGTAAGGAATGAGAAAAGTCGTAGAATGAGAAACTTGGAATTTCTGTTTTGAGCACAGATGATGATTTCTGATGAATTGGAATTTCTGTTTTGAGCACAAATGACTGAAAAGTTAATGTTTTGATTAGAACTATTGACTGATCTGAATTTTTTTACGTTTACATGTGCTTCATTAATTTTTTTTAGTTGAGTTTTATGCCTTATTTAATGCCTAAACACTCAAGTGGGATAACTATTCTTGCTGGGGCCTTCCTTCTACACATCTACGGTCTCCTGTTCTTTCTATTTCTCCATATTTCTTCGTATTGTCGATATTTCTTCATATGAGTTTTACGCCTTATTTAATGTCTAAGCACTCATGTGGGATTACTATTCTTGCCTCTTTCATTTACTCATCCTTGTAGATTTTCTACAAAACAATATTAAAATCGAGCAACCAAAGAGTCCTTTTACTATGAGCTGAGATTTCCGAGATTGATAAGGAGCTGAGGGTTTCGGAATTCGACACCATGGACTCCACTTAAATACTTATATATATATATATATATATAATATTTTAATTAACTTATGATGATTATACATAATTTACCCCTTGATAATTTTCAAGTTAACATTGAATTTAAATACTTATTAAAAATGACGCATTGAACTAAATTTATTAAAGGGCTAATTACGTAAAAAGGTACGACATTTGCTCAAATTCTCAATTTTAATATGACTTTTCGGAAATAGCATAGAAAGGTACAACCTTCATTTTAGTCTCAAATCGAGCACATCATTAAATATTTCGTCAATTCTAATTGTATTGACTTGCTAGGCATGAACGATGCCACGTGTCACCATATTATTCGAAGAATTGACCCCACATTTTTTATTTAATAAAATAATACTGAAAATTAATATTAAAAAAAGGGAAGGGATGGGCTGAAGCCAAGGAGGAGGGGGCCAGCGGGCCGGCTGTGGTGGCCTCGATTGCAACCACCCCCCAGCCCTCCCCCCGACAAATCGGGGTTGGCGGTCATCACAAAGGTCGCCGCCGACCCCGATTTGTTTGGGGGGGGGGGGGGGGGGGTGGCCGCAATCGAGGCCACCATCGCCGGCCCTCCTCATCCCTTTGTCTTCAGCCGACCCTTCCCCTCTCTTTTTTTAATATTCAAAATTGTTTTTATTATATAAAAAAAATATGGGATCCACTCATTGAATAATATGACGACACGTGACACCGTTAATGCCTAGTCAATCAATACTATTAGAATTGAAGAAATATTTAACGGCATGCTATATTTGAGACTAAAATGAAAGATCGTGCTTTTTTGTGCTATTGACGAAAAGTCGTGTTCGAATTGAGATTTTGAGCATGCAAAGGTCGTGCTTTTTTACGTAATTAGTCCTTTATTAAAATACATAAATAACTAAATGTATATATTTCTAAATAAATTAATATAATCTAATAAAAAAGTTTATTTTGATTAAAACTAAGATAAATAATTAGATTTCAAGATTATATGGAAAAACAACTTTTAAATTCTTAGATCAAAAATGTAAAAGTCACTTTGATTTGTAGATCAGTTTTTCTAAATAACAATAGACAGTCACATAATTTTGATTTTGGAAGCGAGATAATATCAATAATAACTAATAAAAAGAGTAAGGACAATCCACCAAATATTGAACCTGAAACCCTCTTAGTCGTCAGGCGAGAGTGTATGCCATTATACTACGCTCTCTTTGATTAGTTCAAATTATTAGAAGTATCGAAATAATAAAAAATTCAAATGAAAATATAACAATATCTGTAACCGAAAAAATATAACAGTATCAAGAAAAATTTTGTGGTGCCTTCGTGACATTTATCGTATGTATTCCTACTTATCAATCGCTGGATTGTTCAAATGAGAAAGAAAATTAAATTTGAGGAAATCTCATGAAAATTGAAAATGTTATCAACTTTTCCAAAAATTTCTTTATATTTTAAAGCAAGTAACTAGTGATGAAAAAATCATTTTGACTCTTATTTAAATTCATAAATTATTTCACCCTAACATACATACACAAAGTTAAATCCGTAAGTTTTTAGATACATAAGATTTTTGAATTTCTCTCTCATTATAATAGAATATTTATTCTATTTTTAGTCTTGACTTAAATTTACAACTATTTGACTTTAATATCTATCATCTATAATCTATATATGTCTATATAAAGTTGTACCCAAATGCAATAAATGGTGGCACCATTAGGCATAATCGAGAAGACCCAAGTGATCTTGAGGGAAGGACCATTAGGGTCGGATTTCTAAACCACCTAAAGTCATGATTTGACTTAATAATGGGATTAATTGAATAAAAGACCAATTTGTGTGTGAAGGATTGATCAATTGGAATAAAATGGGATAAACATGTAAATCGGACATTAATTCATGGGGTTAAACCAACGTAAGTTAGTACAAGTGGTTCGATACTTATTACGCTTAAGTAAGATCTCGAATTCGAGTCCTTTTGAATGTAGAAAATCCACGCTGAGAGAGCTTCACTCCTTAGTGAATCGACCCGGCTCAATTGGATTAGTCGATGTTAAATTGGGCTTCCAAATACCAGGCCTTTAAGAGCCCCAAGGAAATGGGTTTGGCCTAGGACCAGTTATCAACCTCTTGAGATTCAGATATATATTTCTGCAACTTCGACTAGCAAGAGTTGAATTGGACTGTCAGGTTATTTTACTTCTGCTGGTAAATGGGGTGCTCTACGACCTAGAGGTATCAAGGTTGATTGGAATAAAGTTTTTTGGCTCTAAGGAAACTCTCTTCGAGTGGCTATTATTTGTTGGTTGCTATGGCGGGATAATGTTGTTACAAAAGAGAGACTTATCATGTGGGGAGTTGTCCAGAGTGATGAGTGCGAATTTTGTGGATTGTTCCCTGAGAACGGGAACCATATCTTCTTCATATGTCCAGTAATTAACGCAAGGCATTTGGCTTAGCATACTGAGTAGGATTGGAATCTCTAGAAGTTCGGTGGATTAGGAAACAGAACCAGCTTGGATGCCCTCATTAAAAGGAAGGAAGCTTGATGTGATTATACAGAAAATTGTTGTGGTCACAATATATATATATATATATATACACACATACATACATATACATTTGGTTGGCCCGGAATTCAAGGATCTTTAAGAAAGAGTCAATTTCAGTATCAACCTTGGTCGAGTAATTTGAACCATGTGAAAGAGAGAGTAAGTATAATTCCTAATATTCAATGTAAAGTGCCCAACTTCTAGTTTAGCAAAAAGAATTGGCCTGCGTGCCAATGCCTGAGGTTGTTAATAATATTCATGGGTCACTTGGATGAGTGTTAAAACAATATGTATATATTTTTAATCTGTTAAGTAAGATCTCGGGTTCGAATCTTGTGGATAAAGAAAATTCACGCTAAGAGAGTTTTAATTCTTAGTGGATCGACCCGGCTTGAACAAAATTAGTCGGGCCAAATGGGCTTTCGGATACCAAGACACATAGAAAAAAAGATATCCAATGCATTCTTCTAGACAATGAAATATTGCCATTCTTCTAGATTTTCCCGATTTTTAACTTTAGTAGGTTTTTCATGCCCACTTACTCCGATAGCGTTGTGTACATATAATAGGACGGGAACGGCAAAATTAAGTGAAAGAAAGAAAGTGGATTTTGCATATATTCTTTTTTTTTGTGAATAAAAGGTTGGGTCGGGTTATTAGCCCGCTGTGACTACCCCAACTAAGGGAACCTGGTCGTCACGGACTACTCCTTTCGCCATAGCTTGCTGAGACTTAGCCCAACTTAGTCACCGTAGCCCCACCAACAAACTAGTGACTTAAGTCCAAGGCCGACTGGATCAAGTATTATGGGTCGGCCACCGCCATCCCATAATACACCCATATAGTGGCGAGCTCTACATCTTCAGTGAGGTTCGAACTCGTGATGTTCAAGTGGAACGCTTGGGGCTTAACCACTAGACCACCGTGCTGGTGGTGATTTGCATATATTCTCACATGAGCCCCTTCACCGTCTTCCTCTATAAGACACTACGCGGTCATTTTTAACCTTAAAAAGAAAAACCGTTATAATATTCTAATAATGGAAAACGATTCGATGAGAATACGAGAGCCTATTTTAAAAAAGATTATTTGATGAAAAATTATGACATGCAACCTAATGATCTGATTATTTAACTGATCACTTGATGAAATTATGTACATAGTGTTTACACTGCATCACACTCATCGTGTCGCAATGAAATTGCAGAACGTCCCATTTGGTACAATATATATAAGATGCTATATCTTGACTATCATATGTCAGAAAGACAACAGGTAGAGAGCCAAATCGACCTAGTAAGAGGTAAAGCTTTTCTAATATAGATTTTCTCAATTCACATTGCTCGAGTACAAGACAACACTCTTTTATCTCTTTAGTAATTGTTTTAATTAGTAGGCAAAAATGTCCAACATGTGCGGCAGAAATTGTTCGACTAAATGCATTATTAACGAAGAAAAAAAGAGGAGTTTACACAAATTAAGAGCTAATGGATAATTTCCATTTTTGTACTCCGCACTAATCAAATGGTAAATGGAATTAAAAGGTTATGAAACAAGAATCGGTTAACCAAGCAAAGATTGAAAAAGGTTGAAAATAAATATGAAGAAATTATTGGTTCAATTTTAGCAAGATTACGTAGTGTATCCTCGTTTCACTGTATTTTTGTTCAGGTGTCAATTCGATCCTTTTACGAGATATTTTCTATTCTATAGATTTTAAACTTTTGCGCTGTAAGTAACATCCAATGCATAATCTCCCTTCTCCTAATGGGCAAAAGTTGGGCATACATTTCGGGGGAAATTCCTGCTACTTTTCTAAAAGTACATGCTGGGAACATCTTTGATTATGAACACCAAAGCCTTCGCCGTTTGCATGAATATAAATATATTATGCATATACATAATATATACACACACACACATGAAGACAGTCTGCCCATGTTTGCTATTAGCCAAGAATAATCTAAGCGCATTAAGTACAAGTAACATTTTTGTTAAAGGAAGTTTGATCACCGCACAAAATCAGCAAGAAAATTCAATCATCCCAATCCCCTCCTGACGCAGCGTACACGCACAGAACCTGTCACAGAACCGTTGATTCCGCAGAATACCGGAACTACGACCTTCAATCCCTATTGATCCTTCGAATTCCTAGGAAATTGGCATCCAACTCGAATCAAATCCGAGAATTGGGCAAAGAGCATGAAAGCTCCAATTTTTATTAATCGATCAAAAAACAACTATCAAACCCTAGGGTTTTACGATACTTAAATAGGAATTAAAACGCATAAATTACACGAAAGACATAAAATTTTTCTAAAATTGTAAAAAAAGTCCAAATAACATAAAAATAACCGTTTTAGGCTTTAAATGATGGAATTCGGCCTAAATCTCGTCTTTTCACAGTCAAAGACTGTGAGTAGTGCTCCAGAAGTCGTTTCCCTTGAGACAAGGTCATCAAAACTTTTTTCTTTTTTAGGTACCGAATTGCCACTTCTTCTGCCGCATCATTCTCCCCTGGATGGAGAGAATTCGCCCTCGAATTGTCATCGTCCGAACTATCATCTTGATCTTCACGAATAGAGAGATTAATACGCTTCTGCTGCTTTCTCACTTGCCACTTGAATGCCTTCTTCTCTTTGCAAACTCTTTCTCTTAATTCTTCGTACATAAAATTATGTACACTTCTTAGCCAATAAACACTTTCACTGAATCTTTACTTTCTTGATCGAGTCACGTGCACTTCGACCAACTTTGGCAACTGAATAACCTCCGAAATCGACACCGTAAGCATCCATGCATCTTTCTTTGCATTGAAAATTTCTTCATCTAAAATATCTCCAATCTGAGCACAATAATGAAAAAGTTTATCACCTCCAATATCCTTTAATACGAATTTGTTGGCAACGAAGGTTGGTTTTCCTTGATCATCAAATACAAATTCTATAACTTCTTCTGGATATATATCGAAAACTGAATCGGCTTCATCATATGATATGTCTTCGATGTGATATGCTGGCATGAAACTGAAACTTCTCATTGGTAGATCTTGATTTCGTCGTTTGACTTGACGCGTAAATGAATTGTCACTCAATTTAGAAACACGATCGCTATGAAAAGGATTTCCATCCTCATCGTACTCGACCTCTCCATCGCCTCCAGCTACAAAAAATGCGTCATCAGGTGGATCCTCTTCGGAAAACAAAGTCGCATCCCCTTCAGAATTAGAATCATACTCGATTTCCTCCAAGTTCGCAGTCGAATTAGGGACTCGACCGCACCTTGGGTCGAACTCCTGTCGGGTCTCCATCAACGCCCCCATCTTCTCGCCTAGGCGATCCACAACCACGTCCAGCCTACGCTCCAGCGCCACCACCAGTCGGATATCAATGATCTGCTCGATCCTCCGATCCAGTTCATCCTCCTCCGCAACACAACGTTGATTAGCCGTTCTTCGGGGTGGCATCGTTTATCCAAGAACGAACTTGTCTCTAATACCAACTGACGCAGCGTACACGCTCAGAACCTGTCACAGAACCGTTGATTCCGCATAATATCGGAATTACGATCTTCAATCCCTATTGATTCTTCGAATTCCTAGGAAATTGGCATCCAACTCGAATCAAATACTAGAATTGGGCAAAGAGCACGAAAGCTCCAATTTTTATTAATTGATCAAAAAAACAACTATCAAACCCTAGGGTTTTACAATACTTAAATAGGAATTAAAACGCATAAATTACACGAAAGACAAACTTTTCCTAAAATTGTAAAAACGCCCAAATATCATAAAAATGTCCGTTTCAGGCCCTAAACAATGGAATTCGGCATAAATCTCATCTTTTCACAGGCAAAGGCTGTGAGTTGTGCTCCAGAGGTCGTTTCTCTTGAACCAGGGTCGTCAGAACCTATTTTTCTCGAAATGCCGATTTGTCATTTCTTCTGCCGCATCACCTCCCCCTCATGACGCACTAATTTGAAAGATATTTGAAACCTCGCTTTCTCTCGATCTAACTATTTGTTATAATTGCCAAAGTTCAACAAGCAGCCAAATTTAATAAGAAGCCAACATGTCAACAAGTTATATACACCGAAGATTAACTAAGAAAAGTTATCGTGTCTACAAAAACAAAGTTTTAGTCGACATGACAAGAAGAATAACAAGAATTATGTATCTATTCATTCTTCGAGAAGATATGTGCATGCCAACAAGTTTTAATATTGCAACATTTGTTTTTGCCTAAGTGAAAACATGATATGGTCCTCTGGCATATAGGCTGATCTTCTTGCAAGAGACTTCCAAAAGTTATGCAGTTACCCGAGCTAAACATCAGTATTTAATACACAGGACAGAGTATACTCTTGTTCTTGCATCCCAACACGGAAATGCCAAGGCTGGCGTATAGGCTGATCTTTTTGCAAAAGAGTTCTAAAGTCATGCAGTGACCCAAGCTAAACATCAGTATTTAATGCATAGGACAGAGTAAGAGTTTCTATCATACTCTTGTTGCATTCCAATACAGAATTGCCAAGGCCTAACTCATAAGCTGATATTTTTTATATTCCAAAGCAGCTGACCCGTTGCAATCCTCCATGATCGTATCTGATTGTATCTATATAGACAGAAGAAAGGGAACGATGAGTCAAATGTGCCATTCGAAATATAATCCTTGACTTAGTTGCATACACACAACGCCTAGTCTTTCCCAGTGCTTGTAACTATCAGTCATGTGAAGCATAAGAATGGAAATCCAGAGAAATTGCAAAGCATGAAAAGGCAATCCTCCGTGTAATCCTCCGCTGGACTTGACGTCCCCTTAGTTTTCCTCGAGCTACTGGGTGTACTATTTGCTTTTCATTACATCCTACTTTATATTTTATTTTATTGTTAATATGGGTTATTATTATCGAGAACATAGACCTATTGGCCACGATTTAGCACTTCCAGAAAAGAACACATCCAGTTTCATTAGTTTATAAATAAAAAACTGTGCCAATTTCATGCCAATCATAATAACTCAAAAATTTATTCAAATCTAGGGAGACCAATTCTGGAGCTCGGGCAGATGAGTTCTCAGACTTTCATCAGTTTAGAAGAATCTTCTCTGAATCTTCCAGTTTCTTTGGAAGAACAAAGCAGGTCAACGGAAAGCATTAGGTCTACTCGGAATACTCGGTTCCGATTTCCAGAAAATTTATTCACTGTTCTGTTTTCGGAAAGTGCTTTCAGAGAGGCATGGGTGAGGAAGGCAAAACAGTAATAGATAAGTGACCCAGCAATTTTATCAACGCATCCATGGAGTTTGTCAGGGAATTTACCGCGATGTTCAATGTCCTGCAGAGCTTCCTTCTAAGCCAGCAAGACAATATCGATGGTCATCAAGTCATTACATGCTTTCCGCCGAAGCCTGACAAACAAAGCCAAAAATTTTCTTTAAAAATCCATTGAAAGTCCCAAAAGAGTGCATGGAATTTCAACGTTCTACCAAGCCATTCAAAAAGCTTCGAATCTTCATAAAATTTGGATCATTTTCGGTCTAAAGAAATTTATTTTTTACCAGAGAAATTACTGCAGAAATCCATTTCATTCTTGTTTCTTCTTTCCTTTTATCAAAATCCTTGGATAGGATCAACTCATTTTCTGATGCGGCAAAAGATGTGGCAAATCGATATCTTGAGAAAAACAGGTTCTGATGACCCTGTCTCAAGGGAAACGGTCTCCAGAGCAAAACTTACAGCCTTTAGCTGTGAAAAGATGAGATTTTGGCCGAATTTCATCATTTAGGGTTTCAAACATGAATTTTTATGTTATTTGGGCATTTTTACAATTTTAGGAAAAGTTTATGTCTTTCGTGTAATTTAGGCGTTTTAATTCTTATTTAAGCTTTGTAAAACCCTAGGGTTGAAGGGTGATGTCTTTTGGATTATCAATAAAAATTGGAGCTTTCGTGCTCTTTGCCCAATTCTTGGATTCGATCCGAGTTGGATGCCAATTTCCTAGGTATTCGAAGAATCAATAGGGATTGAAGGTCGTAGTTTCGGTATTCTGCGGAATCAACGGGTTTGTGATAGGTTACTCACGTGTACGCTGCGTCAGTTGGTATTAGAGCCTACGGTTTGATCTGGAACAACCATGCCACCCAGGAGACGGGATTGTGTGGACGATGTTCTTGACCGTGACAACCTGCGACATCTAGAACAGAGGATGGAGCAAATCGTGAATTAGAGGATGGATTGTATGATGGAGCAAATCGTGAATTAGAGGATGGATCGTATGATGGAGCAACTAACACAGAGGATGGCTGCACTTATAGGGAACCAGAATAAGGAAAACCCTAATCCAAGCCCTAACCCTAATCCTAATCAAGAGGAATCTGGCGAGGAGTCGGAGGGAGGGAATTATTTTGCGAATATATTTATCGAAGAGGGTCCGTCTGATGACGCATTTTTTTTAGCGGGAGGCGATGGAGAGCCCAAGTTCGACGAGGATGATTATGATGTAGACGACAAGGAGGCTGATGCGGTTTGGGAGGCCATCGACAAGAGGATGGACTTGCGAAGAAAAGATATGAGGGAGGGGAGGCTGAAGCAGGAAATTGAGAAGTACCGTACCTCGAATCAACAGTTGAGTTTTTTGAATGAATAAAATTTCGAGAGAATATTTTCTCTATTTTCCCAAATTCAGCATTGATTGAATCAACGAATTTGATGCCTTTTCCGTGGTATCGTAGAATCAACAGGTTATAGAAAATTATTTTCTGGCATTCGTGCGCGAATCAACAGATTATAATTATTCTTTAGTTTACGCTGCGTCATTTTCCCTTCACCTGTTGCAGGAATTCATTCTTTTGCATTATAACATAACAAAATGAATCACGTCTCGCATGAAACAGAGTAGACTTCTCTGCATGGGCTTAGTCAACCGTTAGTTACAGGATGTGGAATATAATGTAATAAAGCAGCGCGGCCAGCACAATTGGAGGATAAGGATGTAAAAACATGAATTTCAGTTTTCAAAGAAATCAAGTATACCAAGCTATTTTTTTATAGTCGAGAAGGAAAAGTATAAGAGTTTGCTCACACTTATAAAATCTCCTATGTCTCTGTGAAACTGCTGACACTTATTTAGTAGGTATATGTGTATGTATGCATCATAGTGTGTAGTCTTGTATCATATGAAGGCCCACTCGTGGTTGAGCCACACCTCTTCCAACTCCTCGAGAGTGTAATCTTGCACAATGTTGAAGAACCTGCGGTTTTGCTCGGGAGACATCTTCTCCAACTTGTAGGCAACTTCTCGGGACGTAGCATCCAGCACACTACAAGAAATTTTGTAAGTAGTGACAAATTTTTTTTCCACGAAGGAAAGTTTATCACAAAAAAAGTATATTGTGATAAGAATATTAAATTACATTAAATAAAGTCTCACAATGCGCATATTTAATATGTATGTAGATACATATATATTTATATGTATATATATTTCTTCAATATTGTGTGAGTATTTCCATAATAATTAACATATATGTATATACATATTAATATGCATGTATGTACATACTTAATCTGTATATTGTGATAAGAATTTTAAATTATACTACATAAAGTCTCACAATGCACATACTTAATATGTATGTAGGTACATATATATTTATATATATATATATATACATATTTTCAATATTATGTGAGCGACACAGATCAAGTATTTCCATAATAACTAACTATGTATATGCATATCTTCATATATTGTGACACACTTTATATAACGTTTTCATAGCGAAAATGAGTTTATTACCATAAGTTATAAAATATTATGACCAAAAGTTGTTGGTCATGTCGTCCAGGCAAATCGGACCAATGTAGAGAGCCTCAGGATCGGCTACGCCCCCACCACCATCTCTCGCATGACCAAGGAGCCTCAAGATCCCATCTGGCACAACATTGGTGATGACGTGGTCCAGGTTGGCCTCCACAGTGAACCCACCTCTACCCTCGTGATCATGCTCGGCCGTGCACAAGGCTAACATCGTGATATGTTCAATAAACTCAAGACGCTTGTTGAGCGGGACCAAGGAAAAGTGGTCGCATAGGTCGCTTTGCCATGAATCTTATGAGGGAGTTCTGGCATCGAGGGGCATAGATTCGTACATGTGAACAGGAGCACGGAACTCTTCGTCAGGGTGGTGGCAGTCGAAGATGCCGAGCCTGGGGTCTCGGAAAGTCATACGCTGGCCCCGACAGATCCAGATGGAGAGCAACCAGTGATCATGAGCGTAGGTGCGGGGATTTGGAGGGATAACCCTGGTGCTCATCGGCCAGCTCTCTGACCTCTCCTCTTCCATTTATGATCTATAGATTCGATGCCGATACTAGTGAAGATGATCGAAGAAGAACACACAAGCACAGAGTAAGGAATAATTAGGAAGAACAACAACTGTTTGTTTTTGTGGGAGTACGAAAGCGGAAACAACGTACTTGGAGATGTTTCTTTCGCGTTAAATCGAGGCGGTGAAGATTTAATTTCCTAAAGTATGATTGAGTTACCAATAATTTCCTAATCGGTAATACGAAGATTTTATTTCCTGATTTGATTTAGGTAGATTCTACAATATCATGCTTGGCCTTGCCAGTCAGGATTGACCGGTTTCGCATTGTTTTTGGTAATATATATACCTAGTATTCAAAATGCAACGGGCTCCAACTAGTCCAGTTAAAGTCAGGTCAGCCAACTAAGGAGGTAAAACTCTTCACAATGGTTTCCTTTTCAATTAAGCAGATTTTGTGCACACCATGATTTGAATTTTTTTTTTTGGGCTCAGCATACACTCTAATTAGTTCCAACTTAAGAGTAATTTAGATATCCCGAACTTGTAGTGGCAGGGCGATCCCCTCAACGATTCAAGTTCACGAGTCCGTGGCGGCAAGATCGTATCCTCAACGACACAGTCACGACTCCATCAATTTGTTAACAGAAGGTCTTGCCTTTATCCCACGGTCATTTGCTCAGAGCGTCTCAACGTGGTTGCATTTCTTCTGCTTTGTCTGCAAGCGACCTCACACTTGAGTTCAGAGGCTAAACTACCTACCTCGATGGAAAGCAGAATAGGTCATCCTCTGTAATTTTGGTTTGAGTTGTTCATCCCTGTTTCTTTATGTTGTAATTCCATCATTGTATACATCTTGTTCGTTTAATGAAGTATCTTTCATCGTTGATTGTCACTTTCATTGAGTAAACATCTTTAATACACATAGTCCTTCTACGAAAGGCATTACCAAAAGAATCAACTTAGGATTTGAAATGAAAAGAGGTGTTCTAATTTTCTCTCTCTGTAGAGGAATTGGAAACTGCCTTTCTCCCTTCACCAAAATCCGACAACACGTGGGCATGCCTAAATACTAACAATTACCGTTTACTATATGAGGCCTTTCTTATATTTAATTATGTAATGTATATATATAGACAACAGTTACTATTACAGCGGGCAAACTTTTATAAAATCTAATTTATTCCAAAATTCTTTACCAAAAACTTTTGGAAATTAGAATCTTTAAGAATTTTTAGAAATTTTTTGTAAATTATTTATGTATGATATATATTAACATACATAAATGTTTGAAACACTATACTATAAAAAATATATATAAAATCTATCTCGTGCAATAGCGACTAATATATATATATATATATATATATATATGCCACATAAATCATCCATCATACAGAAATCACTTGCAAAGGATCGATCCGTGATTGATCTTTGTGGCTGGTTGGGGAAACTTTGGCATCAGTTGCAGTTGAATAAGAACCCCCAGCGAAGGCCATATAGAATTAGATTACTTCCAATAGCTGGTGCGTGGCCAGTGTTCCGAGGAGGATTATTCAGTATTCTACCATGCCTCAATCTAGTCCGTCTATAATTCTATGATTTTCTTTCGTTGTAACATCAAATGTGTATTTGTACTTCGATAGGTCATCATGTGTATAATGAGTTTCCCCTGTGATATCTCTTATTGATGTCTCCACTTCTCTCATTCGCCTTTCAATTCTCTTTAACTTGTAATTTAAAATCACATCCGGGATGAGAAGACTGCAAAATGGTCCTCGTCACCAAGAACGCAATACGAGAGATGTTAATAGGTTCCTCAGAGACAGACACTGGCTCAGGAATAATGCCTCCTTTAGGTTCTGAGTGCTGAGGGTCTTAGGGCATTGGCCTCGATTCTCTATCAGTAGTTTCAGTCTCCGTAGTGATAACCACTTCCCCAAAATAAGACCTTTCTCCAAGTCTGTCTTGATCATTCGAGCTCTGAGGGATTGAGAAGGTGCTTGATGGAGAAAACGAGAAGACTATATGATGGTTCTAGAATACAATTAAAGACTGTTGGACTGAAACCGAAGAGTCATTTCGTGCTTAGTCTTCTGAGTCGTTTCTGCATTAAATAGGTTCAAATAAGATGTCATTGGAAAGCCCTAGAAGTCTAGTTTCCAATGAATCAAACTGTTCGTAATTTGGAATTGTCTAGGAAAAGTTATTGTCATTTTCGTGAGTCGTGTCCAGAAAAATCCGAGAAGATAAAATTAGAGTTAATGGGGTGTCTTAGGAAGTTAAAAAGTCCTTGTGTCTTTGTTCTATAAATAGGATGATCGTGTAACGATATGGGCGAGTCATCTTTGAAGTAATCAATTTATATTTTAGAGTAACTCATTCTTTGAGTTGTTCTTCTCTGACTTCGAATAACTTAGGTGGATTCCTAAGGTTCTTCGGGTCATTCGCTCGTTGTTTTGGGGGCTTGGTCCTCTCTTCTCTCCTTACCGCCATCAGATTGGTATCAAAGCCACGGTTCTTTCCATGGCGAACCGTCGACGTAGAGCACCTGACGTCAACGTGGCTCCCACGGAGCGCGACCTTCGTGATGTCGAGATGGATGAGCTAAGGAGGCAAGTGCAACAACTCCAACAGCAACTTGAGCATCTCCAAGCTAGAAACCGTGACGAGACACGTCATGGTTCGGATGTTGGCGAGGTTGGGGAGGTTAACCCTTTCCATGACGAAGATTATGATTCGTCCACCGAAAGAGCTTCTCCTCGACTTGGCCGGAGGAATCGTTTTGAGGATTATGGCGTCAAAGTCGACATTCCCGACTTTGAAGGTCAAATGCAACCAAAAGATTTCATTGATTGGTTGGCTACCGTTGAACGAGTCTTCGACTTCAAGAACATTTCCGAAGAAAAGAAGGTGAAGTTAATCGTCATCAAATTGAAAAAACATGCTTCAATTTGGTGGGAGAACTTGAAAAGGCGTCGAGAACGTGAAGGAAAACGGAGGATTGTGACGTGGGAAAAGATGAAACGGGAGCTCAAGAAGAAGTTTCTTCCCGCAAGCTACAAGCAAGATATTTTCTCTCGGCTCTACAACTTCAAGCAAGAGGAGTTGACCGTAGAGAAATACACCGCGGAGTTTGAGCATCTCATGATGAAGTGCGATATCGTGGAGCCCGAGGAACAAACCATTGCTCGGTACCTTGGCGGTCTTCGATCCGAGATTCGTAACGTGGTCCAATTGCAACCTTATTGGACTTTCGAGAATGTTTGCAAGCTGGCCGTTCGTGTGGATAAGCAATCTAAGGAGAAGAGTACTCATAAGACCTTGGGAAGAGACGGGGTCTTTAACCGGGGGAGTGCTTCGACTCCGAAGTCATCATCGACTAGTAAGGCTTCTTCTTCCAAGGCTACACCCGCACAAGGTGGCACTTCTCGCAACACTTCAAGCACGATATCAAAACAATGCTTTAAGTGTCGGAAGATTATTTCCTTAGTGGAGGAAGCTAATGATGAGCCGGTGTACGACACTTACGACGACGAGGAGAATGAGGTTGAGCAAGAAGAGGTCACTTATGGTGATCAAGGGAAGGCTCTCGTCGTTCAACGCATCTTGAAGTCCGCACATGTTGAGGACGATAAGTGGTTGCGGCATAACATCTTCCACACCCGATGCACTTCCCATGGCAAAGTGTGCACGATCATTATCGATAGTGGGAGTTGTGAGAATGTCATTTTCACTACCATGGTGGAAAAGTTGCACCTCAAGGTGGAGCCTCATCCGGATCCGTACAAGCTCTCTTGGCTCAAGAAAGGTAACGACGTTCATGTCAATAAACGTTGCTTGGTGCAATTCTCTATCGGCACGCATTATAAGGATGAGATTATGTGCGATGTGGTTCCCATGGATGCGTGTCATTTACTTCTTGGACGTCCGTGGTTATATGATCGAAGGGTGATTTATGATGGTTTTAAGAACACCTACTCCTTTGTCAAGGAAGGTGTCAAGATTATTCTAGCACCTTGTAGAATGGAGGACAAGTCTAAGGCCGTCACGGGAGAAGGGAGCTCTTATCTCTCCAAATCCCAATTTCTCCAAGTCATGGATCGTTCTTCGAAGGCTTATGCACTCGTGCTCTTGGAGGAGAATGAAGAACGAGGGGATATTCCACCCATAGTGAAGTCTTTGCTCGAAGAATTTCGGGATGTGGTGCCCGATGAGATTCCGTCAGGACTTCCTCCCATGCGGGATATCCAACATCATATTGATTTGGTGCCCGGGGCTGCTATCCCAAGTAAGGCGGCGTATCGAATGAGTCCAAAGGAATATGAGGAGCTTCAACGCCAAGTCGACGAACTTTTGCATAAGGGGTTGATTCGGGAAAGTTTGAGCCCTTGTGCGGTTCCCGCTCTTCTCGTGCCAAAGAAGGATGGATCTTGGAGGATGTGCATTGATAGTCGGGCTGTGAATAAAATCACCATCAAGTATCGCTTTCCAATACCGCGACTTGATGATTTGCTTGATCAACTTCATGGAGCTTCGGTATTTTCCAAAATCGACCTTAGGAGTGGATATCATCAAATTCGAATGCGTCCCGGAGACGAGTGGAAGACGGCATTCAAGACTAGAGATGGTCTCTACGAGTGGCTAGTTATGCCATTTGGCCTCTCTAATGCCCCGAGTACTTTCATGCGCCTCATGAACCATGTGTTGAAAGCTTTCATCGGCAAGCTCTTGGTCGTCTACTTTGACGATATTTTGATCTATAGTACCAGCGTGGAGGAGCACTTGGAGCATCTTCAAGAGCTCTTTAACGTGCTTCGAGAGCAACGCCTATATGCCAACCTCAAGAAGGGTCACTTCCTCACAAATAGTGTCAATTTCTTGGGTTATATTGTCTCTCAAGAAGGCATTCGCATGGATCCAAGTAAAGTGGAGGCGATCGTAAATTGGCCGACTCCAAGATCTCTCCAAGAGGTCCGGAGTTTCCATGGGCTAGCTTCTTTCTATCGGAGGTTCATTGCGGGGTTTAGCACTCTTGTCGCTCCTATCACGGAGTGCTTGAAAGGAGGTGTATTCAAGTGGGACGAGGCGGCTCAAAAGAGTTTCGAGCTAATAAAGAAGAAGATGACGAAGGCACCACTTCTTGCCTTGCCTGACTTTGAGAAAGTCTTCGAGGTATGTTGTGATGCTTCGAATGTGGGAATTGGAGCCGTTCTTTCTCAAGAAGGCAAACCACTTGCTTTCTTTAGTGAGAAGTTGAATGGACCGAGGAGGAATTATTCGACGTACGACAAGGAATTTTATGCCATTGTTCGAGCTTTGGCCAATTGGAGGCATTATCTTATTTCGAAGGAATTTGTGCTCTTCTCGGACCATGAGGCGTTGAAGTACATTAATGGCCAGCATAAGCTCAACAATCGCCATGCCAAGTGGGTGGAGTTCCTACAAGCCTACACGTTCGTGATCAAGCATAAGAGCGGCACTCAAAACCAAGTCGCTGATGCTTTGAGTCGGAGGTGTGGATTGCTTTCATCTATGCAAGTAAAAGTGTTGGGGTTCGAGATCATCAAGGAGCTTTATGAGGAGGATGTTGACTTCTCCAAGACATGGCGTGAATGTTCTAAAGGCCCTTGGAAGGACTTTCTCGTACATGATGGCTATCTTTTCAAGTCCAATAAGTTGTGCATTCCTCAATGTTCTTTGAGGGAGGCCATCATCAAAGAAGCTCACGAGGGAGGACTTGGAGGTCACTTTGGGCGAGATAAAACGCTTGCTCTTATTGATGCGCAATTCTATTGGCCGAATATGATCCGAGACGTATCGAGACATGTGGAGCGCTGCAAAACATGTCACATTGCTAAGGCTCATTCTCAAAATACGGGCCTCTACACTCCACTTCCGGTCCCTAATGCACCTTGGGAAGATGTGAGCATCGATTTCGTGGTGGGATTACCAAGGACACAAAGGAACAAAGACTCGGTCATGGTGGTGGTGGATCGATTCTCTAAGATGGCGCACTTCGTTTCGTGCCTTAAGACCTTGGATGCGTCTCATGTTGCAGATCTTTACTTCAGAGAGATTGTCAAGCTTCATGGCATTCCGAGGACCATCACTTCTGATCGTGATACGAAGTTTATGAGTCACTTTTGGCGTACGCTTTGGAGAAAGCTTGGAACTACTCTTCAATTTAGTTCCTCCCATCATCCTCAAACCGATGGCCAAACGGAGGTGGTTAATTGAAGTTTAGGAAGCTTGCTAAGGTCCTTGGTGAAAGGAAATATTCGTCAATGGGACATGGTGCTGCCTCAAGCGGAGTTTGCTTATAACCAATCTCAAAGCAAGTCTACCGGTAAGAGCCCATTCGAGGTTGTTTATGGATCTAATCCTATTGGTCCGTTGGATTTGGTCCCTCTTCCAATTAATCACTCTTTCAGTAGTGATGCTGAAGAAAGAGTGAAGCAAATTCGGAGTATGCATGAAGAGGTTCGCAAGAAGATCATCCGGCAAAATGAGAAATACAAGAAGCAATCCGACAAGTTCAGGAAGCCGGCAACTTTCAAGGAAGGAGACTTGGTATGGATTCACCTTCGCAAAGAGCGGTTTCCACAAGGTCGCTTTGGTAAGCTCAAGCCTAGAGCTGATGGACCTTTTCGAATTTTGAAGAGAGTGGGTGAAAACGCATATAAGGTTGAGCTACCGGGAGACTATGGAGTTTCTGCAACTTTCAATGTCTCTGACCTATTGCCCTATGCTGGAGAAGGCGAAGGGTCCAACTTGGGGACAAGTCTCTTCCAACCGGGGGAGAATGATGGAGAAAACGAGAAGACTATATGATGGTTCTAGAATACAATTAAAGACTGTTGGACTGAAACCGAAGAGTCATTTCGTGCTTAGTCTTCTGAGTCGTTTCTGCATTAAATAGGTTCAAATAAGATGTCATTGGAAAGCCCTAGAAGTCTAGTTTCCAATGAATCAAACTGTTCGTAATTTGGAATTGTCTAGGAAAAGTTATTGTCATTTTCGTGAGTCGTGTCCAGAAAAATCCGAGAAGATAGAATTAGAGTTAATGGGGTGTCTTGGGAAGTTAAAAAGTCCTTGTGTCTTTGTTCTATAAATAGGATGATCGTGTAACGATATGGGCGAGTCATCTTTGAAGTAATCAATTTATATTTTAGAGTAACTCATTCTTTGAGTTGTTCTTCTCTGACTTCGAATAACTTAGGTGGATTCCTAAGGTTCTTCGGGTCGTTCGCTCGTTGTTTTGGGGGTTTGGTCCTCTCTTCTCTCCTTACCGCCATCAGTGCTATTGGTGCCAACTGGTGAGCTGCCACTTTCAGTAGCCTAGGTTGTACATTGATGCAAGACATCCAGAGTCAACTCAGCCCTCTTTGACCAATTATTGCTCTTAGTATGAACAAAGGGGATTGGAATACCCTGCAACATGCCAAATTGCCAAGCAAACAGATTGGCCATATACTGTTCCACCCTTTTGGAGGGGCACCAAACAAGCAGATCTTGAGAAACTAAGATCCCACGCCAGTACTTGTAAGAGCTCTCACTAATCCATAAGGCTTTCTTTTGAAACCACTCATGTCCATATTTCTTATCCTAGAAAGGGGTCTAGAATTTAGAAGACCTTGTGTTGAGCAGACCCTTCAAACATTTCAGGAAATTCGTTGGCTTAGGATTCTTCCCTCCAAACTTCTGATGCCATAGGTAGTCACCATAACTGGTGCAACTCTTGGATAAAGAAGGAGAAGTGACATCCATACCTAGGTGAGGGAAATACAAATGAGCCCAGAGCTATACCAACCAAAGGCCCCAGCTATTTTATAATCAAAAGGGGACCTTTCTCTTTTCTAGGTCAAATATCCTAAACGATGATACACTACTCTCAGGAGTAGCGGCCCAATTGCGAGAGGATTCTGAGCTTTGCACCTTTGTTTAGCCATAGCACCAAAGGGTGTTTGAATCTAGACAGAGTGGTTGCAAATTAAGAACTTATTGATAAACAACATGTAGAAGCCAATCTCCTTCTGGGTCCAATCTTCCTCATCTTTCATGTGTTGGGCAAATTTCCCAAAACATGTGAGCTTGGAGCTGGGATGCTAGTACTTCCCACAACGAGAGGCCTCAACCATGGAAACAGTACCATCTAGGTCCAACCTTAAACTCATCTCATTGGCATCTTTAGATGATAGGCGAATGTTTGGGGATACATACTTATAGTTAGACACTAGAGTGACCTCTTTTCCATATGAAAAACAATTGACTAAAGCTACTAAATACCATGGTGATTCCTATGAATCCACTTGAAAGTAGAAAAGAGTTTGAGGTCACATCCCAAAAGCTCACTAGTGCCGTCATTATGGAGTTATCGAAATGAAATCTCCTAGAGGCAACACTAATCAGCTCGTAAATCCCTAAAGTATGCCCTTTACTCCTGGCCTAGCTAACAGGAAACATAACACCTCTTCATAATCAGGGTTAAGGGAAGGCTAAACGTATACTGGGAATCTGTTGGTACTACTCCATGTCTAAAACCCTTGAATTCTCTCCGAGTCAAGGAAGATTGGCTTATACGAGTTTCCTAGAAACATCGAAATCAATTCCTTGAAGTGACCTAACTGCTAGTTTATCAAATCAATCGGCATTTCAGCAAGATATGGGATGCAACTGGGAATCTGTTGGTACTACTCCATGTCTAAAACCCTTGAATTCTCTCCGAGTCAAGGAAGATTGGCTTATACGAGTTTCCTAGAAACATCGAAATCAATTCCTTGAAGTGACCTAACTGCTAGTTTATCAAATCAATCGGCATTTCAGCAAGATATGGGATGCAAGATCCGATCTTTTCACATTATGACCCTCTTCATCACTAGAAACAATGGTTTGGAACTAGGGACGCCAATCTATTATGTGATTGTTGATGAACTGTTGGTCCTCTAACATTGTTCTAATACTTTTCTGAACCTTCTTTTGCTGATGCCGAGGCATTGTTGCTGCTTATCTAGGGATTATCCTTCCTGAGAAAGCGGAGTGCTGTGTGAAAGTCGTGGAATCATGGACGTAGTGGTTTAGGAGCGAAGAAAGAAATAGTGGCAAAGTGTCTTGAATCTTTGCATGAAAATGCTTTCGATTTTGCAACTTGCAGGGGGCATCTATTGCCATAATAAAATAATTTTCAAAGCCTCTCCACGTGGCCCAATCAAGTCATTAGACCTATCAGGGGAATTTCTATAAATTACAAAAGTCTGGGGATATCAGCATAATATTGGTGGAACCCCAGAAGAACGGCGTCGCTTTTGACACAGTAAGTAGACTATGATTCTAAGCCTGTGAATAGACAAAATCTAGACGTAACTGTGCATGGCACTAAATGACTTAGATTTTGTGACTGACTGTCTTCTAGAATCTGAACGGTGACAACGTCGCATCCGAATCATAACTGCCTCAAAATCTGAGCATTCACGACGTCGTCTCTGAGTCATAATTACTGGGTAGTTACAGATCCAGAAGATAAAGCTTATTCGAGGTGAACTAGGTCAAAACTTTGGATAATTATCATGTGGGGATAAGATTACGGTTAAAAGCAATTCGATAATAAGGAGCCCACGTTCTCAAAAGATTAGAGAGGAGATTTTATAACTACCAAGTTGGAAGGAACATTTATAAATACCAGAAGATCCCATAGGATTTAGTACGAACAACTCATTCAATAGACAAAATCTCTACAGATTTCACAGCTCAAACGAGCTTTTATCCTTAGGAGTAGGAATGATTTAGATATCTCGAGCTTGTAGCGGTAAAGAGATCCCCTCAATGATTCAAGTTCAGAAGTCTGTAGCGGCACGATCGTATCCTCTACGACACAGTCATGACTCCATCAGCTTATTGAGAGAAGGTCTCGCCCTTATTCCACGGTCATTCACTTAGAGTGTCTCAACATAGTTGCATTCCATCTACTTCGACTATAGGTGACCTCACACCCGAGTTCAGAGCCTAAACTATCCACCTTGATGAAAAGCAGAGTAGTTATCCTTTGTAATTTTGGTTTGAGTTGTTTATCCCTCTTTCTTCATGTTGTAATTCCATCATTGTATACATCCTTTTCGTTTAATGAAATATCTTTCCCCATTGATTGTCTACTTTCATTGAGTGAATCTCTTTAATACACATAATCCTTCTACGAAAGGCATTACCAAAAGAATATTAGAAAGGAAAAGAGGTTGTCTAGTTTTCTCTCGCTATATAGGGATTGGAATTCGCCTTTCTCCCTTCACCAAAATCCAACAACACATGGGCATGCCTACAAACTAACAATTACCGATTACTATATGAGGCCTTTCTCATATTTAATTATAATATATATATATATATATATATATAGACAACAGTTACTATTACTGCGGGCAAAACTTTTATATAATCTAGTCCGTCTATAATTCTATGATTTTCTTTCGTTGTACCATCAAATGTGTATTTGTGCTTCGATTGGTCATCCAGTGTTTAATGAGTTTCCCCTGCGATATCCCTTATTGATGTCTCCACTTCTCTTGTTTGCCTATCAATTCTCTTTAACTTGTAATTTAAAATCACATCAGACTTCAAAATGGTCCTCGTCACCAAGAAAGCAATACAAGAGAACATATCGAATGACTTTTCATGCACGTTAGGATTGATAATAGAACGATATATCATAGTCATGTTTTTACCTAGATTTATAGCAGACGCTGAATCAAACTTAAATATCAAAATTGAAATAATTTTGATGTTGCAGGTTGGGCTTAATTTATTCATTAAAAAAAAGTTGGGCTTAATTTAGTTCAGGCCCAGCTGCTTCTTGCATGGTTCGGCTTGCCAGTTCAACTTCGGCGCTTCTCAACGGCACAAAATCGAGAGATAAATAAATAAAGCAGCAAATCAAGTTAGGAAATAAATAATAGAGTAAACTAATAATTTGCCCCTCGAGAAATTGGTATTATATCAAATCAGATTTAATATGTCAATGTCCAATTTGATGTAAAAAATTTCTTGAGATCTAATTTAATGTAACACTAATCTCTTGAGGGCAAATTCTTAGTTTACTCTAAATAATAAATACCTTCTTGGAAATGAAATTAGAATTCAGTAATAGGACGAAATAGCAAACTATTTAGTCAATAATAGGATTATTATTAGAATAGGAAATTGCTTCTCCGCACCGCCTCAACAAACATGTATTATGTTTTATTATATATCATGAAATTAATACTGTCGTCTCTTCTTCATCATCATCGTCGTCATCGTACACTACACTTGTCTCTCGCTCTGGCTTTAATGGAGGAGGGAACTTTAATGCAGGAGGGCTCGTGGCCTATGAATCTCAAGGGTACACTTGAGACTTCTCTCACGTGCCCTCAAGATCGTGGACTAGAAGTGTGACATTCTGATAACTGGGTCGCGTCCACACTCTCAATTCTGACGTCGAGGACCGTGAACCGACTCACACGCCCCTCCGGTTGCCAATCTCTTTAATTGACGATGAAACTCCATTATCATCCGTATGGTTGTACAAACTAGCAGACATCATCCTTGCTGCTTTTGAAGTCCCGCTTCAGTACTGTCTCACGTGGCCGACCGGATCATTAACTTTGCCAGGGCAAGGGTCCATTCTTTTTGGAGGCTGACTTAGAAAATGAAATCGTCAACGTGGTGCCAAATGTGTAGATGATGATGAGGGGTGCTTTCTTTATTGTGGGGGAGCTGCACGAGGTCAAGGGCATCCCAGTTTGCAATCTCATGGCTACCTGAACGTGCGAAAGAAGGCTGCAGGGACGACCTGGCCAGTCCCGATCTTGGTTCCTGCCCGATCTGCTTGGATTCCATGGCCAGCTGCAACCTCGCACTGTTGGAGATGCCCTGCATGCATGTCTTCCACAGCCCGTGCATCGTCTGATGGTTGGAAACCACCGACTCCTGCCTGCTCTGCCGTTATAGATTTGT
Source organism: Punica granatum (assembly GCF_007655135.1). NCBI lineage: Eukaryota > Viridiplantae > Streptophyta > Magnoliopsida > Myrtales > Lythraceae > Punica > Punica granatum. Next base: position 5,951,357 of record NC_045132.1, read on the forward strand.
CACGACCCGAAATTTCGGCAGAGTTTTCTCTATATTACCTCGATATCCATTATCATATGTACTATTCACATAAAAATCTATTTTCCACAAATTCCCAAAATATATATTACCAATCTAGCCAACTCTAATATGTATATATACTTCTCAAGAGATTTCTTTTTCGCACCCACATCAGTAATACAATTAAACAAAATTTTCAGGTCGTAACATTTTCAAATTCATTCTATACAAAAAGGATATCTATCAAACAACTAAGGTCCCTACCTAGTTTTCCGAGCTGATCCCCAATATCAAAAAGTGGTTCTACCGTGCAGCTAGAAGCTTATCTGGAAAAATATATGCAGGGTGTGAGCTGCATCTCAGTTAATATTATATTTCAAAATAAAATGACATTATTAAATAGATATTTAATTGCAAATAACTAAATAATCAAATAACTAATATCATCACATCCAATCCAACTATCAACTCACTCGGCATACATACACGGTATATATATATATATATATACAAACTATAATAATAATTATATCCAATATAATAATTAAATTTAAGTTCTACTAACCAATTCACACAACCCTTCCAATCGTTTCTCTAATATCCAATATCACATAAACATTAACATCCATTCATTAGCATTTCATAGCAACTCACAACACAAATCAATTGACAGATCAAACTCTAGCAACAACACAGTTTTCATAGAATAACATCAGACAATCTCAACAATCATCACATCTTCAACAATCTCAACAATCAACACATCTCCAACAATCATACCAGCCAAACAATATACAATATAAACCAATCAATATAGTTATAGGGTTGCATTTCCTTGCAACAGAGTTGTGACGGGACAGTGACCCCGCACTCATATCCATAAATTCCTCATGTCATTTCTCATCAGCGGGGGCTGCCCATTATCCTCCGACAGTAGGAGTCTAGGCGTCCATTTTATATCCCGCCGGATCAGTGGTCTAGGCGTCCCTTTTTGTATCCCGCCAGATCAACGGTCTAAGCGTCCATTTTTTGTATCCCGCCGGATCAGCGGTCTAGGCATCCATTTTTGTATCCCGCCGAATCAGCAGTCTAGGCGTCCATTTTTTGTATCACGTCGAATCAGCGATCTAGGCGTCCATTTTATATCTTGCCGGATCAGCGATCTAGACGTCCATTTTTGTATTCCGAAGGACCAGCGGTCTCAGCGTCCATTTTTGTATCCCGCCGAATCAGCGATCTATGCGTCTATTTTATATCCCGCCGGATCAGGAGTCCCATGGCTATAGTCAAACAATCTCAGTATACACAAGCACAATCCCAATCACATTACAATGACAGCATGTTATCATCACATATCTCACACACAATCAACATATACAATCACACTGCAACCATGCTATCTAATATCATATACCCACACCAAACCTTTATTCCCAAATTATCACAATATTTCCTTTAATAATAACATCCATACAATTCATGTCTCATATAATGACATCAGAGTCCATCACTTATCCTATATCTGCATAAATCAATTTATACACTTCATACAATTATTACCAGCTAAAGCTCTTGCAATGATAACAATAATCACATACCCTCAAACAGACAACTACAGCACAAACAGAAAACGCCAATTTTATTAATCACACCATCATTACCATCCACTTAACATAATATATATGTGTGTGCATATATATATATATATATATATCATTTCACAATGGAATAAGGTACTCATCGACAACTCCAAGAAAGATAAGCTCACTGGGTCGAACCTTCAGAGTGCAAGAATTCAGTCTCCTCGATCCCTATGATTTGCAAATATAAATTTAGAGAATAATTCATATAATACCACTACGGCTTCCTGTACCTGCCACAATTTTCTTTAGAACCTATTATTTTCAATAAGTCCCAATTTATACTATATTCATTATGTCCATTTCTCATCTATGTCAAAAACTACTTAAACAATCTCCATAATTCTCATTTAAACAATCCTGATTATTCTTGTCAATTTCTAAGTAAATGAGAAAATCATAAAAGACCAAAAATATACAATCACAGTAGTAGCAACAACCAGATAATACTCTGTACCAGAAATCTGATATCATGAAATTGAAGGCAGAAAAGTATAATCTCCCAACATTGCCTACCCAATATTATTTATAGAAATTATAATAACTTATCTAAGCTAAACATTAACTCAGAATGTTGATATTCCAAAGGTAGGTATGATGGGGTTTAGTGGCCACATCCAAATACACAGAGAAAGGTAACAACAGATCATCCCCCACTAGTCTCACAAACTCATGTGGACATCTAGCTCTTCACACTTCCATTACTTCTATCTTACCATTTAGCAAAGCAAATACGAGCAACAACTTTAATGGAAAACCAACTCTCAATACAACAACTAAATCAGCGAGAACTGATAACTACAAGTACATTTCAGCACCATTAATTTGTCCTAGCTTAGTTCACTAAACATTTGAATGAGCTAGTCTAAACTAATCCATCGATTTATCTAATTTATTCATCCAACTAACCCGTTGTTTCGTCCTTCACAGCAAAGACATAATCAAATAAATGGGACTTAATCAAGAAGAATCAATAACAAACCTAACAATTGCAATCTAAACTCATCCTTCAATAAACCAATTCATACAAATATCGATTGAGCTCAGCTATACATATACATATTACAGTAGTATAATGTTCTTCATTTTAACAAAACTCAACTATCACAGACCTACTCTTTACACAAACAATCTCATCAATTCCAATCATCGAATATATAATCAGCATATAGTTTCAATCTTCCATCAAACCCAATCAAGCTTAAGCAATCTCTTCCACTCTAACTCCTACAGCTTAAAACGAAATTAAATTCAATCGAATAAGAAACAAAGAACCCTCAATAGAGCATGATTAAAACGACTCTTCCTCCACCCTCGCTCCGCCTAACCCGAACTCAAATTTAGAAATTCAACAAACGTTATCAAGGAAAGCACAATAAAAAAAAGAATTAATAACATATTGAACCAACATGCCCATAAGCTAACTTGATTGCAATCAAAACTCATTCTCTTGAATGACTTCCCGTTTCAGCTATCCCACTAACAAAACAAAAAGGAAATTCACACTACATACCTGAAATTGGCCGACAATCGAACCACAGAGCCAAGTTGAGCTCTTCCTTGCCTTCTCGACACTTCTCTCCCTCCCTCCCTCCCTCCCTCTCTCTCTCTAGTTCTCTAATGCTCTGTTTCTTCCTTCCACCATTTCAGCAGAAAACAGAGTAAGAAAGGAAAAGAAACGGTCAATGGCTGTGGCAGGATGGCTTAAGTCATATATTTCTGAATTTCTCATAAGAAAATGATGACCGGATACTGGTAAACGCGATTAACGTTTCCAATATAATAGATATCAAAGCAAAAGTATCATTCAGTGGGAATTGATTTTACCGCATGAATTACAGAGTTGAAATTAGCAGCTCTCTGATGATCCTATGTTGTCCTCCAATCTGTACCGGCAAATCGGGCAAGTGCAGCTCATCTTCAACCACTGGACTATGCACGGGATGTGGAAAACATGCTTGCAACATGTCTCGACGAGCTTGCAGTCACCGGTCATGTTGTTCGGGCAGATCGGGCAAGTGTGGAGAGCCTCAGGATTGGTAACCTCTTCACCACCTTCTCTCGCCTGACAAAGGAGCCTCGAGATTGTGTCTGGCACAACGTCGGTGATGATGTGGTCCAGGTTGGCCTCCACCCTGCATGAACCGACCTCTGCCCTCGCGGAGCTCGGCCCCGCATGAGGCTAACATCGTGACATGCTCAAGAAACTCGAGATGCTTGTCAAGCAGGACCCGTTAAAGGCAAAGAGGTCACATAGGTCGCTTTGCCATGAATCTAATGAGGGAGTTCCGGCATCGAGGGCACAGAGGGGCACGAAGTTGTACATGTAAACAGGAAAACGAAGCTGTTTGTCAGGGCGCTGACAGTCGAAGATGCCGAGCCTGGGGTCTCGGAAAATCATACGCTGGACCCGTTGGAGAGGTGCCAGTGATCACGACCCCAGGAGCGGGAAGCCGAATGTTTAACTGTGGTACCCATCGACCAGCTCTCTGACCTCTTCTCTTCCATTTAGGATCGATAGATTAGATATCGATATTCGATACTGGTGAAGATGATAGAAGAAGAAGAACAAGAACACAGTAAGGAAGAATTAGGAAGAACAACGGAATGTTTCTGTGGGACTACTTGGAAACAGCGTACTTCTTCAGTGTTACTGTTACATACAAATATATAGAGATTCTTTTTTTGGTAGAAAAATATATAGAGATTTTTGTTTAGCGTTTAAACTGAGGCGATGAAGATTTTATATCCTAAAATGTGATTGAGTTACTAATAATTTCCTAATCCGTATTACGAAGATTTTATTTACTGATTTGATTTTCTTTCCCACTATACACTTAAATACAAGTTAAAACTACAACTAATAAAATAATAATAACAACAATAATAACAAAGACAACAACAACTAAATCTTGTACCCCACTACGCCTTGCTATGTAATTCTAATGGGTCGTGCATGCTAATTATATAATTCCAATATTTTAAAAAATTGCAGGATAAATGTAGTTTTTTTTAACAGTAATTGATATAGAATGAAAAAGAAGTGAGTGCATGTCGAACGGGAATGAAAAACGACATGTAGCGTGGCGAGAGAGGAGAAAAACAAGGAAGAGTAGAGAAAAGAGGGGAAAAAAAAGTAGTTCATATTTTGTTTACAATTTTATCTGTTACTATCGTGAATATATTTTTTAAAATCATTTGATCCGTTATTATCATGTATATATATTTTTTGAATCATTTGATTAAGGGTAATAAGATAATTCACTAATGTAATTGCCAAAGCGGATATCAAGTTCACCCTTTATAGAGTTAGAATAGAGAATTATGATGATGGTGATGATTATGGCACATTTACATATAAAAAAAAAGAGTAAATTGCACTGATAGTCCAAAATGTTTTACAAATGTTTCATTATGATTCAAAAAGTTTTTTTCGCTACATAATAGTACAAAATATTTCAAAGTTATTTCATGATAGTACAAACCGTCAATTGGCCCTAACGCCGTTAATATTTTGCTGAAGTGGCGCGTCCTATGTGTCACTTTTGTTACGTGGAACCAATCATAGTGCGTCACGTCATTTAAGAGAAAATAAAATTTTAAAAAGTCCAAAAAAATACAAAAAAATAATTAAAAAATACAAAAAGAGTAAAAATTTAGAAAAAAATAAAAAATATTTTTAAATTTTGAAAAATTTCAAATTATTTTAAAAAATTTAAATTTTTTTAATTTTTAAAAAATTTTTGAAATAATTTTTTATTTTTAAAAAATTTTTGAAATAATTTTTTATTTTAAAAATAATTTAAAAATTTTTATAAAAACTTTTAAATTTAATATTAAAATTATTTTAATTTTAAATAATAAAAATTATTTTAAATTTTAAATTTTAATTTTAATTTAAAATATTAAAATTATTTTTAGTATTATTTTTAAAAGTTTTAAAAATTTTAAATTTTTAGAATTATTTTAAATTTTTCAGCCACGTCAGTAAGGAGGTGACACGTAGTAGCCACATCAGTATCGGCATGACGATGTCAAGCTTGAGTTGATGGTTTGTACCATCATGAAATAACTTTGAAACATTTTATACCATCATGTAGCGAAAAAAACTTTTTGGACCATAATGAAACATTTGTAAAACATTTTGGACCACTAGTGCAATTTACCTTATAAAAAAAATAACTAAATAATTTTATTTTTTTCGTATTTCATTTCCTCCCCCCTCCAAGCTCTAATTGCTTAGGTTCTTCTCTCTTTTCAAACTCTATTATTGTCTTCTTATTCTACAAAAACTTATGGTTACACACAATTTGATTTATTTTGATGAGTAATGGCATGTACATATAAACTATTGCTGAATAATTCTAATATTTTATTTAAATTTATTTAATTATGTTTATATTGTTTAATTAATATTGGAGATAAACTAACTCTTTTGGGTAAATGAGATAAACTAATTTTAAAATATGTAAGCTAAGCTATATGGTTGTTTTATCAATATAAATTCTTTTTTCTTTTACAATTATCACTTTTCTATTGATTTTACTTTTGGTAGGTGATTAATAATTTTTTTATTTATTTCAAATATATGGATAGCCACCTCAATGTTAATTATTGTTATTCTTATCTTTATTTAGGAATTATTTTCACCTACTAATTTGAGAAGACAATTTTTTAATTTTATATTGAAATAAGTTTTATTTTCCAATCCTGCACATTACGCTTGCCATCATTTAGTTTAATTTCATATCCGAGACGGGAAGACTTTAGAATGGTCCTCATCACGACAAGAGAGAACGAATCAAACGACTAGACATGTTAGAATTGTTATTAGAATTATAAAATTTCGTCATTTTATTAACCATAATTTGCAAATTCAAATAAAAGTCAAAATAAAATTTTCATAACTAATTACTTAAGAGAATTTTAGAAAAGTTCATAAAGTTTTAAAATTTCATGTAAAAACTAAAAACAACAAGAAATATAAAAGTTTCATTATTAAAAAAATAAATAACTTTAGTTAAAATACAGATAAACTTATTTGAGTCAAAATCTTAAATTATATGGTTGATTTATTATGTTTTAGAAGATTTATAAAATCAAAGTGACTTATACGATTTCGATGTTAAAAATTTAAAATTTTCTTGAAGAATATATGAATCTAATTATTTACTTTAATTTTGTTCAAGATAAACTTATTTAATTAGATTATATTACTTTATTTTAAAAGATATATGAATTTAGTTATTTAAGTATTTTAATAGAGTTAGCTCAATGCATTGTATTTGATACATATCTTATATTCAAGGTTAATTTGAAAATTATCAAAAAAGTAGATTCTACATAATCATAAACGAATTAAAATTTTACAACAAATTAAATGATAAATACTAAAATTTGTCACATATAATAATTCTGCGCAAGGCACAGGTAGATTGACTAACTATTCGTAATGTAAGTATGATAATAACTTCTTATATATTGCAATTTTCTATTTAATAAAGAGACATTGACAACAAAAACAAAAAATTATATCTCCCTCTATTTCTCGCAATGCACAGGTTTCATACTCAGTAGTTTGGTATATATTTCGAACATTCCTAAAATAATTAGGGTACTAATGCTGAAAGCACTTGCGAGATGCATGCCCAATTGACTGGTTTGAGGAAGCATGACCGGACGGATGGATTTTCGAACTTAGTTCATCAACAAATGGTATACATTGTTGAATTGGATTCATTAACAGATTCGCTGAGTTTTGTCGTAGACCAACTTAGGTTTAACTTGTATGCTATGATCCCCGTTCTTATGTGTTAAGAAATAAGGTTTTGTACCTCAACTCTTTGGGCTTTTTCTAATAAAATCCATGTTAATGAGTTTCGCAAATTGCAATGTCGTGAAAAGGTTTATTCATTCCTCGAATTAGCTAGGGACTTTCTGCCCGTGTGATGTAATTCATCAATAGACGAATGCAGAGCTACCGTCATGGCCTATCGAATAAATGCTCTATTACCTTAATTAACGGCAAAAGGATCTTCAGTCAAGGCTCATGGCTGGTCGAGGCAGCCCTGTTATCGGGGTTACATGAATCCTCAATGAATGGCATGGAAGGAGATCATCGAATCATATATATATATACATACATACATACATATATATATATATATATATATATAGTGACCCAACGAATTCATCTTTAACTTGGAATCTTTTTCCTGTTAATTTTCCTCAATCCTCAAGTAGTTTTCGAGTGGGGATTTTTAAGCTAATTACGTGACTTGACGATTAAGATTGTCTACTTATAATTTTTATTATCATGGGATATTTAAGTCATATTTCTGAATTTCTCATAAGAAGATGGTGACCAGATCAAACACAAATGGACCTTTCAAATATAAGAGATCAAAACAATAATATTCATTTAGTGGGAATTGATTTTACAGCAAGAACTACATTGAAGAGAAAAGGAAAAATCCACTCAGTCACGGCGATGTTCTTGATATTAGCGGATCTCTGATGATCATAAATATGTTGTCCTCCTCCAATAATGCACACCGGCAAATCGGGCAGGTGCAGCTCGTCTTGAACCACCGGACAATGCACGGGATGTGGAAGATGTGCTTGCAACGCGTCTCAGCGAGCTTGCAGTCGCTGGTCATGTAGTCCAGGCAGATCGGGCAAGTGTGGAGAGCCTCAGGATCAGCCACGTCCCCACTACCTTCTTTCGCATGATTGGGGAGCATCGAGATCGCATCTGGCACAACATCGGTGATAACGTGGTCCAGGTTGGCCTCCACGGTGAACCAACCTCTGCCCTTGCAAAGCTCGGATGTGCGCGAGGCTAACACTGTGATACGTTCAAGAAACTCCCGGCGCTTGTCGAGCGGGACCCCGTTAACAGCAAAGAGGTCACATAGGTCGGTTTGCCATGAGTCTGATGAGGGAGCTCCGGCATCGAGGGCAGAGAGGGGTACAGAGTCGTGCTGCTCGTGCATGCAAACAGGAGCACGGAAGACTTCGTCAGGGCTGTGACGGTCGAAGACGTCAAGCCTGGGGTCTCGGAAAATCATACGCTGGACCCTACGAAACCAGATGGAGAGGGTCCAGTGATCACTAGCTCTGGAGCAGGGAGGCGAACCATCGGGACAGATAACCCTAGTAATCATCAACCAGCTCTCTGACCTCTCCTCTTCCATTTATGATTGATTGGTTCGATACTGATACTAGTGAAGATGATCGAAGAAGAAGAACGAGCACAAAGTAAGGAAGAAAAAGGAAGAACAAATGTTTGCTTCTGTGGGAGTACGATGGAGGAAAAACGTCTTCTTCTCTGTTAAATAGAAATATGTAGAGATGTTTTCTTAATCCGTAACAAAAATATTTTATATCCTGATGATTTGATATAGATAGATTCTACAATATTTATGATGCTTGGTCTCGCCGGCTAAGATTTATCCGGTTTCGCATTTTAATCGAGCAAATTTCATGCACACCTCGATTATATGAATAACTAGATTGAGTCATAAATCCTTAAACAAAGTAAAACTGTTGCTATTTATGGACACTTGTCCAATTATCAGATTTACGCTTTCTTTTTTTTTTCTCAAAAATACAATCACCACCCATCCCAAAAATGTTATCTATGATTAATGATTTTGGTAAATTTTAAAAAATAAACATATTATTTTTGGTGTGTGCTCCTTGATATTCAAAAATCTACTACATCCCATTAATTTAGGTTCGGACGAGGTCTAATATTCGGAAATACCATGAGTTCCCACATTTTCTTTTATATGATTTTTGATAAAAATATACACCTTCATAATTTTGAAGATTGACCTCCTTATTTGTCCCTCCTAAGAACTCGTCCGATCTTAACCTGAATTTTGTGTGTGTCCCTATTTACGGTGTATCTTTTATTAATTTTCACATTTGTGGTGTTTTCTCTCTTTTATTTTATTTGATATTATTATGGTGAGTGTCTTCTTTTCTTTTTTGGTAAGAGTGAGTGTCTTCTCTTTAATTTGACATTGTTGCCAATATTTTTTCATTCATTCAGTCTTCTCTTGTGATACTCTCTCCGTCATACCAATCAAGGAATCCCACTACGGAAAATGCAGGTAAAGAACAATTATATCAACCTCTTGAGGCACTTCCCCAAGTGCATGAATCTGTTTCTTCGGCTATTCCAGAATTTATGGTCTTCTCTCAAATAGTGCTGCAAGGAATATCAACAAAACTGATTGATCAGAGGCATATAGCTGAAGTCGACAAATGAAAAGAAAAGTGGGCACAACCGATTTGCTGCGGGATATTTTTATGATCAACTTCTCTAAATGTCCTGCACGTTCTAGCAATCTTTCCATGGGCCGGGAAACAGCATGGATCGAATGCTATGTCGAGTGTTAAATATTTCCAATCAAGTTCAGGAAACTCAGTTCCACCATCCGTCATTGACACAACTATCAAAAATCCCGAAATTAGAGGAATTAGTTCCAAGTTCATCTATCTATCATTAGTTCCTTATCATTGATGTACTAAAGCGATAACATTTTTTTCCTTCCAAAAAGCAACATAAAACTAAAAATAGATAATTGAATCAATGCCAAAAGAACATATATTATGAATCCAAAAAGGAAAATTGAAAGAAGAGAAAGGCACAAACAAATAGGGGTTACCCCGAGCCAGTTTCCGCCTGTAGTGAATCTGGTAGCACCAGACAATTGCTTCAATATATCCGAATAATTTTGAGGCTCGATAGTACCAAGCATAAAATTGATCTCAGCTTCTAAGACAGATGAGACATTTGTTAATCTCACCTCCTTTCCATTTATGATCCCTAGAGTCCGTAGCACTTGTAGTTTCAGAGCAGAGATTTCCGGTGTTTTATGTTTGTAGTTAGGGGCATTAGTAATACCATCGATCACCAACTCCTTCATCTTTGATGACTTCACTTGGATGTAATTAATAAAATCACAACACTTCAATTTCAAGAATTCAAGACTGGGACTGCCCGCGATGATTCTTTCCGATCTCCTCATCGTTTAGGAAAGCTGAGTGACAGATCCTTGATGCCACGGTCAAGTACAAAAAATCGAAGCAAAGGCACAAGGCTGACTTCAATTGGATTCAAATCCAAATCATCAGCGCGAACGAAAGGACAACCATTCTATTGCCTGTGATGAATGAAGTGACATGAAATTATCCATAAAAGATTCAAAAAATGGTGCCTCCTGGTAGATCACCAGGTTGAGGTGCAGGGTAGAAGCCCAAGTGTAGCGCTGCCGTTTTGAGAGGATGCAAGTACGGCTACTTCAACTGGCAAGGAGGAGAAGATGCGATGAATGAGCTCATCGGGCAAGGAGCCCAGGGGATCCTCCATCCTTTGCTGCTGCTGAAACCCTAGAACCAACCAATTATTATTATTATTATTATATGAATAGGATGCAAGAGGACAGATCTAAGAATATGTTGAGAAGATAACAAACACTGAGATCTGTACAGAAGAGGAAGAAATGTGTACAGAAGATGGAAGAAATGTGTACCTGAATGGCGTCTGATGACTCTCTCATCCTCTGAGGCTCGGACTGTGAGTGTCTTCGAGAGGACAATGGCTTTTATAACCTGTAAAAGTTATACTTTGCCCCCTGAAGCTTAGAACTACAACTCTTTCACCCTCAATTTTGTTGGGGAATTTCAAACTTCATTAATTTGAAGTTGGTCCACAATTATTATAATATTGGAAAAGTGAGGCAAATGTATAAATAAGAAAAGTTATTGTACCAAGTTGGGAGAGATGAATTTTTTATAACAAAATGTGTCTGGAAAGATAGCTTGTTAAGTGCTTATATCCTTTCAAATGTAAAGTCATTTCTCTTCATCTGAAAGCATATCTGGCTTTGATGAGATGCAAAGTGTCTAATAAATAGTTGTTTTCCACATCAAATGGTATGAACAAAATCAGAAATGCTCTTGCCTCCCCCCTCTCTCTCCCATCTTTCTCAAACTGCTCTCCTTCTCGGTTTGTTGCAAAATCCTTAGAATGTTCTATAATCCTGCAAACACCTGCAAGTGCTCAAGGGATCGATTTCGTCATGCAAGATGCAGTCAGTCATTGGCTTCTTTGTATCCTGGAGGTTTATTCATAGAAATCCCGATTGCACTCTATATATTGGTGGGGACGAATAAAGCCTTAAGGAAAGTGATTATATGCTTAGAAGCCATCTCTCCCGCTTGTTTGTTTTCACCAGCCCCAAGATCTTGCACCTAGGGAGATGGCTACGGAGTTCGTCAAGTTAGAGCGTCCTACAATATGTAAGTGAGTTAAGGAAAATTGAGCAAGAATATGAAGTACGTGATTCCAACTAGAAATCTTGTGAAATTGTTTTCATCAACAAAAGGTACACTACTATTTATCTTTTATTGTGTGAATCGTGATCGAAAGACTCATGTCGAGATCGCATTGTTCAAACAAATGATATAAGAGCCACAAGATTGGTTTTAGGAATGAGCGGTCAATTGGCTATTTCCCACACGTTGATAACTAGAAGATCAAGTTCCCCTATTTCGAGAGCCACATCGTTGGCACCGTTTGTGGGAACCGGATGAAAAGTTGTGATCCCAATTTTGCTATGTTCTGGCATGGACGTTGTAGCTATCTATCCAGTGGAACTTTGAATGGTGGTGGAATGGTGATTTTTCACAAAAGGAACTAACCATCACTGCCAGCACTAGAAGAGCACAAAACCAGTCACACTAAAATCAACTATGTGAGCACAAAAATTAGTCGAAGAATCTTTTTTATAAGGAGTTCGACTCCGGTCAAGTATTGAGCGGTCATAAGAAAACAATACTTGACTTCAATGAACGAGGTTAATCTTGGCACGATGTGTTCTTGCATCAGTGTATGACAGCATGAGACGTGTGGGGACTATATGGAAGGCCGTGATTTCGACTTTGTCACTCATTGCAATGCATGGGATAATTGCATTACAAATAGATAAATAAATAAATAAATCTCTAGGTTCTCTCTTTGTGATATGTATGCATGAAAGATGACCATTGTTATGAAAGTTAATTTTGGTGCTTGTTCGATTATAAGATATGTGTTCATGTGATTTTAAATTGATCAAATTACAAAAGGCAGGTTTCATTGCATGAAAAATTATTTAAAAAAATCAGAATTGAGTGCCGCGATTTATTTTTATTGTCATGTATTGTACACATAAATACTTGTACGTATATATAAATTTTGCTCAATCTAAATTAATTGGTGATGATCGACTTTTACTCAAAGAGATGATTGGAAGTCTAACACTTACGTCGATTTTGTAGTGAGTATTGAATTATTATTAATTGATTTGGGAACTATAGCAAAGTAAGTTATTCTGCATGTTGTGCTAGTTGTTGATTCTTTTGTGCATTTTTCCGTTGCTTGTATGCAAAAGTTTGTTATAATTTCAACCAAAAGCATTACCTAGGACTTAAATTAGGTTGAGAAATTATGATGTATGGCATCAGAAATTCAATATCTCCTAATGAAGCAAGACAAGCTTAAGGACGTTATTACAAAATGCACACACAATAAAATGGTGTAGTATAATGCTAAGCATGTTGTGTTAATCGAAATGATTAATGGAATTGTGTGTACAAAAAATTTCCAAGTGAGGAAGGAATTGTTATATGTTATATATTAACAATATTTTATGGTGAGACTAATGTAAGTTTGAGAATCAAGGCTCTCACAAATTAAATAGTTTGGTTAGTATATGGTCTCCTTAAATATTGGTTTAAGGCATATTATGCCAAGCCACTCATTCTTAATTGAGCAACAATAATTGAATTTCTCGATCGAGGTAATATATGGTCGATATGTTAATTGGAGGACTTGCAAGCGACTCAATTCAAAGAATTTTAAAGGGGGATGGGGTTAAGCCCATTTTTTAAAATCATCAATGATTGCATCTCAACTTAATGTTCAGTACAATGCTAAGTATTGAGTTAATGTGGAAAAACCTATTATATAGATGATTGTAAGCACTATAATAAAAAGATATCTATCCCAAGTAAAGTGCTTGAATTTTCCATAATGAAAAGAGAAGGTTGAACAAAATGCTCTTAATGGACCTATAACATACTATTGTTGGAGTGTGTTAATTACAGGGCACTTCCGATAGATACACCTATGTAAATGTGAAGTTGTGCCGCTTCTTGAAGCTGGGCTTGGCTTTCGAACAATTACGAAAAGGATACGGACACAGGCCTTTAAAGTATCAATATAATTATGAGCACTTCGGGGTGTCGTAATCTTGTGTGATTGATTGCGGGACTAATCAGAAAGGATTGTTGGCTCAAAACTTGCCTACCATGCAATTCAAATTAGTTCGCGCATGAAATCAATAAGTGGAGGTTCAATCGAAAGACACTTGCATTTATGCATGAGATTCCAGGATTATAGAAGGTTTGAAAATGGTAGGGGAATTGATGGCGAGATATAATATAATGGAAACGATTAAACGTGAAATGTTGCAGATGTCTCTGGAACCATTGAAATTTCAATAATGGGTGCAAAGTATTATGAAAGTTCGACATGGCGGTGTTCCCGCCCGAGCAGTTCACCATGACATTCAGTGACGAGTTCTCGGGAATACTGACATCCGACTAACTATTGAACTACTGCAGCCGCGGGAGGGTGGTGAGGTTCGAGTACCACTCCTTTGCGATCTTCTCGTAGGTGTCCCTGGTCCTTGTCTGTATAATTGAAGTCCAAGTCCAATCGCCGAAGCCCACCTCCATAAACGCTAAGTAAAAACTATCTAATGTATTACGACTTCCCAAAGTATGCGGGCAGTAGACATCAGCTATGCCCCTGTCGAAGTATTCGACCAGCTTAGGTCCATTGTGACCCTGACTGCTATAGATGTCTGGAAGTTCGCATATGTCAAAGATCTCAGCATGGAGGTCGAATGCCACCAAGACTATGGTCGGCGTAGATCAAACGTAAAAAATGGACCTGCTGTACAGGACGCCATCAACACAGACCTCTTCTCCAAACCGTTCACGGCGATCGTTGTCTTTTATTTTCCTCCATCTACTAGCGCCCGGAATGAATATGTGGTGCTCTACTACACCGCCATCCACATTGGAATAATTGAGCGACCGGAGGACCTCTTGTTGGTTCTTGATAGGATCAAAGCACAGTGACGTTCGCTGGATGTGTAAATGTGGTTCACGTGGCAATTTAGGAAGGATTATATGCTCTTTGGTGGTCGGATTGCAGACCTCGGCACGATCCTGATAATCAAGGCATATGAGTCCACCGACTGAACTTGAGACGCAGCCTGGAAGCAGCCAGGGCTCGAAGGTGGTTTTGGCAATGTCAACGCAATCGGTTGCAAGCAGATCTATGTTCCTGTCGACTGAGGACAGCTGCAGTTGGATAACCGATTCTCAAGGAATCGTTGCGAGCATCATAAGATAGGATCGCCAATGAGCCCAGCGGGACGATTCAAACAGACTGCTCGATATGAGGGATAACCATGTGGTGGACACGCACCGGAATCTACACAAAGATTTTTTAGGCAGTCTCTTCAGTATCTCGATCAGGACATCTTCCGGGATGTGGCTACGGCCAGCACCAACGCTTATTCCGGTCATCTTCCCTTCTCCATATATATATTTTTTTTAATTCCTTCCCCTTCAAGTTGTCATGAGGGATACAATCAATACTCATAGATAGTTGGTGTATTTCCAAATTTAATTTGTAAATAATTTATTAATTTATCATAGCAGAGATATTCTCTCTTTTTTGGGTTAAAAAAGTTCTGTAATTGTCGTCTACATTATATACCCGGTAGACAACTGACGGCAGTTGCTGAGTTGGAAATTCTTTGTTGCTGAATAAGTTAAGAATTATATTGTTTTTTAAATATAATTCTTTGTACGGGAATTGTTAGAGAATATATATCACACTGTACCAAGAGAAATATTAATTAGGAGAAATAAAATCAAACCGATAAATATTTACTTATTAGTTTTATTATTTTATTAAATTAAAATAGTTTGTCATTACATGAATGATTGTATGGCTTGGACGACATTTTTATTGAAGTCCTTTAATTTGAAAAACCTGCATTTTTATTATTTATTTCTAAATTTCTCTGTAATAAATTTTGAAAAAAAGTTTCAAGCCATGAGAAGCCGAGTATTAGAATATTTAACAAATTTTAAGCGATGACCTTAATCCTTCCACATCATCTCGCCATAATATATTATATATAGATTATTCCAATTAACTATCAATAAGGTTTCATTAAATGAAATTTCGAAAAATTTTAGAAATGTTTTTTTTTTCATTTTTAGAAATACTAATTGATAATCGATAAAATTTAAATCCTATAAGAACTAAAAATTACTATTAGATAAAAAAAATTGTATTTTAATCGGGTTCAATTTTTTTCTTGAAATTAAAAAATCTGTACTATTATTTAATGCATATTTCTAATTAATTAATTTCAAAGTATATGTCAATATTTTGACTTCAGATATATTAATTTATCATCATTTGAATATGAAGCTTTTATTTCTTTGTTGGTCTTAATGTAATTAAAATTTTATTATTATTGTATCTAATTTATTTCTTATGAAATTTTTATTTCTTTTTTGTTCTTTATGTAATTAAAATTTTATTATTATTGTATCAACTTATAACTATATTTTCACTCTATTTCAATCCACTTATTTTTACATTTAACTCAAATTTTTTTATTAGAAATTTTAGCTACCAAAAAGTCAATTTATGATATAATAAATTTTAGTTATTTATTGATATTCCGCCTAGAGTTAGTTGGTGTTATGACTTAATTAATAATAAGTAAGGAATGAGAAAAGTCGTAGAATGAGAAACTTGGAATTTCTGTTTTGAGCACAAATGACTGAAAAATTAATGTTTTGATTAGAACTGTTGACTGATCTGAATTTTTTTACGTTTACATGTGCTTCATTAATTTTTTTAGTTGAGTTTTATGCCTTAATTAATGCCTAGACACTCATGTGGGATAACTATTCTTGCTGGGCCCTTCCTTCTACACATATACGGTCTCCAGTTCTTTCTATTTCTCCATATTTCTTCATATGAGTTTTACGCCTTATTTAATGTCTAAGCACGTGGGATTACTATTCTTGCCTCTTTCATTTAAGCATCCTTTTAGATTTTCTACAAAACAATATTAAAATCGAGCAACCAAAGAGACCTTTTACTATGAGCTGAGGATTTCCGAGATTGATAAGGAGCTGAGGGTTTCGAAATTCAACTCTATGGACTCCACTTAAATTCTCATATGTATAATATATTTTAATTAACTTATGAAGATTATACATAATTTACCACTTGATAATTTTCAAGTTAACATTGAATTTGAATACTTATTAAAATTGACGCATTGAACTAAATTTATTAAAGGGCTAATTACGTAAAAATGCACGACATTTGCTCAAATTCTCAATTTTAGCATGACTTTTCGGAAATAGCACAAAAATGCACAACCTTCATTTTAGTCTGAAATTGAGCACACCATTAAATATTCGGTCAATTCTAACTGTATTGACTGACTAGATATTAACGATGCCACGTGTCGCCATATTATTCGATAAATGGACCCCACATTTTTTATTTAATAAAAATAATGCTGAAAATTAATATAAAAAAAAGGGAAGGGATGGGCTGAAGCTGAGGAGGGGGCCAGTGGGCCGACTATGGTGGCCTCGATTGCAGCCACCCCCTAGCCCTCCCCCCGACAAATCGGGGTCGGCGACCATCACGGTGATGGTCGCCGACCCTGATTGGGGGGGTGGTGGCTGCAATCGAGGCCACCATCGCCGGCCCCCTTTTTCCCTTTGTCTTCAGCCGACCATTTCTCTCTCTTTTTTTAATATTAAGAATCGTTTTTACTATATAAAAAAAATATGGGATCCACTCATCGAATAATATGGCGACACGTGGCACTGTTAATGCCTAGTCAACCAATACTATTAGATTTACGAAATATTTAACAGCGTGTTATATTTGAGGCTAAAATGGAAGATCGTGCTTTTTTGTGCTATTTACGAAATGTCATGTTAGAATTGAGATTTTGAATATGCAAAGCTCGCGCTTTTTTACGTAATTAGTCCTTTATTAAAATACATAAATGACTAAATGTATATATTTCTAAATAAATTAATATAATCTAATAAAAAGTTTATTTTGATTAAAACTAAGTAAATAATTAGATTTCTAGATTATATGGAAAAACAACTTTTAAATTCTTAGATCAAAAATGTAAAAGTCACTTTGATTTGTAGATCAGTTTTTCTAAATAACAATAGACAGTCACATAATTTTGATTTGGAACTGAGATAATATCAATAATAACTAATGAAAGGAGTAAGATCCACCAAATATTGAATCTAAAATCCTTTTATTTATCAGGCAAGAGTGTATGCCAATATGCTATGCTCTCTTTGATTAGTTCAAATTATTAGAAGTATCGAAATAATAAAAGATTCAAATGAAAATATAACAACATCTGTAACCGAAAAAGTATAACAGTATCAAGAAAAATTTTGTGGTGCCTTCGTGACATTTATCGTATGTATTCCTACTTAACATTAGCTGGATTGTTCAAATGAGAAAGAAAATTATAAAATTTAACGGTTCGTGGGAGTGAGGAAATCTCATGAAAATTGAAAATGTTATCAACTTTTCCAAAAATTTCTTTATATTTTAAAGCAAGTAACTAGTTATGAAAAAATTGTTTTGACTCTTATTTAAATTCATAAATTATTTCACCCTAACATACATACACAAAGTTAAATCCGTACGTTTTTACATACATAAGATTTTGAATTTCTTTCTCATTATAATAGAATATTTATTCTATTTTGAGTCTTGACTTAAATTTACAACTATTTGACTCTAATATCTATCTATAATCTATATATGTATATATAAAGTTGTACCCAAATGCAATAAATGGTGGCACCATTAGGCACAATCGAGAAGACCCAAGTGATCTTGAGGGTAGGACCATTAGGGTCGGATTTCTAAACCACCTGAAGTCCTGATTTGACTTAATAATGGGATTAATTGAATAAAAGACCAAATTGTGTATGAAGGATTGATCAATTGGAATAAAATGGGATAAACATGTAAATCGGACATTAATTCATGGGGTTAAACCAACGTGAGTTGGTTCAAGTGGTTCGATACTTGTTCTGCTTAAGTAAGATCTCAGGTTCGAGTCATTTTGAATGAAGAAAATTCACACTAGGAGAGCTTTACTCATTAGTGGGTTGAGCCGGCTCAACTGGATTAGTCAACGTTCAATTGGGTTTCCAAATACTAGGCCTTTAATCCCTTAACGGAGCCCCCAGAAAATGGGTTTGGCCTAGGAGCAGTTATCAAGCTCTTGAGATTCAGATATATGTTTCGCAACTTCGACTAGCAAGAGTTGAATTGGAATGTCAGGTTATTTTACTTCTGCTGGTACATGGGGTGCTTTACGACCTAGAGGTATCAAGATCGATTGGAATAAAGTTTTTTGGCTCTAAAGAAACTCTCTTCGAGTGGCTATTATTTGTTGGTTGCTATGGCGTAGCAAAGAGAGGCTGATCATATGGGGAGTTATCCAGAGTGATGAGTGTGAATTTTGTGGATTGTTCCCTGAGAACGGGAACCGTATCTTATTCATATGTCCAGTAATTAACGCAAGGCATTTGGCTTAGCATACTGAGTAGGATTGGAATCTCAAGAAGTTCGGTTGATTAGGAAACAGAACCAGCTTGGATGCCCTCGTTAAAAGGAAGGAAGCTTGATGTGATTATACCGAAAATTGTTGTGGTCACAATATATATATATATATACCTATACATTTGGTTGGCCAGGAATTCAAGGATCTTTAAGAAAGAGTCAATTTCAGTATCAACCTTGGTCAATAGTAATTTGAACCATGTGAAAGAGAAAGTATAATCCCTAATATTCAATGTAAAGTGCCCAACTTCTAGTTTAGCAAAAAGAATTGGCCTGCGTGCCAACGCCTGAGGCTGTTAATAGATTCATGGGTCACTTAGATGAGTGTTAAAACAATCTGATATATTTTTAATCTGTTAAGTAAGATCTCGGGTTCGAATCTTGTGGATAAAGAAAATTCACGCTGAGAGAGTTTTAATCCTTAGTGGACCAACCCGGTTCGAACTAAATTAGTCAGGCCAAATGGGCTTTCGAATACCAAGAAAAAAAAAAGATATCCAATGCATTCTTCTAGATAATGAAATATTGGCATGTCTCCAATCCTTTCCCCATTTTTAACTTTAGTAGGTTTTTCATGCCCACTTACTCCGATAGCGATGTGTACATATAATAGGACAGGAATGGCAAAATTAAGTGAAAGAAAGAAAGTGGATTTGCATGTATTCTCACATGAGCCCCTTCACCGTCTTCCTCTATAAGACACTACGCGGTCATTTTTAACCTTAAAAAGAAAACCGTTGTAATATTCTAATAATGTAAAACGATTCGATGAGAATACGAGAGCCTATTTTAAAAACATTATTCGATGAAAAATTATGACATGCAACCTAATGATCTGATTATTTAACTGATCACTTGATGAAATTATGTACATAGTGTTTACACTGCATCACACTCGTCGTGTCGCAATGAAATTGCAGAATGTCCCATTTGGTACAATATATATAAGATGCTATATCTTGACTATCATATGTCAGAAAGACAACAGGTAGAGAGCCAAATCGACCTAGTAAGAGGTAAAGCTTTTCTAATATAGATTTTCTCAATTCACATTGCTCGAGTCCAAGACAACACTCTTTTATCTCTTTAGTAATTGTTTTAATTAGTAGGCAAAAATGTCCAACATGTGCGGCAGAAATTGTTCGACTAAATGCATTATTAACGAAGAAAAAAAGAGGAGTTTACACAAATTAAGAGCTAATGGATAATTTCCATTTTTGTAGTCCGCACTAATCAAATGGTAAATGGAATTAAAAGGTTATGAAACAAGAATCGGTTAACCAAGCAAAGATTGAAAAAGGTTGAAAATAAATATGAAGAAATTATTGGTTCAATTTTAGCAAGATTACGTAGTGTATCCTCGTTTCACTGTATTTTTGTTCAGGTGTCAATTCGATCCTTTTACGAGATATTTTCTATTCTATAGATTTTAAACTTTTGCGCTGTAAGTAACATCCAATGCATAATCTCCCTTCTCCTAATGGGCAAAAGTTGGGCATACATTTCGGGGGAAATTCCTGCTACTTTTCTAAAAGTACATGCTGGGAACATCTTTGATTATGAACACCAAAGCCTTCGCCATTTGCTTGAATATAAATATATTATGCATATACATAATATATATATATATATAGACACACACACACATGAAGACAGTCTGCCCATGTTTGCTATTAGCCAAGAATAACCTAAGCGCACTAAGCACAAGTAACATTTTTGTTAAAGGAATTTTGATCACTGCACAAAATCAGCAAGAAAATTCAACCATCCCAACACGGAAATGCCGAGGCTGGTGTATAGGCTGATCTTTTTGCAAAAGAGTTCTAAAGTTATGCAGTGACCCAAGCTAAACATCAGTATTTAATGCATAAGACAGAGTAAGAGTTTCTATCATACTCTTCTTGTTGCATTCCAACACAGAATTGCCAAGGCCTAACTCATAAGCTGATATTTTTTATATTCCAAAGCAGCTGACCCGTTGCAATCCTCCATGATCGTATCTGATTGAATCTATATAGACAGAAGAAAGGGAACGATGAGTCAAATGTGCCATTCGAAATATAATCCTTGACTTAGTTGCATACACACAACGGCTAGTCTTTCCCAGTGCTTGTAACTATCAGTCATGTGAAGCATAAGAATGGAAATCCAGAGAAATTGCAAAGCATGAAAAGGCAATCCTCCGTGTAATCCTCCACTAGGATTTGACGTCCCCTTAGTTTTCCTCGAGCTACTGAGTGTACTATTTGCTTTTCATTACATCCTACTTTATATTTTATTTTATTGTTAATATGGGTTATTATTATCGAGAACATAGACCTATTGGCCACGATTTAGCACTTCCAGAAAAGAACACATCCAGTTTCATTAATTTATATATCAAAAACTGTGCCAATTTCATGCCAATCATAATAACTCAAAAAGAGTGTGAAAGGCCCAATCGTGTGTCATGCAAATTTCTCATTTTTTTAGAGGCCAACTCCACGAGGTCCTGGCCGAGTTGACTCTATGACATATGAAAGAGGGTCATTTTTTAAATCCAAGGATGAAAGACATAACGTAAAAATGTCCAATCTCTCCATTCTTGTACCAGGGCACAGCAGCAACACAAAAGATGCGATAAAAAATCACCCTGCCATATATCATCAAGTGGGAAATACTCAAGGCCAAAGGGTTTTTACGATCAAGGTGCGAATCAGCATATATATTGTTTGGCAGGCTATAATAGCACTAGCACTCCGAGCCCTGATTCTGTTTCCCATGCTAAATTCGAGAGCTAGAATGTCCACAGAAAGCTCAAGCATACACTCAAGTTGGTGGAACGAGCATCCCAGCCAACAGGCAAGGGAACACTCACTCCATTACTCAATTAACAATAATATTTTCAACTTTAAGAAAAACACTATCAATAAACCAGAGAAAAGTCAAAGAAAAAGCTTGGGGCCTATCAAATCCAGGGAGACCAATTCTGGAGCTCGGGCAGATGAGTTCTCAGACTTTCATCAGTTTAGAAGAATCTTCTCTGAATCTTCCAGTTTCTTTGGAAGAACAAAGCAGGTCAACGGAAAGCATTAGGTCTACTCGGAATACTCGGTTCCGATTTCCAGAAAATTTATTCACTTTTCTGTTTTTGGAAAGTGCTTTCAGAGAGGCATGGGTGAGGAAGGCAATACAGTAATAGATGAGTGACCCAGCAACTATATCAAGGCATCCGTGGAGTTTGTCAGGGAATTTACCGCGATGTTCAATGTCCTGCAGAGCTTCCTTCTAACCCAGCATGTATAGCAGCAACAAGACAATATCGATGGCCATCAAGTCATTACATGCTTTCCGCCGAAGCCTGACAAACAAAGCCAAAAATTTTCTTTAAAAATCCATTGAAAGTTCCAAAAGAGTGCATGGAATTACGACGTTCTACCAAGCCATTCAAAAAGCTTCGAATCTTCATAAAATTAGGATCATTTTCTGTCAAAAGGAATATATTTTTTACCAGAGAAATTACCGCTGAAATCCATTTCATTCTTGTTCTTCTTTCCTTTTATCAAAATCCTTGGATAGGATCAACTCATTTTCCCTTCACCTATTGCAGGAATTCATTCTTTTGCATTATAACATAACAAAATGAATCATGTCTCGCGTGAAACAGAATAGACTTCTGATGCGGCAGAAGACGTGGCAATTTTATGTAATTTGGGCGTTTTTGCAATTTTTAGGAAATAGTTTATTTTAGAGAATATTTTTATTTCCTTCGTTATAATTTCGTTTTTCCTATTTAAGCGATGTAAACCCGAGAGCTAAGGACAATAGATTTTTTGGATGAATAAAATTTCGAGAGAATATTTTCTCTATTTTTTCAAATTCGGCATTGATTGAATCAACGAATTTTGATGCATATTCCTTGGTATTCGTAAAATCAACCGATTATAGAATATTGTTTTATGGCATTCGTGCGCGAATCAACAAATTGCAATTATTCTTCTCGTGTACGTTGTTGCGTCAGTTGGTATCAGAGTCGCGTTCGCTCGTGGATCAGCGATGCCACCCCGAAGAGCGGTTAATCAACGTTGTGCTGCGGAGGAGGACGAATTGGATCGGAGGATCGAAGACATATCATATGATGAAGCCAATTCAATTTTCGATATATATCCAGATGAAGATCAAGAAGAAGTTATAGAATTTGTATTTGATGATCAAGGAAAACCAACATTCGTTATCAACAAATCCGTATTAAAGGATATTGGAGGTGATAAACTTTTTATTATTGTGCTCAAATTGAGGATATTCCAGATGAAAAAATTTCTAATGCAAAGAAAGATGCATGGATGCTTACGGTGTCGATTTCGGAGGTTATTCAATTGCCAAAGTTGGTCGAAGTGCACGTGACTCGATCAGGAAAGCAAAGATTCAGTAAAAGTATTTATTGGCTAAGAGGTGTGCGGAATTTTATGTACGAAGAATTAAGAGAAAGAGTTCGCAAAGAGAAGAATGCATTCAAGTGGCAAGTGAGAAAACAGCATAAGCGTATCAATCTCTCTATTCGTGAAGATCAAGGTGATAATTCAGACGATAATTATTCGAGGGCAAATTCTATCCATTCAGGGGAGAATGATGTGGCAGAAAACGTTGCAATTTTATGTATTTTGGGCGTTTTTACAATTTTTAATAAATAGTTTATTTTAGAGAATATTTTTATTTCCTTCGTTATAATTTCGTTTTTCCTATTTAAGTGATGTAAACCCTAGAGCTAAGGACAGTAGTTTTTTTTATGAATAAAATTTCGAGAGAATATTTTCTCTATTTTTCCAAATTCGGCATTGATTGAATCAACAAATTTGATATCTATTCCCTAGTATTCGTAAAATTAATAGGATATAGAAGATTTTTTTATGGCATTCGTACGTAAATTAACAGATTGCAATTGTTCTTCGAGTCAACTTTTATGCATGGGCTAAGTCAGCCTTTAGTTACAAGATGTGGAATATAATGTAATAAAGCAGCGCGGCCAGCACAATTGGAGGATAAGGATGTAAAAACATGAATTTCAGTTTTCAAAGAAATCAAGTATACCAAGCTATTTTTTTATAGTCGAGAAGGAAAAGTATAAGAGTTTGCTCAGACTTATAAAATCTCTTATGACTCTGTGAAACTGCTGACACTTATTTAGTAGGTATATATGTATGTATGCATCATAGTGTGTAGTGTTGTATCATATGAAGGCCCACTCATGGTCGAGTCACACCTCTTCCAACTCCTCGGGAGTGTAATCTTGCACAATGCTGAAGAACCTGAGGTTTTGCTTGGGAGACGTCTTCTCCAACTCGTAGGCAACTTCCCCGAACGTAGCATCCAGCACACTACAAGAAATTTTGTATGTAGTGACAAATTATATTGCTACGGAAAAAATTTTATCACAAGAAAAGTCTATTATGATAAAAATATTAAATTACATTAAATAAAATCTCATAATGCGCATACTTAATATGTATATGAATACATATATATATATATATGTATATATATATTTTTAATATTGTGTAAGTATTTTCATAATAACTAACTTACATGTATATACATACTTAATATGTATGTATATACATACTTAATCTATATATTGTGATAAGAATGTTAAATTATACTAAATAAAATCTCATAATGCACATATTTAATATGTATGTAGCTACATATATGTTTATATGTATACACATATTTTTAATATTATGTGAGCGCCACAAATCAAATATTCCAATAATAACTAACTATGTATATACATATTTTCATATATTGTGACACACTTTATATAACGTTTTCATCGCGAAAATGAATTTATTACCATAAGTTATAAAATATTGTAACCAAAAGTTATTTTATCACAATATACTTATTAGGACGAGCTTATTTTAACAAGACCGTAACAAATCATCCTCTATTTTTGTGGCAAACAATTTTATTTGTTATTGTGGCAAGCTCGTTATGTTCAAGTAGTCTACAACTTGCAGAACAGAGTTTCGCCCTAACATAAAATCTTTTGCGAAGTTTGGATTAATTTTTCCAACTCAATTCTCTTTTTGCAATCAAACGCCACATACACACATATAGAGAGAGAGAGAGAGAGCATTAGCCTTATTTGGTTTGCAAATGTAATTTTAAAATTACAACTTTAACATAATTTTACCCACAACAAAACAAAATAACTCATACAAAGTTAAAGAGTGGGCTCCATTTATATCATTTTTTTCACAACAAAACAAAATAACTCATAAAAAGTCAAAGGGTGGGCCTCATTTATACTACTCTTTTTCAAAATTAAAATCTGATTTTAAAATCTTACTTTGAAACCAAATGCAGCATAAACATTGGAATCAAGGAGAAAGAAAGAAAGTCAAAACCAGCGAGAGAGATGAACCGGCATAACGGAAAGCTACCTTAGCTAGCTAGAGTGATGTGTGGTGCTAATTGCTTTTTGACTTGGCCATACTCTGTCTTACCTTCATAGTTAGGTTCCTCCAAATAATAACATTATGTTTCTTGTCCAACACAATCTCCTTTGTGTTACGGTTCTTCGAATTGATAACATCATCTAATCTAAAAGGATTTTTTTACAAAAGATGATCGCAAAGTTCATTCATCATATTATGTAGAAAGAAGAATTACTGAAAATCTACGAAGCAGACGAGTAGCTAACAACTGACCGCCCTTCTGGCATCTAATAGTGTTTTATTTTCGTCCCAATTCGATGCCTTTAGCGGGATAACAAGGAGATTGTTATCTATATCAAAACGCATCCGTGATCTAATTTGCTTTTGTCATTTTTGCATTTTCGGAGAACGAAGGAAGACGTGAACTTCAACTCAGGGTCGATCCAAGTTTTGCCATCAAGGTTGAAAACACGGAGAGGATCGGGGGGCTTGGCCTACGGCAATCAAAGAGCAAATTGTTTCACCGCCGACCTTGCGAAGTTGGGGATCTACACTCTTGGACGAATCATCCAATGCCGACCATCCCTTACAAGCAGGGGCAAAGCCACAATGTCTTGCGGCGGGGCACTTGCCCCCAATATTTTGTGGCTCATTTAAAATTTTCCCACATAAATTGCATTTTGTTTAAGATTTTGCCCTATAAATTACAATTCTTTAAGATTTTGCCCCCGCTGAAAAAACACATGCATTATAGATGTCTTTTGTCCCCTCTAAAACAAATCTGGGCTCCAACCCTACTTACAAGCCCTGACTGGCCTCAAGTGTCTTTTCTGAAGCAGACAATCTATAGTTCAACAATGCCAGCAAAGTCAATACCAATAACTAAGATTGGAACACATGAATTGTGTTTCATTCAGTTTGAGCAAGTCGTGGTTGAGGGAAAAACAGCATAGAAGAATCCTACCTAGAATGGCGCCGTGGATGAATTTGTATAGATTCATTGCCATGGCTTTAATCATACATGATTGTTCGTGATATAATCCTCTTAGTTTTAAGATTGTGGCTAACCTTTTGCTGCATCTTATCAATCGTAATTAACATTTTATTACCATCTCAACTGCACTAGTCCAGCTATATCTTATTAACCTACCAACTATCGTGCCGCTCTTCCGAAAAAAATGTCTGGCACATTTTTTAGAAAAGTAACCTATATATGGTTTTGTATGGTGTCCTACAATTTGGAGTTTTCATGGTTAGAAATTAAGAAAATCCTTTAAGTAAATGAAAATGCACTGAACTTAAAGTTGTCATGGAAGTATAATTCCATTGGAAGGATGAAGGAGAGTTATCTTGCTAATAATCAATCTTGGGTTTGGAAGACCTATAGAGCTTCTAGGATTTTCAGACAGTAAAACGGAAAGCTTACTGAAGGCAATCTTCTTAGCTGAAGAAGTTGCAGGTAAATATTAAATAAAGAAGGTCAACCATGTGAAGCCTCTTTGGAAGGTTCAGTTTAAAAATTTATATGCTCCGTTTGGTTTCGCAGTTAAAATCACAAAAATTTTAACTTTAACTTTAACTCAACACACTACACAACAAAAATACACATTTCCCAAGTCAAAAATTTCAATTTTAACTTTGACTCAACACACTACACAATCATTTGTCTTTTTCCACAATCAAAATCAAAGTTACTTTAACTCTGAAACAAAACGCACCATAGTGTCTTTCATGCAGATATTATTTATATATGTTTCTCTTGTTGCCTCTCTTTAAAATTCTTTTGAATCTTTCACACGGGTATCATGGTTGTCAGAATCGCGATTCAAATCGTAGAATCGTACGAATCTATATAGATCCGTGGATCCATATATCTTGATCGGAAAAGAATCAATAGAAAAAGAAAGAATCGGGTCACTGGTTCAGATTCTACAAGGTGAGTCGGGATTGTGGAATCATGATGGAATTGCGCGCTGAGTCGTAGAATCATAGAATCGGGCTGATTCTGCGATTCTACATTCAGGCCCAATTCAGCCCAAGCCCGGGCCCGGAAGCGGGCCGAAGCCCAAACCCTGAAGCCCAGACCCGAAGCCCTCTCCCGCTATCTCTTTCTTCCTTCTTTCCCGTCGGGTGAACCCTAATTTCCCCCCTCCTTCCAGTCCGATTGCTTCCACGAAATCTTCCATCCACCTGCTTGCTTCTACGAGTTTCGATTGACGGTCCACCACTTGCTTCTTCCGACAAGCTAGCTTGTCCACCTTCGGAGCTTCGGAGCTTCCATCCACCTTCTCTAGGTGGTAGAGTTGCAGTTACTAATTGCTGCGAGCCTGATTGCAGGTACGGTCTCTGATTCTCCGAACTTCCCGACATCATTGATTGTGATATATCGATGAGAATGTTGATTGTTGATTCTTGCGAGCCTGATTGCTGCGAGCCTGCCCAAATTCACAGATCTATGACTGAAAATACTTTTGTTCGTGTTCTGCTTGTCTCCACGTCCCAGATCTGTGACTGAAAATTGGTCTTTTACTTTCCAAGGTGTTCAAGTTCAATAGCGCTTTTACTGAAAATGGTTGTTAATTGCTGAGCTTCCAATATTTGACACAACCCTTGTTCCTGATCATCTTTCTTGTATTTTGCTAGTGTCAGTTTGGTCTGTGCTGATGTAACTGTACTCTCCCATAGTTGAACGAAATGAACTATTTTGATGTTTTTAAAGAATGAATGTATTGTAGTAGGACCAACTCGAGTGGTTGAGTGAGCTAGCTGAACTTCAACTCGAGTACTGTTGGTGTTCGTCGGGCACCAACTCAGATGACAAATTAAAATGCAAAATAATAAATAGATATAGGGAAAGGGAGCGCGTGTGTAGATTAGATGGCTCGTTTGGCACTTCAAATGTCTTTAGGATCTCACTTCTTCTATTGTTTTCTGCAATTACTGGGATCCGTTGATTTGTTTATGACTTATTGTTGATTTGTTGGTTTATGGTCTTTATTTGAATGAACAAGAATTGATTTTTTTGCTCATGAAAGTATGTTACACACACACACACACACACATATATATATATATATGTTTTTTTTAATTACACGTAAAATCTTACGATTCACGATTCTACGACACTCGATCGATTCTAGGTAGAATCGCGATTCTAACAACCTTGACGGGTATGTTCAAGGACATATTCTTGGTGTTTCTAGCATTCTACATCCCGATAGCCAAGATCTTATGGCATTTCTTGTACGTCCTCCATACCATCCTGGGACTATTCCCTTGACCGAGGACATGGTACTGATCATGAGGTGCATTATGGTCTCGCTTAAAACTTTTGAATTGAATTCTCTATGTCAATTAGTTTAGTAGGTTTTTTCACATGATCACGACACAACTCCTTGATCGTGCAACTGTTACAGAATGGAGGTAAGTCATACATGATTCATAAGACGGATCTGGTGGATGCTCTTCTTAAATGGTGGTTGGCCCATTTCCGAGCTGATTGTACTTGGGTGTAATATGATCAACAATGCAGAAGTACTTCTCCACCTAAAAGTTATTTATCTAAATATTTTTGCAGCCAATAGATACTTATTATGTTAACCTAAACGATGGTCAACAGCTGTGATTAGAGTGTATTCATTCAGCAAAAAGGGACACTAAAGGAGGCCAAACGCTTTAACGGGATATAAATTGATTCTAAGAAAGTCTGGATGCGCAAGTTCAGCTTCATGGTCCTCTACTATAAGTCGAACAACAAGCTCAGAGTGATGCCCGGGAAGGATAGAAGAACGTCAGTCCAACTAATTCCCTTTTCTTCTTCTTAACCATTTGAAGTTGCTCCGATCACTATACTATATTATCTTAGGAAAAATAACTAATGCTCATAGCTAAAATAACTAACCGACTATATGTTATATTATGACAATTAATATATGCTAGACAACCGCACCTGTGCTCAGCACAGACAAACATAAAAAGACGATGTTTGAAAAATTGGAATTTTCACTTTGCCGCCTGCATGTGAGTCTGAGAAAGAGAATTAAGATAGGCTCAGTGTAGAGAAAGAAACGTGCGTTCATCATAGTAAGGGAGAGAGAAATAAGGAGAGAATAGTGGTGTTAGTGGGAAGGTGGTCACTTTGTAATTTACTTTCATAATCCTAAATATGTGGTTCTTTCAATTTAAAAGTAAGTCTCACTGACTTTTCTGGAAGAGGAAAGTGAGACGAAAGGTGAGATTTTGGCTTTATAATAGAAATAAATATATTGACTCTTGTAATCTCACAAACTATAATCGAATGACATTTATCTCTATCAAAAGAAATACAAGCCTATGATTAGTACCAGTAGATCTTCAAAAGGACTCTTAATAAGCATTGTAATCATTATCCTTTTAAAGCTTAGTTCAAAATAGCATTTTAAAGTTTTAGAGAACCCATACATGTGATTTTCTTTCTTAATTCATCAATTATATTCAAATGAGAAAGCAACATTTATATGTTAGGGGTTCGTAGGTTCATGTCCATCTACTAAATTTCATCTCTTTTGTTGCCAGGTTCCAAAACAGATTGCAAGAATTGTGGATGCGTCTTATATTTTCAACCCATGGATAGACAAAGCAACGGTGGAAAATCGAGTTGTCAGTCGACTCATAGTTCATGACGTGTTTGAAGACAAATGATTTTGAAAGAGTAAAAGCACCGTGTCAGACTTTATTCTGTATTGCAACTCAATAAAAGAAATAATACATTTACTTATTGTGTTGCAGTTATTATTCTAAAATTGCAAATAGATTATATTACTTTTATTAATTCCGATTGATCCGGGTCAATGTGCAGGTCAAGAGCAATCCTAATGTACGCGTAATACTTTATAGATTTTGAGAAATAATCTCAATATATAATTTTTCATTATAACAAAATTTTCACAATTAATTAATTGATATGTTTAACATATTCTTACTTAGTATCCTAACTCAATATAACTTATTTATCATTAGATAATTGACTCGTTGGATTGCAAATATTTAATTAGGTTGATAATATTTAATTATAAATATAAACTATTATTTACACTTTATACTGTCATACATGAAATATTTTTAGAAATTAAGAGAAATAACATGGGCCACGACAGAATAATTGATATTTGATATCAATTAAATTAGGGTAAATTGCACCGATGGTCCAAAAAATTTTACAAATATTTCAATATGATACAAAAAGTTTTTTTTGCTACTTGATGGTACAAAATGTTTCAAAGTTGTTTCAGTATAGTACAAACCGTCATCTCGTCATTGACGCCGTCAAACCGTCCTTTACAAAATCTGTAAATTTTGCACCATCATGTAAGTTACGTAAAACATTTTGTACTATTAAGTTACGATTTTAAAACATTTTGCACCATCATGTAACGTCCCACAAAAATCGGTTTTACACCATCAGCGTTGGCTTGATGGCGTCAATGACGAGATGACGGTTTGTACTATACTGAAACAACTTTGAAACATTTTGTACCATCAAGTAGCAAAAAAAACGTTTTGTACCATATTGAAACATTTATAAAACTTTTTGGACAATCAGTGCAATTTACCCATTAAATTATCACATATATCCTGTAGTGTTATAACCACGCCCACCTGCTATAATCCAATGAAAAAGAAAGTTATGACGTAGAGAGGGATCGCTTCCCTTATTATATAGAGGGAATATGGATTATTATTATTATTATTATTATATATATATATATAAAAGTCGGATTTTATATCTTACAAGTATTATAATTATTCAAATATATAACTTGAGAGTTAAAATGATCAAAATAAATTAAGTAATTAGAAAATTAATGAAAGAAATTTTATCCAGCACTGCACGCGCATGGAGAGAGAGAGAGTGGAAAAAAGAAAGGTAATCAAAATAAAGTGGACCATGTTTATTTTTAGACGAAGAATCAAGATTTTCGGTCAAAGAACATGGGACAATAGGCTAATACTCATGAAATAAAAGAATTATAATCTATTTATATTTTTTAGTGTTATCAGAACCGGACTGGACCAGGTAGTTCGATCAGTCGGACCAGGAACTAGACCTATGTTTGATCCGGTTAGTTTAAAAATAAAAAATGCACAAACAGATCGGTGAACTCAAAAAATCGGCTGATTTTTAGATAAACCCATCGAACCCATTCGAATATGCGGTTGCATGGGTTTATAATTTTTAAAGGAAATCCGAATTGAATCCCCCGACCCGAATCGAAAATGAGTAGAATTGAATCTTGGAAGTTGAAACCCTAGTTTAGTCTTCATCTTCGAGCTCAGTCAGCAAATTCCTCTTCATCTTTGAGCTCAGTTTTCTTATTCTTCATCTTCAATCTTCTCAGTTCATTCATCCCTCATCATCACTAATTTATGCTTTGAGCTCGAGCATCGCAAGATTCGTCTTCTTGTTCTAGCGACAAAGTCTCGGGTCTCCAGAAGATTCCTCTTCTCCTTCGAGTTGCAGTTTTTGAAAGGCAAGGTCCAGAGTCTCTGAAAGCATGCCCGTGACAGAGAAAGTCTAAACTACAATAGTCAAAGAGGTAGGTCGATCTCTAAATTTTGATTCAGGGATGGCGACTTGAGCAGAGCCATACCACTCAGAGACCAGAGGGAACCTATCCTATCCTTGGGGTTGGGTTAACTGCTTAATAGCGTACATACATCATGGTTGGTTCTTGTTTTGTGGACACGCCTGTTCTGAACCTGTTCTTCTGGTGCTGCATTAAAGCTCCTTAAGGAAAAAAAAAAAAAGACTGATTCAAAAAAGAGGAAGGAAAAGAAACGGCGAAAGGAGCAAAAGGAACTCCTGAGGAAACAAACGAATTTCCATATTATTTTCCTAAAATAATAAATATTTTATATATTTTATAATTAAATATGCGTTTCGATCCATCGAACCCCGATTGAACTCATAAATTCATGAACTCATACCTTGATCGGTTCGATGTCCAATCAGGTTCTGATAACATTATTTTTGAAAGTCATTTTCGTATGAATAAACAATTTTTTGATATGACCAAGAAATACTAAGATAAAATAGCTTAGTAAGCCGTTTCCATCATCAATCAACAGAAGCATAAAGAAAAAAATAAAATAAAATAGAAGAACGAAAATAAACAAAAGAAGCAGAAAAGATATTAAATTGATAAGAAGCCCAATGTAATCGGAGGATAAAGCCCGAAGACCTAAGGCTCGGCTCAAAGCCTAAATCTTCTATAAATAGAGAGAGAGAGTCGCCAGTCCAGACCAGACCAAACAAAGCCCAAAACAGCTAAAAATCTCAGCCCAGTGAAAACGTCAGTGTCGTCGTCCAATTTGAGCCCTAGGAAAGACATGTCAACGTTGTCATCGTCGACGACGACTTTGAGGAGTAAAGTGACGCTCAAGAGCTCCAACGGCGAGACCTTCGAAGTAGAGGAGAGGATCGCGCTCAGATCGAGAACAATCAAACAGCTGCTTGAGGTCAACATAGAACGAAGACAATTCCCGTGGACAATGTCACTGGCAAAGTCCTATCTGGTTATTAGCTATTTAAGCAGCCACACCAACCTGGCAGCACGGCCAAGGAGCTGGAGGACTGGGACGAAGCTTTAATCAAAGTCAATGTCTCAATACTGCTTGAACTCCTACTGGTAAGTGATCTCTTGATCCATTTTTGATTTCCTACTGCTTGATCGGTTTGATCCGTCTACTGTGCCTGCTTAATCATAAGGAGCCAAACTTAATAAGGAGCCAACATGTCAACAAGTTATATACACCGAAGATTAACTAAGAAAAGTTATCGTGTCTACAAAAACAAAGTTTTAGTCAACATGACAAGAAGAATAACAAGAATTATGTATCTATTCATTCTTAGAGAAGATAGGTGCACGCCAACAAGTTTTAATATTGCAACATTTGCTTTTGCCTGACTGAAAACATGATATGGTCCTCTGCCATATAGGCTGATCTTTTTGCAAGAAACTTCCAAAAGTTACACAGTTATCCGAGCTAAACATCAGTATTAATACATAGGACAGAGTAAAAGTTTCTATCATACTCTTGTTCTTGCATCCCAACACGGAAATGCCGAGGCTGGCGTAGAGGCTGATCTTTTTGCAAAAGAGTTCTAAAGTTGTGCAGTGACCCGAGCTAACCGTCAGTATTTAACGCATAGAACAGAGTAAGAGTTTCTATCATACTCTAGCTGTTGCATTCCAACACAGAATTGCCAAGGCCTAACTCATAAGCTGATATTTTTTATATTCCAAAGCAGCTGACCCATTGCAATCCTCCATGATCATATCTGATTGTATCTATACAGACAGAAGAAAGGGAACGATGAGCCAAATGTGCCATTCGAAATATAATCCTCGACTTAGTTGCATACATACAACGGTATTTTTTTCCAATGCTTGTAACTATCAGTCATGTGAAGCATAAGAATGGAAATCCAGAGAAATTACAAAGCATGACAAGGCAATCCTCCGTATAATCCTCCACTGGGCTTTCACCTCCCCTTAGTTTTCCTCGAGCTACTGAGTGTCACTAATTGCTTTTCATTACATCCTACTTTATATTTTTTTTTATTGTTAATATGGGTTATTATTATCGAGAACATAAACCTATTGGCCACGATTTAGCACTTCCAGAAAACCAGAAAAGAACACATCCAGTTTCATTAATTTTTATATCAACTGTGCCATAAAAACCAGGTTTAAATGCTCCATCAACAGAACCAGAAGAAACTTCTGTACGGCCATCATCAATCAGAATAACTCAAACAGAGTTTGAAAGGTCCAATCGTGTTTCATGCAAATTTCTCATTTTTTAGAGGTTAACTTCACGAGGTCCTGGCCGAGTTGACTCTATGACATATAAAAGGGCGTCATATTTTAAATCCAAGGATGAAAGACATACCGTAAAAAGGTAAACGGATCTCCACGTCTCTCCATTCTTGTACCAGGGCACAGCAGCAACACATAAAACATGTGATAATAAATCACCCTGCCATATATCATCAAGCAGGAAATACTCAAGGCCAAAGGGTTTTTATGATCAAGGTGCAAATCAGCATATATATTGTTTGGAAGGCTATAATAGCACTGGCACTCCGAGCCCTGATTCTGTTTCCCATGCTAAATTCGAGAGCTAGAATGTCCACAGAAGGCTCATGCATACGCTCAAGTTGGTGGAACGAGCATCCCAGCCAACAGGCAAGGGAACACTCACTCCATGACTCAATTAACAATAAGATTTTCAACTTTAAGAAAAACACTATCAATAAACTATAGAAAAGTTAAAGAAAAAGCTTGGGGCCGATCAATTCTAGGGAGACCAATTCTGGAGCTCGGGCAGATGAGTTCTCAGACTTTCATCAGTTTAGAAGAATCTTCTCTGAACCTTCCAGTCTCTTTAGAGAACAAAGCAGGTCAACGGAAAGCATTAGGGCTACTCGGAATACTCAGTTCCAATTTCCAGAAAATTTATTCACTTTTCTGTTTTAAGAAAGTGCTTTCACAGAGACATGGGTGAGAAAGGCAAAACAGTAATAGATGAGTGACACAGCAATTTTATCAAGGCATCCATGCAGTTTGTCAGGGAATTTACCACGATGTTCAATGTCCTGCGGAACTTCCTTCTAACCCAGCATGTATAGCAGCTGCAAGACAATATCAATGGCCATCAACTCATTACATGCTTTCTGCCGAAGCCTGACAAACAAAACCAAAAATTTTCTTTAAAAATCCATTGAAAGTCCCAAAACAGTGCATGGAATTTCAACGTTCTACCAAGCCATTCAAAAGCTTCGAATCTTCATAAAATAAGGACCATTTTTGGTCTAAAGAAATTTATTTTTTACCAAAGAAATTATTGCAGAAATCCATTTCATTCTTGTTCTTCTTTCCTTTTATCAAAATCCCTGAATAGGATCCAACTCATTTTCCCTTCACCTATTCCAGGAATTCATTCTTTTGCATTATAACATCACAAAATGAATCATGTCTCGCATGAAACAGAATAGACTTCTCCGCATTGGCTTAGTCAGCCGTCAGTTACGGGATGTGGAATATAACGTAATAAAGCACTGCAGCCACCACAATTGGAGGATAAGGATATAAAAACATGAATTTCAGTTTTCAAAGAAATCAAGTATACCAAGCTATTTGATAATTGATATTTGATATCAATTAAATTATCACATATATCCCGCAGTTTCACAACCACCCCCACCCGCCATAACCCAATTAAAAACAAAGTTATCACATAGAGAAGGATCACTTCCCTTATTATATAAAGGGAATATGGAATATATATATATATATATATATATATAAGTCGGATTTTGTATCTCACAAGTATTATAATTATTCAAATATATAACTTGTGAGTTAAAATAATCAAAATAAATTAAGCAATTAGAAAATTAATGAAAGAAATTTTATCTAGCATTGCACGAGCATGGAGAGAGAGAAAAAAAAAGTAATCAAAATAAAGTGGACTATGTTTATTTTTAGACGAAGAATCAAGATTTTCGGTCGAAGAACAAGGGACAATAGGGTAATACTCGAGAAATAAAACAATTATAATCTAGTTATATTTTTGAAAGTTATTTTCGTATGAATAGACAATTTTTCAATATGACCAAGAAATAATAAGATAAAATAGCATAGTAAGCCGTTTTCATCATCAATCAACAGCAGAACAAAGAAAGCCAAAAAAAATAAAAGAAGGAAAAAAAAATAAAAGAAGAAGAAAGATAGTAATTAATAGGAAGCCCAATGTAATCGGAGGATATAGGCCGAAGACCAAGGCTCAGCTCAAAGTCAAAATCTTCTATAAATAGAGAGAGAGAGAGTCCAGTCCAGACCAGACCAGACAAACCCCAAAACAGATAAAAAATCACAACCCAGTGAAAATGTCAGTGTCGTCATCGAATTTGAGCCCAAGGAAAGACATGTCAGTGTCGTCGTTGTCGTCGGCTTCGAGGAGGAAAGTGACACTCAAGAGCTCCAATGGCGAGACCTTCGAAGTACAGGAGAGGATCGTGCTCAAATCGGGAACGATCAAACAGCTACTCGAGGTCAACGCAGAACCGAAGACAATTCCCGTGCACAATGTCACCGGCAGAGTCCTCTCTCTGGTGATAAGCTATCTGAGCAGGCATGCCAGCCCTGTCAACACGGCCAAGGTGCTGGAGAATGGGGACGTGGCTTTTATCAAAGTCAATCGCTCAATACTGCTCGAACTCCTACTGGTAAGTGATCTCTTGATCCGTCTTTGATTTCTTACTGCTTGATCGGTTCAATCCGTCCACTGTGCCTGCTTAATCGTAAGGAGCCAAACTTAATAAGGAGCCAACATGTCAACAAGTTATATACACCAAAGATTAACTAAGAAAAGTTATCGTGTCTACAAAAACAAAGTTTTAGTCGACATGACAAGAAGAACAAGAAGAATTATGCATCTATTCATTCTTCGAGAAAATATGTGCACACCAACAAGTTTTAATATCGCAACATTTGTTTTTGCCCGACTGAAAACAAGATATGGTCCTCTGGCATATAGGCTGATCTTTTTGCAAGAGACTTCCAAAAGTTACGCAGTTACCCAAGCTAAACATCCGTATTTAATACATACGACAGAGTAAAAGTTTCTATCATACTCCTGTTCTTGCATCCCAACACGGAAATGCCGAGGCTGGCGTATAGGCTGATCTTTTTGCAAAAGAGTTCTAAAGTTATGCAGTGACCTGAGCTAAACATCAGTATTTAACGCATAGGACAGAGTAAGAGTTTCTATCATACTCTTGTTGCATTCCAACACAGAATTGCCAAGGCCTAACTCATAAGCTGATATTTTTTATATTCCAAAGCAGCTGACCCATTGCAGTCTTCCATGATCGTATCTGATTGTATCTACATAGACAGAAGAAAGGGAACGATGAGTCAAATGTGCCATCCGAGATATAACCCTCGACTTAGTTGCATACACACAACGGCTATTCTTTACCAGTTCTTGTAACTATCAGTCATGTGAAGCATAAGAATGGAAATCCAGAGAAATTGCAAAGCATGACAAGGCAATCCTCCGTGTAATCCTCCACTTAGTTTTCCTCGAGCTACTGAGTGTACTATTTGCTTTTCATTACATCCTACTTTATATTTTATTTTATTGTTAATATGGGCTATTATTATCGAGAACATAAACCTATTGGTCACAATTTAGCACTTCCAGAAAAGAACACATCCAGTTTCATTAACTTTTATATCAACAACCGTGCCATGAAAACCAGGTTTAAATGCTCCATCAACAGAACCAGAAGAAGCTTCGGTACGGCCATCATCAATTAGAATAACTCAAACAGAGTTTGAAAGGCCCAATTGTGTTTCATGCCAATTTCTCATGTTTTAGAGGCTAACTCCACGAGGTCCTGGCCGAGTTGACTCTATGACATATGAAAGAGGGTCATTTTTTAAATCCAAGGATGAAAGACATACCGTAAAAGGTAAACGGATCTCCACGTCTCTCCATTCTTGTACCAGGGCACAGCAGCAACACATAAAAGATGCGATAAAAAATCACCCTGCAATATATCATCAAGCGGGAAATACTCAAGGCCAAAGGGTTTTTACGATCAAGGTGCAAATCAGCATATATATTGTTTGGCAGGCTATAATAGCACTAGCACTCTGAACCCTGATTCTGTTTCCCATTCTAAATTCGAGAGCTAGAATGTCCACAGAAGGCTCATGCATACACTCAAGTTGGTGTAACGAGCATCCCAACCAACAGGCAAGGGAACACTCACTCCATGACTCAATTAACAATAAGATTTTCAACTTTAAGAAAAACAATATCAATATACTATTGAAAAGGTTAAAGAAAAAACTTGGGGCCTATCAAATCTAGGGAGACCAATTCTGGAGCTCGGGCAGATGAGTTCTCAGACTTTCATCAGTTTAGAAGAGTCTTCTCTGAACCTTCCAGTCTCTTTAGAGAACAAAGCAGGTCAACGGAAAGCATTAGGGCTACTCGGAATACTCAGTTCCAATTTCCAGAAAATTTATTCACTTTTCTGTTTTAAGAAAGTGCTTTCAGAGAGACATGGGTGAGAAAGGCAAAACAGTAATAGAAGAGTGACCCAGCAATTTTATCAAGGCATCCATGCAGTTTGTCAGGGAATTTACTGTGATGTTCAATGTCCGGCGGAGTTTCCTTCTAACCCAACATGTATAGCAGCAGGAAGACAATATCGATGGCCATCAACTCATACATGCTTTCCGCTGAAGCCTGACAAACAAAGCCAAAAATTTACTTTAAAAATCTATTGAAAGTCCCAGAAGAGCGCATGGAATTCCAACGTTCTACTAAGCCACTCAAAAGCTTCGAATCTTCCTAAAATTAGGATCATTTTCGGTCAAAAGAAAATTATTTTTTACCAAAGAAATTATTGCAGAAATCCATTTCATTCTTGTTCTTCTTTCCTTTACCAAAATCTCTAAATAGGATCAACTCATTTTCCCTTCATCTATTGCAGGAATTCATTCTTTTGCACTGTAACATAACAAAATGAAATCATGTCTCGCATGACACAGAATAGACTTCTCCGCATCGGCTTAGTCAGCTGTTAGTTACAGGATGTGGAATATAGCGTAATAAAGCACCGCAGCCAGCACAATTGGTGGATAAGGACATAAAAACATGAATTTCAGTTTTCAAAGAAATCAAGTATACCAAGCTATTTGTTTATAGTCGAGAAGGAAAAGTATAAGAGTTTGCTCACACTTATAAAATCTCCAGTGTCTCTGTGAAACTGCTGACACTTATTTAGTAGGTATATATGTATTTATGCATCATAGTGTGTAGTCTTTGTATCATATGAAGGCCCACTCGTGGACATGTTGACATAATGTATATAATTTGTTGACATGTTGGCTCCTTACGATTAAGCAGGCACAGTGGACGGATCGAACCGATCAAGCAGTAGGAAATCAAAGACAGATCAAGAGATCACTTCCCAGTAGGAGCTCGAGCAGTATTGAGGCATTGACTTTGATAAAAGCCTCGTCCCCGTCCTCCAGCACCTTGGCCGTGTTGGGTTGGCAGGCCTGCTCAGATAGCTAATCACCAGAGAGAGGACTCTGCCGGTAACATTGAGCACGGGAGTTTTCTTCGGTTCTGCGTTGACCTCGAGCAACTGTTTGATCATTCCCGATCCGAGCGCGATCCTCTCCTCTACTTCGAAGGTCTCGCCGTCGGAGCTCTTGACTGTCACTTTCTTCCTCGAAGTCGACGACGACGACGGCGACGACACTGACATGTCTTTCCTAGGGCTCGAATTCGACGACCACACTGACATTTTCACTGGGCTGAGATTTTTGGGCTTTGTCTGGTCTGATCTGGACTGGACTCTCTCTGTCTCTCTCTCTATTTAAAAAAGATATTGACTTTGAGCTATGCCTTGGGTCTTCGGACTATATCCTCCGATTACATTGGGCTTCTCATTAATCTATATTAATTACTATCTTTCTTCTTCTTTTATATTTTTTTCCCTTCTTCTTTTTTTCTTTTCTTTCTTTGTGCTGTTGTTGATTGATGATGAAAACAGCTTACTAATGCTATTTTATCTTATTATTTCTTGGCCATATCAAAAAATTCTCTATTCATACGAAAATAACTTTCAAAAATATAAATATAATATAATTGTTTTATTTCTCGAGTATTAGCCTATTGTCCCATGCTCTTCGACCGAAAATCTCGATTCTTTGTCTAAAAATAAACATGGTCCACTTTATTTTGGTTTTCTTTCCCTCTCTTGTGCGCAATGCTAGATAAACTTCTTTCATTAATTTTCTAATTGCTTAATTTATTTTGATTATTTTAACTCACAACTTATATACTTGAATAATTATAATACTTGTGAGATATAAATTCCGACTTAAATATATATATATATATATATATAATCCATATTCCCTCTATGTCAGCACCCCATTTCGGTCCACCGACTCTAGGATATGACATCAACAAGGCTCCCGACTAGGGTTCCACAACTCTAACAAAAAAATGGCGAGGGCAACATATGAAATTTTGTAACACACACAATTCATCCCGAAGAGTAAGGCACGAATTATCGATATTCGAATCGAAGGCAGTGGACAAAGGGGAAATCACGTCTCTGTATCATTTTCTTCTATGAGAACGACTATCTTCGTGGATCCTAGCACCAAGTTCGATATTTTTAAATCAAGGTTTGGTGAGTCGGGGACATTTCAATGCAAAAATCACGACGAGAGCCCATTCGAGCAAAAAGATAAAATTCGTGGGAGCTAGGGCGCCCAAATAATGAATACAGCAGCTCGAGCATGGGATTCCACGCATTATATCATGCTCAATCCTGAACCTAAAAGGGTGAATTCCATATGCGCAACCTAGGAAATAGAGTTAGGTTCAATTTGATGGGTCATTCATTCCAAGATTCAATACGGAGAGAGAGTTATGAATTTTTGAGCTCACCATGCCCGAAACTATTAAACCGGGACAGACTCTGCCGATCAAGGGAGAAAATCCATAAAAAATTCAATTCTTCGTATTTTCAAGCATGGACAACGTTATTGGATTCCTAATTCACTTAAGATTCAGAAAAAAAAAAAAATAGGAGATGTTTTCGGCTAGATTAGTACAGAATCGAATATATTCTCACATATCAGAACCAAATCTCCCTGTTCGGGCCAGTTGTCAAAGAAAAATTGTTTCGGGAACTTCCCGAGGTGAAACGATCTTCAAATTTTAGGAGGATGTTCTCAACTCATGTAGAGATCAAGGAAAAATATCAGATAGACCGAAAGGTTCAGGGGAAATTCAGGAAAATTCGGAATATTCATATCAGCTCATGGACTGTTGGTGACAGCTAGCACAACACCCTGACTTCTCTCCTCCAGCTGCCTCCTTTCCTCTCAACCCTGACTTCAGAAAAAAAAAAAAAAAAAAAAAACCCTAGCCGCGCACAACACTCCTGCAGCTCCCCATTCTCTCGGGGGCTCTCTCTCTTTCTCTCTCTCAGGCAATCAGTCCAACCGAGAAGAAACAAGACAGAACAGCGGCACTGTTATACACATCTCCTCAACTTTCAAGCTCGGGCGCGGCCCCCCAACGGAATTATCGCTTTCCCTCAGCTCTATTCCCCCCTCTTCACCGTTCGCTTTTCCTCCTGTAGGTACAGCTGCTCCCGTCCTTTTTGTGGCTGCGATGGTTCCAGGCAGTTCGATCGGGATTCGGTTCATGGTCGGCTAAAAGACTTACGTGTTCCTCTTGATGCTCACTTGGGGAGGTATTAAATCTCGACTTAGTAGCATGCTTAGAGCTTCATTTTATATGTTAATGCTTGTTTATGTGGTGAAAGTGAAGTAAACGTTCGTGGGTTACACCAAAACCTGGTTTTATGAACTTTTCAAGTTGTTTCGATTCAGTCCTTACAGCTATTTTCAATTGTTTCAGATCTGCCCAAAAATTTCGAATTTGTTTCAACCAGGTCCCAGGCCATTTTTAATTCCATTCAGCCACAGAACTTTTCAAAGAACTCTGTGTTTGGTTTTTTTAATCGAGTTGAATTTTAATTTTAATTGATTTGTAATGATTGCATGGTTGAATTATGAAAAAAAAGTATAAAAAAATAATGAATAGTTGAGAGAAAGTAACGATTGTGTTGTTAAATTGTAAAAAAAGTAATGAATAGTTGAGATAATTTAATATTAAAAATTAAATTGAATGGTTAAAAAGATTTAAAAAAATAGAGAAAAAATAATGATTGTATTATTGAATTAAAGATAAATGGAGTTGAGTTGAGTAGAGTTGAAAATTTTTTTAAATAGATTGTTTTGAGCTTTTATTTTCCTTTCTAAATTAATTTTTCCATTACAAAATATAAAAATACGTTTAGTAGGGCTAAAGTTAAAAAATCATAATTCATAGTAAATCAATCACTAATTTAGTATTGAGGGTCAAAATATTGTGGAAATAAATGGCGTTTAATAAATAAGAAAGGAAAATCATAAATTAAATATTAGAAAGAGAAAGAATTGGTTAATGAAAAATTAGAGAACAAAAAAAAAGGCTTTTCTAATCTCTTTTCATATCTGAACAGTCAAAAAGAAAAAATTTCTTTTTTGGGTGGAGAAAACGAAAG
This sequence comes from Punica granatum, assembly GCF_007655135.1. Taxonomy (NCBI): domain Eukaryota; kingdom Viridiplantae; phylum Streptophyta; class Magnoliopsida; order Myrtales; family Lythraceae; genus Punica; species Punica granatum. Next base: position 5,994,404 of record NC_045132.1, read on the forward strand.
AAACTTTTCTTAAAAAGAGCATTTCAATTCATATCTTTTGTACTACCCTACATTTTAGAAAAAATTTCTGAAAAAATTAAATAATTTTTCAGAAAAGAAAATTCAGATTTCCTTTCGAAGAATAAAGCTCACCAAAAAAAAAATTGAGATGAATAATGAATGGTAGCTGCTAAAATTTATCCGTGTTTTCAGTTTCTACTTTCCTTTTCCTGAAATGCTATGCTGGACTCATAATTGCACCGTTGACCGTTTTGACGTCCGGCCATCTTTGTTCAATTGACCCATCTCCGGATTTAAGCCACTGCACCACAACGCCATGCCATACATTTCCCTTTATTAAATTTGCATTTTTCTTATACTAAACTCGTGTTTCCGCTGAAACAATTTATCATTGGAGAAATTTATGGAACATATGTTAGAAAGTACCTATCATTCACCACTGAGGTCATTATATGGAACAGTTGACCAGTGGACTATATCATTGGGTGGACTTTACCTGTACTATAAGCAGTCAGAACCCACTAGAGATTACTATGGCGATGTTCGAGTAGAGATTAGCCTAAGCCACTTGGCCGAAAACTTCTCATAGTCTTCCTCGGAGAAAGACACAAGTGTACACCCATCATGGGCGGTAGGACTGAACCGTACGCGGAGTAGTTGATCCCATAATTGCATATGCTGTCTTGCTGACCTCATCAATTCAATTATTAAATGAAATTGGAAAAGCTTACTTCCCAGTCAGTTAGATTGCGCAGAAGGAGGAGAGGGGATCGTTTTCCTTTCTTTTTCCTCTCGAATGGATCAGAGAGGGAGTGAATCGGTGGCACTGGATGAGATCTTGTCGGAGCTACGGCAGACTTTCCGGACCGGCAGGACGCGACCCGTTGCGTGGCGGAAGGCCCAGCTGAGGGCAATCATCGACCTCGTTCAGGACAATGAAGAACGGATCTTCACTGCCCTCCTCGAAGATCTCGGGAAGCACCCCGTCGAGTCTTACCGCGACGAGGTATATATGTCCTCGACTCTTAATTCTTGCTCTGCGACCCGTAGAATATATTATTTAAAGAAAATGACTTACGAAGGACAAACAACGTATCTAATTAATGTTGTCATGTGTAATCCCACCATATTCATATCCATCGTTAAATTTTTAATAAGGATTGAGTTAATTTGAATCGAGTATTATTGGAATAAGTATCTTAGCCCTTTATTCTTCACAGACAACAATTTTAATGCTTAACAACCTAAATATTTCCCTTAACAATCGCGCCAGCTCCTTCTGGTCAGATAGAATTAATCCGAGGTTCGTGAATTTATCTAACGTTTCTTGATTTCGGAATCCAACTGCGGACTGGCAAATGTGGATCACCAAGTCTGATGAAAGTCGGGGATATTAGTCTTGTGATACTGGTTCACCCAACAAGTGAATATGGAAGGCAATATGATCATTAGTAATGTAAACTGGACATGAAATGGTTTTTTCGCCGTCTGTTTGTCCTTTTAACGAACGAAAATTTGTAGCTCGGAAACTGATTAAAGATCTGCAGGTGGGAGTGGTACTCAAATCAGCAAAGCAATCCCTAAGCTGCGTCGAGAAATGGATGGCCCCGAAAAAGGTGCACTTTCTTCATTTTCTTTCGCCTTAAATGAAATAAAGACGCTTGCGTTTGGCCCCTCAATAGTTACCCTCCCTGAGTTCTGATATTACATACGGTGCTGATCAACCCGGCTCTAGCAACTTGATAATATATGTTTAAGATTAGTTTTGAAGACGAGGTTGTGCATGCTTGTGTTTTAGCAACTTGATAATATATGTTTAAGATTAGTTTGAAAGACGAGGTTGTGCATTCTTGTGTTTTAGCAAGAAAATTCATGCTCCTCGCTCTGCGTCCACTGACAGGGCCATCTGCCTCTGCTGTTCTTCCCGGCAAGCGGAGAAGTTCTGCCTGAACCGCTTGGGACAGTCCTCATATTTTCATCCTGGAATTTCCCCATCTGTAAGATTTTAAATTCCAAATATACCCTCCGGTCCTGTGGCCTATGCTCGTTCATATGAATTTGTTAAGTCGGTTATGACTTATGAGTGCAGCTCTTGCATTGGACCCGGTGATAGGAGCAGTAGCTGCCGGGAACACGGTTGTCCTTAAACCTTCCGAGCTTGCTCCAGCTTGCTCGTCATTTCTCGCCGAAACTCTTCCTCGGTACTTGGACAACAGGGCTGTAAAGGTTGTTACCGGTGGACCTAATCTAGGCGAACAACTTCTGGAGCAAAAGTGGGACAAGATATTCTTCACTGGTATTGCCTTCTCCTACTCAAAATCCAAACATTTTTCAAGTACAGATTCCATGAACTTTCTTTGCGATATGTCAGTAACGGAAAACAATGTCGGTCGATTTTGCAATATGATACAGAAAAATTTCCCAATATTTCTTCAAAAGATCCTCAGCTGGTGCGATGTACGATTTTCTTTTGTTGTAGGATATTAATCACCCTTGTTTGATAATGGAGTACTGGGAAAAAAATGTATCGATGGTCGGTCCTGTTCTTGGAAAACAAATAAGGGGGAAAACACGGCAGATCGCATACAAATGGGTGTTCTTGACCATGATGTCTCGCAAAATGCATTCTAATAGATCTTCCGCTAGTTCCTTCGGTTGAAAAATTTAAACGGAAAATTATTGTCTGTTATTCTTCGTCTTGGAAATCAGATAAACGTTTTTGGAAACTTCATGTGATTACGATGGAGCTAATACCAATTATCATTGAATGTTCAGGGAGTCCACAGGTCGGACGAATAGTGATGTCTGCAGCTGCAAGGCATCTAACACCTGTGACGCTTGAGCTCGGAGGAAAGTGCCCGACCATTGTCGATACCCTGTCTAGTACCTCGGAGATTAAGGTAACTTAATGGAGTATAATATGAACTATCAAGAGAAAAAAAAAGTGTTTGAAAGCTATGCTAAATTTCTTTGTGGTGCCTCTGTTCGCTTGGTGACCTCAAGATAACAGTAAAACGGATAGCCGGCGGAAAATGGGGCCCGTGCAGTGGGCAGGCATGCATCGGAATCGACTATTTGCTTGTTGAAAAGAAATTCTGCACCATGTTGGTAATGAATGATGTCAATCATGGGATTTCAACTTTGTAGTCCTCGTCGATGTTGTTAGTGTTCTGTTTGATACAGTACTTTGGTTTCTTTCAGGTCGATTTGTTAATGAAGACTATCAGGAGATTTTACGGTGAGGGGGCTAAAAACATGAAAAATATGTGCAAGATTATCAACAAGCACCAGTTCGAGAGGCTGCAGAATCTACTCAAGGACCCTGCAGTTGCTGCTTCAATCGTCTACGGCGGCTCGGTGGATGAAGAAAGACTGTAATCTTCGGAAACTTACATCTTAGCAGCTACTGCATTCGGCTGAAGAACATTTTGCTTTTCTGCTAACTGTAAAAACTTCGCTTTGCTTTGTAGAATCTTTAGAAGAAACCGATTTTTAACCTGCTTTTCATTCAGGAAAACAGAGACAGAAAACCATACTTCAAAATCTACAAGTTGTTATGAAACTACTTTTATGTGTATTTGGCATGCTCATGACTGTCGTTCTCGTAAACTTCCATCCCAACTACAACTGAAATCTCAGGTTGATCGAGCCGACTATACTGTTAGATCCTCCACTTGATGCTGAGATCATGACCGAAGAGATATTTGGCCCGTTGCTTCCAATTATCACAGTAAGAAAGAACAACTCTCCTTTTTCTCTTTTTCCCCTTCCCGAATATTCTGCGAGACTAACTGCTCCGAAAGAATGCTACTTTTGCAGTTGAATAACATTCAAGAAAGTATCGAGTTCATCAACGCTAGGCCAAAGCCGCTCGCCATGTATGTCTTCACAAAGGACGAGTCATTCAAACAACAACTATTACAAGAGACATCATCTGGGAGCGTAACATTCAACGATGTTATGGTTCAGGTATTGAGAACGTCTTCTTTCCTATTAATTCAGTGGCTTCTCTGCATCATTTCAGTGTTTTCAAATTTCTTCTGCAAGACTCTTTCCATTCTGAAGCCTTTATGTTGGAGAATAAAAATTTTTGGAAAGCAAGTTGATCCTTGATATTTTTGGTGTCTCTGATGTTGCAGTTTATATGTGATTCCCTGCCCTTTGGAGGGGTAGGACAGAGTGGATTCGGGAGATACCACGGGAAGTACTCGTTCGATGCCTTCAGTCACGAGAAGGCAGTCATGAGAAGAGGCTTCTTTCCCGAGATTGAGCCGAGATACCCTCCGTGGAATGATTTCAAGCTCAAGTTCATTAGGCTGGCATACAATTTCGATTACTTGGGTCTGCTGCTGCTGATGCTGGGCTTGAAAAGAAATTAGTCATACAATTTTCTCGACCATATAGAGAGAGAAAAATAATGTTTGTTATCCTACACCTTCGAAGCACTTCATCCTTGAAATAAATGTTAGATATTGGAGAAAATAACATATTGGCTTAATTTGGGAAAAGACATATGAAATTGCGTTATTTTTTTTCAATTTTTTTAAAGAAAACATGAGAATCATGTAATTTTGTATGACATTTACCGTGTCGATAATATATGAAATTTAGAGAATCTTCTAACGATATATGGAATTTGAGTTCTTATAGTCCTAGCTGTTATCACTTTGGTCAATCAATAAACTTTTTTTCGATAGAAAGACTGGGCATATGAAGAGAATTAAGAAGTACAAAGACGGGCTGTGACAATCCCTGCAATATTTCCTAACAGTAAAAACCCCAAACCATTAGAAACTAAGTCGAGAATATGAACACCAAGAGGACAAAAGATGGAGCGTTGTGCAAGTCAATTTGTGCATGAGTTTCCTTCACTAAGAAAACAAAATTTAGTAAAGTGACATTGGCAAAATTAATATATTTTGATGTCATGTGTTGATTGTTGCTACCCTTGTTCGTGATTCTTTCTCCTATCACCTGGCAGTTTCTTGTGTTTGATAAGCAGATTCTTCATTGGACTAATAGCAGTTTACTCAAACTGGCAAGAAAGTTTAATCAGTTTTGCACGGACTCATTTTGAAGCTCAATTGAATAAGGTAGGTTTCAAGAGCCAGGTTCAACTTAGATAACATGGCGAGGCCAACTAGATGAGAGTACACGAGTACGAAACGTTCAGAAAATCTTGACGGTTAAAGAAGTAAATGAATCCTCTTTTTATAAAATGCCGCTAAATAAACCAGAGGTGGTCATGGAATATAGTCATGACTCATGGATGCACTTTGATTTGAGATATGCTCATAGTTTGGAGTCAAATTGAGACAATAGTCAAAAGTTTAGGGTCAAATTGGTAATGATGGCAAACTTAGTGAGGGGGAAATAAACATTTCAAGAAGTTTTGTCCTTTCATGGAAAAGAACTAACTTACCCAACCATGGCGACGCGAGAAAGAAATTAACCAATCGGAGCGAACCACCATTCATCATCAGACACGACCGCCGGCGACGGCTCGTTATTTCAAGATCCGACATCTTTTTGCCTGAATCGATCGAATCTCCGCACTAATTAAATCATGGCGGCGGAAGAGAAGAATGCGTCGGTGGCGTCGGAGACGGAGAACCCGGGCAAGAGTCAAGAAACAGCGGAGCCCAAGAGACAGCAGCCGCCTCCGCCGCCGCCGGAGAAGCCACTTCCGGACGACTGTTGCGGCAGCGGCTGCATTAGGTGCGTCTGGGACATCTATTACGACGAGCTCGAGGCCTACAACAAGCTGTACGGTGACGATGGCTCCGTGTCGGAGTCAAAGCCCTCATGAGATTGAGGATGTGTTGGTCAACTCTGACAGGGATTCATCATTCAATTTCGCCTCTTAATTGATTGATCGATTGATTGATTATAAAAAGTTTTGATTTTTTCTGGGAAATCTATGTGTGTGTTGTCGTCCTGAATTTTGAGAGGAAAGGAAAGATTTGTGCCGATATGACTATTACAATTGAAAATTGATTCGACTCAAAACTTTTACAATGCATATGTGTGTGTGAATTCATCTGATCCTTATGAGGTTACAATGCATATTATCAAGTCGAGAGCTGTGGGAACTCTTCCTAATGCTGTCGGTAACTCGATCGGATCGGTGTTCGTTGCGACTCTGATCACGAAATATTGGCATATGTGTTGGGCCGCCAATTCCCTTTCTGGGCACTGAGTATTCCCTCTTGATCCTTTGAGAAGGTTAGGTGGACTTCCCAGTGGAGGGACTTCAGCAAGTTCTCCACCTCGCCGATGGCGCTCGACTCGTCCCTCACTATTAGCTTCCCTCCTGGCCTCACGATCCTGTCCACCTCTGCCATTATCGGAGCAAGCTTGCACCTGTGCAGAAGGAGGAACCTCGGTCAGGTTAGGCTTTTATAGAGAAAGTGCTCATGCATCAGAGATTCTCGTTAAGCGGATTTCAGGGCATGTGCAGTGTCTAGTTACCTCTTCTTGAGCTTCGAGAAGAGATGATCTGCGTGTAAGAGATCGTAGGTTCTCGGGTAGGTGCTGAAGGATTCACACCAGTCATGGTATATTCCGAAGAGTCCACGCTCGTATATTATTGGAAGCGTGTCAGGAGAGTCGACGTTCACCACATTCATGACCCACATCTGAAGATCCTTCAGAGCAGCCGCAAACCTGCAATAAGATCGAAGAAAATCCGTGATCTGACTATTGTCCCTGATTTCTAGGTATTTTGCCTTGGTAGTTGATACCCAGGAGGCTCGTGGATCCAGGGTTTGGCACGGCAAGGAAATACGTTAAGACTTACCCACCATACACAGCTCTCATGTCCATCACATTTCTTACTCCGGACCAACTGATCCCAAGTTGGGACATGTACGAACTACTCACAACCCTCTTCCAGTGCTCATAATCTGTGACGAAATCTTGGGGAGCAGGTTTCCCGTAAATCCCCATCTGTGAGCTGTTAAGCCACCCGGGAGCTGTTCGGAGTCGACGGGGCCAAACTACTGGCCAGCGGGCCCCCCTCTCAGACTCATCAGTGGGAATCCGATGCATACACGCCTGAAGAGGCACGTACCTGTGGACACATCAAGAATATCAACTTGTAACGTTTCAGTTTTCTCGAAGTCCCGGACTAACTCTAACAGAGGCCTTGCTTATGCGTGAATACTCTGAGAATAAATAAATGAAAAGGATGTCTTAGTTGAGACTCGAGAAACTCGCATGGGTTATGTGGACATGCCTGGACTTACACGAACAATGTCTTGTGAGGGCGCTTATAAGCTCAGTTTAGTCTCCTGAAGAGAAGTCCCCCGTGAAACAAAAAGAAAAAATGGATTGGAAACAATACCATGCAGCATTTGGATCATCATCGCTTTTGCACATTGGAGGACTGTTCTGCTCTCTCTCTTCGTAGCATTTGTTTGATCTCGGCTTTCGGTATATGGCAGCCCCTATTGAGTTTAGTGTGTCCTTCTGGATCGTGACGAGCTCCCAACACATTGATGCCGTCAGTGAAGTCATCTCTAAAAACACGAAGATGTAACAGTTTCATTTCAACTGGCTGAGCTTGTTAAGTGGAAACAGAATTTTTCTTTACCTTTCCAGATTTGGACATCTTCTTCAAGCTTTTGGTACACTGGCGTGGCGGACCAGACAAAGAAGCCTCCCGGCCTCAAGACACGGTTCAGTTCCAGAAGCAACCTTCCTCCTTCATAAAAAATTTCCAGGAACTTTTAAGCAACTGATGAGTGGAATGCAAAGCAAAGTTGAAAACTGAATCAGTTTTCTGATGTTTCTCAAAATAGTTCTCAAAATCCATTTCAAAAAACACGTCTTTAGAAAACTGCTAATGAATGTGCACACCAACTGTTTTCCATAGCACTGCAAAAGATAATGGCTGAGCCCTTTCCTGTTTTTAAAAGCAGAAAATTGCTCATAGACGTCGCGTTTACAGTCAATGAGATCAAAAGACCAAACCTTCTGCATGCCATGGAACCCGACATCGTGCACAGTGGACCAGATCGAAGACCCTGCTTGGAAACGGGAGTCTCATGGAGCCCATAACAGCTGAAATTGCCGGAATTCCCCTCTCCAGTGCGAACTGCACCTGGGCCTCGTGCTCATCCTTCGGCGCGAACGACATTGTGAGGACATCTCTCTCAAAAAGGTACCCACCGAAGCTGGCCACTCCACATCCCACATCCAGTATGACCCTAGTGTGCTTGCCCCACTTGATGTTTGGCACAGCCTGAACATAAGGAGAGTCATAGCATTGAGACAGTTACCCTCGTATTCATCTAACTAGGGGTGTGTTTGTGTAGGTGTCTCATCTGATACTTGAAATGACACGGAGATGAGAGAAAGGACTTACAGTCTGGAGGAAATCGATGTAATGGAGCGCGCCATGGATGAACTGGGTACCTCCTCCAGGGAAGGTTAGGAATTCTCCCATGACCTTGACCCAGTTCTGATGCCCCTTGACATCTGCTAACTTGGGGTGAGGCACATTGTGGTACCATATCTACAAGATCACCATTGCTCAGATCGCCGGTAATCCATGAGTACCAGAACAATACGGTAGAGTGTGGTTTAACAGATTTCTATGATTGTTAAAGGTGGTATACAGGGAGATGGCAGAGGACATGGAATTAAAGTGTATTGGACGTGCTGGTATAGAAAGTTGTGGGATTCATTTATGTAGTCATTACCTTTTCTCTGCTTTTGGGCCACTCGATCGGCTTCTTGTATCCCTCAGGGATGGGGACGAGACAGGTGGGGCCCTCTTCGGGGCAATGGCGTTCGCGGTGCTCAAAATGTCTGGTGCTGTGGAGCTGACGGAGGGCCTTCTCATTGTCCAAGCATGGTATGTAGTCAGGCCCTGCTGTCACATTGCAGAGCTGCCATGAGTACCCATATATGCTTCCGTCGCCCTCCGAGTCACTTTGCCTGCGCTCTTTTTGGTTCTCCGACTGGGCAGCCTGGGTCGCCCAAGACTTCTTCGACTCTTTTGATTCCTTTGGGATGTTGTCTCCCCCTGGAAACGACGAATCTGACTGCTTTTCTTGGCTCTCTGTCTTCCCGTTCTGCTGCTGCTGCTGCTGGAAATTTTCGTCCTCCGCAGGAGACTGTGATTGTCCCCCTTGCTGCTGCTGCTGCTGGGAATTCTCATCGTCCTGCGGTTCTTGTTGCTGCTAAGGATTAATGTAGAAATTAATGTTTGTTCTTAGGAAATATGAGGTCTTGCTTGCTAATTGCATTACATACATTTATTGATCTTATCTGTGGAATTTACTCCTAGATGAATATGTCTATGTTCTTGTACATTATCTTGGTTACGAGCAGAAGAGAGATCTAAATACTTGCCTTAGCGGCGGACGATGCCTGTTGCTGCGTCGTTTCATCGAGTTGCTGGTCCTCTTGCCGCTGCCGCTGCTGCTCCTCGATCCTCTTTTCCCGGTCGTCATTGGGGATCACACTCTGTGGATCCTGTGGATCTGTTGGAAAAGACGTAACAATTTTTCAGAGCAAGTCTTTTCGTGAATTAAGTTCCATATCGCAACACTGATTATTGTCTGTTTATACTGACCACCGGTAGAACTCCCTCTCAAGCCCTCCTGAGCTGTGGCATCCTTCTGCTTTGACTCCTCCTGCTTCTGTACCTCATCTTCCCCAGTTGCGGTGCCCTGTTCTTGATCGGTTCTTTTTGAGCTTTGATCTTCTTCTTCGCTATGATCACTTTCATTCAGTTTCTGTTCTTGCGAAGCTTCTGTATCCTGCTCCATCTGGTGATTGTCCTCACTGTTTGAAACCTCATCCCGAGGTTGATCCTCTGCTGGATTATTTTCTTGATCTTTGTTGGCTTCATTGTCCTGCCCCTGACCGGGCTGCTGCTGGCCCTGTTCTGTGCTGCTCTCTTGCTGATCTTGATCGGTACTATGTTTCGGTTGATTCTCCTCATTGGAGTAGGAAGTTTTCGAGACGGATTCTTCATGGTTCTGCTGCTGGTTCTGCGTAATGGAGCTGTCTTCAGAGACCTGATTCTCATTATGATCAGTTTGCTGCTTCTCACTTTCGTCCACTGATTCTTTCACCTGAGGAATCTCACCATTGTTTTCCTTCTGATCATTCCCTCCCCCTTCAGTCTCTTGTGGTGTTGTCGTGGTTGTTTCCTGTTTCTCAACACTGTTGCCTGCCAAAAGTTGCAGGTTGAAGCCCAAAACGGTAAAAAATATTTCGCTCAAGTACAGATCACAGTTTCGACTGATGACTATGTAAATGTAAGCTGGACAGTGTATGCATATACCTGTACCCACGTTCATGTGAGAGCTGGTGGAATCGTCGGCGGCATTATTGTTTTCTGCATGGTGATGGTCGTCCGATTTGATTGCATCATCAGGCAGTTCGCCAGGGTTGTCCTCATACACGGGGGTGTCCTTTTTGTTGAGACGGGAATGGGAAGAGAAGTCGGCATTGCCGTTGACATTGGTGGCGGCAGTACGTTTGGTTGTCTGTGGCGGCGCCAATGAGTTCGAGGTCAGCAACCAAACGCCCAAGACGCATAGTACTACAAAGACTATGGTTGTAATGGTCGAGGTATAGGAAGTGTACGACGACCGCTTGTTGTTCCGCGACCTCCCGAGAGGCATTGTTCGAGAAAATCAAAGAAATCGGATACAATAGAGGAGAATTGTGTCTTCCTTTTGTTTTTGTTTTCTTTATGATGATGAAGAACAAGGGAGGTTGGAAGAGAAGAACAATTGTGTCAAGATGAAAGAGACATGTCTGGGAGAAAGCAGAGCTGTTTGGTTTCAGAGATGTTTGTGGAAGTAAAATGGGGGAGGAGACGAATTCAAAGAGAGAATGTTGCTCTCAAGATCCAAGAGAATAGGAAGAAGTGCGTTTCATGGCATGGGAGTTCACAATGTTTCTGCTAATCAGTTATGGCGGTTTGTTAGTTAACCAGCACAGGTCTCTTTTCTAATATTACACTTGTACATAAGCACTTTCTAGCAATAACACATATATGTGTCGTCGCAATGTTATAACGGACGGGAAGTCTCTCTGCCTAAGACTATGCGCCTAAAGGTTTCGTCTGCTGATAGGCGAAGCACGAAACCCGAAACTGCATAATGATATCATGTGTAGATACTGAGATCGAGACATGAAGATGATACATCACAATGAAGATATGATACCGCAATACAGTCATCAACTCAGACCAACACATAGATTAGAACCTATGAGTAGTCTTTGGATTTTTCAACAATTCTCTTTCTTTCTTTGGTGTCCAAGTCAGCTTGCACACCTCAACTAATTCACCTCTCTAGGCGAGTCAAAAGTAAGCTATCGTCACTCGCTTTAAAATTATTATAAGCATAATCATGTTGTCTGACTCCAAAGGGATACGAACCTTGACGTGACTGGATTTCAGACATAACATACGAGCACCAAGCCAAACCCGTTGAGGTATCACACATTATGTATTGTACTGCGTTCTCTCACGTAGCCAACATGAACCACAGACTTACCTAATAATTATTACAATCCTCTATATGGGCCCAATGAATTTCGTAGGGACCTTATCTCAGGCCCAGCCCAAAGCTGTCAATAAAAAAGCAGTCACTAACTCAATCATGGATATGGGCCTTTGTTGGGGGCCCAGGCCCATGTTAGGCAAACTTTGGGCTATAATCGAAATAAGTTTTGATTGCTCTTAGAGGTGATTTTTCATCAATAGACGCATACATAGTTCAACTTTAATGCTTTGCTCAGATTGTGGAAAATAGAAAGAAATATAGAGGAGTAGAAAGGAGGGGGGGAAGTTCTAAAGAATTTCTCATAACTTTGATACACGCTTCTCCTCCGCACCCCTCCCTATTTCTCCATTTCCGTCAATCTAAACAAAGGGTTGTAAGTGATTTCAACAGCGGAGAATGCCTATCACGTTGCTGGAACAGGTAATAATTTAGACTTTGATACTGCCGTCGCAGTTCTGTCTCCTAACTGGTAGAGTACAAGTTTCGGTATTTGCTCGAAGATGGAACTCAGTTCCATAATCGAGGTTTTCTTCAGAATTTTAAGGTTCAAGGAACAGCCTGATTAACGTGCTTAGAATGCACTCTGAAGTTTGCGCACCGAAGGATGACATTTAATTATTATATAGTTTGCCTTGCAGTCGCTCATGAAGTGCAGGACTTATCCGAAAAATTAATGGATAATTTGGGGCAGAGAAATTATTTTTTAAAAGAAGCTTGAGAGAGGGAGAATTTTTTTTCCTGGATATAATCGTGGATACCCTTGTCCTATTGGGTAAGACTAATTCGATTTAAGTGTTGGCTTGATTATGACCGTAGGACACTTCTAATAAGTTTTAAACACATTCTCGTGGCTAAGAAGAAAAGTTGATAAATGGTTCTTTTTCCTTAATTCTAAATGTTAGGGGGAAGAAAGAGGAGAGAGAAATGCACCAACATATTTTAGATCTAAATAATTTAGTTCGAGTCAAGTCAACTCACTAAAAGATAATATTGTCTCAATCATGGCTTTTCTCCATTTACAAACTTGAATCTTGGAATTTGCATAAGAGAAATTAGTACCAAATTATTTGAACCGACCTTATTTTTAGCAATAATTCTAACCTTATCAATGAAGTGTAGCTCAGTTGGTAATGCGGTAGTGTTCCAATCACTAGGTCGGGAGTTCAAGTATCCTTGGAGAATTAGGAGCAGATAAGGGGGGAAGGTCCCTTTATTTATTGTCGAACCCGCTTGCAGTAGTGCTCCGACTATAGACTTGTAGATGAATGTTGTTCCTCTGATACCTCAGTTGGATATCGGTGACGATTTATGTCTTTTTCTAGTTACAATTATTTAAGTGGCGCATTTGATATTTCAAAAAGCAACTACTAAAGGGTACACCAAATTCTTTGTTTATAAATAGTATTAGACAAAACGAATGATTTAGGGTGTGTTTGTGAAGTAAAACATGTTGAACTTTACTTATTTTTACTTGCATGATGACAAAGATAGCTGTAACTTTGAAAATAAGGGCCCCACTGCTTGACACATTTGACTTGCACCCACAACAATATCACACGCCCCGCCACACCCCCCCCCCAGTGGCCGATTATGACCGTTGGGTAGGGGTATTTTCCTACCCAACAGAAACCATCATTCCCTTCTCCGTTCTTCCAGCTTTGCCTCTGTTTTAGGGTTTCATGCAGTCACTCCCATTTTTGTCCGAAATTGGGCACAAGAACCAGCTAATCCAGCTTGGAAACTGCCAATTAATGACAAGCAAGACTCCATTTCACATATTAATGGAGGCTCGATAGTGATTTGCAGAGTGTACGGGTGTGAGGAAGACGGGGAAAGACGCAGTCCGAAGACAGTGAAAGCTTGACTTTGTCAGGAGAGATTCCCGGAGTTAGTATAGCCTATCATCAAAGGACAAAGATTCCCGACTTGGGTCTTTGTTGAGGGCACCCTCCATTGCTTTGTTCACCTGTACGGTTGTCTTTAAGAACCGGTCCACCTCTAATTGGGAGAGCCATCCACAGTCGAGGTAGCTTCCTCTGCCTTCTCTCTCGATTACTCATCGTCGGTTGCATAACGATGTTGATTTTTTTGCTTCTGTGGTCACTGAGTAGGAAGCTTGTTTTCTAGTTTCAATTAATATGAGTAGGAGGCATGGGCTTGTTTTCTGGTTAAGCTTTTTCCATTATGTGGCTTATTCATCCTATGAGTTAATGTGAGCTGCTCATCTTTGTTGATTTTGGTTTTGTTTCATTCTTTGGATTCATTTGAATAGGCATGGGTTCATTTGAGTAGGCATTAGTCCTTGCTCTTTTCCTCTTTATTGTTTTCTAGAATTCTCCAGAGTTTGAAAAAAAAATTGAAAGGTCCTGAAACTGTTCTTCAAGAGGTTATTTGCAAGATTGGTTTTTTGAGTTTGGTTAAAATTCATATGAATTTCTATTTGGACGGTTTCTCATAGTAGACAACACATAAAAAGGTCTTAGATAACACTTCAAAATGCCTCTATATTTCCATACCCCGGCATGGTCTCACTGTTCTGAGAAAGAAAGATGAAAAATTGGATAAATTCTAAGGGCGTGTTCTATGGTTTAGCTTTTCCATTTTTTTTTTCATTTTGTGGGTTAATGTGAGGTGCTCATCCTTGTTGGTTTCGGTTTTGTTGCATTCTTTGGGGTAATTTGAGTAGGCATGGGTTAAATCGATGTAGGCATGGGCTTGTTTTCTGGTTTCGCTTTTTTCATTGGGTAGTTTTTTCATTCTATGGGTTAATCTGAGGTGCTCATCCTTGTTGGTTTCGTTTTTTCCATTCTTGCAATCGCTTTATGGTATGAATGAATAATGGACAGTTGATTTCATCCCAAAAATAAACTCTCATGACGGTACAATAGTTTTTATTGTATTGCTGAGTCATTGAAATCTGTTCTGCTGCAAATTGTTTCTGTTGTGTTATTCATTTTGTTTGCCTATTATGTGTGGAAGTTTTGCTTTTACAAGTGCATCAACCATGGCTCCTAAGGGTGAGAATATCCTTGAGTGGACTAATTAGATGGAGTTGACTTTCATTAATATCATGCTTAAAAAGTTGAAAAGAAGCCATACCACATGTTGAAAGCAAAGGAATTGGGATGAGATGACGATGGAGATGGGAAGGAAATTTCCCGGTGAGCAACTGTGCTCCCATAAGATAAAGGACAAGTGTACGAGACTGAAAACCATACAAGCAATTCACTGAACTTGTCAACCATACTGGCGTCAGATGGGATACAGACACCAACACTATCAAGGCGAATCCCTATGCATGGAATATGTTTATCAAGGTGCAATCTTCGTTTGCCAACTTCGCATAACATTAGATCAATCTTTTTCTTGTCTTTTAAGCGTGAACTTGAATTCCTAATAATATAAGTTGAGAAATACAACATGTCTTTCAATGTAAAATGCCGACTATATTACTATTTCATTTTCAAATATATATGCAGGTCCTTTGTTTATACGTTCACTTTCTATGGTTGCTTCAAATGTAATGAAGTGTCATGTTGAATGATCTTTACTTTAACGTGCAGAAGGACATGGCGTTCAAGACATTACGAACCAGAGGCTGCAAGCACTACCGCCTGCTGAATGAGCTCCTGAGTTCTTCAACTGCTACCAGTGCTCTCCGCATCTCCTCGATCGATCTACTGAGGACTTCAGTGGAGGAACGACAGTTGCATAAGGAGTTCATATCAGCATCCAAGAAAAAGTAGAAATAGCCTGTCAACCTTGAACAACCCATTCATATCATTGCCGGCGTGGTGTCGGGGTGGGATCACCGTGGTGCCTAGAGTGGTTGAGGGCTCGAGGTCGTCTCGTTCGTTTAAGTCGTCTCTGAGTTTACTTTGTCGAGAAAGAAAGAAAGAGAACCGATAGAATAGAAGAACAAAGAGGCGATTGTGGAGCGGAAGGAAATTAGCTATTAGGGTTAGTAACTTAGTGAAGATATTTTAGTAATTTTAGTATATAAATGGATTAACGGGTTATATGATTATAACACGATTAAACACGTCTAAATAAATCCGTTTAATTATGTATAATGGGGTTACACGGGTTCAACCCAGTAAAACACGCTTATTAACCGTGTCTAAATGGATTGGACCCGTTTAGACCGATTATAAAAAATACCCAACCCGAGCCCTTTTAACACCGTATCATATCCATATTGTGTTAACGTGTCGTGTTAGGAATTGTCTGCCCTAATAGAGATTTTACTTTTAAATTTTATACTCTAAATGTTCTTGAATTCAATTTTAAATATTAACTAAAATTATAAAACTGAAATGCCTGCGTGACACACAGGTTATATGACTAGTACATAATTATTTTAGACTTCTGCTTTGAGATCTCTTCGTTCGTTCAACGAGAGTCATTCATGACTTTTCCCTCAACTGGTGATTGAATGTCCATTCACATCCTTTATATATTAATGCGTTGTACGATTACCAAGATGAATTCATTATATAAAAGAAAATACACCGAAAATGAGGTAGAGAAGTTATTTTTGAGTTTTAACCTATCACTACTTGTTAGGGTATGGAAAAATCCGGTCTTGATTACATGCAGGTCACGAGTCTCGAGCTTCCATGAGCGACCTGCTAAACAAGGAAGAACAGGAGTGAATCCCGATTTTCCTCTCCAATCCTTGTGTAAAAGAAAGGAAGAAGATTGAGCTTAGGATTTAGAATATCTAGATGAATATTTATAGAGATTGTACGAAATCTCTATTAGGCTATCATAATTTGTATCAGATGTATGACTGCATATAAAAAATAGATATACTTGCCAGATATAGGCTTATAGATAGAATAACATTTCGTAAAGATATTAACAGGATATTCATAATAAATATAAAAGATATTAAAAGATATATAAAAGATAATTGTTGAGGAAATATATCCACAATACTTTGTTACCAATTTGGTGTATCAAAGTAAGACGGGCCAATTTTCTGGTCTCTAACATAACACCCAACTCCTGTGGGCTTGAGAGATCGTGGGAGTAGAGCGTCACATTATTCTCTGGTGTCAGGTCATGGGTGATGGCATTTTATGCGAGTTGATAAGAAACCTGCATGAGAAGACTTAGCCTTCGCTGTTAGATACATCGAAGTTGGCTTTCTTGGTAAGGAGGCTTTGATTTGGGTTTTGATGTTAAGTAAGCGAACGTGGCTCCCTTGGTGAGGAGGCTTTGGTTAACCATCGCTATTAGAGAAGAGAAGGTGGCTCCCTTGGTGAGGAGGCTTTGAGTCGCTTGTTCAGTCCTATGAAAGGAAACTTTGCCCTTGTTTATTGGACGTTGTCGCTTCCGCAAAGGAAGGCTCCGCTCTTGTCAAGCACTTTTGCTTCCACAAGGGAAGGCCCTTCATGCTCTCGTTTGGAACGCGTTGTGGAGGGCTTGTAGCCCCAAATTCATTGTTCACGACTTCGTAATGATGACCGCTACAGCTGGTGCAAGAGTTATGTTGCCCCCCATCCTGGGTTGAAAGCTGCAGCGTACTGTGGAGAGTTTGTAGCAGCCCAAGATTTGTCATTCCTAGCTTGGAAGTTTGTTGCACTTCTAGTCAGAACCATAGTTTATTCTCGGTGACGGAAAATAGCCGATGCAGATGACTTTTCGTGCGTTTCCCACAAACGGCGCTAATTTTGGGGTTCAAAAAAATCCGGTCTTGATCACGTGTAGGTCATGAGCCTCGAGATTTCACGAGCTACCTGCAAAAGTGAAAGAACTGGAGGGAATCTCGATTTTCTTCTCTCATACTTAAATCAGAGTGGGTAGAAGAAAGTAAGAAGATTGAGCTTATGGTTTAGGCATACCTGAGATTGTCGGGAATCTCTATTACGATATCGTAATCTATATCAGATATATGACTGCATATAACAAGTAGATATACTTGTTAGATATAGAGTTATAGATAAAATAGTATCTTGTAAAGATATTAACATGATATACATGAGATATATAAAAAATATTAAGAGATGTATGAGAGATAATAGTGAAGGGAATATATCATCAAGACTTTGTTACTAATTTGGTGTATCAAGATGGACCTAAGATGCTAAATCGAGCTAGTGAGATTCGAGTTGATTTTCACACTAATGAATTCAATTTTAAATATTAATTAGAATTATAAAACATATATGTCAGCACACCGTGACTAGTTAATATAAACATTACACTAGAGGTGTAAATGAGCCGAGCCGAACCCGAATATACTAGTGTGCGCACCCGAATTTCGTCTCGTCAGGGCACGCATGCGCGCGCCTAAATGCAATGTGGCTTGGGAGTGTCCACCTTCCCGGGGACGCGCGACGGACACACGTGAGAAGGAGTCGCCACTTGCCATTTTACGACCCGAAGGTCGAGGGCCGGCAAGTTACCCGGGTCTAAGGGTACGAGGTACACCTAAGATGCTAAGGCAATGGTCTGTACGGAATCGAAAATTCCGAATTCGGGGGTTCTATTACGTGTGGCCTATATTCCATACGCCCTTTCGGTACTCTAGCTTGTCTAGGCTCGCCATTTTAATTTAATTACCGCTTTATTAAGTTCCGCTCATCTTATGCGTTTTGACACCGTAAATTCGAAGAAACACTCTGACCGTCCACTCTCCGACTGGGATTTTATATGAATATATGTATAATATAAAACCTTACATTGTTCTCTCAAATAAATAAAAGACAAACTACGATGACTAAATCCCGGTCGGTTCGCATTCGGCCATGATTTCACTCATGCTCACCGTATAGTTTGGAAAAGACCGAAAATTAAATTAAATGCGCACTCGATGTATGGGAGTATTGGATCCCGTGATCGACGGTTATGGGCGTTGGACCCAGTGTGAATCGAGTCCTAAGGGATCAGGCTCGATCCGCGTAACAATCAAGTGCAAAGATGTAACAAGCAAGCTCAAATAAACAATTAATGGGGTTTTGTTATCGCCGAATTTACGTGAATTAACTGATTATTACCCGAGGTATCTTGGCATACAAATCCTACCTTAAAACAAGTAAAAAGGGGTGATGGATAGGGTATGTAGCATCCGGCATTATTTTAACGGACCCGACAGACGTGATGTCCATAGTCAAGTCTCGAATGTGTGGGTTGTTTTTAGATTATTCTGTATCGTGACAATATGGCTTTTATAGATTAAAAGTATTTTCACCTAAAACCCAAAAACCTAACCTTCTAATTGACTATTACCCATGTTTGATTTAAGCCGAGTTTGTGGTTAATTTGTTTTCCCATGTTTTGACCAATTCTATACACAAAACTACGCTAGGATCACGGCAGGACAAGAACCGGTAATCATGCCCTAGAATCGGTAAATATGTGTGTGCATGAAAATCAAGATTACGTTGTACGTATCTCGGTGCTTTAGAAATTGTGAATTTTGAAAAGGGCATGACTAACAGTTCTTGAACTGTCGACGCGATTACAAATTATTAATCAATTCGTGCAATCCAATTAAAGAAATCAAGTGATTTAATTTAGCCAAATTTAACATCCCGATTGTCCCGTATGTAGAATTTTAGGTTAATTAAAAACTTGCCGAATGCTTTAGTCTGCGGATTTTGAGCCGTCGAGATAGTCATTAGTTGACCGCCCGATAAACTCTAATTTCCGACATGGTCACATAATTACAAAAATGAAATATTTAAATGGGGCACATGCATTGTCGGTGGGTGATCCAAGTAGAAAAGGGCCGGATATTTTTAGAAAATGTCCAGGGGACTGAAATGAACGATTTTAAAAGAGCAGGGACTGATTTGAAAATTCTGAAAAAATTAGGGACTGATTTGAAAATTCTAAATAAAGGGGACTGTGTAAAAAATTTACTGAAAATGTCCTAGGACTTATATGAAATGAATTTGAAAATCGTGACTGATCTGAAAATAAAAAAATGGCCTCAGGACTAAACTGAAACAACTCGAAAAGTTCCTAGGGATTCTTGAAAAATTCTAGGAATTCCAGGGTTGATTGGAAAATAGTAAAATGATTGAGACTTTATTGAAAAGAATTTTTGAAATTCGGGACAGATCTGAAAAGGGTGAAAAATGGCCCCTGGACTAAACTGAAATAACTTGAAAAGTTATTTGGGATGCTTAGAAAAATTCTGAAAAATCCAAGGACTGATTGGAAAATAATAAAAATGACCGGGGCTTGATTGAAAATAATTTTGAAATTTGGGGCAGATCTTAAAAAAATAAAATACGTCCCCTGGACTGAAATGTGACAAAATAGAAAGTTCATAAAATCGAGTTCGGGACAAATCCGATCACCCACGCGACCCAAGAATACTCATTTCACATTATATTCATCAAGCAAGCAATAATATTCAGGAAATGAACCCTAATCATGCCACTAATTGAGAATTTACCTAATCCGGAAAGTTGAGTCTCTGTAAATAAAATAAAAAAAAATCGCCAGACAATCGGGTCGGATCGGATCGGATTGGATCGCCCGCCCGAAGGAACAACCGCCCGGAAGAGAAGCTGGGCCGGACTGGGCGTTGGGCCTGAATGGGCCAAGCTTTCGGGCTGGGCCTGCAAAAGAACGAACTGGGCCGAGGCCCCGTTAGCCAAGGGCGGTCGGGATCGGGCGGTCGGCGGCGGCCAGGGAGCTGTGGGGGGCAGTTCTCGCCCCTGGACGCCGCGATGAGCGCCGGAATAGATGCGGGATATGGCTCTGGGCACCGCTCGGGCATCGCCGTGGTCGATCGGGGTCTCACCGGCGTTTAAACAGTCGGAATCGGGGAGAATTTTGGGGTTTTCCGGCGAGGGTTTTCTAAGTTCTCCGATCTCCAAATTCCTTAAAACGGGAGCAAATTTTCCGATTTCTCTCAATGGGTCTTGTTCCTTTCTTCTCAAATCCCCTTTCTGTTTATTTTGATTTCAATTTCCTCCCCTTTCCGTTAAGATTTTGGCCGATTTGGCCGAAATCGCGAAAATCGCGATTTGAGGGCTTTCTGGGCCGGCAGGAATCGCGGGCAGCCGGCGAGCGCTGCCCGGCCCTGCCCAAATCCCTTTTTTTTTTTTTAAATGCCGGCGGTCACGGGCAGCCGGTCAACGCTGCCCGGACCTGCCCGAAATTTTTCTCTTTTTCCTTTTTTTTTCTATTTATTTATTTATTATTATTAATTTATTTTTTTATTTTTTTATTTTTATTTTTTTTAAAAAAAGGTGATAAATAGAAAAATGACAATTTTGCCCCCCTAGAGCCGATGGATCGAAATTGGGTTCTGACAGCTTGCCCCTCTTTGGTTGCGTGCTCGGATAGAGGATGCAGCCAAAAACTATGAGAAGCACCTCGTTTGGTCCTAGCGATTGTCCGGCCTGTTGCAAAATAGTAGAAACCATAAATTAGTTAATGTAGACGCATGCTTGAAAGACATTAAATGTGAACACGAAGTCCAGAAAGCGATATGGACACGAAATCCGAAAAGCAGTAAAAGTGAACACGAAGTCCGAAATGCAGTAAAGCGGGTATGAAATTTGAAATGCAGTAAATAAGGATATGAAGTTCGAAACGGAGTAGATGCGGACACAAAGTCCTGAAAGCAGTAAAAGAGGATACGAAATCCGAAACGAAGTAGATGCGGACACGAAGTCCAAAATGTAGTAAGCGAGGACACGAAGTCCAAAAATAGTAAATGCGGACATGAAATCCGGAAAGCAGTAGATGTGGACATGAGGTCCGGAATGCAATAAATGAGGACACGAAATCCGAAATGCAGTAGATACGGACACGAAGTCTGAAAAGAAGCAAATGAGGACACGAAGTCCGAAAAGTAGTAAATGCGGACACGAAATTCGGGAAGCATCATATGCGGACACGAAGTCCAAAAAGCCGTAAATGTGGACACGAGGTCCGAAATGCAGATGCGGACACGAAGTCCGGAAAGCAGTAAATGAGGACACGAAGTCCGAAATGTAGTAGATACGGACGCGAAGTCCGGGGAGAAGCAAATGAGGACACGAAGTCCGAAAAGTAGTAAATGCGGACACGAAGTCCGAAATACAGTAGATGCGGACACGAAGTCCGAAATACAGTAGATGCGGACACGAAGTCCGGAAAGTAGTAAATGAGGACACGAAGTTCGGAATGCAGTAGACACGGACACGAAGTCCGGAATGCAATGAACGTGGACACGAAGTCCAAAATGCAATTGATGCGGACGCGAAATCCAAAATGCAGTGAATGCGGACACGAAGTCCGGAAAGCAGTAAATGAGGACACGAAGTCCGGAATGCAGTAGACACGGACACGAAGTCCGTAATGCAATGAATGTGGACACGAAGTCCGAAATACAGTAGATGCGGACGCGAAGTCCAAAATGCAGTGAATGCGGACACGAAGTCCAGAAAGCAGTAGCTAAGGACACGAAGTCCGGAATGCAGTAGACACGGACACGAAGTCCGGAATGCAATGAACGTGGACACTAAGTCCGAAATGCAATGAATGTGGACACGAAGTCCAAAATGCAAGAGATGCGGACGCGAAGTCCGAAAAGCAGTGAATGCGGACATGAAGTCCGAAAAGCAGTAAATGAGGACACGAAGTCCGGAATGCAGTAGACACGGACACGAAGTCCGGAATGCAATGAATGTGGACACGAAGTCCAAAATGCAATAGATGCGGACGCGAAGTCCAAAATGTAGTGAATGCGGACACGAAGTTCGGAAAGCAGTAAATGAGGACACGAAGTCCGGAATACAGTAGACACGGACACGAAGTCAGGAATGCAATGAATGTGGACACGAAGTCCAAAATGCAGTAAAGATGGACGCGAAGTCCGAAAAGCGGTAAAGATGGACACGGAGTCCTGGACGCGAAGTCCGAAAAGCGGTAAAGATGGACACGGAGTCCTGGACGCGAAGTCCAAAAAGCGATAAAGATGGACACGAAGTCCTGGACGCTAAGTCCGAAAAGCCGTAAAGATGGACACGAAGTCCTGGACGCGAAGTCCGAAAAGCCGTAAAGATGGACGCGAAGTCCGAAAAGCAGTAAAGATGGACGCGAAGTCCGAAAAGCAGTAAAGATGGACACGAAGTCCAGAAAGCAGTAAAGGTGGGCATGATGCGAAAATGCAGGGAATGTAGAAGCAATGACTATTGTTAGGGAATGGGGCGGGGCGCCGAAGAGGGGCGCTTGGCATTGGGTCGTGGCTTTGTTGGGATGGTGTAGTGGTAGGTGTAGCTTGCATTGCCGCCGGGGTGGTTGTGCTTTGCTGGAGGCCCGCTTTGCCCCTCGAGTGGTTGTGCGTCTGATCTACCAGAAGCCGACCCTGCTGTTGGATCGATTGTTTGTTACTCTTGCTGGCAGCTGGTCTTGCCGCTAAAGCGATTGCTTGCTGAGAATGCCCTGGTCTCGCCAATGGGATTTTTGCTTGCGAGGCGGTTGCTCGTTGCTGGTTGGGCGGTTGTTTATTTGCTAGGGACCGGCGTCTAGCGATGCGGGACTCGAGCTCTGAGAGCGCCTACGTACCCTCTTGGACCGGGGATCAGAGTCTGCCATAGTTCTTGCGTTTGCTGTACCTGTGATCCTGGCATTATCAGTAAGTCATGGGGTTACTAACAATGCATAAGTACAGGTAAAAGGATGTGGAGAGTCTTTGCTTTGGCGATGCGAATGAGATCCCATTTTCGAAGGCCTGAATGCGAGGCCTTCAATGCTCCTGTTGGCCATGCACGAGCATATCGAGACATTTTCAATGATGCTCTAGCGGCTTTGTCGATTATTCGACGCGCCCGTCGGCTTAGGACCCTTCTCGTCAAGGTGCCATAAGGCGACTACGTTTGTAACCCGCACGGGGATTTTTTTACCCAGATTTTATCAGACTCGGTCTGACCATTTCCAGAATACTATGACTAGACCTCAGAAAGGAATGTCTGGGATTTCAGCTTTGTGGTAGCCTGTTGAAGGGTGACTGTGACCCATTCTAGAGTTATGCAAAGACAAACAGAAAAGAGAAAGCTTGGGGGAACGCGTTGCCCCAGGCTAAAGGATACGCGAGTTCACGCCTGTAGCGAGATGTACCCTTTTTCCTATGTTCTTCTGTTGTGTAGGCTGTATCAAACTACTTGGATAGCATGCTCGGTTTGCCCACTGTGCTTGAGGAGGAATCCGCGCTAAACGGTTGAGCTGTGTTGGAGGGCTGATCGAGGATCATGTTGGAGTAGATAACCTGGCCATTTTCCTTGGGGATCCCTGGTCTGCGCAGTGTGCAAGAGCCTAGGGTGACTGTTTTGTTTATCTCTCGTTTTACTCTCCTTTTGCTACGGTTACCCACCTCGGGGCCGTACCTCTCAATCTAAAGGGGATTAGCTCTCCTTTTGCAGCGACTGCCCGCCTTGGGATTTTCAGTCGTGCCTCTCTCTTGCCCTAGCTTTTGCCTAGGTCGCCCCGAGGGGTTTTCGACCTAGCAAGCTCGATTCTTTTGTCTCTCGAGTTTGCAAGGGCGAAGGGTTCGAAGGATTCGACCTCCGAGTACGTTGCGTTCTGTCTCCGTCGAGGAGTTGCATCTGCTACTCCCCTTTTGTCGGGGTTTGTTGATTTCTTCTTCGAATTGACGGTGCCGGAGTTTTAAATCTCGGCGGTGCATTGTTTTGTTCATTGGCGGGTTTTTCCCGCGTCTTTTCTCTCTTTCTTCATTGGCAGATTTTTCTCGCTTCTTTTGCTCTGTCCTTTTTCTTGCAGCTGGGGTTTGTTTTGTGCCCCATGTCTTTGTTTGAAACTCCACGATTTTGCATCGCCGAGGCCGCTTTGGTGTGATTCGCCTCGTGGAGACTTGTTGTGTGTTACTAGCCCAATTTTGTGAGGACCGGCTTTATTGAAAGTTTGACTCTTGCGCACTCGGAAGTCGAACTTCGTGTCATTTGCCATTGCAAGTATTACATGTGAATTTCCCCTATTGTCTAGAAAAAGAAAATGTCAAATTGCCCAATGTGGAATAGGGAACCGAGGTTGTCTCGGCGCGAATGTTGAACGGGGATGCCCCGGTCTTCATTTGTTGAAGTGGCCCGTAGTAGGCCCCTGGTGTGATATCTCTGATCATCTCTTGTTGTTCTTTACAACGCGTGTCTCTTGGAGGGTGCACGCTGTTGAAGCCACTAGATGTTCGAGGAAGACGGTTGCATCAATGCTGAGTGATTCGCTCGATTGTCCTTGTTTTTGACTTCATAGGGGGTATCTCATCGTCGGACACTTCCCTCGTCAAAGTATAAGGAAATGGTCCGAGACAAGTTCTCAAAGAAGCGTGAACTCGTGCATCGCTCTTCGCTTGTGGTCAATGTGCCCCTGTGAAGGATGATAAAGAAGACAATGTATTAGGCAATTATGCAGGGAATATGTGGTAAGAAATATGAGGTGGTCCCATAAGAAAATCCCTTTTTGTCCCGCGCGCGACCCATGGGGTGCCACGTGTAGGTGGCATTTGTTTCTGGGAATCTAGTCATCACTACTCTGGAGTGGTTAGACCGTGACTAAAGTCACATAAGCATATTTTCTCTAGTTGCAAGTAAGCATGCGCAGTCGTCCTAGGGAAGGCTCGAGGAGTCGGGTCCCATGAGGACAAGCGAGTCGAACAGATCCAACAGAACTAATAGGGCGTTACAAAGACTGTCCTAATGCTCCATTGAATGATTTGTTCATGTATAGAGCCCATTTGTGGGAATTTATTTAAATTAAAGCAAAAGAAAGTTTAAAGAATACTGCGCATATTGCCCCCGTATTCAATTGGCGACCACAACAGAGGTGGATGAGATCCATTTTTTGATCAGAGGCATGATCTTGTTGGTATCTCCTGCGATTGAGACTTGGATCATGCTCTGCTTGTGGAGCTGTCACTTCCGGTCTTTGCAGCGAAAGGATTAGACTTACTCCTCGGAGTATCGCTTGGATGAATTTGAATCCAAGTCGATTTTGGATTTCAGATGAGCCTGAAAGTAATGACTCTGATTTTTCTTGCGGTCTTGCTTTGTGGAGCAAGGATGGGGACTTAGTGTTGAAATCCCAAGAAGCTGGATGAGAGACGTTTGTTGTCTCAATTGTGGTCGCTCAGTATTCAGGCTGTCTTCTTGTTGGGAATTTCCTGCAATGGGAAAAAAAACAATGAAAGAGCATAAACTGTTCAGGATTTTAATACAAGAGTGTAGGGAAGCGAACTGGCCTGGTAGGTGTCGTGCGAGCACACCAAGAGACATGCATTGATACGTTGAGCATGCGTGTATGAGTTGGTGTGAACTTGCTTGGACATGTGTGAGGCGCGCTTAGTCGCTAGTAGATGCGCAGGGTCTTGCGGAGAGATGTGCATCTGATCACGCGGTGATGCTCTCTGCGAAGGAGGTCTTCACTCACTTGTATGGTGAGATGTTAGCTAGTATGCAAAACAGTAAATGAGTAGGATACATGCGATGCGTGAGTTTTCCAAAACTAATGCCGTCATTCGTATTAACTCTGAATGGTTCAAAGTCCAATACAAATTTTGAAAGGATAGTCCTAAGTCGGTCTTCCAACGTGCCCGAGGTGCAAATGACCGTCGCCATGGAAAGCACCGGTTCCAGGTGAGGGCCTAGTGGAAGTGTCTATCCTAGGGTGTGTGTGGACCTCCACGGGCCCTCTTCCTGGACCTCTCCAAGGCAGCGTTCGTTTGTGCCAACTCCGGATCACGCCTCTGCAGTTGGGCGCGGGCCTGGGCAAGCTCCTTCTATAGTTGGTGCTGATCGCAAAGCTGCTCATTCTTCTCGGCTACCTCCCGGCGGAGGCGGTCCCTTTCAGCCCTGAGATTGGCGAGTTCGGCTTGGATGGCCATGTCCCGTACCGGTACCCCGGATGATGTGCTACTCTCGACCGGAAGAGAGTCTGTGAAATCATCATTCTCTTATGGACCCCATCGATAAAAGCGGAGGATATATTCCTCCGTGGCTTGAAAGTCCCGTTCATCTTGGGTCGGGTGTTCGGGGAAGTAAAGATGCTCGATGACCGTAGTATGCCACGCGGTCATAACCCGTTCGATTTCACTACTCGCGCCAGAAAATAGGTGGTGGACCTCGCATGGCTCACGAGTGGCACTCCGTTAAAATCAGCATATTTAAGGGTCATGGGTCCGGGTGGTATCCACGCGGCACGCCATTTAAAGCCCTTTGGTGCTATTTAGCGAAAAAATTTGATCCACTCGGAGACCTTGCGTTCCTCCACACGCAACAGAGGTAGTAACCGCGAAATGATAGACTCCGGACGTGTGAAAAACATAACCGGACGAACAAGGCCAAAGGGGTTTGCATGGCTTTGGAGCCAAATTTGCAAAAGGATTGGGAACCCTCTCAACCTTCGATCGGTCTTTCTTGTAACGCGATTGAGGGACCGTATGGTCTTGGCCAACAAGGCCACCTCGTACTCGCGGCCTCCAACCACTTGGAGGACAACGCTAGCTAAGGCTGCGTCAATGTGACCGGAGCGAGGGAATAATAGAGTCCCAAAAATTAAGAATAAGATCACATGACAAAAATTTTTTTGTAAAAGATCCCCTTGAACCTCGCGCGCTCGTATTTCAATAAAATGGAGGAGTTTCACGGTGACTATCTCTGTGCCACCGGAATATGCAAGTTCGGCTTGTAACTGAGACCTATGCGCCCCGAGTAGACGCGATACCAAAACAAGTCGGGTGGTGTGGAAGTTAGGTTCCACAATGCCGCGGGTGGCTGCAATTCTTCCAACGAGAGTGCGATATTCCTCGATGGTAGGTGTGAGCTCGGTACCTTGGATGTTGAAGACGGCGTGGACTGGGTCCCAAAACGTCACCGCTGCTCCTAAAAAGTTCCAATCCACTCGACACATGGCTAGCATTGGTATATCCCCAACAAAGGTCCTAATGTAATCGCGGTCGACTTGGCGTAGATGAGCCCAGATGTGACTGATTTCCTCGAGTGGTGGCGTGACCCTGTCGAGGTGTGGAAAGGAGACCGAGCGCGCCATCTCTTACCAAGATGAAAGGAAAACTGATTTAGGACTAGTTAATACAAATGACGCCTAATTTTGAAATTAGATGATGCATGAATATAGAAAATAAATGCCCACGGCTTAATGTATACAACGTACATCTCTCTCAAAAACAAAAAAGGACTCAAATGGCACGTAGGCCGACTCGATGGACTGTTACTGAAGTCGGGTTGGAAGATGGCATGGAGCTCCTGCAGTATGCATGGTTTCGGCCCTACAAGGACCGTGCTACCTAGGGATGGAGGCCCCCGACTCAAGGGTGTCAATTCCTTGAAATCGAGCGGGATTCTTTTCAGGACCTAAGCGACAGTCGAACTGCGCGCCGTACCCCTACTTCGAACCCCTATCTAACCTATGCTCTTATTTCCGGTCGTGGGACACGACCCGTAAGTACCTAAATCTAGTATGATATGCAATGTGCGTGCGAGAAATAAAAGTGCGGAAAGTAGATAAGCGGGAAGTTACGGAAAGCGGTAAATAAACAAGCAAACAAAGCAAGCGAGAACGAGCCCGAACCCTCTAAGTGTCCCCAGTGGAGTCGCCAAGCTGTGCGCATCCGAATTTCGTCTCGTCGGGGCACGCATGCGCACGCCTAAATGCAACGTGGCTTGGGAGTGTCCACATTCCCGGGGACACGCGACGGACGCACGTGAGAAGGAGTCGCCACTTGCCATTTTACGACCCGAAGGTCGAGGGCCGACAAGTTACCCGGGTCTAGGGGTACAGGGTACACCTAAGATGCTAAGGCAATGGTCTGTACGGAACCGAAAATTCCGAATTCGGGGGTTCTATTACGTGTGGGCCTATATCCCACACGCCCTTTCGGTACTCTAGCTTGTCTAGGCTTGCCATTTTAATTTAATTACCGCTTTATTAAGTTCCGCTCATCTTATGCGTTTTGACACCGTAAATTCGAAGAAACACTCTGATCATCCACTCTCCGACCGGGATTTTACATGAATAAATCCCGGTCGGTTCGCATTCGGCCATGATTTCACTCATGCTCATCGTATAGTTTGGAAAAGACCGAAAATTAAATTAAATATGCACTCGGTGTATGGGAGTATTGGATCCCGTGATCGACGGTTATGGGCGTTGGACCCAGTGTGAATCGAGTCCTAAGGGATCAGGCTCGATCCGCATAACAATCAAGTGCAAAGATGTAACAAGCAAGCTCAAATAAACAATCAATGGGGTTTTGTTATCGCCGAATTTACGTGAATTAACTGATTATTACCCGAGGTATCTTGGCATATAAATCCTACCTTAAAACAAGCAAAA
Source organism: Punica granatum (assembly GCF_007655135.1). NCBI lineage: Eukaryota > Viridiplantae > Streptophyta > Magnoliopsida > Myrtales > Lythraceae > Punica > Punica granatum. Next base: position 6,023,251 of record NC_045132.1, read on the forward strand.
AGGGGTGATGGATAGGGTATGTAGCATCCGGCATTATTTTAACGGACCCGACAGACGTGATGTCCATAGTCAAGTCTCGAATGTGTGGGTTGTTTTTAGATTATTCTGTATCGTGATAATATGGCTTTTACAGATTAAAAGTATTTTCACCTAAAACCCAAAAACCTAACCCTCTAATTGACTATTGTCCATGTTTGATTTAAGCCGAGTTTGTAGTTAAATTGTTTTCCCATGTTTTGACCAATTCTATGCACAAACCTATGCTAGGATCACGGCAGGACAAGAACCGGTAATCATGCCCTTGAATCGGTAAATATGTGTGTGCATGAAAATCAAGATTACGTTGTACGTATCTCGGTGCTTTAGAAATTGTGAATTTTGAAAATGGCATGACTAATAGTTCTTGAACTGTCGACGCGATTACAAATTATTAATCAATTCGTGCAATCCAATTAAAGAAATCAAGTGATTTAATTTAGCCAAATTTAGCGTCCCGATTATCCCGTATGTAGAATTTTAGGTTAATTAAAAACTTGCCGAATGCTTTAGTCTACGGATTTCGAGCCGTCGAGATAGCCATTAGTTGACCGCCCGATAAACTCTAATTTCCGACATGGTCACATAATTACAAAAATGAAATATTTAAATGGAGCACATGCATTGTCGGTGGGTGATCCAAGTAGAAAAGGGCCGGATATTTTTAGAAAATGTCCAGGGGATTGAATTGAACGATTTTAAAAGAGCAGGGACTGATTTGAAAATTATGAAAAAATTAGGGACTGATTTGAAAATTCTAAATAAAGGGGACTGTGTAAAAAATTTACTGAAAATGTCCTAGGACTTATATGAAATGAATTTGAAAATCGTGACTGATCTGAAAATAAAAAAATGGCCTCAGGACTAAACTGAAACAACTCGAAAAGTTCCTAGGGATTCTTGAAAAATTCTAGGAATTCCAGGGCTGATTGGAAAATAGTAAAATGATTGAGACTTTATTGAAAAGAATTTTTGAAATTCGGGACAGATCTGAAAAGGGTGAAAAATGGCCCCTGGACTAAACTGAAATAACTTGAAAAGTTATTTGGGATGCTTAGAAAAATTCTGAAAAATCCAAGGACTGATTGGAAAATAATAAAAATGACCGGGGCTTGATTGAAAATAATTTTGAAATTTGGGGCAGATCTTAAAAAAATAAAATACGTCCCCTGGACTGAAATGTGACAAAATAGAAAGTTCGTAAAATCGAGTTCGGGACAAATCCGATTACCCACGCGGCCCAAGAATACTCATTTCACATTATATTCATCAAGCAAGCAATAATATTCAGGAAAGGAACCCTAATCATGCCACTAAGTTGAGAATTTACCTAATCCGAAAAGTTGAGGGACTTCTCTGTAAATAAAATAAAAAAATCGCCGTACAATATGGTCGGATCGGATCGCCCGCCCGAAGGAGAAACCGCCCGGAAGAGAAGCTGGGCCGGACTGGGCGTTGGGCCTTAATGGGCCAAGCTTCTGGGCTGGGCCTGCAAAAGAACGAACTGGGCAGAGGCCAGTTAGCCAAGGGCGGTCGGGATCGGGCGGTCAGCGGCGGCCACGGAGCTGCGGGCGGCGGTTCTCGCCCCTGGACGCTGCGATGAGGGCCGGAATGGACGCGGGAGATGGCTTTGGGCACCGCTCGGGCATCGCCGTGGTCGATCGGGGTCTCACCGGCGTTTAAACAGTCGGAATCGGGGAGAATTTTGGGGTTTTTCGGCGAGGGTTTTCCGAGTTCTCCGATCTCCAAATTCCTTAAAACGGGAGCAAATTTTTCGATTTCTCTCAATGGGTCTTGTTCCTTTCCTCCCGAATCCCCTTTCTGTTTATTTTGATTTCAATTTCCTCCCCTTTCCGTTAAGATTTCGGCCGATTTAGCCGAAATCGCTAAAATCGCGATTTGAGGGCTTTATGGGCCGGCGGGAATCGCGAGCAACCGGCGAGCGCTGCTCGGCCTGCCCGAATCCCTTTTTTTTTTTTTTAAATGCCGGCGGTCACGGGCAGCCGGTCAACGCTGCCCGGGCCTGCCCGGACCTGCCCGAAATTTTTCTCTTTTTCCCTTTTTTTTCTTTTTTTTTCTATTTATTTATTTATTTATTTAAAGGTGATAAATAGAAAAATGACAATTTTTCCCACAAACGGCACTAATTTTGGGGTTCAAAAAAATCCGGTCTTGATCACGTGTAGGTCATGAGCCTCGAGATTTCATGAGCTACCTGCAAAAGTGAAAGAACTGGAGGGAATCTCGATTTTCTTCTCTCATACTTAAATCAGAGTGGGTAGAAGAAAGTAAGAAGATTGAGCTTATGGTTTAGGCATACCTTAGATTGTCAGGAATCTCTATTACGATATCGTAATCTATATCAGATATATAACTGCATATAACAAGTAGATATACTTGTTAGATATAGAGTTATAGATAAAATAGTATCTTGTAAAGATATTAACATGATATACATGAGATATATAAAAAATATTAAGAGATGTATGAGAGATAATAGTGAAGGGAATATATCATCAAGACTTTGTTACTAATTTGGTGTATCAAGATGGACCTAAGATACTAGGCTCAAGCTCGGCTCGTTTATTAGTTTGCGAGCTTGGGCCCGAGATCGAGCTCGCGCAAGCTTAACTCTTTGAGCTTGGGCTCGACTTGCTGTATTTAGCGAAGGCTCATTTTGACTCGTATAGGCTCGTCGCGCTAGTAGAACTCTATAAGGCTCGTGAGCTCGAGCTTGTATAGACTCGTGAGCTCGAGCTCGTATAGGCTCGAGAGCTCGAACTCGCATGGGTTTGGATTGAACTATTGTAATAACTCATAATATATATATATATATATATGAATATATCATAGTTGTTAGACTAGCTAGTCGAATCGTAGAATCGCACGATTCTACGATTCACCGGGGGACTAGCGATTTTGATTTTACCTCGGAAATCGAAATCTTAGAGTTGTGGTAGGATCGCGTCCAAAGTTGTAGAATTTTAGAATCGGTGCGATTCCATCGATCCTACATTAGGCTCAAAATTAAAAATTGGACCAAGCCCATTCTAGTTGTTCGGCCCATAGAGCAGCTAGACTGGATTTTTTTTCCCTCTTCTACTGAACGACGAATGAATGGAGAATCGAGTCCTGATTTTTGAGTTTTGTCAAAATCTCGAAGAAAGAAAAGACTACAGCCCTTACTTCTCCCATTACTCAAATCTTTCTTTCTCATGTTGAAATTGCCTTCATCCCCCGCTTAAATTGTTGATTGTAATCGTCTTCCTTCATTCAGTTGAAATTGCCGATTGTAATTGTCATCGTTCGAGCGGTGATGTGTGTTGTTGTCTGCTTCAAGCTCTCCACTGTTGCTCTGCCGTGCATTAATGATGGTGGTGTTTGCGATGAAGATTTGGATAACATATGATCTGTTTGTTCATCCTATGTTAGTTGTTAGCTTTTTATTTCTATTTCGAGACTTTGAGTTATGAACTGTGATTTGATTTCTCTCTCTCTCTCTCTCTCTCTATATATATATATATAATTACAGGTAGAATCTTACGATTCACGATTCGATTCTACGTTTTACGATTCCACTGTCCTCGACCGATTCTAGTTAGAATCGCTATTCTGACAACCTTGATATATATAAATAAAAATCTAATTTAGGCTCACAAGCTTCACGAACTGCATACCATAGAGCTCAACTCAACTCATTTAATTGACAAGCTTGAGCGGAGCTAGCTCGAGCTTTATAAGAGCGGGCCGAATTCGAGCTTTTATTGAGCGGAGCCCAAACTATTTGCAAATGTATTGACTCATTTACACCCCTACATTACACTCCCCCGCTCTTATTAACAGAACTATAGATCAAATTATAATAAGTACAAAAATCTCCTCCCTTTTTTTATTTTGTGATAGCTCAAAAATTTCCATCAAAAAAAGTAAAAAATTGCCTCCCTATATTAACTGTTAAAATTTACAAGTGCGAGTATTGTATAGATCTCTATGTACTTAGGGTAAATATTCCAAGAATCCTAATTCAATATAAAAGTTTATTATTGCAATAATGAAGAACATAAAGGATCTGGCGATCCCAATCTTCTGATTACTATGCAAATAAAATATATAGAAGGAAAAAGTTCAAATACTTTTTCATTAAAAATGTCATATTAGTTAGCTGTATATAAGTTTAGCTTCGATTAATATCACATTTCTAGACTAGAATAGCACCAAATACTCTGAACATAATTATGCAATAATCAATGAACTTGAGAGCATATATATTCAAGACACAAGATATATGGCTGTGAAAACGAAAGAAATACTCTCTACCCAAAACGGTAGAAAAATAAAAATAAAAAATAAAAACGAAACATATTCTGCCAGCAAGGCTCATTATTACTTGCACCACGGTTAGGAGAGGAGTAACTTCGATCATAAAATGAAACGAGTTATTGGTACGAACTCTAAAGTCAAAAAGGATATGTGTACCTTTGCTAACGAGGTAACTATACATATCCTTTTACACAAAATACGTGTACATATTGTTACCCATACAATTAAACGTGTATATATATGTATAGATATAGAGATGAACCCTTGTAGGGTACGCACAAGCATGCCTACTTGTTATATGTACATATATCAAAGTTTGGAAGGGAAAAGAGAAAACGGAGGGTTCAAGGAGACACCAAAATTATAATATTAATTGCTTGGAAAAATTTTATAAAAAAAAAAATCAGAGAAGCCGTCTCGACTAAATATTTATGAACTAATTAATTAAGAAAAAGAATTTACATGTCTTCGTCGGTCTTTTTCCAAGAAAAGTATCTTAGGATTTGTCAGTGAGCCCCCTATAATTAAAATATGTAGCAATTACGTCTAGGATATACTTTTTCCCTTCTCTGCGAATAAGTACGTATCGCCATCATGAGATTATACAATAACTTTAATCTTATACGCTTCATTGTTTGTATTTATTGCTGGTATACGCTAGTGATAATCTCTAACGCATAAGCTAAAAACGTGTTGGAACCTCGGAATATTCTCGGGCGTATTCTCTAGTAAAGGTCATTGGTGTGAAAATGCATTTTCCTACAAATATGAAAATTGACTCATTGGCCAATCAGTATGAACAATCATTGGAAAAATCGGTTTCCCGCCATGGATACAACAGAGATCCAATGTAAATGGCCTATTTCGATTAGGCTTGATGGGGTGGGGATCATCATGATCGATCAAGAGGACGAGAAACACAGTTTCAGCACTTTAGGGTACCACAAAAAAAAAAAAAGATGAAAACCAATTACTTAAAAGTTAAAACAAAGGGAGCCAAAAAAAAAAACAACAACAACAAACGGTTCCTTTCAGCAATACATCGCCTTCCGGTTTAGATATGTACTGGGAGTCACGGGGTTCAATCAAATTGGACACAACTTCAACAAGAAATCAATTCTCAAAAAGATTTGACGTGGAATCCCTAGACCTAGTGAAACTGACATATTCCAAGAGGAAGGTTTAGTACAGATCTTTGGCGATCTAGCCAAAAACGTTCGTTCTTTAGTGAAAACGAGTTGCAATAAATGATATCCCCATATTATGCCCATGTGTACACCCTTCTATCATGTATATGTGTCCGAGTTACATTACTACATAATACACACACACACATATATATATGGAAGTCCAATTAAGATATAATTCTGATTGCTTACTGTATAGTATTCAAAATCGTGGATCCCGGCATCCGTGTAAGGAAATGTTCAATGTTGTTAGAGAAAGTGATTTTGCAAGTGAAAGGGATCATTAATGATCACCTTAAGAAGTTTACTGCTATCAAAATCATGAGTAGCTTTCGTTTTCCCCCTGATTATCAATTGATTGTTGTGAATAAGATCCAAAAGTAAGTTGCTTGAATTAGAAGTGCTTCTCGCATGAGACACTAAATAATATCCTATGGTGGGACACTAATCCTAGTCATAGAATATTTAAATATGAAATCTTGACCATTCATATTTTACATATTTTACCCTTCAAATTGTAATACTTGAACTATTCATTTAGCGGTTTGGACCTACAATAATTTGTACTCATCCCTCACTCATCCGACACATGGCCAATCACACCGTCACACGTGTCCAAACACGAGACAAAATGTGGATGAAACCCAACGCTAATTAATCAAACTAATTGAAAACCGACAGTCTGGTTTTTTGCAAATCCAATTTTATCTTATTTATTCAACTGGTTTGTTCTGTTTTCATTGGTTCATTCTTTCGTTTTTTAACTAGTTTTTTTTAAATTTTCATTAGTTTTTTATATCGTTTTCAATTCTGATCACCACGTTCGATCATCATCTAACAATTGATACGGAGGTTTCGGCCTTTTCGATCATTAAATTGTTTTCACAAACAACCGTTTTTCGCATTTTTTTGGACATAGTTGAAAATTTTGTTCTTTGGATTTGAAACTTCAACTCCCTAATCAATTTCGCGATGCTTTCAATATGAAAAAAGTCCCCTACTGGACATCCCGCCGTTACGATGGGAAACTCGCTTCGATTATGATTGCTAATTCCTATTAATATGTTTTGTTTCACTTCGTCGAACCACGCCATGGCTCAAGGCTTCCTGTAGTATTCTCAGAGAGTTCGTCGGAGGCCGGCCATGTTGATCTTCTCATTTTTTTAGGTTAGTCCATGATATTGAGGGATATTTTGGAATTTGTTTTCCGATAAGTTGATATTTTTCAAGGATATTTCATTCATTTGAGTTAACTTTTCTATCTACTGTTTTGTATTGTTGGTTCAAGCTAATTGTCTTGTCTGCTAGAGCTCATTTATGCTATAAATAGTCTTAGAAATATAAATTTCTTGAGGAGAGAAAGCAAAAGTATCAGTTAAGAGGACTGTGATAAAAAACTAATAAATTCATATATTTATATATTGGCTTAGCCAATTCTATAATTTGCTTAAGCTAATCTAACTAAAGGAGTAACAGTGAATAATTGTTAAAGACATCGAGCAATAATGATTTTGGTCTATTGAATGACTTACCAAGGCCGACCTTTATATTCTATTCCTATTTATAGTCTCGGTCATTGATGAATGCAACAATGATGATGACCATTTGATAGAGACAAATACTTGGAATATAGCTAACTTTTATTTTGTTTATTTATATTGATACAAGCTAATTATAATGTCTGCAAGAGTTCATTTGTATTATAAATAGTCTTAGGGATATAAATTTCTTCAGGAAGAAAAACAAAGCATCAGTGAAGAGGATCCTGATGCAAAACTAACAAGTTTATATATTTATATATTGACCTAGACAAATTCTATAATCCACTTAAGTAAATCTAACTAAAAAATAACAACGGGTAATTGTTAAAGATTTTGAGCAATATTGATTTTGGTTGATTGAATGACTTGCCAAGGGCGGCCTTCATATTCTATTCCTATTTATAGTCTTAATTCTTGATGAATGTAGCAATGATGACAACCATATGATAGAAACAAATATTTGGAACAAAACTAACTTTTATTTTGTTTCTTTATATTGGTTCAAGTTATTTGTTATGTCTACTAGAGCTCATTTGTGCTATAAATAATTTTTTGAATATAAATTTCTTTAGGAGGGAGAACAAAAGTATCAGTGAAGAGGACCCTGATAAAAAACTAATGAGTTCGTATATTTATATATTGGCCTTGGCTAATTTCGTAATCCGCTTAAGCAAATCTAACTAAAAGGATAACAGCGAGTTATTGTATGGAAGGTAAACGGTGAATCGAGGAATTGTGTTTTTTAGATTTTTTTTACCTATTTTCTTACATTTAATTTATTTTTTAATTCCATAATTTTAGGGATAGTGATCTCCATAAAAACCAACATTCCATATTTTTAGGAAGTTATATTAGGGAATCTATTTTTCTCGAATTTTTTTCGAACTGAAAAGAAAAGGCAACCGTTCGTTCACCGAAACCCACCATCAACGACGACGTTCATCATCTTTAAAATATGTTGAGTCTTATTGCAACAATCTCGTTGTCATTTCATAAATTTGTGTACCACCATGCTATGTTCGTCCAACTTCGATATTCGTTCAACTGCACAACAAGACAACCACCAATGGTCATCTTTCGCACGTAGGAGCATGGCCGGACAAAAATCGTTCATGAAACTTAATCATAAGTTGAATAAATTCTTGTTTGATTCACTTTATTATGTATTATTTCATTCGGTTGTAACTCTCCAAATGAAAACCTAAGTCTATCTTTCTATTCTCCGGTGATGATGGATGCCATGTCCGATGATGCTGTTTCAGAAGAATAACTAAATGTTTAAAACGAGTCTACAAATCATAGATAAATCCAAGCCGATTTAATTATGAACGGCTTTGTGTCAAACCGATTTTCTTGAAAAACCGTTCGGTTCAAAATAGCCAGATCGGGTTTGTCGTGGTTTGGGTAGGAACAGTTAAAGGGTCGGGTAGTAATTGTGACACGTGTCAGCGTATACATGCGACACATCATCAATTCAGCATATTTGATTGTTTTGGAATGTGACCCGATGATATATAATAAGATTGAAAAAACTGCGAGTTAAAATGTCAGTTTTAATACTTAAAGTGTGAAAAAAAAGTATATGTTCAACAATGAGACATTATGTAGTGTCCATGCTAGAATTTCCCTTAGTGGGCTTATTGTTATTATAGGAGGAAAAAGAGATTAATTTGCAGGAATATAATGAGCTGATAGGGCATGGGAATTTGTAGTATTTGTACTATGTATCGGTGAACCTCAATCGACTTTGTATTAAGACAAAAACGTATGCTCACTTAATTATCAAAAGCTCTTGATCAATTCGGGTGATTACAAACCCCAAATAGATTTCGTGCACAATCGTTTTTCGTGTTATTATGATCATACATAAATGCACCTTTTTGGCACCGCAGTCAAAGTTCGATCGGTCAAGATTTTCCAAGAGAGGGCTGATATTGTTTTTAAATGTAATTAAATGGACAGATTAAGCAAATAAACTAGTAGCAATTATGTAGGGTTATAGCATAGACAATGTGACAAGAAGTGTGGGTGAACTAAACTTGGACAGAATAAATATATAAGTAAGATTAATTAGACACAAATGATTGTTTTCGAGAATATAAAATCTTACAATTGGTTGGTTTGTTCTCCAATAATGTCTGAACCCAACAACACAACACATACGTAGATGGATATGGAATTATTACCCAACTTGGTGTTATCAAAGTGATTAATATAGCGATATACACTATTATATCATATATGTATATGAGACAGATGCCGTAAGATTCGTACGCAATGGTAATTCTATACCCTTATCTATTGAAACCCTTGCTACTTACAACCCCTAACTAGAAAGGATGAAGACAAAAAGGGGGTGTCATGTGTCTAGGGATCGACAGATTCGGTTTCATCGTGCTCTTTGATTTCACTAGTGCTTGTGCTGGTACATCTCGCCTGTCTGCTTAGATTAATTAAATGTGTGCTTAGATAATAATCATGTAATTTTACGTTTATGTTGTATTAATTGATCGCTGTTTATGCCCCCAATTGTTATGCGTTTTAAGCCAAAAACACCACCCCTATATTTATGAGATCTATACCTCTTGATTCTTAAATAAAATATTCCGATATTCTGAGGTTATATGTCTCTCCATGTGACCTCAATCAGTGATAATTTCTCATGACCTAGTATTACTATAGATGATGTGTAGGAACAGTTTTTAATATGTTCTGATGACTGTTAACTGCGTTTCAGTTCCCTACTATTCATATGTCGCCTTGCATCTTATCACGTAACTCCAAATTCTGGGTGCTAGGTGAATCGAATTCGAACGTCTTTTCTTCTTTGATCCGATCGAGCGGGTTTGTTTTTAAAATACAAAAAGAGAAAAACCTAACTCCATTAGCATCTTCTTTTTCCGAGCAAATTTCACTGAAAACGTATCATTTGTTTAAATGGGGTAAAATATATCATTTAAATAAGATACTCACTCTCCAAATATTTTTCCCGGTATGACAATTTTTTTTAGCTAAAATGGTGCCACGATAATAGAAGGTCGGGACTTTTTGTGGTACTAATTGTGTGACCATGATTATGCAGTACTTCATGTCAAAAGGGGGTGATACTTATATTCAAACGCCTATAATATTTTGAAATTTTGTCATTTTATTGATCCCTATAATCGAAGTACTGCACATTTGAATAGAAGTGCCACACCATTATCATGAAGTACCAGATTGTCACGGTAAATTATCATTATCACTGGATAAAATCTTTAGATTAGATGCTATCTCATAAAAAAGATATTATTTACAAGAACTTTAAAGAGAAGAATATTTCAAAATTAAAATTTTTAAAGAAAACGAGAAACATGCACACTCTAGCATGGGGGCTAAGTTACTGTCACGACCATTAAGTCCAGCCATCCGTGGCTTGTGGCTTGTGCGGCGCGGCAATTGAATGTTCAGTAAACCCTAGGCTAGGCATGATCGCGAGTCACATCTTGACCTCATGCTATTCGTTTAAAATTGGTGAAATCAAATTTCCCGAGACTGATATATGGCCTCCCAATTGAGGCTAGCTCAATGGAGGGCCAAGCCCAGCGGCGGCAATGCTGCATATGTTTTTTTTTTTTTTTTCAATCTTAGAAAGTAACAGGAGTTTTTTTTTTTCCTTTATGTGCATCATCTAGTATTCGAAGATCGATGTGCTCAACTTATTCGAGTTTTAGCCTGTTAGGCCCACTATAGGTAAAACTCTTCCAATCATGAATTTTATTCATTAACAGTAGACCCGAACTCAAGACCTTCCACAAGGAGAAAATACGCCGAACCAGTTGAATCCACTCATATTGATCAATATTCTTTTTACATCAAGCGAGAGTAAATTTCGTATAAACTAAACTCTCCTTTCAAATGATCCTCCCTCCATTTTCTGGAAGCCCTCCATCCATAAAATAAGATAAATGTAAAATTTTAACTAGACCTATATGCGATTAAACTTATCTCCATCTCAAAAACTCTAACTAATAAGTTATGACATCCAATATCTGAATTCTCTTAGCTTTTTCATTTAGAATCTAAACTCTCAACAACAAACAAGGGCTTCATTAGCCCCTATACGGAAACAACTCTCGCCCTAACATGAGGGGACGAATTAGATCAAGCACAAAGTAGAATCCCATGAATATAAGATGAATCATATTTTAATTATTAAAGAAAAAATGAATCAAACATCTCATAACGTTTTCAGTAAAAATGCAGTCCCTACTCGGAAATTCTTTTACCTGAAACAAGAGAGATAAGTATCTCATAATTTTATTTTATTTTTTTGTGTATCCTGGTATTTGGAATTTAACGGGCGTTGCAACTATCGAAGTCAATCATGGTCAGTCTATTAAAACGTAAAACTCTCTCACTTAATAAGAATTTTCTTTATTTATAAGACTCGAACCCGATATCTTTAAGAGAACAAGAGATCAGTTACCCCATTATTATGACTTTGGAAAAACAATCAAGAATAAATTCTCTTCTTTTGCTTTTCAATCGTCGATCTGTAATCTTTATTGGCAGTTGAAATTATAAACAAACATCAATTGGGAACAAATGAATCGTGTGAAAGTTGCCAAGCCCAAAAAAAAAAGTGTTTTTCTTTGATGAGACAACGGTTTATTTGATTAAGAGTTTGTTTAGAAGTGCAGTAGGAGGTTTTATAATCACTTTTCATCATAATTTTAAACAGATTTAGTATTTGATTGGAGTTTTTGAAATCACAATTTGAGTCGAAATTACGATTGTAAACATAATTTTCACACGCAAGTTACTAGGTGCTTATGAACTTTATTTCTACTTATTATATTCTAAGTATTAATAATTATCTTTTTTACTTTTAACAGTTTTAAATTAATTTTCTTCAAACACTTTAACTTATTTTAAAATCAATACTTATTTTTATTAATTTTATTTTAATACATTTTCATCAATAATAGTACTTCCAAACCAAGTCTAAAACTAAGGGATAGACTTACTCTTGATCATGAGTTGCTTGTAGTATAATGTGTTTTATACTCGTAGATACCACTCACATAAAGCGCAATTGCCAACTAATCTGAACTCGTGGTTGAAGAAAAGAGAATATTTATGTGCTTATTATATTTGTATATAATCTGAATGGATTTGATGAATCTAATTAAATCAATTTTCCCATCCTGGGGAACAGATAATTGACAACAGAATGCAAAACTTCTGACGACCTTTTACTGCTGAATTTATCGGATGTACCTTTTCGAATTTTTCAATTTTATTTCTATTTGATTTGAATTGAGTCAAAAAATTTTATATTATAATAGTTTATATACAATCTGAGAAAAAAAGGGGGAAATAAGTAACTGATGTGACGTGAAAATTAATGGACAAAGCGAAAAGGAATGGGAAGGACAACTGCTCAAAACTCAAGAAAAATGAATTTGGGTATATTTGCTCTCCATGCAACATATATTTGCACACCTTTCCGCGCAGGAGGAATGCTAAACCCGAGGGTCAAATGGGACTCCACCCCAAGAGGAGAAACCTCCCTCGGGCCCTTAAAAATAAAATACAACGAAACATATAATCAAATAAAAAATTATTTCATTGACAATGGTGAAAATGAAAATCTTGGTGGGTCCAACAGTCCCATTGAATGTGAAAATACTTCAAGGTAATAGATGGTCAGTGCTCTCATTCATATTCGAGTGGACGATATATATACTGAGTGATGAAGTCTTGTTATATCCTCTATGAGTCCTGTGATTAGGGATGGACCCGAGGTCTTGAGTAAGAAATGATGGGATCTTTGAGGTGACGAATAATGAGATAAATTTGTAATATTATTGAGTGTGTCTCGTACATAATGAGGTAGAGCTTATGAAGGGTTGTAACAAAGCAAGTTGACTCTAGATCGATGTGGACTTGGCGAAATATGAACAAAGATGGAGATTTGTTAAGCATGTCTCGTATTCAACGGATAATCCGAACACCCGAAGACCGGTCACGAGATCGGACGAAAAAGGAAGGGACGAGATCTCAAATTATCCAGACATTATATTTCCTATTTTGTAAGGATTTCATTATACATCTTATATATTTAAATAGGAAAATTATATTAGAGATAATTCTAGATTATTTTTAGAATATTTTAAAGGGAAAATATCACAAGATTATATTAGAATATCTTTGAGATATTAGAAATGTATTGTATCTATTTAAATGAGATAGAGTCTTGTATCAAGACAACACGTTGTGCGGAAATCACAGATAATCTTCTTGGTAGCTCTCGAGTTTATTCTCTTGGAGTCTCTAAGGCGCGTAGAGTGAGAGAGTGGTGCGAGTTGAGAAGATTGTGAGGTTATTCTCGGGTTGAGTCTTGTAACGGGGGCTGAAAAACACGAATGTGATCTCGATGTTGTAATATCCGGTTTATCGATCCAGTGGAATCTCATGTTTTGTCCATAGATGTTTTCCTCACTCCGAGGATTTTACCACATATATCCCGGTATTTATTTTTCTTTCTTCTCGGTCTAAATTTCTTGAATTCAACATCTTCTGGAGCAGATATCATCATAAACAAATATGAGGTATCTTCTCGTAAGAGTAAATTTCTTTAAGATCGGCAATCAGGAGAGCTTGCATTGTTAACTCCTCTTCGATCCATCCCTTCTAATGCTATCCTCTTCGAAATATTTTTGCATAACCGGTGCTGAGGGTTACTTAGATATAAACATTGTATATTTGGATATTATCTCGTGCAGCGATTGATCTATGTCATCAGATTTAGTGTGCTCATCGGAATGACGGTTTCTCACAACTTATTGATGAGATTCATGTTCAAGACCATAAGGGCAGGAATAGCCCGTCCTCGAGTTAACCTCCAACGGTCCTCGGTGTAGTTTTCAGTAATACAGTGGACAAGATAATTTATAAATTGCAAGATATAAATACAGCGATATCTGTATTGTTACATCGTACTGTGACTGAAAATGTGAGCCTCTGCATGCGGCATGCCATTATTAATTGCTTGGCCTCCTCATCATAATAAGTGTCGCCAAAAGGGAATAAATGGCTTTGAGCCTTTATGTAGTCTCACACTTCCTAAGCTCATGGATGGACCAAGGGACTAATTGATAGAGCCAGCGCCACCTCAATCTTTAGTATTCTCTAAGCAGATTACATATATCCTTTCGTTTTCCTTCCAAAAAAACGAAAAAGAAAAAAAAACAATTCATGGGTCAATCTCAGCCCCTTCCATTCAATTTTCCCATATCCCAAACTAGCTAGCTCTATCTTCATCGACTTGGCATCACATCGATCAGATGCCATGACAACACGATTGAACTTGTCCTTAGGCAATGCTGGAGGGCCTAATAGAGTCATTGAAGAATGGATGCATCAAAGATCTTGATATGGAGCCACATTAGGGAAGGAATTAAGCTCGGATACGGACCTACATTTCCCAGTATAGAAGCCTCATATAGCTTACGGCCACGATCCTTTAATTGATTCTTTGTGAAGTCCTTCCATGCCTATCAAAAACATTCAATGAGGGCCATGATCAAGGGAACAAGATCACTTCATAATCCGTTTTGCATGTTCGTTATGATATATATGCGCTTTTTTCCATTAAGGGGTTACCTCAATTTCTATTTACATTCTTTCAATGATAAGAGCCACATTATTTTCGTTGAAATTATTTCAATGGTCACGAAGTTAGCAATCGTCAAACATGTATATCATCTCCACGGTTGATTATATTGAAAAAGGTCATATCTAAAACAAATCAATCACAACCAATTCACCTATATAAAGTCCACCTTATCGTTGATAAATAAAGTCCACTTTAATTAAAAGAGGGTAATCAATAGGTGACAATTATTTAAGTCTTAACTCCAAGAGAACATTTATGGTTGGGACTTGAGAGTCTTGAGACATATATATAGGCCCGTTTGTTTTCAGGGTTACAATCACAAAAACTTTAACTTTAACTTTAACTCAACCCACTACACAACAAAAATACATATTTCCCAAGTCAACTTTAACTTTAACTCAACACACTATACAACATTTGTCTTTTTCCACAATCAAAATCAAAGTTATTTTAACTCTGAAACCAAACGCCTCAATAATGCTTCTCAACTGTCCTCTCTCCCATATAACAAACAGGATAGACAAGAACATAATAAATATTATCTAAAAAATTTTGAAAAATGAAAAAAAAAATCGAATTTGTAAAGGTTAGTTTGGAATCTTGCTTGGGGGGCAACAATATCTTTTGCTCAAATGTACTTTTGCTTCAATTCTCCCACATCACCTTCTCTTCATTTTCACCGATTGCCCCTCACAATTAATTGCCTGACACTGACTTCTGTCTTTCACTTCTCCATCCTTTCACAAAAGCAATTCCAAACAAATTGTACTGGATTTCAAATTTCAACTATCAGATTTCCATGAATCTTTGTGTGAGTTAAATAACTACAACTTGATAAAGTGAGTGAGGAAAACTTTTAGGTACATATCATCATATAAGAAAAAAGAAAACAGAATTGGATAATCGAGGAAGAAAGCATTTGGGGCGACACAAAATACACGAGTTAAGTGATAATTTACTCAGTTGTCAAGTAAAATCTGAAACCTGCTACGAATCAAGGGTTCCTCGACCGCCAGATATGTTATAGCCATGTTAAGTATTAACCTTTCATGAGATTTAATTCCTACATATTTTCATTTTATAGAGGAGAATTCTCTTCTTATTATATATAATAGTGACATCATTCAATTTGTGCTTGAATTATCCCAATTTGTGGTGTCTTCCTACTCTCTTACATTAACTTATTTCCCTTATACTTTTTCCATAATCTAACTTTCTGTTCTAGAACTATTAGCATTCCTCTGGTGACAATTTGCTCCATAAGGTTCCATTTTATATGTATTTTATATAATAATAGTTTTGTTTCATTCCGGTTCATTCCATCGATCTGTGATTTTTGTCTTGTAACGGGGCTTTTCATTTTTTTTTCCTTGCATCATATATAGATAGAAAGGCTGGAGGGATGCCTTTCATTCATTAAGAAAGAGGGACAGATCCCTAAGGAAAGGGGATTCAGAGGGGACAACCTCTCCTATGGCAGAGCCTGCGAAATTTCTATATATGGTTAGTTGATATTAACATGTACTCTCTCTTGGGACAGACAACTCACAGCCATTCTTCATTGAGAGCAAATGCTCGGAGAAGAGAGAGAGAGAGAGAGAGAGAGAGAGAGAGAGGAGACGATCAGTTAGTTATCTTTGGGATTTGCATAAACTCCAAATTTTTTTGCTTCATGGAGCTAATGCATCCAATTTGGCTAGTTTATTGATGTATTGTTCATCCATCCAAAAAAAAAAATGATCTATCATTCATTCCCTATAATATATATATATATATATATATATATAAATAAGGGATCGAAGAGTTTAAATATGAAAAAAAAAAAAAGAATTAGATCCCCATCACAGGCTTAGAGTTGAGGAAAGTAAATACAATAGATATATGTAATTGCCATTGTGGTAGAAACGTTTGATTCTATAGAATTTTAAAAAAAAATGTAAAGTAAAACGGCATGTGGTGGTCTTATCTTCTTAATTATTGCAGAACATAACCATTAATATAGTAATTAATGTGACTTACCGCCGGGTAATATTTTGATCCGGTTCATCCTAAGACTCGCCCCATATATAGGGTCGCTGAATTGTGCCATATGTCTTCGATTTAGCTGGCTTTACGTTGTCGGGTCTCTAGCTAGCCAATTATTAATTATAAAGCTTAAACTACACTGACAATATCTCTCTCTCTCTCTCCTTCCTTCATGTAAGCACTGGTTAACATTGTGCAAAGCATACAAGTATATTTTTGGAATTAATTAGTTAGGGTTAGAAGACACATAATTAAAATATGACCTATAGTATTCACCCAAAAAAATATGACCAATACATGTAAGGGGAAAAAAAAAAGACCGATACTTTCACCCAAAAAATAATATAACCTATACTGTCTGAGCCCAAAAGGGGGGAAAAAACGACGACAACGACAACTATGAATACTGTACTGTTACACTATGCATGTTGTCCAACCGATTTTAACTATACATCCAAAAGGATTTGAATAGCTTTCACCCCAAGGAGTGCAAAGAAAAGGACTTGTACATGTACATAGGAAGCGGAGCCTTAAATCGTAAATTTAAATTGCATTTGAGGTTCTTCGATTACCATCTTGTGTTTTAGACTCCAATCTCAACTTTTGTAATCATTTTATCAATAGGACAATTAATGCCAAAAGGCTAGATAGCTTTACCATATGAATACATGAACTTATAAGAGATGTATCTTAATCCGAGCGAAGTGAGAAATAGGGCATAACTCGGAACTCTATACTTTATCTCCTCCTTTGCGTCTGGCTATTAGTTTGAGATATTTTCTTACATAACAACTGCATCCTTTTTTATCCATGACAATTATATTTATCAATGTACCTTCTCGTTGTAAGAAAATTAGGTTATGCGGAACCCTCGCCAATCAAATGATAGAGCTCTCAATTGGCATGTAATTACAAAGAACGCGATGATTAAAAAAAATGGCACATATATACTAAGGTTGTAAGCTAATAATACGGGGAACGTCAAAAAGAGAATATAGCACAATGGTGCACAACTTCGCCTAGAAATTAAGAGATTTCAGATCCGATATTTTGTGGGATTACCGATGCCTTTTATTAGTTGTACTAGGTAATGGACATCTCTTATAACTTGGAAAAAATAAATAAATAATTCGGGAAGGCTAGCTGCTATTATCTTCTAATAAAATCGTATGGGAATGCCACCTATCAGAATTTACCCTGTCATAAGATTAAAAGCCACAACAGTACTAAGTTGTATATATGACATGATCTGTATGGCAACTGTATGAATAGTCTCTTGTTTCACGTTAGATTTGACGAGAACATGGAACCAAGATTTACGACATAAAAGTTCTGTTCAATTGATATTATCCACTTTAGACTTGATCAGCACTATACATATTTGTGTCGAAACTTTTCTTAAACCTTCCTTAACTCATCTTTTATAATCCAGCAGAATCTCTCATTCAAACCACTACTAAAAGTAGTTCATACTCTTATCATTTTGATGTCTCTATCCCATGCGAATTAATACGTGTAACTCATCAAAATCCCAGCTGGCACCTGCCTCAGTGTTTCCTTTTTTTTTGGGTGTCTGAGGCAAGGGATGGGATGGGATTAAGAGACAGGAAAACTTAATAAATTAAGCTCTTAAAAAGAGAAAAGCCTACTAAAAGAAAAAATAAGAAGGAACACGCAAAGAAAAAGAATATACTTTATTAATTGTAAAGCTGGCATGGAAGGAAAGGAAGGGCAGAGTCAACCCGGTCGGAAACAAGCAACACTGGGCTCGAGAATACGAGTACTTACTGACACATTTTCATAAATAATAAATAAATAATAATAATAATAATAATAATAATAATTAATAAAAGAGAAATTTTTTTAAAAAATATTTACATAATATTATTATTGGGACCTAATCTTCCCCTCATCATTCATTTCCCTTCCTCCTAGACACAAAATTACATTCGATCCATCAGCACTGTCAGCTCCAAGCCTTTGTTTGCAAAATTTGAAGTTTTACATCATACTATCATAGGGACAAACCCCTGCAAAAATATAATATCTTAATATTAATGTTCTTTTGTTATTATTGAAGAAATGACCATAATTAATGACAACATATCATGAGAATGATCATTGGATACATATCTATATAATTTAAAACCATATTAGTGTAAAGGATTATATTATATGTAATACTTTTATTTATACTTATTATATGATAAACCTAATCAGCCTAATAGAGAAAATACAATTGTCCATTTGGTTTTACAATTCTTTTTAACTCTAATTCATTTAACTCCACTTATCTTTAATTCAACAACACAATTATTACTTTTCTATTTTTCTTCAATTTTTTTAATCATTTAATTCAATTTTTAATACCAAATTCTCTCATTACTTTTTCATACTTTTTCTCACAATTCAACAACACAATCATTACAAATCAATTAAAATCAAAATTCAACTCTACTCAACTCTATAACCAAACACAACATAAATATTTTGAGATTTAGATCGAGAATAAGAGCAAGTCCAATGGAAATGCCTCAATTTGGTGCCAAAAGAGCTCCACCAAGTATCACATCGTCGCCATATCAAAAAGTAAGAAATCCACCCATAGAAACACTCACCCAAAAAAATCACTCTAATAGGAAGGCAACCACTTGAGTATTCATTGGGTTCACACACTTTATTTTCCTCTTTCTCTTTCTATTCTTTTTTTTTATTATAAAAAAGTAAGAGGGCAAGCCGCAAGGGCCCTGGAGCAGGCCACACGGCCTTCTCTCATTGGCCAAGCACTCGCCTGGGGGCGAGTGCCCCCGTCCAACGCAGGGAGTGTCGAGGTGGGTGTCTTCCTTCTTCCTCATGACAAGTGATACTCCAACTGGCCCTCGCGTTGGACTTGATAGTACCTTGCCATCTCCTAATGTATAAAAAACACCTTTTTTTTTAATCTGCAACACCTATATCTAAAAGTATAATTAATTTCGATTAATTTATATTTGAGTTAAGTTAGTACACTAAATGATAATATTCTCACGATAATGCATTTTCTCTTTCTTAAATTCTGACAAGATTGAACGTTGGAGTTTTGTAACTTATGGTTTATGGAAAGGCATTTTTTTTCTTTACTAGCCGTGTCCATTAGGCATCTCATTGGGAACTACTGTTTCAAATTTTGTCCTAACCTACACTAGGCAGGAAGAACCTTTTAATGTATTAGGGCATGTGACAATTTCGATGCAGATATTTCGCTAGACTCTTCCATGGTAAGCTAGATATAAGCCGTTCAAATAGTCCAGATCACTGTGTACGTGTATGGGTGATCTGGGATGTAGTTATCCTCTAAGTAGGATTACAATGGTAGAAAGTCCTAGTCACATCCACGATCGGCCAACAAAGACCAAGTCTAAGTGTAGACTCGGGATACTGTCGGGAGGTGGTATGTTGGCGCTACTAAGGAATGGATTTTAGATTCAATATTTTTCAAAAAAAAAAATATAGCGTAAATTATTCAGCCTAATCTAAAAATTTACTGATCACTATAATGTAAGCTTTCAGTTTAAATATAACATTACTTGAATAATATTTCATAGTAAAAATCAAGCCAACGTTCAAATGGGGATTGATAATGATCGAGTGATATAGAATAAACCCACGAAATGGAATTGATTGTTTTCACTTTTCAAAAGGAAATACGTATATTTCTTTAGTCCTTGAGAAATTGTGGTTGAGAATATCAAATAGAGTGTGACGCACGTTCTCATTTGGTAATTAAGATATTTCAAATTCGATTCTTGCAGTGCAACTATACATGTCCCCTCATTAGTTTTTAGGATTTTGATTTTATCGTATTAAGTCTATATGCTTCATTTGTAACCGAAAAAATTGAGTATATTAAAAAAATTATTTTTTCTTTTTTGCTTGTGAACCTTGAGGATTCATTCATAACATGTAAAAATTACATGATAAGAGTATAAGGTGAAAAATTATTAAAAGACCATTTATGTGCATAATTTGGACTACGATGGGATTAAAAAATGAAGACCAAAATAACGAACAAATTAAGGCCAAGCTCTGGCTCTCTTCTAGTGGCCTCCTGGAGCCGAGTTAAATGGGTTCTTGCCATCATCATCATTCAAGATGTGTCCAGCTAGTTGGAGCTCAAATATATTTCACAAGCTTGGCAAGAGTTGGGTCGAGGGCTGTCCCGAATGGGGCTAGTTATATGCATTACTCGAATCACCAAAAGAACTAAAAACTATTCGATGAGTCCTCGAAGATCAACCACTTGATCGCTCTTCGAGTCTACGATGGTTGTCCTAATGACCTAAACAAGAGGAGAGAAGCCAAAAATGTTTGTTAGCGAGTTATTATGTAATAATTTCAACTGCATGTGTATGACTTAACTGGGGTTTTGAATTTGACGTTATTGGAGATTATTGCAATGACTTTATTAAATGGGTATATCATAATGAGATCTCCAACTTATCTGGGATAAATAAGGGTGTGTTTGTTTTCGGAATAATATTCAACTCAACTCAACTCAACTCAACTCCACTTATCTTTAATTCAAAATCACAATCATTACTTTTTTTTATTTTTTAAATATTTTTAACCATTCAATTCAATTTTTTATATTAAATTCTCTCAACTATTCATTACTTTTTCACAATTCAACAACACAATCATTACTTAATTATTATTTTCTCTCAATTATTTATTACTTTTTCACACTTTTTCTCATAATTCAACAATACAATCATTACAAACCAATTAAAACCAAAACTCAACTCAACTCAACTCTCAATCCAAACACACTCTTAGATATTATATAGATCTCCGACATGAGATCTCCGACCTTTTTATTAATTTATTAAGAATCTCCGACTTTCTTTTAAAACGGTTTTCTCATGTCCTCAATTTAACACATAGATTATAAATATTATTCCTCGTCGAATTATTTGCTAGGACAACTAGCTGTTTGCTCTTTCGCTATCTGCAATGGCCATTGGTACTGGAGGGTCGTTCAGTAGATGTCATCCAGATCAATTCGAGTGTCTATATACTTTGGATGAATCCAAATCACAAGTATGCAACCAAATCGAGGAATGTATATCGATATTGTCCAAGGTTCCTGCACGCGGAACCGAGCACTATCCCGAGATTCTATCCAATGGAAGAAAACATTACGATAGGTTACAACTTAAAAGCGCATCGAAACAACTTGAACTGCCACTTTCTCCCCAGTTTCTTTTTCCAGAGTTGCCCTGGATTTGAGGGAATTTATAACATTGTGCGTAGGTCAGTCAGTACTGCTGATCTGATAAAGGTGTGGGCTGGACCATGCAAGCTTTGTAAAATTCAGATCTTGCGGGACACATACGTTATATACATACATATACGTGTGACTCCTGTCAAATTTGCCTGCCAAAAGTTAATTAATTTTCCTATAAGAATTGTATTACAAATGTATATCATTATTTCCTTCTCAACCCCTAGCTCATGAATTATCTGATGAGAAGATCTAGGGCACATATCTATAAAGTTATGAAAATATGACTCAACGGCAAACTGAACTTCCATCTGAGCAATTTTTTTTGGATGAGCCCACGCTTATCTATTCGAATAATCGGAAGCTTCTCGTGATTAGTCACTAGACAACTCATCATGGTTTCACCGGTAAAAGAATTTATGAACCCGGAGATGGATCCGTTGAGTTACAGATGGTATTGGAACGGATGCTTACAAGACCGAATGGGCGAAAATTATTTTGACCCCAAGGTGAGAGCCCAAGAATGCTAGAGCTCAAATGGGGAAGTTTGTAAACGGTCTAATCTACATTTATCGTGAAAGGGAATATTTGGATATTTCTAAAGCGAAATGAATTGAAAATACAGAAAAATTGCACTATTGGTACAAAAAGTTTCGCAATGTCTCACGATTGGTATAAATTTTTTTTTTCTCACCAGCAGTACAAAAAGTTTGAAAATTATAACAATCAAGTACATTCCGTCAATTTACATTGACGGCGTCGATTTCTGCCAATGTGGCAACTATGTGGCGCAAAACTGCTGACGTGGACAAATTCAACTCGGATGACAAGTGGCGGGAAAAATCATGACGTGGCAGTGGTACTGTTTAATTAATGTGAAAATTTGGTACAAAAAGTTTTTGCATTGTAACTTGTTAATACAAAATGTTTTAGTGATGTTACATGTTAGTACAAACAGTTTTAGCAGTGCAACACGATAGTACAAAACTGTAAGGGCAGTGTAACATATTGGCACATCGTAGTTAGACAAACTGTATTATTTTTGCAGGATTTTACATAGAGTTTGAGCGAAAATATTGTGGCAAAGTAAAGGTCTGTCCATGTACTTCATATGGACTATAACTGGAATTGAAGAGGAAGAGTTTGATAGACTCACTTCAAGTTTGTGGCAAAGTAAAGTTTCGTTCATGTGTTTCACTATAACTTGAAGTGAGTCTGTCAAACTCGTCCTCTTCAATTCCACTTATAGTCCATATGAAGCACATGGACAAAGCTTTACTTTGCCACAATATTTTCACTCAAACTCTCTGTAAAATCCTACAAAAATAATACAGTTTGTCTAACTGCGATGTGCCAATATGTTACACTGCTCTTACAGTTTTGAACTATCATGTTAAACTACTAAAACATTTTGTACTAATAAGTTACATAACTAAAATATTTTGTACTAACAAGTTACAATGCAAAAACTTTTTGTACCAAAGTGTCACATTAATTAAACAGTATCACTGCCACGTCATGATTTTTCCCGCCACTTGTCATCCGGGTTAAATTTGTCCACGTCAGCAACCTTGTGCCACGTAGATGCCACGTTGGTAGAAATTGACGGAATGTACTTGATTGTTACAGTTTTTAAACTTTTTGTCCTGCTGATAAGGGAAAAAAAGTTTTTATACCAATTGTGAGACATCGAGAAACTTTTTGTACCATTGATGTAATTTTCTCTACATGATATAAATTAATATATTTATACTCACATATTATAGTATATGTTATATTCTTTTCGGTGCATAATAATATTTTATATCTGACTATTGAATTTATATACATTTGGTGGGAAGGTCTATGGTTCTTTCACGCAAAAAAGTAAAATGGAAAAAGTCAAAGAGAGAACTTCGACTTTTCAATTTAATTAATTGGAAAACAAAAAAGAGATATAATATAAAAATAGTATTTCCGTATAAGTTTTTTTTTTGTGTTGCAGCAAGATGTCCAAACAATATTAGAATAACGAAAATTCAAAACATAAACAATTCTTAATATATGTGGTAAAACCCTCAAAGCGAGATAAACATCCACGGACAGAGCAGGATTATCCACTAGATCAAAAACAGAAGATTACAATAGAGATCACATTTGTGTTTCCTAACCCCCCCATTACAAGACTCAACCCAAGAAGAGCTTTACAATTCTCTTAGTTCTCACAACCTCTTACTCTATGAACCGTAGAGACCTCAAGAGAAATAACCGGAGAGCTTCTCGAGGGAATTATAAATGATACTCACCTAAACATCAATTGTCTTTCAAGGCTCTTCCCATATTTATAGATTACAAGTCCCCGAATATAATCTAGAATATATCCAAAATATCGCTAAACCACCTAAGAAAATATCTTCTTTGAATAGATTTTAACTTGCACCATATCGTAACAAAATATTTACAAAATTGTGTGATTGCACTCGACCATTCGTGCCTCGGCACGAAAAACTAGTGCTTCGACACCTAAATTCTAGCGACTCAATTAAAGTATGCCTAAGCACACTCTGATATGTGCTTCAGCACACTTCATAGATTCCTCGTCTTCGATCAATCTTTCATTCTCGTTTTCGGGTCCTCAAATCTTAGGGACTTAATGTGAGACACTTCTAACAAATCTCCATCTTTGCTCACATCGAGCCAAACCATGATCTAGCTTCTCATACTTGGCTGCTCCATCACAGCCTTCACGGACTTAGCCCTTAGGGGCTCCACCTCAACTCTTGCACGTGCCACTCTAGTCTACGCCATCCTTGGACTTCTCAGAGGTGTCAAGCTTCGTCTGAATTTCTGCAGAACTTTCACCGACCATGAGACAAGTCGAATTTGACATGACTTCAGTATTCTATAGAACCACTAGTTCTCCAAGCCTATATTTCTTCACCAGTTTTGACTGCTTTCCCTGCCTGTCTCTTATTCGCGAACTACACCATAGAAAATGCTGCCTCCCATCAGAACTTCTTGTCTGAATATCCTCCATCATCACATGATGAGATACAGGTGATCTCGAGTCTTCAAACTCCACCTTTTTCCAAGATGTCGCCTTCGAACAAGGCTCCACCTTCACCTGGGATGCGATCTTACACTGCTTGGTCAATGCAGCTTTATTAAAAGTAACATATCTTCTCAAGAGGGATTTCAAGCACTTACCAACCATCGTGCACTCCTTGCACTGGTTCACCCTTCCATGCTCGAGAACGTCCAAGTACTTTTCTTCGACAGTCCACTCAACTGATGACGAAGATCTAATTTTACTTTGTAAGACATATAATCCTTCCAATAGCATCCTTATCATCAATACGAGAGCATCTTTCGAGACTTTCATGACTTCGTCCTGGATCCTGTACTTACGACTAAGAGCATCAAGACTCCCTAATGAGATCAAATTTTTCCTTAACTCAAGACATGCCTAAGAATTCTACCATCCTCTATCGACCTGTAAGCGGCAAACAAGTCTCTATCATGACAAATATGGTAAGAGCTACAAAAATTGAGAACCCACGGCTAACCAACTCGATGTAATGAGGATTTTTGTCCCCTCATCTGCTGCAACTTTGAGAATATCATCATCTCCATCACTTTGCTCCATAACCCATATATTCGTCATTTCTAGGACTTTTCGCCTTGGATAGTTCGTTCTGTCCCTTGCAATAGGTCCCTCACTGTTGCTCTCTTAGTAAACGGTCACCTTCTTCTGCAACTTTTTTGAGTTTAACATCGCATTGACGTCTTCCAAGGATTATACTTGTTCTCCCGTAGAGCATGGTGACAACGAGCCCATCATAGGATTCAGATAGAGTGCTCAACAACAATAAAGCTTGATCATCGTTACTTATCTCAATATCGACGTCGGTGAGATCCATCATGTTCTTTTCATTCGGTGATAGGGTCGCTAGCATCTTACTCTTTCCTTCTAGTGCTCCTTCTAGTGCCCTTTCAAGGTTGCGTTGCACTAGCAAAGCTTTCATCTTTATTTACCACAATCTGAAGTCGTTTGTCCCATCGAATTTTTCCATATCAAATTTCGCGCCTGATATCTTCAATAGCTTCAAGATATGTGCTTTGATGCCATTTGTTGTAGCAAGATGCGCAAACGAGATTAGAATAACGAGAAACCAAAAAATAAATGACACAAAATACACTTGGTAAAACCTCGAAGAGAGGGAAATATCCACGTACAAAATAGGAATATCCACTAGATAAAAAACAGGAGATTATAACAGAGATCACACTCGTGTTTCCCAACCCTCATTACAAGACCCAACCCGAGAAGAGCCTTACAATCCTCTCAACTTTCACAACTCTCTTACTCTATGAACCCTAGAGATCTCAAGAGAATACCACAGGAACTTCTCAAGAAAATTACACGTGATACTCATCCAAATGTCAATTCTCGAGAAAATTACACCGATACTCATCCAAATGTCAATTGTTTTCCAAGGCTCTTCTCATATTTATAAAATATAAGACCCTAAATATCCTCTAGAATATATCCAAAATACGCCTAAACCACCTAGGAAAATATCTTCTTTGAATAGATTCTAAATGGCACTAAAACGAAAATAAAATTGTGTGAATATCTTGTACTTGATCATCCGTGCTGAGGCACAAAAAATTGGTGCCTCGGAACCAAAATTATGGCACCTCAATTAAAGTGTGCCTAAGCATACTATGGTCCGTACCTCAGCACATTTCGCAGATTCCTTCTCTTCGGTCGATCTTTCATTCTCGTTCCCGAGTCTTCGAGTCTTTGGAGCTTGATGCGAGACACCTCTAACATTTTGAAATCAAATAGATGTCGACTAATCCAGTTTGAGTTGGATCGACTTATTAAGGGATAAAACCCTCTCAACATGAATTTTCTCCATTCACAAGACTCAAAACCGAGACGCTGTTTGAGGGGAATAAGAGCATCTAAAATGGGAGGTTCTCTTTGGGTCCTCATTGAGGACCCACGCGGTGCCACATAGGTGCCATGTCACCCGAAGAGAGACCACGCATGCTCAAGGGACTCCCAGCTCCAATGGTCGATCCCTGTTGTGTGGTCCCACACTTTTTTTTAAGGGAAATGTTATTTAAATGTGTGGCTCGCTGCATGCCACATGGCGAGAGCAACGGGTAAAAGAGCTGTTCATAAATAATAATAATAATAATAATAATAAAGCTGCTGCTGAGTGCAGCAGCAACAAAGGACGTCACATGGTGGCCCTTCATTTATTGGGAGGGTTTCCCCCTTCAAAGGGACGAGTCCCTCTGAACGTGCTCCCTCCAATGGGGAAGACTCGGCCCGTGGCCAGCCCCTATTCTTGCCATATGACAATAGGAACCTGGCTAGAACCTCCATTTGAGATGGCCCAAGCACCAAATCGGTTAAAGCAACTCACATTAACATGTCCAATAAATTGATAAGAGTAAATGGATCAATAAATCGAAACAAGGCCCTTCAATACGTACATATACATATATATATATATATATATATATGCACATTGCACTATTCTACCTGATATTATCAAAAATCGCTTTCAATCATTCTTACACGAAAATGGAAAAACTAATTTACATAAAGTTCAAGTATAGATAGAAAATATATATATATATATATATATAGTTTAAATGAAGCCGCCCAAGATATATAGTTTTAATGAAGATGCTCAAAATCCGGTGGGACTGACCAGCAAGGACTAAGGACACATCCCAGTAGATATTTTCTTGTCCTGTTGAAACATATGAAGTGGTATTTAGTCGAATAGAAGCGCTCATATACACAAGGATAATATACGTAGAAAAATCCTGTGATGCTGACTTCAGGTTCCATATGAATATCTATCACATTAGGCGATCTTTTCTATACAATGTCATTCTGTTTTTACATGCTTAGTAATTTATATATGTGCATAATTATAATAAAACCAAAATGTCTTTTAAATATGTATAATTATAGGTATACAGTTATGTATAATTATGGGTATAAAGTTATTTAACAACTGTTATATTATTATTGATTCAGAAAAAAAAACACTGTTATATTATTATTGATGAATAATTTTTTAAGTTGAACACGCTTATTTTTATTTTTATTTTTTAAAAAGATGAGGGATGAATGAAGTCTTATGAGATCAATAAAATTTCAATGCAGGAAAAATATTAAAGAAAGAAAGTAAAACGAAAATAGATTAAAAGAAAAGTAGAAAGGTGGGCGGGCGCAGTACTCCCTAAGGCATGATATTATTTTTAAATAGTAATTTATAAGCTCGAAAAAGAAATGATAAAAAGGTCTCGATTTACTGCCCAAAAATGAAATCCCTCTGATGTATGACTCACTAAATCTACTTTTTCTATTTCGAACAAAAAAAATCTACTTTTTCTAATTCACTAACAAAAAAATCTGCTTTTTTCTAGAAAAAAAATGGAAATAGTAATATAAAATGGCAATAATTTTTTTAATGAATAAAAAATGCCACTAATTTATTTACCTATATATCCCTCTCCTTTGACATACAAGATACATATACAGTTGCACCAAGATCAGTGGAAGCATGGGTCGAAGTTGATGGATCGATCACAGTAGAAGTACTTCGGATAACGGCATAGCTCAGAGAAATGAATTTAATGTGGTGAAACTCGTTATTATATTAAAATTTAAAGGTTTCATAACGGCGAAACTTTCTCCTTTATATTTTCTATATCATATATTCCCAATTAGAATTTTGATCTCCCTAGTAAATAAAAAAAAAAATTGGATGGCTCAACTTCGTAATCTTCTTTCTAAAATATTTTCCTCCCTAAATTTCTAATTGGAGACAGATTGTGCCCTCCTCCTCTTGACAATTCTCCATCAAAATTAGCAAAAAGACATAGTATAGTGGTATATAATTAT
The DNA here is from genome assembly GCF_007655135.1 of Punica granatum. Lineage (NCBI taxonomy): Eukaryota > Viridiplantae > Streptophyta > Magnoliopsida > Myrtales > Lythraceae > Punica > Punica granatum. The sequence continues at coordinate 6,052,202 of NC_045132.1, forward strand.
GCGTATCCATAGAAATCATCCCCGACATAACTTGCCATCCGACTTGATCAAGCATCGGTATATGATTTAGTGAGGGCAAGTCCCTGAAATTGGATTTAGACTTTTGAGGCAAATTATGGACTAGCTTGCCCTGATCCATGGATAAGTGTCTGGTTAACGCAATCCCACATCGAAAAAAATTTAAAATAAAAATTCTTGAATTTATGAGATGTTGAATACCACAATTTATCTGTTGGACCTTTTGGATAGGAAATGAGGCTAATCATTTACGATTCTAATAAAAAATTATATTAAAGCTTGCTCATATAGGCCATGCCGGTTGATAATGGCATTAAGGATGTCTCTCCATCCACGAGGTCATCCAAATGAGGCTTGAGGAGCTCCAGACAACATCATTTTGAGATAGCAGGATTATTTCACGTGTACGGGGAGGGCCCAATGACAAGGTCGGCTCAACTTTCCATCTATTTTTCTAACTTCTCTTAAACGACGTGCTAATTTTGACAAAGAAGTCGTGATTTGTGCTATGACGGATTAAATTTTAAAAATGTGTTAGACAGTGAAAATTGAGAAAATTTGATATCATATTTTGCTATTTTCCCTTTTCTTTTTACGGCTAACTAGAAAGAATATGATGGGACGAATCGTGAAGTACTATAATAACAAATAGACGGGAAGATTGGGGGATTCATATGATTTCTCCTTTGATTGGTCTGTTATGTCCTTTTCTTTGAATTTCTTTTTTCTTTCCTTTTTGTTTTTTGCTTGAAGTCGTTTTCTTTGAAGTTGGGTCATTCTGTTGGGTTAATTTTGATGGACATTTAGATGGCGATGAGACATTTCACTTGCCTGAAGTATAGTCTTATAATTAAATTATTGGGGTATATTTCCAAGTTCAACAGTTGAAGGGGGCTCTCTATAATATCCCTTTGTTCCTTTCGCAAATTTCTTGAAAAAGAGTAGTAATAATAATAATAATTTTTTTATTTTTGGTGAATGTAATTAATGATGTAATTTGTTCCTGCCAAATGACTTAATTAAAAGTCACTAGAGGAAAACGGCAAAGGTGAAGGGTCCGTATTTGGTTTTCAGACAAATCATTGGGAAGTGGTCAATATCGAGCAACTAATAATTAATTTTTTATTCGTTTTTGAGATCCAATGACACCGAGAGCAACCATCTTCCAAGAGCAAAACACTCCATTAAAAAATGCTAACGCTGGTCTTGGTTTCATAGTAAAATTTTAAAATTAGATTTTGATTTTGAAAAAAAGTGGTATAAATGGGATCCGCCCGTATGAATTATGTTATTTTGTTGTGAAAAAAATAATATAAATGAGATCCACTCTTTGAGTTTGTATGAGTTATTTTATTTTGTTGTGAGTAGAATTAAGTTAAAGTTGTGATTTTAAAATTATACTCACAAATCAAAAAAAGCAAAATTCTTGAAATGCTGTGATTAAAAATTCTCCTAATTCAAAATTTCACTTATATCTATCGAATAGTTCTTCAATATTGTGTAAATTACCGCTCGTGCCATTATAATAAGATTTCAAATTATGAGAATTTTTTATTATTAAGAGATTATAGTATTACTAAACACCAATCCCACTCTTTCCCAAAGTTAACGTTTCTTTATAACAATGGTAATTCCTCCTAAAGTGTATGATAATACTCCTAACAATTACATATAATCAACAACCTTTGGATGCTTCAGGATATCACTTCTTATGCCATGATAAGTAGCTTTTTTTTTTTTAAATTTAGAGGACTTAAAAGAGAATTATTAGAAGGATATGGAGCACATATTCTTTTATTAGCAGCAGGATATCTGTTTCTTGGTCAGAAGCTGAAGGCTGTATTTACTTCTTGTCTTTTTTTTTATGCGAATATAATGGTGGTTTATAAGCCTTTTATATGGAGAAGGGAAGAAAAGGGAAAATAAATACACAAAATATTACCGTGGTTTAGTTAAGATGGTTCGACACTTCTTTCTCTTAAATAAGTCTTGGGTTTGAATCAACGATTAGAATTTTACCCCTTACTTGGCCCAACCAGCTCGATCTTGAATTCGTTGGAACTCACTAGACTTTTAGATACTAGGCATTGCACCCTAGAAACAATAGATCCACAAAAGTTCCCCTTAATGGGAATGGAGTCACTAATCTCTCTCTTTTTTTCAGTAAGATCATGAAGTGTCCTTAATTATCAATCAAGAGATTAATCATCGATCATATTTCAACTTGTCCCTATCACAATATTTTATCTACTTGAATTTCAAGTAGCTGCACAATGAATAAGTTTTATCCTCATAATAGCTCAGTTCATTAAGTACAGTTAATGATCATTACAACATTTCAAGGTTTATCTAGATCTTCACCATTAGAGGCAATGATCTAGTGGTTCCAAACTCACTCTCATGTGGCTTGAAAACTCCCAGGTCTTGAGTTCGAATGCCCCTAGGGACATATGTTAGGATGGATTCTTTGACTTGGATTTATTTTTTATTTCTGTTAACTATACTAGGCTACTAGTTGTACTACGCTGGTGGGGCAAAAAAACAAAAAAAAGGTTTATCTAGATCTTCCTGTGGAACCAAGTGCTAGTACTACCGTTCTTTTTTTTTTTCAAAAAAATTGTTCCCAACGTTCTTGTTCCTCTAAAGTGTCTTTCAAAACGAATGATCGGAGGGACTTTTTTGAGTATGCTAAAAATTTCCGGCTCACGATGATCTTCACCACAACCGATAGCAACTCCGGCCAAACGTTGTTGCATTCTACCAATCTCCAATGCCTGTATTTCCAGTGGCCCATAAAAAAAGAAAGCCGTATTTCCAAAAAGAAAGAGGTGAAGTTTGGAAAAAATGAGAGTTGAGAACAAGAAGGTTACGTGTACTGGATATATCATATTACTGGACATATAAAAAAATTTAGTTTGTCAATAATTTTTTTTTGTGATATTATTAAAAGTCAAGATGAATTAGAGAATCTATTAATTAGTATTATGGAATATTGTGACATTATCACGTAGTATACACGTTACATATAATATTTTCCCATTGAGAACACAAATTTTCCCATAAAGATCGTTAGATCTTACGTTTATATTTTGTTTGGATATGGCCAAAATCGAGAATGAGAAAGAAGAAGAGCGAAAATTTTACGACAGTTTTTGAAAATCTATATAAATGAAGTGTTAGGCTTTGTTTAATTTTTGAATTATAATCCAACTTTACCCAACTCAACTATAATCTTCCTAAATTTAACAATATAATAATTACTATTTTGTTTTTTTTTCAATTTAATAATACATTCTTACTCATACATTTTCCTAACCATTTTTAAACTTCTATTTAATAATACTTTCTCACTTGTATTTTTTCATAACTAATTTTTAAATTAATTTTTTAATAATAAATTCACCATCCAATTTCACATTTATATATACACATATATATTATCACACATCAATATATTTGTCAACACTTGCAATCATTGCACAAAATCAAATTGAGTTTGATAACTTATACAACTCGCAAACCAAACGCAAGCTTAGTTTCTTAAATAAGGATCACCGTCGTCCCGCTCTCTGATTTATTAGATAAACTAAACAAGTGGGGTCTTTTTATATTTACTATAGACAAGTGGTTTTCGGATATAATAAAGGTGTGTTTACACGAGGTATAGTCCTCATAGTTTACTTGTCATTTTACGTGTACAAGGAAGCAACGATTAGATAAGCTTTTACGATCAACCATATCACAACCCCCGTGTACAAGGTTGCTCACTCCAAATGCAAGCACTCCGGTACTTCGTCGCCTATTATATTTGTCCAAAACACCCAAAAAATCGCTTAGGATTCACAATACTTCAACTTCTGGAAGAAAGAAAACAGGATTCATCCATATATAACTTCGGTGGCATTTACATCACCCAAGGAGAAAAGTTCCAACGTCTTCTGAGAATATACACGATCTTGCTATAAGAGCCGGAAGCGCTGTGAGTATCCAATAACTATTCATAGCGAGATGGATCAAAAAATAAAATTGTGAGTGTCATGTTTGTTTTGGGAGTTAAAATCACTTTAATTTTAATTTTAACTTTAACTCAACACACTACACAACAAAAATACACATTTCCCAAGTCAAAAATTTTAACTTTAATTTTAATTCAATACACTACACAACAAAAACACACATTTTCCAAATCAAATTTATAATCCCAACTCATTTGTCATTTTCCACAATCAAAATCAAAATTACTTTAACTCTGAATCCAAACGCACCGTTAATTAGCGAATTCTTATTTTTTCGGTTACAAGAGAGGTCCTAAGTCTAATATAGAAATAGAAATCTTAATAACTAAATAAAGAGGCATAGATAGTCCCACTGAGTATCAAACTTGAAATTTTTTGATTATTAAGCGATATCGTGTGACAGTGTGCTACACACTCTTTTAATTAGCAAACTCTCATTGACTTGTGACACATACCACTCCAAATATTATGTGAGTATGACTCAACCGCATGACTTTATATCACCCAATTAGAATGCATGAAAATGAAAAATTGGTCATACAACAGGTCAACAAACTTCTATTTATGAGAATTCCAACCATTGTTATCAGAACCGGACCGGACCGGCCGGTTCGATCGGTCGGACCGGGAACCGGCACCAAGTCCGGTCCGGTTCGCCTAAAAACTGAAATGGCAGCTTTGAACTGCCGGACCCATTGAACCGGCCGGTTTTAAGCAAAATTTCATTAAACCGGCCGGTTCTACGGGTTTTTATGGGTTTTCTATTTAATGTAAAAATTGGTTGGTTGTGTAAGAATTTGAACTCATGACCTCTTGCTTTTCATATTAGCATACTACCAACCAAGCCACTACTACTTTTTTGTTCTTTTAACTCTACTTTTAAGTACTTATTAAAATAAAATATTTATTTTGAATTAAGAAATATTAAATATAGATACTTTCTTATACTATTGTTATATTTCTTTAAAATTATCATACTTTTATCTTAATTATCATAATTTTTTTAATAATATGAATATTTATTTTATTTTAAATAAACGAGCGGTCCGACCCATCGAACTTCCGGTTGGACCCATAAACCCATGACCCCGTACCCCTTCCGGTTCATCATCCGGTCCGGTTCTGATAACACTGATTCCAACTGATTATTACTAATAAAAAAAGAGAGTAATACTTCCTGAACATTTGCTCCATGGCTCATGGTATATCGATTTCATATAAAACTTTACCGTACAAGCAAGTTTTACGGAGAGGAGACGGTGCACTGAGTGCTGACACGTGGCGGGGACTAGGCCGTTGGATGGGGGGCATGGCAAAATAACTAGAGTAAATATCATATGAATATTATTCATATATTTAGATGTGTAACACTTAATTAAAACACTTGAAAGTGAAAAATTAATTCTATAATAATATCACAAATTTTTATTTATAAGTATTTTTTAAATTTTTATTCATTTAAAGTGAACGGGTAATATTCATTGAATATTTTGTAAAAAAACTGGGGTTTGTGATCAGACCCACCATTCATTTCAGTCCTCCCTCTCTCTCTCTGTCTTCCTGAACTTGAGATATGAGCAGAAACGAAGAAGAAGAGAGTAAGAAAGAGAAAGCAAACCCCCCATCACGCCCCCCATGAGTTGAGTACAGTCATTCATTCATAGCCAAACCCAACACTAACCGAGAGAGAAAGAAGAGAGAGAGAGAGAGAGAGAGAGAGAGAGAAGGAGACAAACAGAGCAGACACACAGACAGAGAGACAGCCGGGAGGCGCTGCTGCTGCAAAGCAGCTGCTCACTCAGCCACGCCAGTAAAAGCCCTTCCCCTTCCCTCTCATCCTCCCAAGATAGAAACAACACAACACAACACAACACACAGTTTTAGAGAGAGAGAGAGAGAGAGAGAATTGAATTCCCATGGCGGCGTCGCAGTGAGCCGAAGGGCAGAGGGCTGCAATTTGCCATCCCCCCAAATTAATGCCCATTACTGCATCATCGACGGGACCCTCGAAGCAAAGGGTACTGCAGCTAGTCCTACCTAGAGCAAATTCTTCCTCCCGTTCCCTCCCCCGGCGTTTTACGTGATATGGGTTGTCGGAGCCGGGCGGCAACAGCGACAGCGACATCATCCTTGTCATGGCCGGTTTCTTCTCTCTAGGAGGCGGCGGAGGCTGTGGCGGTCGGCCCCCCTCGTCCGATCACACCCACCGCCGCCCTGAGGACGACGACAATCCCACACCCAACCCCACCGAGACCTGGTTCTGGCCGTACGGTAGCAGGGCAGCGGCCGCGGCGGCTGCGCAGAGCCACCAGCAGCACGAGCACGAGCACGAGCAATGGATTCAGCAGCAGCAGGGGGAAGGAGAAGGAGGGTTTGTTACGGTTCGGCAGGAAGCAGCGCATCAGCAGCAGCACCACCAGGTGGGTTGGGGGCCGGGGCCGGGGCCGAGCAGCAGGCCGTCGTGGATGAACGCGTCGGATGAGAGCAGCTCAAGATCGACGGGGTCGGCGAGGGGAGGGGTGAGCTGCTTGGACTGCGGGAACCAGGCCAAGAAGGATTGCGCCCACACGAGGTGCCGCACCTGCTGCAAGAGCCGCGGCTTCCACTGCCCCACCCACGTCAAGAGCACCTGGGTTTCAGCAGCAAAGCGCCGCGAGCGCCACCAGCAGCATTTCGGCGCCCTCAAGCATGAGCATGACCCCCTCCACTTCCGCCACGGCAGCGGCGCCAGCAGCAGCGGTGCAGGATTATTAGAGCCCCCTAAGCGTGTCCGCGAAAACCCCTCCTCCGGCCTGCTTGCCACCACCTCAGCAGGTACATACATATATATGCAGCATATCATATATAACATATATCACATATACAGACATAATTATACAAATATGGAGAGAGGGAGAGAGAGAGAGACAGGGCAAATTAAATGTCTTTAGTGAGTCAATTGATCGATCTTCCTCATCGAACTCGAAATGGAGAGAACGAGGGTTTAGTTCCTTTCAGTAAGACCATGACACTAATCCTCGTTCATATGTCAGTTTATCAAAAGGCCCTATTCACTTCGATCGTTTTAGGATGTACTCTATTAGTTCGATTCCAGAACAAAATTATTTGCAAATGCTCAAGAGACATAGATCTTGTCTTACGTCTTTTTCTCTCATTATGCAGAAGATATGTTCTTCATGGTTTTCCCAGATTTACCTCTCATCTTCCGAAGAAACTCAAATTCCCATGGGATTATTATCTTCGTTTTTTTTTTAATGTTCTACAAAAACATGTAAATATTTTAATTTTGTCAGATTTGGCTTTAAAAAAAAAAGTTGCAGTCTTCTCGGTGAGACACAAGATGTCATCGATCTGTACTAGCTGATTAATCCTCACTCTGCCGATGGGTAAACCCTGACCACGATATGCATCCCAATTTTTTTTATTTTTTATTTTCTATCATTTTTATTTTCTCTGTTTTGCAAACTCGATAACTTCATGTTCCATGGTACAATTTTATGCTTCTCGATGTAAGCAGAAGATCTAGGGAAGTTCGAGAACATTATTAATTAAAAACAAAAATTAAAATTAAAATTAAAATTGAAGAGACCATATATTTTTATTATTACTATACAACAAGTCAAGGTTTTGTGTTGTTTGCTATCCCGTTACGGTTCCGAATTTTCGGTGTCTCTGATCTGTCTCGATGTCTCCTAACACAAAAATGGGAACCAAGAAGATGTCTGCCGACTGTTAGGTAGTATTTGTGTTCACTTGTAAAATTTTCATTTTCTATATATTAGTATAAAGTACAAATATCAATTTCTGTTCATTTCCATAGTCGCAAACCCTCTATTGGCAAAGTTATTTTTAATGAATATTTAACCCAAATATTGTCATTTTTGAATAAATAGATAGACTACCTACATAAACAGTTTATAGTTTCACGTATCTTAATTCTACATTGGGTACCACAGTGCAATTACAGTGTCTAAATTTACTCGATTGTATCGTACTTGAATTTTATGTGATTTTTATTAAACTATATATATACACTTCAATTTTCGGTAATGTGCTTAATTTGTTCGTATAATCATTTTTGTTAGTTGCACCATAGCTTACCCCACGGTCTATGTATCATCTTATGATTAAGAGACTGATATATCTCTGTCTGCTTGTTTAAACTTCTAATGAATTTCAGCAGCCTTGCTATCTTTATCATTTCTACTTTTACATTAATTGTGTATCACCGTTTGCCGGCTAGGGTTGGAGCTGGGAAACTTCCCGGCAGAACTAACCTCCACAGCACTTTTCCGGTGTGTTCGGGTCAGCCCGACGGATGATCCTCAGGAGCACTATGCATATCAGACGGCCGTGACCATTGGGGGCCACGTATTCAGAGGCATCCTCTATGACCGCGGGCCCGAATCCACTTACGTGGGTGGTGGAGAGAGCTCATCGGGCGGTGGTAGTGGCAGCGGAGTGGCCGCTCAGCCACACAACCTAGTAACTGTGGCCGCCACTGCAGCTGAGAACAGTGGCATGCCGCCCTCAGCCACTGCACTATATGATCCTAACTCGTCCATATACACCGCTGCCCCGCTTAATCCTTACATGGGTACGCAATTCTTCCCACACCAAAGATCTTAAGATCGAAGAACACAAAATTCTTCACTCAGTCTATTTTTATTAGTTAGATATTATTTGGCCTTGTATGTCTAGATTTAGTCCAGGCATTTTACTATATACTGTTGTCATTTAATATAGTTGAAATACTTTTAAATTATTTTGACAGTTCCTCTTGACAAAGCCTTTAAACTTAGCTTAAAAACAACGAGATCATCAGAAGAGATTGATTGATCAAAATCTTACATTTACCTTCTGATCAATGATATTCGATAATCAGTATATATGTACATATATATATATATATATATATAGATACATATATGGTGTATGTAGTATTTATCTTGTGTTTTTCTCATTATCTGTGAGTTGACGAGGGTCTAGATTATCTGCTCGAGAATCGACTTGCCTTGGCCTTGAGCTGGTTATAGTGGGTTTTGAACTTCCACACTGCACGTAATGTCTGTCCACCAACAAAATATTTTGTATCCTGTGCTACACTTCGTGGCTTTTGTTTTAGTACTAGCAAAGTTTCAATTACGGGGTATTTCGAGGTAAAATAAGGGTAAGAAGCCCATAAATAATAGTGATTTAAAGTTACTGCTTCCATGAAAGTTTGATTCAGTGTGCTGCAGTTGAGTTTTTTTTTTTTGGGGGGGGGGGGGGGGGGGGGGGGGGGGGTAGGTTAACGGGGCAAGAGCCCACAGTTGAAAATCTTTTCAAGTTATGAAATGTATATATTTTCTGTGTTTATACTATATATATACATATATAAATTGCTGTATTCAGATGATAAGTCTTATACATACTCTTTTTGTTCCAAATGAAACGATTTCGTTGGGAGGTCCATGTAGGTTATAGAAGATCACCAAGTGGTGGTGATTTAAAAGGATTATAGCTCTTAATATGGCATAATTCTATCATCACTTGTGGTGGCCGTTTCATAATTTTCCGTTGTAGCCGACTAGCCGGTGATCAACTTCAAGCGTTCTCAAATCCATCGCCTGAATACAGTATAAACGGAGACTTATTATCCACCCAAAAACATGGGGACCTTATTTCAAATGACCGCATATAAATTTGTAGCTAACACATCCATAAACCACCACTGCCACCATTCGCATGATGCGGTAACTGTCGACCTGGACATCCCATTAGCACGAGCGATTTGGAGATGCGTTACAGGTTGATACTAACCCCTGAGTCTACAAAATCCATTGTCATTGCTCATTAAAATCGTTAACTTTCGAGAGAATAATGGAATAACGAAGTGGAGCATGCCCTCACCTGTCAGTAGTGGTACTATCTGTACCTCTTATTAGCTATTAGAATATATGTTTGATAATACTAGACGGTCCGTGAACTTACTTTGTAATCGAAAAAAATTTGTTAAACTTTCGTCATGAAGCGGGGGGAGGAAATC